>NC_136065.1:1350669677-1351400927 GCF_964261635.1 Lissotriton helveticus
TCAAGGCAGTGAATGGACTAGGTCCGTCTTTCCTTCAACAACACTTCCAGCTGTATAAGCCAGGCCGACATTTAAGATCATCCAACAAATGGCTTGTCAAGACTGATCGTATTAGGAAAGCTCGATGGGGAGGTCGCAGTTTTATCTCCGGAGCAGCTGGTATCTGGAATAAAATGCCCCTCCCCCTAAAACAAAGCACTGACCTAATGACATTTAGGAAGAACATTAAAACATGGCTTTTTAATCTATAGGGACTAACATCGTATGGAGAAAGTATATCATTTCAGCGCCAGGACACCTGCCCGGTAACAGTGCGCTTAATAAATGGTAAAAATAAATAAATAAATAAATAAATAAAGGCAACTAGCAGACATTATTTTTAGAGGCAGAGATACAAATATATCATTTCTGCAGAGCATTTAGCATGTGTTGGGACTTTCAAAGAAACATTTTTCATATTTTTTCCCTTTGGAATTAAGTTCTTTAATTTTATTGATGTTCTTATTTAGAGACCAGAAACCCCACCTTTTAGAGGCCTGTTTAGCAAGGTCATTCTGCATTCCACAGAGACAAGGCCCTAATTTAAAAGGTCACAAATGTCAACATGACAGCCTCTTCCATTGTTTACAGGAAAACTAAAGATAGCATCTTAGCGCAACTTGAGCAGCCTGTTCTCCTAGCCCACAGCTTCTGCTCATTCTGAGGCTGACAAAGGCGAAAGGCCATCCTAATTCCTCCTAACCTGCAATAATTCACTCTATTTTTTTTTTTTTTTTTTTGAAAATCTTTATTAACATGAAGGCATATGTCATACATACATTATTTTGCAGAAGTTGTAATTTTGCAGGTTGTACAGGCATATATTTGTAGAGCAGTAGTATTAGTTTGCATAGTGAAATACGTTCAGCGCAGGCTCAAGAAACACATATATGATCGATTACAATGGACCTGTGTACATCGTCTTGAGGCCAATGTTAGCGCCTCACTCTCCACAAGGTTCAACTATATAGCCCTCAATCCACAAGCGGTACTCAGCTGAATAGTTATTGAAACAAAAGAAAACAGAAAACTCAACTCTAGTCATAACATTCCCATCGTTGTGCACACATCCAGAACCATTCATCAGTCACATTGCTTGTATTGTTTGTTTTTTGCAACCGTTCCAGAGGATTACAGCATGTTTTTGGTATAGGCAATCCAGCAACTAAGCCATCATCGCTTCAATCTTCCTCCCCCTCTGACTCTATGTCATCATCTTCCGGCAGTGGGTCACAGATGTCCCCTCTATAGATGTTCCATGGCATCCAGACCTTGTTCCATTTACGGGGGCAGGCCCTGAGTACATACACCGCCCTCTCCGTCACCATAAGCATGTCCATGTTTGTGGTCCATCTAGTCAGTGTAGGCAGTTCCATAGCACCCCATTTCTGCGCAATGTCCCGTTTGGCCACTGTCATGGCCAGTGTAGCCCAGAGCAGGCCATACCTGCCTAGGTCATTGGGGTCCCAGATGTTCAGCAAGCATTTACGGGGTTCGGGTACAATAGAGATCTTGAGGGTCTGGGAGATAGTGCGCATAATTTGCCGCCAGAACTCCTGTATCTTTGGGCAGTCCCACAGCGTATGAAACAACGTCCCCTCCTCCCAACAGCCTCGAAGACAGAAGGGGTGTGGTGCTCTATGAATCTTGTGGAGAAGCGTCCTAGTGTAATAAATGCGGTGCAGGATTTTGAGTTGTACCAATCTAAATTTCGCCGAAATGCCTACCTCTTTCGGTGACGCAAGCGCTTCATTCCACTCTGACTCATCTATCTGCCCTATCTCTTCTACCCATTTTTCCTTAAGTTTCAGTGTGGGGTCTTCCAAATTGTTAACCAGCTTTTTGTATGTGAGAGAAGTGGCACTCTGTGACATGAAGTCTGTCAATAGTCTATCCTCTAATGGCGAGGACTCTGGTACTTCAGTGTCGGCCGGTAGTACTCGCAGCAGGGCGTGACGTATCTGCATGTATCTGAATGTCTCATTGGGGTGGAGATTGTATTGCTGTCGAAGTTGTGAGAATGCAATCACCGCGCCCTTGTCCCACAAGTCCCCTACCGTGGAGATCCCTATGTGGTCCCATTGGGTGAATCCCTTGCATGTTCTGAGGTTTCCTAACAATTTTGTGTCCCATAGCGGTGTCATTTTGGTGAGTTTCCCTTTCCAACCCAGTTTCGTATGTGCCATGTGCCACAGGGTAGCCGTATGTTGCGCTGGACCTATCAGGTTCTTAACCTGTGACGTGTTGTACAGGACGGAAAGCATGCCGTCCGTACCCAGCTGAGACCAGTCCGCCTTGTAGGCTGGATCCTCCCGCGGGGCGTGGATCCACTGATTGATAATTTTAAGTTGGGCCGCCCAGTAATAGAGCTGAACGTTCGGCAGAGCAATTCCACCCTCGTACCAACTTTTGACCAATTTATCATGCGCTATTCGCGCCGGGCCGTTGTTCCATAGTAGGCTGGTAACCAATGCTGCAATACGCTGGAAGTATCGCGGAGTCACTACATACGGGGTATTTTCTAACACATAGAGGAATCTGGGGAGGGCCATCATCTTATATAAGGCAGCCCGTCCAAGAAGGGTCAATGGCAGGGCTGCCCAATGTCTGATATCTGCCCGCAGGCGATCCATTGGCGGCTGTAAGTTTTTGTCAAAGAAGTCAGTGGCATTATTAGTGATAACAATACCTAAGGACTTAAAGGAGGTAGTAGCCAATGTCAGGGGGCAGTCCTCACGTAACTGCGGACTCGGGCCCCTGAGGACGTATACCACCGATTTGGACCAGTTTATGGTATAACCTGACATTTCCCCATGTGTATTGCAGAGATGTAACAGGGCAGGGATCCCATTGCTCGGGTCAACCATGTATATGAGCATATCATCCGCATATAGGGAGATTCTATCCTCCCAGCCAGTCTCCCATGTGATGCCACGAATCAGCGGCGTAGTTCTAATCAGGATTGCCAAGGGTTCTAGCACCAGGGCAAAGAGCAGGGGCGATAATGGACACCCCTGTCTCGTTCCACGTCCCAACAGGAATGTCGGTGAAATGTGGCCATTTGCTGCTACTTGCGCCACTGGTGACGTGTATAGTAGTCGAACCCATGCTGTAAATTTCGGGCCGAAGCCCATACGCGTAAGCACTGCAAACAGATATTCCCATTCTACTAAATCGAACGCCATTCTGGCATCAAGGGAGAGGATCACAGCCTGTTCGGAGAGAAGGTGTGCACGCGCCAACACTCCATGTACCCGTCTGAGATTCAGTGCCGTGCTCCTATGGGGCATAAAGCCCGACTGGTCCGGGTGTATCAGTGTATGCAGATGTTGCGTCAGACGGTTGGCCAGTAGTTTCGCCAGAATTTTGGCTTCCACATTAAGCAAGGATATTGGGCGGTATGAGGTGCAGTCGGTAGGTGATTTGTTTGGTTTCGGTATGGCCACTATCGTGGCCGTGCGCTGGTCGAGCGGCAGTTCCCCCCTGTGCAGGCTGTCTGTGTACATGTGGAGTAGCGGTTTACTTAGTTCCGCGGCCATCGTTTTGTACCATTCTACAGGCACTCCGTTGGGACCTAGCGCCTTGCCGGACTGCAATGCCTGTATGGCCAATTGAATTTCTTCCTCTGACAGGTCAAGGTCGAGCTCTAGTTGTGCCTCGTGCGGAAGTCTGGGGATGATAATATTGTCTAGTGAGGTCGCCGCTGCTTGCGCCGTGACGACATGCTCCGGGGTGTATATCTTTTGGAAGTGGTGCACCAGGGTGCGTACAATGTGTTCAGGGTGTGTCTGTAGTTGCCCGTCTTGTGTGTATAGCCTCTGTATGCCTCTGGTGCTCCCTCCTCTTCTATCCAGCCACGCTAGCATCTTCCCTGCCTTGTCACCCACATCATACACCCTATGTGCTGTGCCCGCCATGTAGCCTTGTTCTGTCGATTTAAGATGTGCCTGGTATTGTTGCTGTCGCAATTGTAGCAAATGTAAGGTGCCTGGAGTGGGGTCAGACATGTGCTCAGTGTTAGCAGTATGGAGTGCCAATTCAAGGTCAGTAAGCACCCGTCGGGATTCCTTCTTGTGTCCCGATATAGTTGCTATCGCGGCACCTCGGAGGACCGTTTTGTACGCTTCCCACAGGACTGAGGGCGAAGCGACCGACCCAGTGTTTTCCTGAAAATATTGCGTGGTCACTAATTTGAGTTGTTTCCTAATCTTGGGGAGTTTCAAATAGTTAGGGTAGACAGGATATATCCTAGCGCGCTTCTTCTCTCTGGTGGTTAGTGATAGGGAGACTGGCGAATGGTCAGATATGCCTCTAGGCAGGATTTCCATCTTGTCTATTGAGCCCATGTCTCTCCCCACAAACAAGAAGTAGTCTATTCGTGAAAGGCTATTATGTGTAGCGGAGTAGTATGTGTACTGGGCCGTCCCCGGATGTAGTTGCCGCCATATGTCTAGAATGCCCATTGCTTCCAGAAAGGCCGGAAGCGTGGAACGCCCCCTGGGGTGCCCTCTTCCGGGAAAAGTGTCTAGCGCGGGATCGATTATCGCGTTAAAGTCCCCCCCTATGAATGTGTCACCTTCCGGGAGGTCCAGGAGGAAATTACCAAGCGCCGGCAATGCTGTAGAGTGGAGTGCTGGGGGGACGTACACGGAGACAACATTAAGAGGCCTCCCCTCCCATTAGCCATGTATCGCAGCAAAGCGACCCTGATCATCCGTCTTGCAGCCTCCCAACAGAAAGGGCGACGTTTTTTTCATAAGGATGCCAGTGCCCCTGGAGCCTGTCGTGAACGCCGCATGCGCCGCCATCACATATCCTCGTCTATCTAGCGCTTTACAGGTTGTCCCCGCCAGGTGTGTCTCCTGGAGCAGCACAAGGTCCGGGCCCTGTCGTTTAATAGCCTGTAGTACTAGTCCCCTTTTAGTTTTATCTCCTAGGCCTCTGACGTTCCAAGTGAGCATGCGCAGGGGGGGTACCATGGTCGTGCTAGGGGGGACCTCGTCTGGTGAGGTGTTCAGTCTACGTGACATTGGTTCGCATGAGCAGTGCATAGGTGACCTGCTGCTTACTCCCCCTCAGGTACGGTGCTGTGCGGGTGTGTATCTGAAGTGGTCGGCAGACGGCGTGCGTGCGTTTCTCAGGACATGAGTGAAATTCACTCTATTTTGAAAAATAATTTCTCCTTTTTAGGCGCTATAAAATTATCTCTATTCCCAGATTATTAAACAACAGTTACTGTGAATAATTCACCGAACCTAATAACACACATACCAGTTTTAGAACAAATGCTTGTTGCAATGGTACTCATTTCATCAACCTTAAATGGATCTCACTGGGAAATTTAAAAGCAAACCCCAAATGGGGACAGTCTGCAAATTTGTATTACACCTAAATGCATGCACTTACTGAAGCCTAAAGCACTTTAAAGCTATCATAAATGGCAAGAATGCTGTTTTAAATGGTCTATTTTACCCAAATTCGACTTTGATGTTTGGGGCACTTAAAAATAAATATCCTATACTTGTGATACATATTAATCATCCTCACAATGTTCTTTACAAATTACAGAGATTTTTAATCAGACATATCCCATGTAAATCTTTAGAAAAATGAGTTTTGTACGCCTGCGCTAAGTGAAATTCCAAATGCTAATGTTCTCATTATGCGGTATAGCACAACTTAAATTAAATTGTAATGCTAGGATGTCATAGTATGAGCATTAAGCTTCATGAATAGTAAAAAACGAATTTTGTAGCACTTATTTTTAATAATTATTTTTCATAATTAATAATTTTTTTAATAAACCCAATTATTTTTGATAATTCCACATATAAGAGCAAGCTGCATCCCTTGCCTATCATTTTTAGACGCATTCATTTATAAGCCCAAGCACAGACGCCTAACTTGAAACATGACAAAATGTTTGCGCCATTTTTTTCTTTCTAAAAAGGACAATTTTATTTAGCAACAGACCCAAGAATATGCTTACAAAATGTTGCTTAATAGACTGAAAACATCGACAAAAACCACCAACAGACATTGAGCTCATTTCAGACATAAACAGAAAGGGGTCAAAACACACAATATAGCGCGCTTTAGCCATGCATCTCGTGAATAGCGCCATCGCTATGTACTTACAGAAGTTGCACTAATGGGAAACCCACATAGACATTTAAACACATATTTAACCCACAAATTAATACTCAGGACAGAAACCAAGGACAGCCCTCAGACTGTACTTAAACCAAACCATTTGTAAATATTAGTTGTAAATCATATTTACAAGAAACGCTTCTCAATTGTGTTTCAAAAAGACTGCAAAAACAGCTCAACAGACTGATGTATGTCCAAGAAGCGAAAATACACTCAATTCACTAGCTTTGGCTAGCAGAACACCAAACAAAATCGTTCTGCATATCTTCATTTATAAAACTGCGCAGAACAAAGGATCCTTGTTTTGTATTATGTCATATTTTAATTCCCTGGGGATACAAAATCACCAAGGAAGAAATATGTTTGTAAATCTAAACCTATTTAGATATTCCCTTTAGGGGGGCCTGCTAATTTACTTCACATCACACTATGGTACCTTCCAAAAAAGCAACACATTTTTCCATGTGAGCTTACAAACAGGCATGCCAAAATACTGCGGAATACGCAAGTATTATAATCAAAGTGGTGCTTAAGGTACTTTTCGTACGTGCACCGTTCAACTAAACCAAATGGAGAAATATCTCCTCATTACCTGCCTACACAAATTGCAATTCGCATATCCAAACCTATACAAATCCAAAGTTGTCCAACACAAATTCCAAAGTTCCAAAGCTACAGTCCCAAATTTGCTAAGATTAGGCATCTTATAGCTCACTAATCTAGCTTCAAACTTCAAGGGGTTATCTTTACCAATACACTCGCAAATATACGAGCTCCTCGGCTTTGGTAATTTGCAATAACCAAATCAAAAACCAAGAAACCAAACCCCTCGGCTTTGGTAATTGCAATAACCAAATCAAAACCAAGAAACCAAACAAAGTCGTGGGAGCGACCCACTTGTACTTCTTATTTTTACTAATCAAAAGGTTATCCAAATTCTAACTGTCAAGTTCTACATGACCTAACGGTCTTTTTTAGAATACTCACGCCAAAAAGGTTCTCAGTCAGGAGTGACATCATGTGGAGGATCAAAATCAGGAAGATCAGAAATATACTGGGCTGCAGAATCAAAGAATCTCCAGAATCCCTCTGCACAGAGTACCTCCTTAGTAGAATCCTGTTCTGTCCTCCTCAGTAGATTTCAGTCCTCTGACCAGATCACTCCCACAGAAAGCCACTTCTCTGATGAAGCCCACGTTGGCCGCGCCATTTGAAGAACTGTAATCTTCATTCTCAGGGAATACTTACTAATAAAAAAGAACTTGGCACAGAAGCTGAAAATATGAAAAGACATATTTATTAAATGTAATAAGTGAGGCCACGTCACACAGAAGCCGTAGCAACTGAATGAGGCAGTCTGAGGAATACAGAGAACAGAGGCCTTATATATTTGCTCAGGGTTACAAAACTCAGCATAAAAGTAAGGGGCAGTCCTTGCTTTTGCAAGCATGCAAAATGCCTAACATTCCTACTTACACAAGCAGGACAAACCCATAATAAAAGGGCCACAACCCATATCATAAACAGACCATAAAAGAAGGAACAGAAAACAGATAAGGGGTGTGTGCTTTGATCCTCAATCTTGATCAGCTAAAGGGCAGGAACTGGTTTAACAAGGTCAGCTTCAGGCAACAGGGTCAGTTCACTCAGGTCAAACAGGAGTCAGCATGAACTCGAGCTAAGGTCTACATGTCCTTAAAAGACTGGTTTCAGCCACAATCATGGCCTATGTGAGGGCAATCACAAAATGGCTGCCATACACAAAATGGAACCCACGGGTTCAGAATTCACAGAACCTCAGAGCTGATCACAGACTTGCAGGCCCTGCCGTCGGTCATGTGCAATGGCCCGGTTTCCCCGATTCAGAGCTATCCGAGGTTCCAGAGGCATGTGTAAGCCATGTGTTTAAGCAATGTTGTGCAACACACAACAGGCTAATATAATCTTGCACACGACTTCTGGGGAGTACTGCAGCACACCCCCTGTACGGTGGAGACATCTTAATCGAGAATTCTACAGCCCAAAAGTGCGCTCTATGATGGCTCGAGTCCGTATGTCTGTCCTATTATACCTACGCTGAGGTACAGAGTTTGCACGCCTGGAAGGGGTGAGGAGATGTGGGGAGAGTGCATAGCCAGCATCGCCTAAAGAGGGAAGAAAGGGCAGTTGTTAACATTTCCCTCTTTGGCTTGCACAGAACATGATCTATACGTTCGTACATGCAGTGTCTGTTGGGCCATGATTCTCATTGTACAATGGTTAATATTGGGGGCATTCAGACATTTCAATGGCACATATCACAAATTTTTAGTGCTTGGTACTTACCCAGTAGCCACATGTTGCCAAATTCTCCTGCAGCCATACGCCGGACAAGAGGTGACATGCGGAATATGAAGCTGTCATGTGTACTGCCTGGGAACACTGCATGCACATCGATGAACCTCCCACTGGCATCACAGACAGCTTGCACATTGATGGAATACCATCTGTGTCTGTTGCAGAAGATGTGTGCAATGTGGCGGGGTGGCTGAAGGGCCACATGGGTGCAGTCAATTGCACCCAGCACACGTGGTAATTGTGCAAGGAGATAAAAATCTCTTGCTGCCGTTTGTCTCATGGCCAGTATATGTGGCATTTGTATGTAGTAGGGGGCTCTTGCAGTGATGCATCTCAGTACCTGATGCAGGCACCGCGACTGGCTCGCCTGGGAAATGCCCATAAGGTCACTGGTGACCCTTTGGAAAGACCCAGTGGCAAAGAAGTGGAGAGCAAAAAGGATCTTGAGATATCCTGGTGTTGCATGTGAGCAGCATGTCACAGAATCAAGTTCCTGCTCCCACTCACGGACCATATCCAAGATGACTTCTGGTGGGAAACGGTACCTGGCCCTTAAATCTTGGCTGGTCATTCAAAATAGGTTGATCCTCTGCCTGAAAATCCTCTCTGCTCTCCTCCTCTTCCTCAAGTAGTTTTGCCGCATGGCAAGGGGCAGTGCTATGAACACATTCAGTGACATCCTGAAAGGGTTTGATTGTGTCTGCTCTGCATTTATCCATGTTGGTGGGCTGGGATTGGCTGCAGTGTGTCAGCTGATCAATGGTGGGGGATGGTAGGTACTTGAACAGGTGAATCGGAGTTTCCGGCCTGAAATCGTAAACTACAGCACTATTTCGGAAATTGCGTGCCGGAATCGTAAATTCTGCCGAAGAGCCGTAAATTCCAGCCCAGCACATAAATTACGGCCCGGCGGCGGACATAAAGTTAGTAGCCGTAAGTTTATTCTGTGAATACCGAAAGTGGTAAGTTCGTTAGTTGTAAGTTCGTTCTGTGAATCCCGAAAGTAGTAAGTTCATTCCATGAATGCCAAAAGTAGTAAGTGAATTCTATGAATACCAAAATAGTAGTAAGTTTAGGATTGAGTCTTAAATTCATTCTGTGAATCGGGCCCACCGACCCCAATGACTTAATATGTATGACATCACTAAAGCTAACACTCATGCAATAATTTCAAGATGAATGAAATGCAATGAGGCTTATTAAAGCAGATATGTCTATTTTAGTAACCAATAATATTTTGATTAGCATACTGACATCAAATGTCAGTGGTGTACTCATTACCTGCTCTGTGCAACTATAAAATGAAAATAACCTAAAGTTACAGACACACGCTGCAAGTACTTCAGATCAGACTCCGAGCTGTACTCATGCTTTGTGTTATTTTTACCTCATTCATATCATGTCATATATTTTCTTTCACCATCTCTACCTCTCTCAGCGGTGCCTCTGAGTCAGTCTCTCTCTAACCACCAAAGGGGCAATATCTATATCTGTTGTTTTCTGTCGTGCTCTCACTGCTACTCCTTCCTCTGTAATACTCATCTCTCCTCTTAATAGTGCCTCTCCAATCAGATTACACCCAACTCTTCTAATTTCCCATTTACTTTAAAATCTACATCTCTTATTCTCACACCTGTGTCCCATGTACCCCCAACTGCCACCACTCATCCGCCTACACTCATTATGCATGTCATTCCCAATACACATACCTTTTTTACATTCCCCCCCCTTATCTCTAACAGCCTTACTATTTCCTTTATTTTCCTTGGGCTTCTTTGCACCTCAACCTCGCTCATTTGCTACCTTTTTCTTTCCCAATTAGACTGTTTCTTCCAACTCTGTCAATGTCATTCTTTGGCAATATCTCTACCTGTTTTTCACTAACCTATATCCAGGGATAGCTGATAACCTTTGAAAGTTGTGGGGCGAGTGAAGTGCCCCACAGCTTCCCAAAAGCCCAACATTTTTAAAAACTCCAAAAGACAAAAATAAATCAACCCTTCCAAAAGCCAAAAATAAACCACAAGCATCATGCAATCTAAAGACAAGCTAAATCACTACACTGATATGCATTACACTAACATTTGAAATAAATATAATACAATTAAATGTTACTTATCCACAGGCTGTGCGTCCTCATCTGTGTTCTTCTGCATTCTGTGGCACGAGCCGAAGAGCTAACTCCCCTAACCAATCCAGACGCTGCTGTCATGCTATTCGCCAGCATGAGATAAGTGCCAGGATTAGACAGAGCGGGTTGGCAGGATGCTCCTTCAGGCCCTGGAGGCATGTGCTTTCTCTCCACCCAGCTGTCTAACACAGCTTGAGTGGACAGTTTCAAATTGCGCATGTTAGGCTGCTCGTTGCAAGACAACCAGCCAAACTGACATGCGCACCTTTGGCCACTGCTCCAGTCCTCCATGTTGCCAAACATCATCAGAGGACATGCCCCACATTTCAGTTGGCGTGGGGCGGGCTCAGGTGCGCATCATTAAAAAATAAAGTGGCAATGAAATAGTTTAATTGCCATTTAATTTTTTACATTTGCTATGTGCAGTTCGCAGTGGGCGGCGCTCCTCTGTCTTAATGAAGAATCCGCCCCTGCCTATATCTCTACTAGTTTCTCTCCTACTCCACATCATTCTCATGTCTAATCTGTTTTCATTTCACTTGCAGAGTTCCAGAATTCAAATTTGCTCAGCTGAAGCCCATTAAGTTTTGACTTCATCTTCATCACCATCTTTGGCTACTAATTATACTTATCTCTTTAGTTTCACTGTTGACTATATTTCTAATGCTTTCATTCTCTAACCAGGATTGCAGTAGATTCCTCCTTCTTTACCGCTCTCATATCTTCTTATCTTTATATCCCTAAGTTTCCTTTTAACCTCATTACTACCTTACAGTTTCTTTCCAGAGTCCATCTTACTCTATCACGATGCTATTGCAATTGCAATAGTTCTACTCTAAACTCCACCTTTCCCAGTTTATGTTTCGACTCATTGAAGTTCCTGTTTCTTCTCTCTGTAGCCTCCCTGTTCATTTGTATGCGTCACACCTGTCCTTCCTCACTCTGTCACTCTCACTTCAGGTTTAAATTGAGCAGGAGTTTTGCAAACCCTCACAGAAAACATAACACACCAGGGCAGGAGTTGTGTAAGTCTCTTTCACAAAACAGTTATAGCTTTGGAGAGAAGCAACAGGGCAATGTTTCTTAACCAGACAGCTACTGAACGGGCAGGAAGGCCTCCTTCATACAAAGTTTGTAGCGTGAACATTATTTGAGAGTGCATACCTCACTAACAGAGTCACCACAGCAAGCAAACAAGCATGCAGTTTCCCCTCACTCGTGTGCAAGCCTCATCACATAGAACATCAAAGGCCTCGTGACAGCTGGGCAGATGCAGACAAGAAGCACAGATTCTGGGTTTGAACATAACAGAATTGCGGAAAATAAAACATTTGCGTGTTATCCCTTACTCCCCTCTCTCTAGATTTGTTTTTCAATTCCTCTTTTTGGGGAAGACCGAAACATTGTTCTGCACAAGTGATTTAAGGCAGCAGAAATAGTGAAAAATGAAACAAACTATGCTGGTGGAGCAGACCCCCTTTCGCTGCCCTGCAGTATAGCATTTTAATTCATTAAGGTGTCCATTTCAGGTACTCGAGAATGTATGGAAATTAAAAACCGTACGAAGTTTGTTGTGAACTTTCATTAATTAATGTTTCTTGGTTTGCGGGAAGCAGAAGAAAGTAAATAGGGCTCTGAGTCCCGTTTTGCTTCTGTTCCTGGCACTACCTTTGTGATCTTGTAGCCAGGGGTCGCAAAGGCAGTGGGTGTAGAAAGAGACAAGCTAGGGATCGCAGGGGCGACCTCTGACTTGTAAATGTCCCTTTTTTTCTCTTTGCTACTGTTAGAAATACATTCTAAACAAATTAGAATGACACTTTACCTTGGGCTTCAAACATAAAATGCATTTTTACAAACATGACGGGCAGACATTTGTTGCTGAAAACAGAAGACATGAGGCTTTGATATTCAAAGGCCTTTAACCAGATGCTGTCCCTTTAATAAATCATGTTCCTTTGAATGCTAAAACATGCAAAAATATAATTTATAGTTAAGGTGACTATTTTACATTCTGTCTTAACTATAGAATGTAGGTTTTAAACTTGAAATAATTATTAAACATGTGTGCAGCATTAATGTGTAGTTTGTCTTAAATTAGCACCACATTTAACAAGTGCAGAAAACACTGAGAGGTAACTAGAATTAATGGTTTGTAGAAATGCAGCGTGCTCAAGAAGCTTAATTAATCTTTGACCTTCCAGATAACAGAATATGCCTTTGGTTTGTGAAATAAAGACACCTCAGCATGTAACCTCAGAAAGTTTCAGATATTGTATTTGTTGCTGGTAAACTGACTTAAAGCATCATTTATTTGCCATAGAGAACAGAAAACACACGTATTTCATAATGCTTTTCCATATTTTGTTTCTAATGATTTCCTGCTTAAATAAGTTTCTTTGCAGCTTACAGGCCCTGTGTTCAGTTAAAATAACATATGCATAATTAGAAGGTTAGGAAATGAAGACATTTTCGATGAAGATTCGAACTGTGAAAAGAATGTGCCATGGGATGGATTTATTTCTTTGCCACAAAGAAGATAGGGAGCTCATGGATCATGTGAGAGAATGCTTAAATTAGTATTGGATTAAGACAAGAATGGAGTAATTTTGAGTTAGAGTTTAGAAAGGTGTTCCTAGTTTAGGAAGCCTGGAGAGAGAAGATTTGGACAGATATAGACTTGGAGAGATTGTTTTAGCACAGGACAGATTCCACTGGAGAGATGAGAGGCACATCAGCTGAGATTTAGAGCAGAAAAGTGTCGGGCTGCATTCTTGTAACATTTATTGAAACCCAAGCTTTATGCTTTGACTAATTGCCTTTGCCAAGGCTTATGTTTTCTATGCTTTCTTTTCTCTTTATGGGAAATTCTACAATTATAATTATTGATTTTTAGCTTCATGCTAATCTCACTCTTGCCTTTATTTGTTGGCTCTTCATGGGCTCTGACTGACATAATTTGCTCCCCATTTCTTAGAATAGGGACTCTCCTTTATGGAATGTGCAGTATGCACATTATAATATGATTTGCACTGACTTAATTTTATTATTTCCATTCTGTAACCTAATTGATATTTGACTAATGAATAAAGAAACAGAAAAACCTAAACATTAGAAAATAAAACCTTTGAAAACTACTCAAATCTCTCATCGTTGACTTAAAATAAAGAACTTGGCAGTTGATGATGTACTTGACCTGTATAATCTATTTCAGCTCCAATTCAGAAAATGGCAGCGAAGGTCCATTGGCCTGTCAAAAACCATCAGGAATTCTAGAGGACAAAATCAATAAGTTGGTGTGTTTAGTCTTAAATACCCATTTGACAAAATCCTCTTATATTGTTCACACTACTGTATGTTTGTTTATCTCTCCAGATGTGTTATAGGGTGGGGAAGGTTCCGGAACTTGTTTGTTATGGGAGGAGTACTTTTGTTGCAAACATTAGACATTTCACAGTGAAAATCATAAGGTCGAGTCGGGAAAGGAAACATACTCATTCATTATACAGGCATTCTCACTCAGAATCTTTACTCTTTCTAGTTTTCTTTTCTTTGAATTCTTTCTCTTATCTTTCTCTAATCCTCAACCTTTCTCATGTCTGTAACTCATACTTCCTAACCCGAGTCTTGTTTTTTTTTATGGTGAATCATCTGTACTTGTGTTTTCTCTTAGGCCTCACCTTTGGCGTCTTTCTCACTCTTTTGCAGTGGCGCCTCCTCTGCTTGGCAGAGGAGCATCACCTCCTGCTGAAAGCTAGGCAGCTGAGGCAAACGGAAAACATAAAATTATAGTAAAACTAATTTATTATCATTTTATTTATTTTCAACTAAAGGCAGCCAAGTCTGGGTGGGGTGGGCCATGACGAGAGCAGGGAGGGGAGTACTGCACACTGTAAGTGCGCATGATGGTTTGGTCTGTTGTCTAAGGCCGGCCAAACCGCCATGCGCACTTTGATCTCTCTTCACCCGAGCTGTGTTGTGCACCCGAGTTGAGTAGAGGTCCAGCCTCCTAGGACCTGAGCGAGCATTAAACAAGCCTGCTCAGGCCAATCATGGTGCTGCTCTCATGCTGTATCACCAATGTGAGAGCAGCGTCTTGATTGGCGTCTAGGAGCCTGCACAGTATGCAGGGACTTGAGCAGAATAAACCAGAGACATGGGTGGCAGCAGCAGGTAAGTGCTTTTTAAAAGCAATATTCACAACTATCCTCCACACACCACTGCCCCACCACTTGTTATGAAGGGGAGCCACTATGCTATTTTCTCTACTTATCTCCCAGCATGTCACCCCCTTTCTTCTTTTTGCCCACCTTTCACTCCCTCTCTTTTTGTTTCACATTCCTTATTCTTTCTATTCTCTCTTTCTTTCTCTGCTCTTTTACTGCCCCTTCTCATGGTGTGCCTAGCTTCAAAAGTCAGCATTGTGGTTGTAGCGCAGCCAAGCATCCTGTTATGTAAATAGTCACTCAGAATGTACCGTTATCACAGCACAACACACCAGCAATCCCTGCTTTGTCTGGTCCTTCTGCACTGCAGGAAGTTGAAAGACAAGCCTGGGTTGCTTATTGAGATTCTGTTTATACAGAACGATTTATTTTCGGTGCTCAGAGGGATATTGATAGCTCGAGATGGCTATTGACAGACTGCACCATGTCCACGCTCTCAGCTCATTAAACAAATTCATGGGGGAGGATGACAACAATAAAGGCATCAGCAGGCAATGAGTGCAGCTCTGTAGGTGAGGCACATCATGTACGCTTCTTTGCCAGGGCCTGGAACTCGCTGCACAAGTGGAAGCTTAGGAACATTATGAGGCCCAGTGGAGAATGGTTTTTATTTTCTCCTTCGGCATCAAATAGGGAAGAACAAACCTGCTGTGCTAGTGGAAGATTTCAAGAGACCATGGCCCAGCTTTATCAAGCCTTTGCGTTATGATAACATAAAGGCTTCAGTAAAATTTACAAAGCCACGCAATGAGCGATTTGCACCAACGTGCTGGTTTTGTAAAGTAATGAAACACAGTGCAGAGGCTTGCTTTGCTTTCTTTTACATTTCAAGCACGAAGGTGTTACATGGGTGGAGCATGGGCTTTCCCATGCATACACCCATTCATTTTGGTTCATTCCCAGATTTCCTAAAGCTACTAAACCTGGAAATGTGCCAAAATACTACGACTTACTGAGAAGTAATAAGGAGAAATATCTTTATTTCTCATCGTTACTTGCTCTTTCCATGTGTGCTACATTCCACATTACACATAGAAAGAGGAAAATGCTTCTAAGAATTATTTTTGTGCAGATAGGTGCCCTTTGATGCACAAAACAATCCTGCCCATAATGCAGCCATTGTACTCTTGTACTATGGTGCAAATGTGCCTGCATTGGCCCTAGGCAGCACACAGTGCACTAGCACAAGGAGAATGTGGAAATGTTCCATATCCTTGTAAATATAGAGCATTTCTGCTCTTTCCCTTTCACAGAACAAAGATCAGCAACTTTGATTTCTACCCTACACGAAAGATTAGTAAATATGCCCCAATATATTTACCCAGAATGGATAGCCACTGTGTAATATTATCATAAATATAAATGTAGAGTTGCTAACTTTCAATTATCAATTCACAGTAACTTTGCACACAATGTCAAACTTTGCACTTGCAGAGACACCTTGTGCCAAATACACTTGAGAAAATGTTGGCTGGGGGATTATGAGTCACGTAGCACATTTTTGGGGTATGTTTCCATAACCCCTTCTTCACCTTGCAGGCTTATTAAAAGTTATTGCCCAGTCGGATATGAGCCTATTGAGTCTGATTACTATGTCATACTGTATTTGTGTCCCAGCCTCTTTATCCCTTCCTGGAGTAAGCCTTGGTGACTCACTATTGGCACCTTTGGAGAGAGAACTTAATATGAATAACTCAGTCATCCAAATTGAATGATATAGTGTTAACACCTGATACACCAATGTACAACAGCAATGCCCACGACGAATACCATCCAATAACCATATACTGCACTCACACCTAAAAAAAGCTTTCACCATCCATTTCTGCTTTTTTTCCTATTGTATGGGAATATTGGGAGGGGGCACTTAGAAATAAACCCAATATACGTAGCAAGTACTATTAAAAAAGTCCTTGACATGACCTCTAACAAGGTAGGTAATTCAATGGGTTTGGTTGGCACACTATTAGACGTATCACCCAATTCTGGCTTCACCACTTTACCTCAGTATGCTGTAAATAAACACTGAAATATGTCTGAGCAGGGCCCACAATACATTGACATTTCCTGGGAAAGGAAGACCCTTGGCCTCTCTAAGAAACATTGCCTCACCAGTTGTCTGCAAGATACTAAGTAATGGGTTGAGGGGGTGGAAGCCCCACTCAGGCAACAACTACAATCCTTGTCAGGTTGAACCACAAAAATCACTAAATGAATCTGTGCTTAAGCATCTGGTAGCTTGGCACAAAGTAGTGAGGCTTAACTTAGAGCCAATGTGTAAAGTATTTATGCAGCATATTAACAGCAATAAAGCAAAGACACAACACAAAAACATCCCAAACTAATTTGAAAAAGTAGAGTATATTTCAAGTAAATAAAATGAAACCAGAATAACAAAAATCCACTTAATAGAACTGAAGATATTAACTTTTAAAATGTAAATGAAAATCGAACTTAAAAGCACACACCACCACTTGTGGTCATCTAGTCACATTAGACTGAGGGAAAGTCACCAGTAAGGCTGGCCGCTATGGAGCATGGGTCAGATACAGGGAGAAGGTTAGTTCTTCTGAAAAAGTTCCTTCTAAGTCCAACGTGTGGAGTTCCATTCGCAGTGCAGGAGGTGCCCCAAAGAGAAGGCTGAGCATTGCAGATTGTTGTCGCTGTAGCTTGAAGAGGAGGTCCGGCATCACGGACAGTTGTCACTGTGGTGCAAAGAGCCAGTCGAGCATCACAGTTGGTCATTGATGTAGCTTTGCAATGGCAGTCATCATAGGCTGTTGTTGCATAGCCCGAAGTGTACCAGTCACCGCAGACAGCCATTGTCGTTGCATAGAACAAGTTTCTCTGGAAATTCACATTGCCTGTCATAGTGGGTAACAGTAGTGGTGTGAACGTGTCTGATCTGCGGTTGAGAGGACTCCAAATGTCAAAATGTTCACCTTTTCACTTTGGAAGAGCTCTCACCGATGTGTCAGTCAAGGGTCCATGGCCTGGGGACACCTCTTGGGGATCAGAACTCACTACAGCAGAGGTCAGTGGCAGGGCTTAGGCAGGACCAGTTGCAGGTCCAGGCAGGTCCTGATGCAGCAGGCCATTTGCGCAAATTCAGGGAAGCCCTGAAGCTTTTTGTGTCTCTGTAGCACGCACAAAAGGTAAGCCAATTGAACCTTGGAATCACACCGAGTTGCCTGGGACAAAGACAAACAGGTCCAATCTTCCTACTCAGACAGCAAGGATGTCCTTCAAACAGCAGGACAGTCCTGTGACAGCAGGGCAGTCTTTCTAAATCTTCCACAGGTCCTGGAGTATTCTGAAGAGTGGCCCTGGAAGTCCATTATTTATACCTCCTGAGACCCCTTGTCATTCCCTACATCAGGTTCTGGAAAGTTCTTCTCCTTCCCATGTCAAGTTCCATAACTATATGGGGTGATGAAAGCCAGACAAATGCAAAGGGAGGGACCCAAAGGAATGGGGTTCCGTAGTCAGTTCCAAAATGTAAAATGTTTCTATGACAATCCACTAATCACTCAATACTCATCAACATATCATACCTCGACCTACCACACAAAACTTTCATTCCGTTCCAAACATGGTGTAAAACATACTTTCCCAAATCATGTGCCACTACACAACTAGAGGCATATCATCCAATCAGTTGTTTTATTTGTTTATATAAAACAAGTATAAAAACAAACAAAAAGGGGGTGGGGTCGCACACTACTCACACACCGGCGGTGTTGCCCCTAAGGACTCTGGTTAATGTAGTTATGTGTTCCGCGATGCATCATCTTTCGATCTTCTGCTGTCTTCGCTGTCTTCGCCATCCCGGCAGATATTGGCAGCCATCGGCAACCCCAGTACACGGCCTATCCCTGCTGACGAGGGGTGATACCCCGAAACACTTGTCCAGGGATGGCGAAGATAGCAGAAGATCGAAAGATGATGCATCGCGAACACTTTACTACATTGACCAGAGTCCTTAGGGGCGACACCGCCGGTGTGTGAGTGGTGTGCGACCCCACGCCCATTTGTAACTTTAAAGCTCCCGTGAGCAGTGGGCTGACGAGCCTGGGATTCCGCACCTACGCGCCTGAGTGGTACTATACCTGGCAGATATTGGCAGCCATCGGCAACCCCAGTACATGGCCTATCCCTGCTGACGAGGGGTGATACCCCGAAACACGTGTCCAGGGATGGCGAAGACAGCGAAGATAGCAGAAGATCGAAAGATGATGTATCGCGAACACTTTACTACATTGACCAGAGTCCTTAGGGGCGACACCGCCGGTGTGTGAGTGGTGTGCGACCCCACCCCCATTTGTAACTTTAAAGCTCCCGTGAGCAGTGGGCTGACGAGCCTGGGATCCCGCACCTACGCGCCTGAGTGGTACTATACCTGGCAGATATTGGCAGCCATCGGCAACCCCAGTACACGGCCTATCCCTGCTGACGAGGGGTGATACCCCGAAACACGTGTCCAGGGATGGCGAAGACAGCGAAGATAGCAGAAGATCGAAAGATGATGCGTCGCGAACACTTTACTACATTGACCAGAGTCCTTAGGGGCAACACCGCCGGTGTGTGAGTGGTGTGCGACCCCACCCCCATTTGTAACTTTAAAGCTCCCGTGAGCAGTGGGCTGACGAGCCTGGGATCCCGCACCTACGCGCCTGAGTGGTACTATACCTGGCAGATATTGGCAGCCATCGGCAACCCCAGTACACAGCCTATCCCTGCTGACGAGGGGTGATACCCCGAAACACGTGTCCAGGGATGGCGAAGACAGCGCAGATAGCAGAAGATCGAAAGATGATGCATCGCGAACACTTTACTACATTGACCAGAGTCCTTAGGGGCGACACCGCCGGTGTGTGAGTGGTGTGCGACCCCACCCCCATTTGTAACTTTAAAGCTCCCGTGAGCAGTGGGCTGACGAGCCTGGGATCCCGCACCTAGGCGCCTGAGTGGTACTATACCTGGCAGATATTGGCAGCCATCGGCAACCCCAGTACACGGCCTATCCCTGCTGATGAGGGGTGATACCCCGAAACACGTGTCCAGGGATGGCGAAGACAGCGAAGATAGCAGAAGATCGAAAGATGATGCATCGCGAACACTTTACTACATTGACCAGAGTCCTTAGGGGCGACACCGCCGGTGTGTGAGTGGTGTGCGACCCCACCCCCATTTGTAACTTTAAAGCTCCCGTGAGCAGTGGGCAGACGAGCCTGGGATCCCGCACCTACGCGCCTGAGTGGTACTATACCTGGCAGATATTGGCAGCCATCGGCAACCCCAGTACACGGCCTATCCCTGCTGACGAGGGGTGATACCCCGAAACACGTGTCCAGGGATGGCGAAGACAGCGAAGATAGCAGAAGATCGAAAGATGATGCATCGCGAACACTTTACTACACTGACCAGAATCCTTAGGGGCGACACCGCCGGTGTGTGAGTGGTGTGCGACCCCACCCCATTTGTAAATAAAAACAAACAACTCTTGGTTTTTATCATAAGAAGCACAATACAAAAATAGATTCAGTATACACAATATTTCATAAAAATCCAAGCCGTACAAGAATTAGTAACTTTTGTTGTAGAATTTAAAATACATTTTGCCAGTGAAAATAGAAAATAGGAAAGAAAAAACAAAACAGAGAAAAGAGAGTATCTAAAAGACAATGCAATTTGTCATTAACCTGACCTCTTCATGACGGATTTAAATTAAAAGCTGGAACTCGATCAACTTTTTGTCTGTTGTACCGGCGAACATCACAGATTTAGGTCTCTAAGCACCGACACATTTTGATGGTATCATCTTGGTTTACACCATCTCTGTCAAGACAATTCCATAGACTCTCATTCTGTTTGTGATTAATAAGTGCAAAGATATAAACCACCTCTCAGGTAAAGTCCAAAAGGATATATATAATGCTGGTAACAGTCCTCATGTTTATTTAATAAAATGGGGATCTCCTGGTCGGACCAAACATCCTAGACTGTATCTTAACCTGTATGTGGACTAGCCACTACATGTACATGTTTCTCAAAAACAGGATCTCACATCCAGTCTCTTCTTTCCAGAGACGGGGGTATCAAAAATAGCTTCTAGCCTATTTTTCCTTTTACTCCCAATGGGTGGTCAATGCTTTCCCAATATCGTGGTCTTTGTCCTCTCGAATGGCGCCAACCAGCGTCCTCAACTGCTTATGGTTCCCTATATGAAAGCCTGGACAGGCCTGGTGTCAAGTTCCTTCATGTGTGCAGAAAGCTAAGCCCTTTAAATTATAAGTGGGGCTAGGTACAGTCCCTCCTGAGTCACCCTGCTAGGATGGTCCATCCTGTCCACACCTAAGACCCCTTTGTGTTACTCTCTGGAAGTAATACACAAACCCTACCAGAAGGACCATTCACAGTTATGTGATCCAGAACAGTGATAGGAGGCACAGTTGGTTGGGACAAGAAAACATGAACTTTCCAAAAGTTGCATTTTCAGAATTGTAACTTAAAATCTGACTTTGACATGAAAGAGGATTTTAAATGACAATTCATTTGAGTGTAAATGGCATACCTCTACCTGCTCCCAATCCAAAGTTAGCACCTATTAAATGTAATAAGGTAACCCAGTGTTAGTCAATGGGCGAGATAGGCTTTATATCAGTGAAACAAACATGTCCTACTTTTTAACTACAATGCACTTTGCCCTGTAACCTTTTGCGGCCTACCTTAGAGGGGACTTATAAGTATTAAAAAGGACAATTGAGGTCTGGCAAAAGGTTTATTTTTCCAGGTTGAAATGGCAGTTTAAAACTGCACACAGGCTGTAGGGCAGGGCTGAGACATATTTTAAAATTGTACTTTAGTGGGTGGCAAAATGAGTGCTGTTGCAAGCTAGTAATATTTAATTTACAGTCCACTGATACTGGCAGTACCATTTACTATGTATTTAAAGGTACATTAAATGTGCCCATTAGGTGAAGGTCAATTTTACCAAGTTTGAAGAGAACACAAGCACTTTAGCACTGGATAGCAGTGGTACAGTGCACGGAGTTCTAACGTCACCAACAAGAAATTCAGCAACAGGAGGGGTGAAGGCAAAAAGGTTTGAGGAAGACCAGGCCTAAGATGCCACTTCTAACATGACTGAATGGGCTAGTTTAAAATGCGGAAACCGGTGACACGGATTTTAATTCAGGTCTCCCCATTCAGCTAAATTATGTGCTCTTGGACCTTTTGAGCTTATTTATCTGTCCCTATTTTGGGACAGAGAGAATTAAGAGTGAATTTAAAAGCTGTCAATGACCTTGTAGTAAAAAAAAGACCTGAACTAGATATGTTTTTGGAGAAGGTGGGTAGACAGCGACTACTCTCAAGCCCTAGTCACCAAAATGTAAAATGGTGCTAAAGTAGTAACCTTTTGAGCAAAGAATTCTGCGTTACATTCTTAGGTCCCCAACTGTTTTGGTCAAATTGTAGTATCCTCTGGCCTCTGTTCCCATATCTGACAATATGTGAGAATTTTCAAAGAGGCTTAATGGATGAAATAAACACCAAAGTTATTTTCCCAGGACAGGCCCCAGGAGGACAAATTTGCTTCTTCCAAATTCTGGGGCAAGTTCATAACCCACAAAGCGATCTCTGATGAATCTTCATTTCCAACTGGGTTTAAACATCAAAACTCAATACAGTTTAATAACGTGAAGCACATTAGGCTTCACAAAGATGATAGGGAGAAGTTAAGTTTCAAACCATAAAAGTTTATTGAAGGAAGGTTGCAAGTTCAAATCTTCAGCTTTGTTATAAATCAATAATCAATAAATGCATTAGCCATTTTATTTCAAAGCATTTCAAATTCATAAAAGCACAGTAGTACTAGAATAAAGCTGTGTAAAAAAGGCAAATTAAGTAACATCAGTTCTCTCATGAAGGGGGCTTCCTATTCTGCAAATCGGGGAAAGAGTCTGCTTGAAAGGGCTTTTAAAAGGCATCTGAAAGGTTTTTTAAAAGTATTTGAAAATATCTGAACTCGTGCTTACTCCACATTAGTTTAAATTGGATAATGCAAACATTGATTCACTTCCATATGGTTCCCATAGAACAGACCAATCAGAGTTAAGGCACTTGTAGATAACTAAGCTCATTATTTTCCCAAGCTGCTAAACAATGAGGCTACTCTAAGTATCCTTCAGTCTTACAGTTATCTGCAACATAACGTGATACATCACCCCAAGCTGTACACTACAGGTGCACGCTAGCAATTAATCGGGGCATTCTGTAGTTATCGTGTAAGAAAACATTTGACATGAAAACATTAACAAGGCCACATTCACGTTGTAAACACAGACTCAGCTTCTCATGGAATAAAGAAAGACACATTATGTGAAGCAAGATGATAACCAAACGTTAGCCATTTTAAAAAACAGATAGAGCTATAGTCAATCTAAATGTGAACAATACACAGCCAGCACATTTGTGTGTTACATGTTAAGGTCGATATGGATGTAAAACTCATAATATGAAAATATGAAAAATATCTCTACAATCCGCAGAATGGTTTTCGTTCACGCATTCACATTCAAACTAACTGCAGGTGTCCACATTGCCTTTTAGCATCTCTATAGATGGCCTTGTGTCTGAAGCTGGGTTGGGTAGGAACCCTCCAGTGCTGCAGCTCCTCCCTCTTAAGCCAAAGACAAGAGCATATTCACAGCTCATGTAGATCTGGAATACAGAGTAGTAGACACCCTGGAAAGTGGTGCCCCATCAGGCACCATTTTCAGCTTTCAGCAGCAGAAAGCGGGGCATTTGGCATCCTGCACCAGTTGAATGCAAGAAACATGACACACCACAAAAACGCAGGAACACACACATGCAAAGACAGTAAGACACCCTATATATAAATATAGAGCAAGAGCATTATAGTGCTTGTGTCTTATTGGATGGAGCTGAGACCACTGCATTGTTTAGAGACCCTACAGTGAAAAAGGCACCCCCTTGATGTGAACCACCATGTGCATTGTGATAACGTATTAATCTAAGCGAGCTCCGGAGAGGATTGCAAAAAAAATAAGGGTTATCACCGAATGCCGCATGAGAGATGCAGAGGGCCAATTATGTCCCAGTGAATTTTCACCCATAACATAAAATGGGTGACTTTTTTACAGATTGCCTGCTAATAAGCTACGAAATGAGCCAATGCATGACAAAAATTGATTCAGTTTATGACAAAACTCGTTCATGATTCACAGTAAACTGAAACTACTCCTTCATCACATTCGCTCTATATATTGATTTTGCTACTAAATATTAACCCCCTATCTCCAATATCCTGGTACAGGAATATCAAGGACAGAATATCAAAAGACATAATATTGAAAGTAAGTGTATATAAGGGAATATTAATTTACTATTCCTACCTCCACAACTATGTACTTTGAAGATATATTACCCAGTGGCAGACACCACTGGTTATAGTTAGGTTAGCTGTTCCTAAAGCATTGTTTAAGTTTCTAATAGTTTTTACACCACTTGACAAATCTGCACAAAACGTTTCAAAAAAGTGCTATATTTTTTTTTCACAACCGTAAAAAAGTGCTATATTTTGACTAATTTGCGCATGCAAAGTTTTGGGTGATCCATCAAGCGCGAGCCAAGAAAAAAGGGGGTCTCAGAACGCAAAATCCCCTTGCATTTTCCATGCACTTCTATAGACAGGACTACATCAAAACCTGCAGAACGGATTTACACCATATTTGGTAGGAAGCTAGATCTTGGTATGTTGATTGTGCTTTTGGTGATTCATGTAAATCCCTTCAGTAGTTTTTGAGAAATTAAGCTTAAAATACATAGATATCTGCATGGCTGAGTCTGTGAGAGTCTCAAGAGAATCTTGTGAGAGCACCAATTAAATATTAGAGTATTCTGATTAGCCCAGGGAGCTTTATTTCCCTTGTGCCTTCTTGCTCCTGTGGAGTCAGATTCCCGTGGAAGCAAGTGCTCTGATTGGCTGCCTGCAACATGAGAAAGATGTTGCAAGCATTTGATTTTTTTTTTAAGGTTTTATATAGCGCGGACAAGACCCTTGCGGGTATCAGAGCGCTTTACAAGGTCAATATCGAAGATACATAAGCATATAGTAAATAACATATAGTTCCATACAAATCAAGAGTAACAACCATGATAAACCCGGCACAAGTGAATTTAGCCATGAGAAGGGATTTAACTTCATTTTTAGGACTTGGGGAATTAGTCTCCTGTCCTGATCATATGAAAAAAGGATAATATAAAGGGGCAGGGTAGGGACACCCTTCCCTCCTAGGCTTCGGGGGGGGGGGGGGGTGGGAGGGGGGGCGGAGTGATACAATCAAAAACAAATAGCCAGTTTCTCCCATGATCCCACGGGATTGCCGCAGGATTGAATCATCCCCCACGTTTTAATTTGTTTAATTTTATTAGAGGGAGCCATTATAGGCAGCTGGAGAAGCGCTGGGAGCCCATCCCTAGGGCCCAAATTAACAAAAAAAGGGGCAAGGTCCATAGGGCCACAGGGCCATTATAGGCCTCAGGAAGCTCACACCCTGAACCGAAATTCCCCAAATAATGAGAGAGGGCTGCGCAGCTCCCCTCCGTGAGCCGTTGTAGGCCCTGGGGAGCCCACCCCAAGGACTGAACTTTACCAAAAATGTAGAGGTCCCCCATCCCAAGCCTTCAAAAGCACCTGGAGACCCCATCCCCCAGGGTCGCTAACTTTAAGATTAGGAAGGGGCCCACGCAACCTCCTCCCTAAGCTTTTTTTGACCATCTCCCGGGGCTGCCTCACATGTTGTGTCCTGGGCAGCCAGTCCTCGGAACACAGCTTTTCCCAGCTCACACAGGAGCGGGCAAGGAAACCTGTACATGCTCCTGCCTGGTGGGAGCATTTTCAAAACTCTCTCTAAACGAGATCAAACACTGAAGGTCTGATTCACAAATGGCTTCTGCATGGGTGCGAAGGCCCCACAGTCATAGGGAAGTCTTTGCACTCAACTGCGGGCCTCCAACATGAGGGCCCGCATTTGAGTGCAGAAACTTCCCTATGACTGTGGGGCCTCCACAAATGAGGGCAAAGGCCTTTTGTGAATCAGGCCCACAGTCTGCTCCCAGTGAGCAGAAGCTTTAAAAATGCTCCCACCAACTGTAAGCAGACTTTTGATCTGCTCCCCAGAACAAGACATTGTTCGAACCCAGGGCAGCATAAATATCTGCTCCCTCTGGACCGGAGCAATATGTTTTTTTTGCCCACACCAGTGAGGGTAGGGAAACAGAATACAAGTCTGCTCCCATCTGGCTGGAAGCATTCTCAAAGATCCTGCCTGCTGGGAGCAGAGTTCGTGTTCAAGTCGGATCAAACACTAGTTTCTCTGCCCATGCCAGTGTAGGCAGGAAACCACTGCGTCCTGGGTTGGACTCCCCGGGACACGTGTGAGCAGGCCCTGGGGATGGGGTGCCCCAAGAACCAAGATAGGCTCATGGTGTGGAGCTCTCCTCCCTTTTTCTAAAGTTAGATGCCCTGGGGGATGGATCCAAAGGGCCTTTTCAATGCTCTGGGGGGTGGGGGCAGCGTGTCTTCCCTTCCCATATTTGGTGAATTTCCACCCTAGGGGTGGGTACCCCAGGGTCTATAATAGTTCAGAGAGGGTGGGCCATGTGCTGCCTCCCCTTATTATATATGCCCCAAGGGTGGGCTCTTGGAGGTATGAAATAGCATGGGAAGGGGGGCGTGTGGCCCCCTCTCCTCTTACAGAATGCAGCTCCGGGGGATGTCTCCCCGGGGCCTATAACAGCTCAGGTGTGGTCCCCTCCCTTTTATTTTAAATAGAGACCCTGGTGGATGGGGTCCCCAGGCCTTATTCAAGTCTAGCGGAGGGGAGGCTGCATGGCTCAAGTAATTGGGCCTGGTGATGGACTCACCGGTGTCGAAAATGGATCGGGGAGGGGGGTTGTGCACCCCACTCCCCATAATAATTTAATTAGACTCCAAGGATGGGGTCCCTGGGGCAAATATGAGCTTGAGTATGGAAGCCACATGACCCCTGTTCCCTTATAAATACATTGGACCTGGGGGATTGGGGTCCCCAGGGTCGAAAACTGCCTGGGGAGCGGGGCTATGCACCCCTTTCCCCATGCACCTCTTTCCCTTAAATATGTAAATAGAGCCCTGTGGGATGGGGTCCCTTGGGCCGAATACAGCTCGGGGAGGAGGTCTGTGTGCACCCTCCCCTATATAAGTAAATTGGGCACTGTAAAGTAGGGTGAAAATGGCTGGTGGAGGGGGGCCACTCGGGCCCCCCTCCCTTTTTATTTAAATTTGGACCCTGAGCTGGGGTCCCTGGAGCCTAATTTGACTCAGGGAGGGGTCTACATGCCCCTCCTTTAATTTCTTACTTGGCCTGGGTGGATGGGTGCCCCAGGCCTAATAAGGCTCGAGTTAGAGGGCCACCTGGCCCCTGCTTGTAATCAAATACAGCCCCTGGGGATGGGGTCTCTGAGGCCTAATAAGGCTTGGAAAGGGGGCCATGCATACCCCTCCCCCTTTATGAAGTAACGCGGTCCTGGGATATTGGGTCCACATGCCCACCCCCTTTATAATGTAATAAGGCCTCTGGGGATAGATCCACAGGGAGTAATAAGGCTGGCGATGGGGGGGCCATATGGCCCCCTCCATTGTGGTCCCAGGGGAATGGGGTCCTTAGAGACTAATATGGCTTGGGTAGGGAGGCCACGTGGCCCTTCTCCCTCTTTTAAAAAACAGATGACCCTGGGGATGGATTCCACAGGCTAAAGGAGGCTTGGGGAGGGGGCCTCATAGCCCCCTTCCCCTTTTAACAATGTACAGCCCCAGTGGATTTTTGCATGGCTGGCCTGGGCCCCCTTCTGCATAGCACCTTGCCAATTGTGAAGAGGCCCTGGTAGCTACTGAGTTAAAGTTCCTGGGAACCTCCAGTATGTCCTTTAAATGAACAGCATGCACAGATTTCACATGGGCATTGTCCTCTAATCCAGTAGTCATTGCGATACCCCCGCACTGCTTGTACTGTCCATGCTTTTCTCCCCATATGTGTCCCAACTCTGCACCCTCATTCAAATAACAAATATGCTTAATTCCCAAATCAGTGGTGCATACCTCGATTTCTCAGGTCTCAGTTGCCACAGTAGACTTATCAGTGTCTCTAGCGTGGGTAGTATTGTCCCCCTTGTCTATCCTCCAGCTGAGGAGAGCATTCTCTGTCCTCCAGCCAGTGCTAACGCTGCCAGTTTTGCCACCCTTACTGTTTCCAATGTAATCCCAAGTGGGTGCTTCCCCGTCTGTCTTTGTCTTGCTACAGCTGCTAGGACAATATTTCCTTCCATGGGTGACTAACTTTCAAGCCTGTGTGCATGTGGAGAGCCTGCTGATGGCCGTGAGCTGATATCTTTGGACTTGCAACATCAGGTTCTTTTCACTGGGAGGACTCAGCGCTATTCTTTGTACCGAGACAGAGGCTGTGATGAACATCACAGTTACTGCGAATATTAGCCATACAGGAGTTGTGATTCTGGGGTGCACACATGATTACCATGAGCTGGAGGAAGCTCAGGGAGGGGCCCCTCCCCTTTTAAAAAAATGAATGGCTCTGGGAGATTGAGTTCCTGGGGTCTAATAAGACTTCGGAAAGGGGCTGCACACCCTCCTCTCATATTTATTTGTATGTGGTCCATTGTGATAGGGTCCCTGGGACCTTTTAAGGCTTGGGAAAGGAGGGGACACACTCCGCTGCCCTTTTTATTAGAAATGGTCCAGCGGATGTGGTCCAGAGGGCCAAATTTGAGGGTTCTGGAGGAGACTGCATGTCCCCATTCCCTTAATATATGTTTTTGCTCCAGGGGATGCGGAGCCAAATGCCCGAAGGCCAATCCTACGCTGCACATGCCGAAGGCTGTACGTAGTGTGGGGTACCAGCCTGCTGGGGGTTTGGCCACAAGGCCTGGTGGCAGGCCAAGCCCTTTGGCCAACACCCTGCTGACATGGCCAAAGGCTCTATGTAGCGTGGGGTTGTCTGCCTGTTGGGAGTTGGACACAGGACCTGATTGCAAGCGGGCCCTGCAGCCAACACCATGCTGCGCACGACAAACGGCTGTTCACAGTGTGGGGTTGCCTGCCTGTGGGTGGTTTGGTGCAGGGCCAGGATTGTGGCCAGGCTCTGTGGCCAACTGCCGCTGCGCATTGCCAAAGGCCATGTGTTGCGAGATTTTGCTTTTACGTATGGCAATAAAAACTACTATATGTAAAAAAGTACTAAAAGTTCACTGATCAAGCAAAGGTTAAAGTAGCATTATAGTTAGGTCTGATAGCTAAATCTGTTTTGTTTAAAAAAATCTTAGACATTTACTGAAACAAATCAAAGAATATTAAGTCAACGATAACATTAACATTTTGAACTAAGCACAGAGATTTACTGGTTACATTGCCTTTGTTTTTTTTATGGGGAAAAATAATATATATATTTACTTTGACAGGGAAGCAGACATTTGAGGTGATCAAATTTAGAGTTTCGCTGGTGTCGAGGGTACTCTATACAGGAGTACAGGAGCTGCTTCCACCTAAACTTGAGAATTCTGCTTTTTTTCTGCATATATATATATATATATATATATATATATATATATATATATATATATATATATATATATAAGCAAGGCAGGGGATCCTGCCGAAACACGAAGCAGCCTTTCAAACAAAATAAACATTTGGAAACCTACCTTCGATTTGCGGTGTCATCTTCCTGGTGAAGCAGTGGAAACCAGAAGTGGTCACCAGTAGGTAGTTATAGTTAGGACCTAATTACCATAGGAAAATCGCAACATTCTATTCCCAATAACTTTGGCGCCGATTGACGAATCTTCGCGAAATTTTCAAAACTAATTCTTTGTTGATATCAGCTCCTATGTTGGGGGTGATTTATCAAGGGGGGGGCGAGAAAAAAAGGGGGTCCCAAAACATGTTTTTTCCATGTTAATTTCCAGAGGAAACTTTAGACAAGGCTACAGGTCGAACGGGTGAACGGAATCACACAAAATATGGCAGGGAGAAGGGTCTTGGTCTAGAAAGCACACTTTTGTTTATTTGGTGTAAATCCATTCAGTAGTTTGTGACAAATATTAAAATTTACAGATGTCTATATTTGGGAATTCTGCGATCTGATTGGCTGAGGCGTTACAAGCAGGAGCTTGCGGCCTATTGGCTGAGAGCGGTGCGAGCGGCTGCAACTACGAAGTGTTGGCCACCATTTTGTGATTCCGTTGAAGCGAGTAAGGGGAAAAAATGGCGAGAAAAGTGGGGAATAGGAGGGTAGGAGCACTGTAACCTCTGTGGGGTGTTTAGGATGTGCTATAGAGGGGGTGCGAAGCGAAGTATTCACCCCTACCGGTGTGAAAGTGGTGGGTTATGGAAATTAAGTGAGGTATTGCCTAGAGTCTGTTGCTGGTAAGGTGAGGTGGTACGGGTCTTGGGGATGAAAGCGTGAGCCCAAACTGTATGTCTTATGCTGTGAAGTCATGTGCCGTGGCCGCTGCGCTATACTTTTGGAAGTAGTGTCAGCATATGTTTATACCTACTAGGACGAACTACTGACCCGTACTGGTGTGAGAGTCCTCGGTACGGAAAATATGTGATGTACTTTCTAGAGTCTCATGGAACTAGGAAGTGTTGGCCACCATTTTGTGATTCTGTTGAAGCGAGTAAGGGAAAAAAAGGGCGTAAAAAGTAGGAAAGAGGAGGGTAGGAGCACTGCAACTTCTGTGGGGTGTTTAGGGTGTGCTATACAGGGGGTGCGAAGTGAACTACTCGAACCTACCGGCCTGAAAGTGCTAGGCTACGAAAATTAAGTGAGGTATTGCTTCGAGTCTGATGCTGCTAAGGTGAGCTTGTGCGGAACTCGGGGATTAAAGGGTGAGCCCAAATTGTGTGTCTTATGCTGTGAAGTCATGTGCTGTGGCCGCTGTACTACAGCTGTGGAAGTAGTGTCAGCATGTGTTTATAACTACTAGGATGAACTACTGACCAGTACTGGTCTGAAAGTTCTTGGGTACGGAAAATATGTGAGGCGGAAAATATGTGAGGTAGTGTGTAGGTTCTCATGCTGTTAAGCTGAGCTGCTGCCAGACTCAGGGATGACAGCGTGAGCCCAAACTGTGTGTCATATGCTGTGAAGTCATGTGCTCTGGCTGCTGTGCCATATCTGTCCAAGTAGTGTCAGCACATAGTTATAGCTACTCCGAGGAACTTTTGTTTTGAACATTGTAACATGTGTATGGTGCTTAGGGGGTGTTATATAGGGAGTGCGAAGGTAAATTTGTGTGTATGAAATGAATTTGGTATTTGGCAAGTGGAAACTACTGACCCATACTGGTCTGAAAGTCCTGGGGTATGGCAAATATGTGAGGTAGTGTGTAGAGTCTCATGCTGCTAAGCTGAGCTGTTGCCGGACTCACGGATGAAAGCGTGAGCCCAAACTGTGTGTCTTATGCTGTGAAGCCATGTGCTCTGGCCGCTTTGTTTCGAACATTGTAACTTGTGTATGGTGCTTAGGGGGTGTTATATAGGAAGTGTGAAGGTACATTTGTGTGTATGAAATGAATTTGGTATTTGGAAAGTGTAAAGCACTGACTCCTACAGGTCTGATGGCGCTAGGGGCGTAAGCTGAGGTGCTGCTGGAGTTGAGGATAAAGCTGATCAACTACTGACCCCTATTGTGAACTTTTAACCTGCACGTGCCGTTAAATGTTCGATAAAATGTTGCAAAAGTATTTTGTTAGATTACAAAAAAAATGATGATTTTTTTAACCTGCAAGTGTCGTAGAATGTTCCAGAAAGTGTGGTGATCAAATAGGTTGAACTTGTGACCTGTATGTGGCGCGCAATATAAGTCGCTTTTCGTATGGAAAATTCAAAATTAACCAATGGAGATAAGATTTGGAATGTTGTTGAAGGAATGAAATATTCTGATTTGTTCTTTACATGTATTTATGTGTGGAGCGACAGATAAATTGTGCCATTCCTGGTTCCATTCTAGATGAGATCGGTGCTTTATATGTACTATGTGACAAAGAAAGAATTGTACGAGCGTGTGACATTTGAAATCTGGATAACAACTACAAAGGTGAGTTAGAAGTAATATAGTGTTAGTAAAGTGTGGTGTTTGATATTGGTTATAAAATATGCATAACATTTGAGCTGTTGTTAAATAAGTACTTTATATATGTTTAGGAATGTTTTACAAAGAAGAAGTGTAGTTTGTCATCTTTATAGGACTGTATGTTTTTGAAAATGAGGTACAGCGTTAATTTGGGTTTGTAATGTATTCAGGGAGATAAACAAATTATCGCATGTTTACAAATTATACTTTTTGTGGAAATAGTGGGGTGGGGGTGGTAGGAGATGTATGTGTTATTAAGTTAAAAGCGATAAAACGAAACCCAGAAATATTATGTGGGCAGGTTGTGGTCTCATTTTTGACACTGAGAAGTAGATTTGAATGTAAGTCGAGGTAGGTTGTTGTGCTGTGGGGCCGTCTACAGTTTATGGAGATTACATGGAGAGGAGATGGAGATAGGAAAAGTGATACGTTCCTTTCATATGTACGCATAGTTTGAATCATGTGATCCTAGGTTGAGATATATTATGAACATGGTTTCTGGTTTGCATTTGGGTATATTTAATAGTTTTTGTAGTTTCTTACTAGTGATTAATGAAAAGGTAGATATACTAAAATATATGGTAGTAAATGTATTAATGTAAATGTATTGTCTGTTCTTATGGAATAGAAGTGGTTGGGGAGTGCTTCTTTAGAAGAGATGTTTTATAAATGAGCGAGAGATAAAAAAGAAATGAAAATGTGCGGTATATTTTCTGTATGACTTTGTTGACATTAGAGAACTACATGTGATTTTAAGTGATACTATTTGTTAGGCTGTGTTGCTGTGCTGAATATATGTAGGTGTTGAAGTAGTCCGGGTTTTACTGATGCTGAGCATCACTATCCCTTTTGAGACACTTGTCAATTTATTCATTCCATCTAATATCTTTAATATAGATACAGTAAAGGGACAGTAAATCAAAAGTTTGGAAATTAGAACTTTGTTTACTCTCCCCATCCCCTGCTATACACTCTACAGAGTTTTTAAACGACTTTCGTAACATATATATGCCTAGCGAGTAAAGGTGGTGTAGTTCGACTGGGCCCATTTATAAACTGTGCAATGGGATGGTTTATGTTTTACCCTCCAATTTGGATGTTTGAATACTTTTTGCTGATAAGTGTTCCGTCAGACACTTCTTAAAATGAACGTTGTATATGGGTATAGTGGCACTACTGGGAATGGTGGGGATTTCTGTTTGATTTCGTACAGTTAACCAAGGGCAGGGTGGGTGTGGGGGAGGGGGTTATGTTGCTGATTGAAACGCAGAATATAGTAACGTTTATAAAGCACCGAATGGAATGGTATATGTTTTAGTCGCAAATTTGCATGTTTTAATAAGTTTTGCTGATGAGCGTTTCGGGAGACATCTGTTGAAATTAAGCCTCTGTATGGCTATAGTGGCGCCTTTACATTTGCTGGGGCTCTTTCTTTTATTGCATAAAGTTAAGCGAGGGTGGTTGTTGAGGTGGTGTAGTGGTACGTGACTATTTATAAACCGTCTTATGGTATGGTGTATGTTTGACTTGCAAAATTGCAGGTTTTATTAACTTTTGCTGATGAGGGTTCCGGCAGACACCTGTTGACATTAAGTCTATGTATGGCTATAGTGGAGGTAACGGGAGTGCTGGGGCTCGTTGTTTGATTTTGTACGGTTAAGCATGGGCATGGGTGGGGGTGGGGTAGGTGCGTATGTTGCTGATTATAAGACAGACATTTGTAACATGGGCATATGTAGTTAGTATATGTAATGTAGTTTCACTGGGCCCATTAATTAACCGTGCTATGGGATAGTTTATGTTTTTCCCGCCAATTTGCATGCTTGAATACTTTTTGTTGATAAGTGTTCTGACACACACCTGTTAAAAATAAGCCTGTGTATGTGTATAGTGGTGCTGTTAGGAATGGTGGGGGCTTCTGTTTGATTTCGTACAGTTAAGGAAGGGCGGGAGTGGGTGTGGGGGAGGTGGTTATGTTGCTGATTGAAACACAGAATTTAGTAACGTACAGGTGTCGAGCTACTGAAGGTGGTGTAGTACCACTGCGAGCACTTATAAAGTGCCCTATGGCATGGTATAAGTTTAACCCACAAATGTGCATGTTTTAATACACTGTGCGGCAGACAGTTGTTGAAATTAAGTTCCTGTATTGCTATAGTGTGTCTACTAGGTTTAGTGTGGCTCTTTCTTTGATTTTGTAAAGTTAAGGAAGGATGTGGAAGAGGATGGTGCATTGGCAGTGTGCCCATTTATGAATCACTTTATGGTATGGTATATGTTTTTCTGGCATATTCCCATGTTTTAATACCTTTTGGTGATGAGTGTTCCAGCAGACAGGTACTCAAATTACACAACATTTCTGTGGATAAGAAATCTTTGGGCTGATAGACACTCTTGTACTATGGTAGAAGACTGATAGCGTTGTTGGAAAATTATGAAACTTGGTGCCATTGTAAATTTCCCTGGAAGCTTACACTGTTTCTTTGTTACTATGGCGTAGTTAGGGTGCTAAGTGGGGGAAACAAAAGTGGGTGTGCTCTAAAAGGGGGGGCAAAGCTCTTAAAAGGGTGTGGGCTATGCAAGTTGGGCATTGGTCTAAATCAAGATAAGTATCATTGTGTGCTTTAGAAAATCCCCTCCAATCATCCTACGCTCAGAAAAAAACATTCTTTAAATGGTTTCCCTTCCTTCTACAACGTGGGTAACCTAGCGTGATGTCTCCAGTTCTCAGTAGTGAGCAAAATAAGCATGCGTACAAAGATGTGCACTGCAGTGTAATAAAAAAATCTTAACTATCTTTGAAAGGACCGAAAATAGAGCCCAATAGAGAGCTGTTTGGGGGTTCTCTGAAAATAAGTGCCGGTCCTCATACCCGGCCCAATTAAAGTGCAGTATCCATCCATCCTAAGTACTGTGCCATTCAACCATCTTTTAATTGATACATATATTCCTACTTATATACATACATACATCTGTTCTTGCGCTAATCTTAAGCATCTATGAGCACACTCACCAATAGTAAGCACTGTGCCATTCATGCAGCCATACGCCTATATATGCATAGATACATCTGTCCCAGAACCAATCCTAAGCATCTATCAGCCCACTGGTCTATCGTAAGTACGGGTCCCTGCATTCATTCATCCTTCCATCCATCCATACATTGATACATCCATCTATTTTCCAAGCATTGATGCATCTGGCCATGCATCCACCCTCCCTTTATTCAACTATCCATTCTTATTTCCGTGCATCGTCCGCCCCTGATCCTAAATACAACGTATTATACTCATCCACCCACCCTCTTAAGGCATCGAAAAGGCTTGCGAAAAGCATTGACAGGCAGATATTTTTTATAAAGAATAACAAAGCTTTGAGTTGCTCTTTGTGGAGCATACGCCACCACCCTTCTCTGGTGGTGTTGTAAACAATGGTACATCTAGCGAAAGTAATGTAAAGGAGTTTTTAAGTGTAAGACGTTAATTTAGAAACATAACGTTTTGTCGAATTGTATATAGGTACACTGTTTTAAAGTGGCCGTGACTGACAGATATTGAATACCTGTACTTCTTACGTTTGAGAAAGTATACCAGAGAGCTAATTTTTGGGTGGTGAGAACCTTGAGTTCTATATTTCCATGTGAAGCACAGTATAGGACTATAAAAGTAATTGGAAAGCATTTATGCTCATATTTAAGAGGGGATGTGAGAACTAAGTGAGGCAGACAAGTGTGTGTTTTCGTAGCACTAAAACAAAACTGTGTGTAAGGTGAGAGCAGGTTCGTGCTTGAGTTGCCTGCTTGTGGTCATTTGCAGAGGCACAGCCAGAGTGAAATTTCGGGGGAGTCTAATTCTTTCAGCAATAGGAAGAGTGGGGATGTAGGGGTTGTATAAAGGGGTGAAAAAGAACAGAGTCTCCTTTACAAAAAAATGATCTTTTGAAGACCTGTGAAGTACTCGGGTGCGGCTCTGTGTGTATGCCCAGGAAGCTGTCTCAGAGAGTTCGGGGCAATGGGCGTTGCACGTCTGGTGGTCTGTCTGCTAATCGCCCCACGATGATGTTACTCCTGCATTGCAAAAAGAGAAGGGAAATCCTGTGAGAAAATGGCTCTCTTTAAAGGATTTCTCCTGTCCTACAATGCAAGTCACTTGGCATGATGTTTGCACTTCTAAGTAGTGAGAAATTTGATGTTCTCATAGTGTCACTGAAGTGCAATAAAGAAAAAAATGGATTACATTTGTGAGATCTGAAAATAGAGCACTATTAAGACCCGTTTCGAGGCCACCAAAAATAAAGTGCCGGTGGTCAGATCCCCACAGACACCCCCCTCCCATTAAAGCCCTGGGTGCAATGTTATGTTTGCAAAGTTGTAGATAAAATTTTTAGGCTAATAATGGAAATTTTTGTGAGTGCTGTTTGGTTGATAATATCATCCTAAGTACATAGATAAAAAATTTTAAAAATACTATTTCTAAATATGTCTGCGGTGGGTTGCAGAGAAAGTGCTGTGGGGTGGTGGGGTGTGGCGGAGAGGTGAATAGTATGAGGCAGTGGAGTTAAATATAAATTGTTAAGATGTATATAAATAATTAAATAAATACTGTCTGTATGTTCTATTGCACTACTTGTCATCCTAGTGCTCCTCTGTCGTGCTCCATCACGTTGCAGCACTGAGTATGGAAGTTGTTAGTGGAAGTTTTGTAATTGTATATTATTATTTTAACATAGTGAACAAATGTGAAAAATAATTGAATTTTTTTTGTTTTTCAGAAAATTATTTTGTTTGGATTAACATTTGGAAATGCCTAAAAGAAGTGAAAGAAAAAGAAAAAAGAAGAAAAATATATATTTGAGTAAAAGAAAAAATCTTAAAGTCGAAAAAAATGCGAGTACTACAGAAACAGTTTGTTCTACTAAAAGTCGAAGACAACTTTTGAAATTTTTTAACGAACATTTAATGAAAAGAGATCACACAAAACAAAAAGAAATTTTTTTCAAGTAAGGTGAAGCAGAGTTCAATTTCAAATATGAGAAAAAAGAAACATGATAAAGAAATAGTATCTGCTACTCGGACACAAAAGCAATTTCAAGAAATTCGTCAGAGACTTTTCCGATCCCGAGTGATTCAGAATTCAATGAAAACATGCTGCAAATATGAAAGAAAAATGTTGCAATTCAAAGATAAGCAACGTATTTAAAGTATAGTGGATACTGCTTTCAATTTAAAACAGAAGTTATTCATTTTGATTTTAAAGAGAATGAAACTATTGGTTAAAATAGTCAAAGTATTGAAAGACAAAAGTAGAAAAAAGAGACTTGTGAACAGAACCAACTTTTGTAAAATCTTTAGTGGACATTGGAGACATGCTTCTACTACTGAGCCTTTTTTAAATGAGGAAAGTTACTTCCAGGTAAATAATTTATCATTTGCAGTTGATACTGGAGGTCGTTGCTACGAAGTTCAGGATGGTTGTCCTCTTCCAAAGGAAGAAATGGTTGGTAAAAGTGCAGAAGAGTTAATAGCTGAAAAAGTGCAAGGAAAACGTCCACTAGCTCCTGTGTATAAGTGGAGTTGCAGTAGTATTTGTAGTATTCAACAGTAATCCATTGATATAATGTGAAATTTGCTACGAGAATATACTCAGAAAATAATAAAACAGAAGATTAAGTTGTTACAAGGAGTAGATCCATGTAATGTAAGAAAATAAACTGAGAAGTATGGGCATTCTCCTGCTTGTCTTTCAAGAAAAGTTAGTAAAAGTGTTTTTCATCATTTGAGGATGTTAGCAGTACACCATTCAGAAATGTGGAAGTTTGTAAAGAAACTGTACTATGTAAAAAGTCCTGCATTAAGTTTAAGTGAACTGAATGCAAGTCTTTTATATGGTTCTTTATCAGATGTTCAAAAAAAGTGTGATGATATTGAAATGCGATATTTTGATTCAGAAGAGCAGTTCATAGAAAGTGAAAGTTTGACAATTACAGATGTTGGAGGAGATGAGAAGGTGATTAGCAATGATCAGTTTGAAGAAGAAATTGGAAAGTTTAATCTAGTGTGCAGTGAAATATCAAATTATGTTTGTGTTTGTTATCGACGTACACATTATAAAAGTCAAAGTAGAAATGTTGATTTGTATTTGAAAAGTGAAAAGGAGAACAATGGTAAGAATTTACAATTTACTTGTTTGTTGAAGGTCGCTTTAAGTTAGGTAGTGATCAACGTATATGTAAATATAGTTACAACAAATTAGAAGAGAATAAAATGCCTGCTAGAGCAGTACATAATAACGTGGAATTAGTAGCTATTCCGGAGGAGCTGGCCAAATTGAATACATATGAGTCGGTTCTAATTCAATCCGTTCATATTTTTCAAACTATAATTCGGATGGAGCCTAAAACAGCTAAACTGCCACCAACAGACTTGCAAAGAGGGCTGAACGGAAGAGTGGTGGACTTACCTTTGGATTTTAAGAAAAACATTGAAACTATTGCTGGAGAGAAAGAGGAAAATGAGGCAGTAGGTATTTTAGTAAATGGAGTACCAACAAAGAGTCGGAAAATATGGCAAGAATTTGTGGATGTTAATAAAGTTGAAAAGGCTACCTTATATCTTATAGGGAACAGTATTTATTACAAAAATGTAAATGTGGATGAACATGTAATACGTTTAGAAGATTAATCTGAAATTTCAAGTGGTCAAATAGAGAAAGTGGACAAGCCAAGGACTGAAGAGATTTATGAATATTACACAGTATGTCCTTTGCATTCAAAAGAAGTGATTGGAAGTAGATTGAGTTATTTCCAATGAAAAAAGCTCAGGGAACTCTAATGAGTGTATGGGAGAAAAACTTGGAAGCTCGTTGTTTTCCACAGTTGTTTCCTACTGGAGAAGGTGGATGATCTGATAACCGACCTTTACGGATTCCAGCTTCAGAATATCGGTCAACAAGATTATATTCTGAAGATCCTAGATTTCGACAGTGCATTCCGTACATATTCCACCTTTTGTTTGAAAGTGATCTGCATTCTCTCTCGTATGCAGTGAATCATATACTTAAAACTGGAGTTCATCAATAACTTCTTTCTGTGAAAGAATTTATGGAGAAAGTTCAAGAAACAGAAGAAAATTTAGAAACCCAGTTGATTAATTTGATGGCAGGTCAACGTGGAATAAATGAGTATTGGTATCGTCGTCATGGAGAACTCAAGTGTATGTTACGGAACTTAGGTACACCAACATGGTTTGTCACACTTAGCTGTGTAGAGTATGCACTGGAAGATTTGCTTGAGTTTCTAAGAGAAGCGAATTCCAATATAAAAAATGTTGAAATAAAGACTCCTGGTGAACTGTGTTCATTGGATCCTGTAAATTTGTGCAGATATTTTAATCATAAGTTTCAAGCTGTGATTTCTTTTATCTGTAATAAAAAGAATCCACCTCTTGGAGAAGTTACTGATTTCCTTTGGAGAAAGGAGTATCAAGCAAGAGGTGCACCTCATATACATATGCTACTATGGATCAATGATGCACCTAAATTTGGAAATAATTCTGATGTAACAGTATTGTCTTTCATCGAGCAGTATGTGACATGTGAGATTCCAAGAGAAGGAGGAGATAGAAGCTTGAGACAGCAAGTTTTATGTTTCTAAAGTCATTGTTGAATGTATTGCAGAAGAAAATACAAGTGTAAAGGAAAATTTTACACCAAATGTCGGTTTGGTTTTCCCCATCCAGTCATTTCTAAAGGAAGAGTAAATAATTTTTTTTCTTCTGTAAGGCACACAATAACTCGGAAATCTCCAAAGAATACCTACAACTTAAAAAGAACAAAATTGTCAATGTATATCAATGACTACAATCCAGTCATTTTAAAAATGTGGAATGCGAACACGGACATCCAGTATGTTACAGATAACCCAATTGCATTTGCACGTTATGTTACATCGCACATAACAAAATCAGAAAAAACAGAGATGAAACAAATGTGGGAAGAAATTACACAAGAGAAAAGCCTTAGCAAAAAAATTGTACAGCTTTACTTTGAAAATGCTTTCTCACCGCGAAATTGGATCCTATGAATGTTCAGACCACTTGTGCTCTTCAAGTTTATATTCAAAGTCATGAGGAATCATTTGGGTAAGTTTAGGTCTTGCCTGCAAATGAAATATAGTTTTGAAATCATTGGAAGAAATTGAACAATTAACAGCAAATGAGCCAGACAGTACAGACATTCTTAAAACTAATTTGTTGGACACATACTATCTGAATAGGAGTTGACATCTGGAACAGCTATGTCTGTATGAAGTACTTCAGCTTTACAGCTTCAAAGAGAAATGTTAAACAGAATTTAAAAGAAGGAAAGTTTGCAGTGGTTGTTTAGTAAAACATGCAAAGGGTAATCTTATAAACCAAAACAAACTTAGTTGTGGAACTTCAGATAAGCGAGAATTTTACTATTTAGCACTTCTGCAACTGTTTAAACCATGGCGTAGTGAAAATGAATTACTTGGTTAGTTTGACTGCTACGAATATTCTTTTAATGCTTGTAAAGATAGCATTGGATGTCCAATTTTCCCTACATATTCAAAAATTTTGAAGTTGAGCAGGAAAGACTAGTATAGCTGAAATAGCTCATGAAAATTCTCAAGATAGTCAAAGTAGTGGTCCATGTAGTCAAGATCCTCTTGGACAACCAATGCTGGAAAATGAAGCAGCGATTGCTATGCATGAAGCTGAAATTGCAATGCAACAAGCACACAAGGAGAATATTACATTGGAAAAGTTAGAACAATTAAATGTTGAACAGAAAGAAATATATGTGCTAGTGAGAGAATGGATAGATCATGGTTTGTTGCATGAAAAAAAGAATGTCTGTGTTAATCTTTTAAACCGCTCCTGATGTACATCAGTGGTCAAGCTGGGACAGGTAAAGTTTTTTAATGAAAGTTATAACCAGTTATCTTAAAAAAACTACTGGTTCATATTTATGTTGTGTGGTAACAGCTCCAGCTGGATTAGCTGCACACAATGTTAAACAAGTTGCTTTGCATAGATTATTGATGTTACCAGTGGAGCATGACAATAAATTAGAATATCAGAAGTTATCTGGAGAAGCCTCTTCTGACGTGTCAAGAGTGCTGAAGAAAATGAAACGTTTAATTACTGATGAGATGAGCATGGTCTCAAACGTAATGCTTGCTTTTGTACACTTTAGAATGCTACAGGTATTAAAAACAGATTACGACGTTCTCTTTGGGGAAAAATATTTAATTGTATGTGGAGATCTGCTACAACTAACCCCTGTAAAAGGAAAACCAGTGTTTAAAACTCTTCTACGTGAAGATACTAAGAAATCTTTGGGAAGTATTGGAAATGTGAATCCGTGGTTACATTTTGAATATAAAGAACTCACTCAAATATGCAACAGGCAAAAGATGAAGGTTATGCAAATATTCTAAAAGATATAAGAATTGGTGTTCTAAGCAAACATTGTAAACACACTTTTCAAAGTCATCTACTAAAGAACTTGTTTAGAAATGAAAACTCACCAGCAGAAGTAATGTACAAGAAAATGAAGGAAAAAAGTCTATAGTTTGCTTAATGCCTGCAGTGGAAGAGTGGTATACATTTATTAGAGAGCTTATGAAATTGGAAAATCAAGAATGAGTTCACATTGAAGCTATTGATAAAATCGAGCATTAAGGAATAACAAGTGTTCTTTCAGAAATGTTACAGACTAAATTGGAATCTTTGGAAAAGTCTATCAAAAACTGCTGGCTTAGAAAAAATGTAGATGTATGTTGAAACTGTCGGGTAATTTTGAAGCGTACTCTGAATCTAGAAGAAAGTTTAGTGAATGGAGCAATGGGGAAAGTTGTTGATTTTGTGAAATATCAAAATAGAAATGGAATTGAAATTTTGAAAGTTAAATTTGATCAGATTGCAGAGGTATGACAGATTCAATGTTCTGCCACACGTTTTTTGCTTGTAAAAGACTTTTATATTCGTAGAAAACAGTTTCCCCTCTGTTTAGCATATGCAATACCTATTCACAAATCACAAGGTTTAAGTGTAGATAATGTTTTGGTAAATGTTGGAAGAACTGTGTTTAATGAAGGAAGGGTATATGTAGCATTATCTTTAGTTAGAACATTGTCTGGTTTGTATTTAATTGAGAACAAGGTTAGTGCTGATGTTAATTGTGTAAGAGAATATAATCGTTTGAGAAGGCTTTATGCTCCCCATTTAGGTGAACATCCTATTTATGAAAACGTGTTGTGTGTTCAAAACACAAACATGTTGAAGAGTTAACTATGGTTGAAAAGCAGAAAGAAAATCAACAGAAACGAAAAGATGTAAGGAAGCAGAAAATACAAACAAGTGATGATGTGGTTGGAAACCAATTAGAAAATGCTTCTGGTGTCAACTGCTATGGTAATGTTATTCTAAATTATATATTTTATCTTGAAGATGTTTGTGGTGAAATTATGGAAAGTGAGGAAAAAACCTTGGGCCATATTATCAAGAAAGGGCACTACATTATCGCCGCTGTTATCGGCAGGAAACTGCCGCTAAAGCAGCACTAATGGGCTTGATAATATGCCCTTGTGAATTCCGATAGAAGCCCAGGTTAACACCAGAACCTGGGCTTCTATGGGAATTCACAGGGCCTATTATCAAGCGCATTATCGCCGCTTTAGCGGAAGCTTCCTGCCGATAAAAGCGGCGATAATGTAGCGCCCTTTCTTGATAATATGGCCCCCTATGTTCTGCACGTTACACTTTATTTCAAGAATTGAGAACTAGTAGAAGTAAGATCCATTCTGTTTCTGGTATTTGCCAACTGTCGGATACATGTACTGCATCTTTAACGTTCAGTGCTAACATACCGCAAGATGCACAAGAATTTCTGATGGTTATGCTTGGAGTACTAGAAGATGAAGGAATTCAGATTGAGAGTTTATTTGGACTCAGTTACAAATGGGAACATAAATGTGAAGAGTGTTTATTATCTTCAAGGACTATAGTTGAAAGAGAAGGATTTTTATATTTAACAGTACCTGACTGCAAATCTGTACCATTTTCCAACTTAGTAAAAGAAGCTGATCATGAGATGATGTGTTCTCGTTGTAAATCAAGAATGCTATCTACATTATGCCTACAAAGATATGGAAAATATTTGATTATAATGCTGTAACGCTGTCGACCAAATGGAATAAAAGTGGAAACCAAAATTAAAAATGTTGTAGCTAATCAAGTATCTATTTCTGGAAGAACTTTTGCAACAGTTGCTATTGTTTTCCATGGTGGAAGTCCTACTACAAGTGGACATCATACAGTTTATTTAAAGTGTAATAATGCTTGGAGTCACTGTAATGATACACACTTGGAAATGAAACCGAGATTGCCTTATGAATTACCCGACTCATACTTAATTATTCTGAAACAAATATTTTAGATACACCATTCGGCTTCAATGGGAAGGTGTATAGATCTTTAAGGAATTCATACTGGATGCTTTCAAAGCGAAATTTTTGATACATTTTCTGGCGTATTGGGAAAATGTGCAGAGAAACTACGAAGTAAAGGTAAGATTTGAACATTTGAAGTAGTATTGGATGTGTTATTTGTGTTGATTTTGTATTATATTTGGGAGAATTAGGGTTTTAGTTTTTTTTAACAATCTAGTTGACTGTTTTTTTCCCCTGCTGTTTATGATGAAACTACACTGACATCACTGTGAATAGCGAAGTTAAATAGTAGCTGATGACAGCAAAAAAAGGGAGAAAAATTGTTATCTGAATGTTAAATTGTTTTGTATTATTTAAAAACTCATTGTAATTTATGAAATGTATTACGTTACATAGCACTTTTGCAGTTTATTTTATGTAGTTGAAAAGTTAGAAAAAACAGTACTAGTGACAAATACACAATAGTAGTTCGATATTTAAAAAACTTTTGAAATTCATTGAAAAAACCATAGGTTTCAGGGACGTTATAGTTAGAAATTAGCATTTAAAAAAGCTTAGAAATTCACTGACAAAACCATAGATTTCAGGGATGTTATAGTTAGTTGGATATTTGACTCATATAAAACCAGAGAAATTCCCCTGTTATAGTTATTTGAGCTAACTAGAACTTGCGCGCCCGCAATGCACTGCTGATGATGTCACATATTACATCACTCATGACATGGTCAGTGACATCACTGATGAGCTCGCTGATGACATCTCAAATGACATCACTGATGACATGATGACATCACTCATGACATCATCCATGTGATAATCTGATGCACATACTGATGCCCTAATATAAACTTTGATACACCCATTCTAAAAAGCAGGCTACTATTTTTGAAAACATACACAGATGAATGCCGTATACTACATACCACTCACTATTTCCAAGGTCTACACACACATCCAGTCATTTATACACATAGTTACTCATCAATACAGGACTATAATATGCACTCATACATCTATACATGCAGTCACACTCTGCCACTCATCCATAAAGTTACTCACACTCCTAGTCAGTAATGCAAAGTATCAATCACATACCCATTTACTCATGTATACAGTTATACACACCAACTCCGTTATTTATAGACATACCACATCATTCATTTATACAGATACTAAGCCATATTTACTGTCTTATACAATCACTGATAGAAGCAGACACTTATTTATACACCCACTCTTCAAATAACTTACTCTCATGTGTAGTCATTTATATACTCTAACACTCACATATAGTGCCTTAAAACATATGTAGTTAGTCAAAATATACAACTGAGACATTCATTGAGTCATCAACACACCCATACACACACTAACCTACCCATAAATCCCTTCCCAGATGCACTTTTTAATCCATACAACCAGTGAATCACTTACTCAGACATCTATGCACAGACTCATACACCCCCCCTCCCAGCCACACAGACACTCAGGGATCCATACAGATAGTCAGACAACAAATCAATAACCCATATAGACAGTCACGTAGCTATTTAGCAACCCGTGCAGTTGCTTACACAGCAACTGAGAGACTAATAGAGACTTTCATACAGTTTAGTCACTAACCCATGCATTCAGTAAGACAGGTACAATCACTCACTAATACAGTCAGTCACGCACCTACTAAATAATCCCTTCAGGCACTTGTAAATAAATTCATTCATCAATACACCTTTACATAGATATATATGAAAAATATTTGACTCCTGTCGCGGTGAATCTTGGCTGCTGACCCTTCTGGAAGCATTTTTCGCTGCCTGCTCTGTCTCTTGGGATCCTGACCTCCCGCCTCCCGCCGCCCGACCCTATATCCAGCTCAGGGTGAGGCCGCCCAGCGGAGCGCGGAGGGGAGAAAAACTACATTTCCCAAGAGCCTTCACGACGCTACTCGCGTCAGTTGCGCGCCAGGAGGCGCATAAATTACCAGTCACCCCGGTCGAGTGGGTGACTCCTGTCGCGGTGAATCTTGGCTGCTGACCCTTCTGGAAGCATTTTTCGCTGCCTGCTCTGTCTCTTGGGATCCTGACCTCCCGCCTCCCGCCGCCCGACCCTATATCCAGCTCAGGGTGAGGCCGCCCAGCGGAGCGCGGAGGGGAGAAAAACTACATTTCCCAAGAGCCTTCACGACGCTACTCGCGTCAGTTGCGCGCCAGGAGGCGCATAAATTACCAGTCACCCCCGTCTCGCGGGACGCGAGCGGGACGCCCGGAGCGAAGCCCGGGCAAAGGGCGGGCCCTCTGTGGCCCTCAGTGGCCGAGGTAGGCCGGGCTGGGCCCTGTTATTGTAGTTTTATTCGTTAATTTTATTTTCGCTGCTCTGATACTGCAGCAAACTTACAAACATTAATATACGGATGATCTCTTGACTATATTCCTGCTATCTGTTTATTGTGATCTCCTCGGCTACCCTCTGTAACCGACTATTTATATTTTTATATTTGGTGTCCGAATAATTGTGATTGCCTATTAAACGGAAGGACTATATCTTAAAGATTAATCATGTCTACCAAGAAATTACGTTCCGGGAAAGTATTAAAGGATAAAGAAGAGGTGATATCTGAACCTACACGCCTGAGGAAAAAATCAGAAAATAGTGCGTTAATAAAAGGTCAGATGCAACTGGAACATATTTGGGAAAAATCAGGAAATAAACTTGCAAAAGACCCAATAATTTCAAAGTCTGGTTTATCGCCTCACTCCCAATCACAAACTAAGTTAGAAATAGATTCAAACACTGGTGTACCGATTGAATTAAAACAATCTATTTCCCCTCAAAAGATGGACAGTATTTTCTTGGCACATGATCATAATATTTTTACTGAAAGAGAAAAGGAAGGTGAAGACTTTGCTGCTACATCCATCTCCACTAGTATTGATCTTGAACTTTGTGGTCGATACATGGATAAGAAACCCTCTGCCCAGGTTGTGGACAGTAAAATTCCAATTAGAGCAACACCATCTGGAATGCTTCTATATAGCAGCACTCCATCAAACAAATCTCAAGATGACTATTTAACACACAGTGATTTGAAATCTCCTCACCTTAACATATCAGGGATTTGTTCTTTTGTTCAATCTAGCTACCCAAAAAATGAGAAACCGATATCAGAATCGTTGATAGCGCTTGAACAAATATTGTCATCTATACTGTTGCTCCTTGGTAAATTTGCTGTGAGTTCTGATTGTATTCTATCATCTGTGTCTGAGATTTTGAAGGAAATGTTGGCGAAAAAGGGTGCTAATGTTCAAGCACCGACCTCTGAACCTGTAGTAGAAAAGATTATATTACCCTCTACTGAATCCGCAGCTCAGAGCCTGTCAATTTGTACTAATCTTTTGCAGGGCAATATTCCTTTGAAATTAACTGTCAAAGCAGACACCCATCCACCCCCGAAGAGCTCTGTCCTATCTCCCACTGGAGAGAGTAAATCTATAAAACTCACTGACAAAGATGATAGTTTAATAGAGATGGTGCAAACGACGGGAAATTATCTTTTTCCAATCTTTATCAATGAAAAAAAGGGCCAGGATGGAGCGCAGGCTCAGACTAAAACTAGAAAAGAAAGAATAAAAGGAAAAAATAGGAAGTTATTACGTAAATATAAGAAAAAAAGACCAAGGCAAATTATTTTCCAAAGCATATGTGCTGATGCACGAGAGGAGTCAGGAAATGGGGAAAATCCACTATTGAATATAACCAAAAATAAAGCAGTGGGCGATGCACTTAATGATGTATTAGAAGATAGAACGATTAGGAGCTGTACAAATGAGCTGTCTCCTGCTCATGTGGTACTAGCCCCGGAATCTTTATCTGTGTTGACTGATGTTATAGACATTCCGCCACAAATAGTAAAAGTACTAAATCCAACCGCATTTACTTTCCGACCCCAACTTAATACTATTAGTGGCCCAACTCCTCAACCAGCAAAATGTGCAATGAAAACAGTAGATACATTAATACTGGATTTTCTTCCGTTGTTTGATCAAGATGTAAAAATGAATAGATCTTGGCTTCTTAACTGCTTTAAAGAAACTGAAAACTTAAAACTGATTCTGTCAAATGATATTGACCTGGTTTTCCCAATAAAATCAAGCATTGGACAGCGAACAAGAGTAATTTTTTATTCAAAAATAATTACTAATCTTGTTTTACAACAGGCAGAGTTTTTCCAATGTAGAGGAATTGATGTACTGCCACATTATAATAGATCCACATCTACTGCCCCTAGAGATAGTATTAATAATCCAGCATCTATATATGATGACGGTTATTCTGGTAATAAAGATCTGAAAATCTGGATCTCAAAGGGCAAAAGAATGGTATCTCAGGCCTTGCCATTGCCTGAACATGCAGATGTTCCTTTAACAGAAGACAATCAGATGTGGAACTGGCTGCCGGGGGTTCTTTCTACTAATTGTGTGAACAACCCAAGACTTTTCCAACATCTTTAACAATAACTTAAAAATTGTCTCTTGGAATGCTGCTGGCATGTTTAATTCCCCTGAGAAATTTGACTTTCTATCTAAATTAAATGTCGATGTAATATGTTTGCAGGAGACGTGGTGTAAAAAGCTCCCCTATGTAGGGAATGAGTTTTTTGTCCTAGAGGCCCCTGCAAAATCTTCAAAAAAAGGCCATGCGAAAGGAGGAATCGCTTGTTTGCTATCTACCTCTTTTCAATGGCATTACACGCATTATTCTGATTCTAGTAATCTTTTTCAATCTATAACTATCACTAACCTGGGCAAAGTTGGTACGCGGTCTTCGTTTGTTATTTTAAATGCATATATTCCCCCTGAGGAATGTTTTAATTGTGTCATGAAGCGAATGTTTTCCTATGTAGCGAAGCTAATGAATGCTGAATATCCCCCCTATATACTAATGGTTGGAGATCTAAACAGTAAAATATCCAACTCTACTCTAGTTAAGTTTAGAAATAAACTGAAGGAAGAAGTATATAATATACCTCAAATGTCCTGGCCTCCTAATATAAAAACTAGTAAAAGAGGTAAGATCCTGTTGGAGGAACTAAGCCTCTTAGAAGGGCTTATTATTAATGGCAGAATGCCCTCTGATAGTCCTGCCCATTTCACACATGGTTCGTATAGGGGTGAGTCTATTTTGGACTATGCCATTACGGATTTTGAGTCGTTCCACTTGATTGAGGATATGGAGGTCACTCATTCTATACTGAGTGATCACAAAATAATAAATCTGACTCTTTTATTAACCCCTTCTGAAACTAATGCTTGGTCCTTAAAGCATAGAGATCTCTCTATTGATCGAAGATCGGGTAGATGCTTTTGGGGTTCCTCTCCCATGAAGGATGTACAAAGCCTTCTGGCTCAAACCCTATTAGAACTTGACCAGTGGGAGGGAACAGAATTCCTGCAATTTGAAACTCTTATTAAAAAAGTCATTGGATTCGCCAAGAAAAAGGGAGGCCCAAAAAAACCTCACTTTTCACCTAGTCCACTATTTTTCCTGAATAGGGAGATAAATGCACTAATCAGGAATCAGTATCTTAATAGAACGGTAGAAAATGAGTCTCTACTAGCATTATTAAAACGCAGAAGAGTTAGATTGAGACTCAAACTGAAAAAAGAAAAAGAGGATCTTCTTTGGATTAGCCTGAGGGAGGCAATAACCTTTAATCGAACCAGAGAATTCTGGTCTATAATAAGAAAAGGTTGTGGTACCATAGTAACTCCCCGTCCTATATCCATAAGCGAAAAAGTCTGGACAGTATTTGTAACTGCATTATATGCTCCAAATGAAGTATTGGAGGATATTGGTATGATGGAATCAAATGATTTGCAAAAATGCAATTTACCTACAGAAAAAATAATAGTGGCGGCAATAAAGAGTATGCGCTCTACTGGAGCCATGGGTCCAGACGAACTCCCTATGACAATCATTAAGCAGGATATTTCTACTTGGAGTCGGATTCTTCTCCCCTTATTTCAGGCTTGCTTTTTAACAAGAACTGTCCCTGACTCCTGGAGGGGCAGTATATTAATTCCTATATTTAAAAAGGGGGATCGGGAGCTGCCATCTAATTACCGCCTAATAGCGTTATTAGATGCCATAGGGAAAATTTTCGCTAAATGCGTACTAATGTTAATTATGGAATGGGCAGAAACTAATAAGATTTTACCAATGGAACAAACTGGTTTCCGTGAAGATCACGGAACGCTTGATAATTTGACGATACTACAGGTGATCAGTGACAAGTATGTACGTATCCGTGATGGTGGCTTATATGCCGCATTTATTGATTTCTCCGCGGCGTTTGACAGAGTGGACCGTCCAACGCTGTGGAGAAAACTGGCGACATTGGGTATGCCAGGATACTTACTTGCGTTGGTCCGTTCTCTGCACATGAATACATGGTGTAAGGTACTACAAGGCGGTGAAGAGGGTCTTACAACATCTATTCCCTCTCAGAACGGCCTCAAACAAGGGTGCATGTTAGCACCTATATTGTTCTCTTTATATATAGCCGACCTCCCAATTTTTATTTCATCTTGTGAGGGTGCTGCTCCGAAAATTGGAGGATCTGCTATATCTATTCTAATGTACGCAGACGATATTCTTATTTTGGATTTGACCCCGAAGGGTCTATCTAATCGCCTGCTTGCATTGCATGAATTTGCTGTAGTACACCATATGAAAATTAATTCGTCAAAAAGTAAAATCATGTGCATTTTTGGTAAGAGAAAATGCAGATCGAGCAATTATAAGTGGTCTATAGGGGGGCAAAGGCTAGACGTGGTTAAAACATATCCGTTCTTGGGTAAAATAATATCATCTAATCTTAGTGAGACACCTCATATCGAACATAACTCTCGTAAAGCATTGACCCATGGAAGGGGGTTATGTTCGTTATATAATGCTACGGGGAAGAGACATTTCTCTCTTTTTTTGGAAGTTTTTAAAGCAAAAGTGCCAGCTACTCTCTTATATGGAATAGAATTAGTGGAAATGAAATATTGGGGATTCCTTCAAAAAATGGAAGGACGGGTGCTTCGGAAAATTATGTCCCTTAGTAATGCATGTTCTACTTCTTCATGCAGACTAGAATTTGGACTCCGCAGCTGTTGGACACAGGGATTGGTGGCACTAGTAAGATGGGTAGCATGCTTGGCTAGAGGAAAACCAGGTACACTAAGAGAGCTTGTTAAAAAGGAATTACTGGGTAATCTTAATGATTTTTCCTCTCTACTAAAAAATTTTAGGAAAGCTGTGGCCCTGTTGGAGTTGGATGAGGGTACCCTATTTTCACTTTCTCCTTCTGAGCTTAAAATTTCACTAAAAAGAGCCTCGTGGGAGTTATGTTATAGGTTGGATACCCTTGCCCAACCCAGATTATATAATAGGGAACCTCTGCTGGAGACATACTCCCCCAAGCTGACCCAACAATATTTGACTTGGAATATTCCTCATGGAGTGCGTAGGTTATGGTATCTCCTACGACATGATTTACTCCCACTTAATTCACTCTTAGCAAAATGGCACGGGAGCTCCCCGATATGTAATTTTTGTGATGTCGCCGTTCAAGATCGTAACCACGTCTTGTTTGTTTGCCCTGCCTTACGTTCTTTGCGATTTAAGTGGATTAAACCCATTTGTCTACAATTGGGAATCTTAAATGTTAAACTGTTTATACATGCACTTTACTGCCCTCCTAATGAATTGTTTTGTTGTAGAATTTTTAGATTTTTTAAAGGGTTCTTAAATATTTATTAAGGTTGCTGTAATGATGCCGTGGTTCACTTTAAAAACTGATAACTGTTGTGTTTTGTCCTGTATTACTAATTATGTAAGTTCATATATTCATATTATTTGTCATTATTGTATTATGTTATGTCTATTTTTTATGTGGCCCTCATTGAGAGCCAAAACATAATAAATAAAACTTGAAAAACTTGAAACTATGAAAAATATTTAAACTTTACAAAAACACACATTCACTGGATGATGTCATGAGTGATGTCATGAGTGATGTCATTTGAGATGTCATCAGTGATGTCACTGACCATGTCATGAGTGATGTAATATGTGACATCATCAGCAGTGCATTGCAGGCGCGCGAGTTATAGTTAGCTCAACTAACTATAATGGGGGAATTTCAATGGTTTTGTACGAGTGAGGTAACAAGAGGGGTAGTTGGCCCCCAAGAATATCCTTGGGGGCCAGCTTCCCAAACTATTACCTTAAGTCAGTCCCTCACAGCAGCAATGGTAAGTACTCGTACCTGGCCACTCCCACTTTGCCCACCACTCTACAAACGCTCCCTGGCGCGCTCTTGAATGGGGATTGAAGTCCCCTTCACTGCTGGGGGTCCTTTAGGGGCCAAGTAGCCTACCTTTTACTTCCAGTAATCCCCAAACAGTGGGATCGGTCAGAGGTAGACAAAGGCTATGCCCCCTTTCTCCACCACTCTGCAAATGCGCCCCCTGGCACGTTGTGAGTTGGGGGATTAAGTCCCCTTGAAACCTTAGGGTACCTGGGGTCCAACTAGCCCACCAGGTACCTCCAGTAAGCGCACCGAGCTGCCTTGCAGAGAGGTGTAAAAAGAGGCATGACCTGGACCACCTCTCTGCAACGCAGCCCTATGGAGCTGATTGGAGGTACCTGGTGGGCTGGTTAGGGACCCTCCGGATTGCACACAAGTCACCTCAGGCCCCACCCGTCCCTTCACCACTGTGCAAACGCGCCCCGTGGCGAGTTGTAAATTGGGGGATTCATTCCCTTTGAGTCCTGAGGGTCCCTGAGGGCCAACTAGCCCACCAGGTACCTCCAGTAAGCGCCACAGAGGAAGAGAAGAGGAGCTCCGTGTAGCTCCGGACGATTGATAAATACAATCGTATGGTCCATGAATGAGAAGACTTACATAAGGAGCTCATGACCACAATATTCTCCTCTTCAGCAGGTACGACTGACATGAGCTGATTGAGGATTGATAAAACAACCTGATTGCCATAAGGAACAGACTTTTTACCAAGAAGAGATTGCCTTTCTCAGCTGGTATGAAATCAAAGAGCTGCTGAAGGTCACTCAGAGGAAAAGTGTCCAACATTGGTGCTGTGGCAGAGTGTCTAGCCCTGAAGAATTTGCCGAAACAAACTGTGGCAGAGAAACATGTTGGCAGTGGGATGTGGTATACAATGGTAGTTACCATTTCCTTTTTTAATTCAACAGAACACGCCTAGTAATTAAGAATAAAAGTTTGAGAGAGATGTGCCTGTTGATTTGAATCACTTTTTGTCACAAGTAGAGAGGGATTGTTTATCTCTCTACTGCCCTACACATTATTTTTTCTCTTTACTTTGGACACTTTCTCTTCTTTTCCAGGACAAGAAAGGACCACCTATGATGAGAAAAGGGGCTTCATCTGGTGAGTACCTACCAGTTACCCCGATCGTGGTGCGCCCGTGAGGGGTCCTTTTGTCCCTTACACATTTTTTCACTATTATTGGTTTACTGAATAAATGTTTTTCAGACATGCGGTCCGAGGGGAAGCAGATAGGTATTTCCGTACGGCGTTGCTGATCAGGAACATTGCTTCCACCGAAGCGACGCCGCCCTCTCTGAGACCATGAAGTGCCATTTAGCACCCTGAGATGTTCTTCAGTGAACAACTAATACGTCAGTAAGTCTACCACGTATGAATGTTTTTTGAACCACGCATGTTTACCTAGCGAACAGCGTTTATCACCACCTTATCTGTCAATCATCCTTAACCTCATTTTAGGTTTTTAGGAGTGGAAAATACAGGGCTGGTCCCTGTATGGTCCTGAAGAAACGCTCGGGGTAGCGTGAAACATGTTGACCACATACTGCACCCTCCTCCATAGCTGGAAGGTCCACAGTATCACCCCATTTTTAACATACCAGTCTAGGAGCAGAATAAAACATTGAGGCCCACTAGCACGGTATTTTTAATTCACTTACTCACCCACTCCACCCCACAACACCCTTTTTGCACCACACATAGTCCTTCACTTTACAGTGCTCCTACGTAACTCGCAAGTCGCAGCACGCCCCTTTTCGTAGAGAACTGGGAGGGCCCCAATGATGAAGCATGTCACCGTGAGGAAACTCCGGTGAGTGAGGTGACTCAAGAAAGACATTTTTCTTTCTTTACTGACCACACCAAATATTATTTTGTATCCGGTTAAAAACAAGACAGGTCCAAGAACCCAGACACTGGGCTCATTATTCATACATTTTCAGACATGTATTCAGCCCTGTTTTGACTGTCGATTGAAAAAGTTGTTTTATTTTAGAAGGGGTAAGAAATAGTAAATATTCACATGTAGGATGAAATAAGACAAAGGGTCTTGGTGCAGCAGAGAAAATAGATAGTAAATGTCTCCTGCTGAAAAAGTAGTATATAGACAAAGATAACTAGATCTACATTTATGTTTTCCCAAGGGACAGGGTTATTGTTGTATAGATAGTTTATGAGTGGAGGGCAACCCTGGTCCCTTTTGCTTCCCTCTAGGCTCCTTTTTGCTATTGACCTCCAGTAAGCGCCACAGAGCTGCGTTGCAGGGAGGTGTAAAAACGGGCATGGCCTCTGAACACCTATCTCCAACGCAGATCCCTGGCGCATACTGGAGGGTTCCTGGTGGGCTAGTTGGCCCCCAGGGACCATCAGTATTCAAAGGGAATTAATTTGCCAGGGGGTGCGTTTGCTGAGTGCTGCAGGAAGGGGTGGGCACCCCGGGACACTGCAGGAGCCGGCCCTGGGTTGTGGCGGTCCACAGGGCCATCACAGGCTCCAGGAGGGGGGCCTGTGGTCCCCCTCCCATCACATGCACAGCCCCGGGGAGGTGGCAGTCCCTGGGGCGTGTGGGGAGGCTCGAGCCCCCCCACACAGGTTGTTTTAATACAATAAAACAAGCCCCGGTGGTGGCGGTCCCTGGGGCTGCGGGGGGGTCATGTGCCCCCGCATATATTTTAAAAAAGCCCCGGGGATGGTGGTCCCCAGGGCTGGGGGGGACCTTGGAGGCCCCCACAGATTAAAAAAGAAGCCCCAGGGGTGGCGGTCCCCGGGGCTGCGGGGGCTGTGTGCCACCCGCAACTCAGTTATCTTGCCCCAGGAAGGTGGTGGTCCCGGGGCAGTGTGGGGGAATTGGGGTCCCCAAACTTTTATTTCACTGCCCCCGGGACTTGTGAATAATCTATCATTGTCTATAGAGTTCTCTGTGAATGTTTGAAAAGATATTCAGTTCTGGGCACAAATAAAGGTTATTTACAGGTGTATGTACATTTCTTCATCCCCATTGAGCCCAATGGGAATCTTTGTATTGAATTGAACAATCATTTTGGTTTCTAAGTGCCTCAATTTTAAAATCCGATTGCCTTTTCTTTCATGGGGTGGTATTGTCACCAATCCTGAGTATTTCATGTCCATCCAGCTACGATTGACGTGCGTTCTCATGGGTTTGGCCATTGCATACGTTGTACATTCACAGAGAACTCTATAGTCAATGATAGATTATTCACAATCCACCATTCCACGACACTGAATGAACTCTTTCCATAGAGAACACAATTGATTATAAAAAATAGGTTTCAATTTATTTCATGTTGCAACTAGTACTGAGAGCTTGACCCAAAGTTAAATATCAACTAATTGATATGTTTTTGTAAATATGCAAATGGCACTCAGCCTTAATAATAATATTGAGAAAAGACATTAAAAGGACACTCAATCATGTTAATTGATGAGAAAATCATAATGTTGGGCAAGTATTCACTTAATGTCAGATATAGTGATTGAAACATCTGACTTAATGCTTGAAACGAAACATTTACGTGACAGTATACATAAATACTTCAAATGTAATATGTCAAAATGTCAACATTGGGCCTTGACTGTACAGTATAATTGTAACTTGGAGAATTGCAACGAAAATGTGTTTGTTTATAAGATTGTATAAATGTGCATTATATGCAAAAAACTACTGGACCCACAATGCCTCATTATAGGCAACGTGGTGAACCAGTATAAAAAGTAAAAACTAAAAAGGGACTTCATACACTACCGTGAACAAGAACCAGCTGGGTAGGGAACGTGTGCAGTGAACCGCGTGGCGAGCAACACAGACAGGATAAGGAATCCTCTCACCACGCTACAAAGTTAATAATCGGAGGCTATTTTCACCACAACGCGATGTCAGCGGATGCGCTTAAAGAAAGGGAGGCGGCAGCAGCGGACATGTTCAGCGATACGAAGGAGTATAATGTGGACTCAATTTCCTAACATGCATCACAGTGGGAAAGAAATACCGGGATAAAAGACAAAATCAAATTTAAAAAAAAATTAAGCAAGTCAGAACAAAGTAAATGGTGGGAGGCCAAGTCACTCCAAAGATATTTGGACGTTGCAAGAATACCTCGGGGTTAAGGATTTTAATTGCCCTAAGCTATGAAAATACGGAGATGACTTGTAATAATCCGCATCAAGTACGCAGAAAAGGACTGCCTCAAACTTTAGGAACAAATTTAAACATTGAATCAAGAACTAGCTACAATGGGCTATACTGATGAAATCAACAAACTTAGGGGCATATTATCAAGAAATGGAGTTAAGATTATCGCTGCTTTAGCGGCAGAAAACTGCAAAATCAACCCAGCCCCCTTGCTGGGTTGATTTTGGCCCTGGGGAACCCATCCCCCAGGGCTCCCCATTAAAAAAAAAAAATCAATACTACTAGGGAACGGGGGCTGTGCGACCTGCCTCCTAGTGTCAATTTTGGTCCCATGGACCCCAGCCCCCGAGGCCCAACCATTTAGAGATGGGGAGGGGGGATGAATGGGCCCCTGCCTGGGACAAATGTGGCATTGGGGACCTCGTTTCCCAGGGCCCAGCCTCTATTCTGGGTGCTGTAGTCCATCCAGGGCACCAGGTAATTTTTGTTAGGCACTGCGGGGGAAGCCTGAAGGCCTCCATGGTCCCTGCTGGAGCCCCAGTTCGTGCGGGAGCTGGCATTGTTTTCACACACAGGGAGCTACTGGAAAGGTAGCTCCCTGCGTGTGAAAGCAATGCCCTCACTTGCTGGAAGTGGAGCATTTGCTGTGACTTTGTGGTAGCAGTAAAGATCCAACCAAGTCAAGTCAAACATCTATGTCCCCTGGGTGGGCACCTGGAACATAGCAGGAGCCAAACCTGGGGAGTGGTAGTTCCCAGGGCCATCTATCGCTCCAGGAGGTGGGCCCCACAGCCCCACCTTTCTTATTTGGAAGACCTGTCCCGGGGAGGTGGCAGTCCCCGGGGCACAGAACGGCCAGGGAGAAGGGCCTTTCAGTCCTCGTCCCAATTTTTAAAAAAGATCTTGACCCTGTGGAGGTGGTGGTCTCCAGGGCCCGAGGGTTTCCCTGAACCCCCCCCCCCCCCATACAACTTCATTATGGCCCTGGGAAGGTGGTGGTCCCAAAACACATTTTTCCCATGCAATTTCCCAATAGGATTTTGACTTGGCTGCAGCCAGGACTGTTGAAAACCAAATTTGCCAGAAAGCTAACTCTTGGTCCAGAAATAGCCCTTTGTGTAATTTGGTGTAAATCTGTTCAGTAGTTTTGGAGATATTAAAGAAATGTTTTTTTGCATATCTAGTGATGCGAATCCTCAGCAGAACCGACAGATCTCATGCTGATATCTGATTGGATGCCAACGCTTCAACCAGGAAAAGTTGGCAGCCATCTTGGTACTCAAACTGGTCCGAGTCCCAAGAAAAAAGGGTTCAGGGCAGGCCTGGTGGTGGGGTCCTACAGGGACCCCAGTGGGGGCCAAAAACATTTTTCTTCAACTTTTTACTGAACTCACAGTAAAATAACATGTTTAAAAAAAGTTGTGGGCTCCTGTGCTTCTTTGGCATATGCCCCCTAGTTGGGCCAGGTTTCAGGGATGGTTTACAAAATTAAAATGGAGAAGGGTGGCACGTGTACCTCCTCCCCAGGCTTATTTGGGGCTGGCTGAATAGAAGAAGGAAGAGGGGTCTGCACGATCCCCCTCCCGGGCCAACAGTCGCCAGGGCCCAGCCAGGCCATCAAAAGGGAGGGGGCACGCGACCCCTCTCCCAGAGCCATTAATGGCCCTGGGAAACCCAACCACTGGGGCTGGGCTCCTGCTATGTCCTGGGGTGCCCATGCCCATGATCTAGTGGTTTCCCTGCCTGCATTGTGCTGGTAGGGAAACCTGCTCACTTGGTGGGAACAATTTAAAGCTCCCGTCAAGTGAAAGGAGACAATAAGTCTATGCCCAGTGGCAGGGAGCAGGATAAATGCTCCAGCCTGCTGCGAGCAGACTTTTCACATTTTTCCCTGCCCGCTGTGAAGCGGGTAGGGAAACAAATGAAAAAATACAGTGAGCAGTATTTTTTGTGTGATCCCCTCCCACCTGTGTTGACTGCATTTTGGGGTGTTGGCCACAGGCCCTGTGGCCAATCCCCACCTCGCATGGTGGTAGAAGGCTGTGTGTATCTTGAAGCACAGTTGGACTCTTTACGGACATCTAGAAAGGAGTTAGGCATGCATCATATATCAATAGATACAAAGAAGGAAGAGAGGTTAGTAGCAACATCCCAATTTATTCATGGCTTAGTACATTGACTATAAGACTATAGCAGCCACACACAATGGATGACACCTGCACTAAAGCATCAGAACATAGAAACCTATAGTGCTTCTGGCTGAACTCTAAGGCAAGACTTCAATACATTTAACCCAAATCACAGGTGACATGCCAATGAGAATTGATAGATCCTGGGCTGAGACTTCCATACACAAAACCTAGGTACCTAACACACTGCTGCGCCTAAAATAATGTATGCACCATGAGTATGTCTCGGTACATCAAACCCAGAGCACAACTCACTTAAGATTGTTAAAAGCCTAGATTAAAACCTCAGTTCACATTACACGGAATACAGCTCCCAGTAACACTGTTGCATCCTGGTGTAGGTAGTCAGTAACCAACATCAAGAGTACAGTTCACATAGGAATAGTTGTACTCTGAAATAAAGCTTCTGTAAGTCATATCTGAAGCACATCTCCCATAAAAGTGTCTGCAGTCTTTGTTAAAACCTCAATACTCCAACCAACTGGATTTTGCTATCAAGAGTAGATTTTTATTGATTTGTAAACATTTCATTATTTAGCGACAGTACTTGCATGTGCTTGCATATCCTCGAATATTAAATCAAAACCTCAGCTTTACTTGGAAGGCTCCTCTAAGCACAACAATGAGTGTCTGAAGAACTGCCTCACAACAATTCAAGCATGAATGTCAAAAGACCATCTCAACCTCAATTCCACTAAAACTATGGGCCTGATTTACAGTTGGGCACACCGGGTACTCCCTCACAAAGAAGGAGTACCTTGTCTGCCAAATTCTTGGCTTGCCTGCCTCATTTAGGGGTTTGCAGACTGTAAGCTTTCATTCTATGGAGCGCCCGTGGGGCTGTTCATTAAAACATTCATCCAATGGCCTGGTGGACTAGGGGTCATCGGAGGAAGGAAAAACCCAAAAAAGTTTAAAAGTTTGGTGAATGGCACTCAAAACCAGGGGCGTCTGTCCATCAACCTTTTTGTACCTTGAAGGAAAACGCTATGATGACAAGGTAAAAAAATGACCAGTGGGCTGGTAGTGTGGCAAAAGTAATGTCCTTTGACACTCTGATTGAAGGAGTTCTTTCCGCCAAAGCCTACATTGTCCATTAATTAGTGTTCATTCTCAAAGACAGAGAGAGCAGCAAGTGCAGTGCTCACTCTCAGCAACATATATGTATCTAAAGTACTACAATAGAAACACACCTACCCTCAAAGAACGCCACTAGCACCCTCTGCCACCTTAGACCATTTTAAGATCAGTTACATCAGTTATAAGGTGGTCATCACAAGCACAGGGAATACCAAATAATCAAGAGTAAGAACTTTGGCAAGTCATAATTACAGCTGAAGCATCATGAGAATGAGTAGAGGGAATTCGACCTACTTGACTGTTCTGGAGAACAACAACGACCGCAACACCAGCACCCTGCTCGACAACCTCGCCAATCTTGGACTCAAGCAGCTGGTGTCCACCCCCACCCACCTCGCCGGACACACACTCGACGCAGTCTTCTCCTCCAGCACAGACATCGACTTCAGCCACGCCACAGAGCTGCAATGGACGGACCACAGCTGCGTCCACTTCACCTTCAAGAGAACGACGACCCACCACCACCAGCAACAGGCCGCCCGCAGAGGCTGGAACAAGATCACAGCAGACCAGCTCGCCACCTCCCTGAGCCAGCACCCTCCTGCCAGCTCAGCGAACCCCAGCCAGGCCGCCGACAACCTCACGAAATGGATCAGCACCTGCGCGGACGAGCTCGCCCCGATGAGGACCCCGCCCAGCAGACCCGGCAGCAAGAAAGCCCCGTGGTTCACCGACGAACTCAAGAGCTCCAAGAAGAACTGCCGAGCCCTCGAGAAAGTCTGGAGAAGGGATCCTACACCGGACAACAGGACCACCTTCAAGCTGGCCACCCGGAAGCACCACCAGCTGATCCGCGCCGCCAAGAAAACTGCTTTCAAGGACCGGCTGGACAACAACGCACACAACTGCAAGGAACTCTTCAACATCGTGAAAGAGCTATCCAACCCCAGCGCAGGAAACAACGACATCACCCCATCGCAAGACCTCTGCAACTCCCTCGCTTCATACTTCCACAACAAGATCACGGACATACACAACAGCTTCAACAACCAACCAACGCACACCAAGACCGAACAACCACCCCCACCACCACCCTCCACGCCTGGACCCCGATCAGCACCGAAGACACCATCCGTACGATGAACTCCATCCACTCCGGATCACCGACCGACCCCTGCCCTCACCACGTCTTCAACAAGGCCGACGCCGTCATCGCACCCCACCTGCGAGACATCATCAACACATCCTTCGACACCGCCACCTTCCCTGAGAGCTGGAAGCACGCCGAACTCAGCGCTCTACTCAAGAAACCCACAGCGGACCCCACCGAACTCAAGAACTACCGCCCCATCTCGCTCCTCCCGTTTCCCGCCAAAGTCATCGAGAAGACCGTCAACAAGCAGATGGCCGCCTTCCTCGAGACGAACGGATCCCTCGACCCCTCACAGTCCGGCTTCCGAGCCAATCACAGCACCGAGACCGCCCTCCTCGCCGCCACCGATGACATCCGAGCCCTGATGGACAACGGAGAAACAGCGGCCCTCATCCTCCTAGACCTCTCCGCGGCATTCGACACTGTCTGCCACCGCACCCTAGTACAGCGCCTCAGCAACGTCGGAATCCAGGACAAGGCGCTGGAATGGATCATCTCCTTCCTCGACGGCAGAACACAGAGGGTCCGCCTACCACCGTACAAGTCAGAGGCCTCCGAAGTCATCTGCGGCGTCCCTCAAGGATCCTCGCTGAGCCCCACCCTCTTCAACGTCTACATGAGCCCCCTCGCGGCCATCGCACGCCAACACAACCTCAGCATAATCTCCTACGCCGACGACACCCAGCTGATCCTCTCCCTGACCAACGACCCCGCCGCCGCCAGAGCCAACCTGCACGAAGGGATGAAAGAAGTAGCCGAGTGGATGACGACCAGCCGCCTGAAACTGAACTCTGACAAGACGGAGGTCCTCATCCTGGGCTCTTCACCCTCCGCCTGGGACGACTCCTGGTGGCCTCCCGCCCTGGGCACCGCACCCAAACCAACAGACCATGCACGCAACCTGGGCTTCATCCTGGACTCCTCCCTATCCATGACCAGACAAGTCAACAACGTATCCTCGGCTTGCTTCAACATCCTACGCATGCTACGGAAGATCTTCTGGTGGATCCCCACCGAGACCAGGAAGACCGTCACCCAGGCCCTCGTCACCAGCCGACTGGACTACGGCAACGCCCTCTACGCCAGTACCACCGCCAAGCTCCAGAAGAGACTCCAGCGGATCCAGAACGCCTCAGCCAGACTCATCCTCGACATCCCACGAACCAGCCACATCTCCGGACATCTGAGAGACCTTCACTGGCTCCCCGTCAACAAAAGAATCACCTTCCGCCTCCTCGCCCACGCACACAAAGCCCTACACGACCAAGGCCCGAGCTACCTCAACAGCCGGATCAACTTCTACGCTGCCAAACGCCACCTCCGATCAGCCAACCACGCCCTCGCTGCCGTCCCCCGCATCCGAAGAGCGACTACAGGAGGAAGGTCCTTCTCCTACCTGGCCGCCAAGACCTGGAACTCCCTCCCGACCGACCTGCGCCTGACCCGAGACCACCTCTCCTTCAGGAAGAAGCTGAAGACCTGGCTGTTCGAGCAGTAGCGGCACCCCCCCCCTCCCCCAGCGCCTTGAGACCCTACGGGTACGTAGCGCGCTATATAAATGTCATTGATTGATTGATTGACCACTGATAACCCAGAGAAGCAATGTAGGTATGGTCGCCCCTTTAACATCCAGATCCTCACGTGATATTGTGCATGCAGTGACTGATGGAATTTTGACTAGCACCTTCAAGTATCAGCCATATGTTAATGGAATTCTTTCAGCCACCAGAGTAAAACGTTTCCTGTTCACTTATTCTGAAAATCTGAGATAAACCTTTGCCTAACTTCAACCATGAAGGACTTAAAAGAAGAGCTAAAATCAAGAACCTTTTGATGCTCTCACCATTTCATGCTATGGGGTTAAATTCAATGTCGGACAGACCTGAGTCCGTCTGACATCAATCTGGAACTGGGACCGACCAGCCTCCTTTCAGCAGTCCTAGACAAACAATTAGGATGCGACTGAACACTGTTCCATTGCACTCATATTCTTTACAATGGGAGCATGCACTCCGACCTGAAAGAGCTGATGTGCAGTTCATCCCTGCACCCGACAGCAGGCACCTAAAGGTGCCTGCCACCGGGTACAGGGATCAACAGGGGGGCACATTAGGTGCCCCCACAGCCACCATCTGGAGGCCTTGCACCCATGGGGGAGCTGATGGCCCCCCCCATAAGTCAGCTTCCCACACCCTTTCACACCCTTTCTGTGTTGGAAAGGCCCGCACAGAAAGGCTGACATTGTATGTCCCACCCTTGGGATTCCAGGGGGGCTTTCTGAATGGCAGACGGGCTCTCCAAATCCATCATAAGCTATTCTGAAATACTGTTTGGATTAATTTCCGACCAACTCCATCAAAATGGGTCAGTTGGAAATGAATACAAACACAAGATTGCGATGCCGTTGGAATGGCTCCAATCGAGGGTTGTAGCCATTTCCTACGGCATTGTAATCGCCCCCTATGTGTTTATATTTCATAAATAATCAGTTATACTTACAAACACAGAGTCAGTTTGAAAAGGAAGCGTGGACATGACACTTTGGGCATGATATCATGGATCCATATTTAGTTCTCCACTAGAAGACAGCACAAGCTCTCTGGTTACGAGAGGCCTTCTGTAAACTTACCATGGGCTTACACCCCACCCACTGCTTACCATTGGTTGGGTTTATTGTCGTACTCATCTGCTTGCATCTCATTCAATGTCTTGCCTTCCTTTTCTTCCCCTTGAGCATAGACTTTTTAAAAACCTTTTGATAAGCTGACCTATATACATCCACTGCTAACATTTAGAGAACTGTTTTTCTTTTTCATTCTGCACTCTATTAGAGTGTATTTGTTTTATAGCTCTTTCCCTTGCGTGCACCTTCCTTCTCCAATATCTGCCCTCACTCTGTGTATCTCTCTTCTTCTCTCAGCTTGTCTGAAAAAAGCACTGCAACATGGATATTTTTGCTTGGATACTGCTGAAAAGCAGACTTTTTAGGGTTGTTTTTGCTTTATCTCATGCATTACATACATTGCATGAAAGCAAAAGCTTTGGCATACAAAGGCTTTTATGGCGCTAATGGAAGGGCCGTCTGCTGCACTCATTCAGCTAGAGTCTGAGGTAGGAAGTGTACTCAGCATGACAGATCTCCTGGATGCCCATCAATCTGCTCCCTGGACTACTACTGAGGGTAGAATGCCTTAATCCTGTGGAAAATAAATTAGGTATTTGCAAGCATTTCCCTTTACATTCAGACACTTTTTTATTGTTTTTAAATTATGTAGAGTTTTCTGAGTTAAAAGTATTTGAAACATAAACCATGTCAATTATAAAGATTGAAAACATTTAATTCAATGAACAGTTATGAGATGCAATGAAATATGTGTTTGTACGTATTTTTTGTCACACAGACTGGCAAAGTGAATCGCTCAGCACTCACATTAGAAAGGCAAAACCTATTGGTTTTGCCAATGCTTTTTCGAGTGTCTATGTTTTAGCTATGGGAGATGCTGCTTCCTTGAAACAACAAAAAACACAGTTGATGGACAGAATGTAGAACAATGTCATACATTCACCCCAGTACAAGGATCTGGGCCTAAATCCATCGTTTTGTTCCACTCCACACCACCCTGGGTTAGACACTGGCTATATGCAAATCTGCTCTGACCCTGTGCCTCATGGGAACAGTCCAGTCCGAACTACCAAGCCATGTCTTTCCCAGACCGGAATCAAGCATCCAAGGACCGGTTCGTCTGAGCATCCCAAGCCCACTCGGGGTGAAATTGCAAAAAACACAGTTGATGGACAGAATGTAGAACAATGTCATACATTCACCCCAGTACAAGGATCTGGGCCTAAATCCATCGTTTTTTTGCACTCCACACCACCCTGGGTTAGACACTGGCTATATGCAAATCAGCTCTGACCCTGTGCCTCATGGGAACAGTCCAGTCCGAACTACCAAGCCATGTCTTTCCCAGACCGGAATCAAGCATCCAAGGACCGGTTTCTGGCTATCAGCCTTCATCAGCCTGGATAGCATGACTCCAGTGGTGTGGAGAGCCTGGGACTCACGTCTGAGCATCCCCAGCCCACTCGGGGTGAAATTGCAAAAAACACAGTTGATGGACAGAATGTAGAACAATGTCATACATTCACCCCAGTACAAGGATCTGGGCCTAAATCCATCGTTTTTTTGCACTCCACACCACCCTGGGTTAGACACTGGCTATATGCAAATCAGCTCTGACCCTGTGCCTCATGGGAACAGTCCAGTCCGAACTACCAAGCCATGTCTTTCCCAGACCGGAATCAAGCATCCAAGGACCGGTTTCCGGCTATCAGCCTTCATCAGCCTGGATAGCATGACTCCAGTGGTGTGGAGAGCCTGGGACTCACGTCTGAGCATCCCCAGCCCACTCGGGGTGAAATTGCAAAAAACACAGTTGATGGACAGAATGTAGAACAATGTCATACATTCACCCCAGTACAAGGATCTGGGCCTAAATCCATCGTTTTTTTGCACTCCACACCACCCTGGGTTAGACACTGGCTATGTGCAAATCAGCTCTGACCCTGTGCCTCATGGGAACAGTCCAGTCCGAACTACCAAGCTACTACATGGCTTTGTAGTTCGGACTTGACTGTGACATGTCTGATGAACAAGATGCACTGCTGCTGAATGTTTATGCACTTAATAAAGACAGTCATTCCTGATTCCCGTGATTGGTAGATTTTCAAATTCAATTCAGAAAACATAGGTCAGAAGCTTTAATTATATCTTGAACAGCGGTCGAAGAGGGCGGGATCTGAGACGGATGACATGCTTTAGTTTTTTTTTATTTTAAGTGAAACTTCCCCTACTTTTTGTAGGAAGACAACAGTCCCCAGGACTGAAATGTAAGGCAGGGAGTCCCCTCTGCTGTGAAACCGAAGGAGGGGCAGACAGCTAAAGCGACCATTTTGTCAAGGTGCCTGCTTACCTGAAAGAAATGTAAATGCGCTCAACTAGTTAATCTAGAAATGTAAAAGGTGCTTGGATGATGGCATTGGCTTAAATTGATGGACTCACTTGAAGCTTCCTGTTGACCCTGATTTGTTCTTTTTGAGTAATATTGTAAGGGAGTTACCAGCTGAACTGTGAAGTACAGTTATAAAAAACTGCACTATGTACAGTCTTGGTCTTACTAAAATCTATATTTTGGAAGCACTTTTTTTTCTAAACCTTCTTGCACATTTTGTAGCTGCTTATCTTATACTGAGTGTAATGCAAGTTTAAAATAACAATTTACATATTCACAGTGCTTTCTGTCACAGACCGGGACCTCATATCACTAAACAAACACAAGTCACTGTTCTCCATTGCACCAAGAAGGATTCAATTCTGTGACTCTCTGGTTACAGACACAGAACTCTGCAGTGCATTAACTAATAGAGGTTTCATAAAGTTCGATAGTGCATTCCCCAGTAATTAACTTGCATTTATATTTTATTTAGAGTTGTGCCTTACAAAAAGGAAACATGTTAAAGAATATTTAGCATTTTTTGCCACGCCTTTGACCTCACCCCCACGGTCACTTACTGCCCACCCTCATTGCGCAAAGGATCATAGTCCCTATACTTTTTTAAATGCACTTAAACCACTAATCTTGAATAGAACCATGGACCACTCTAGGGACACATGGAGCCTCCTGGATATGTGCTCTATCCCACTCATGGAGACTATGCTGAAGCTTATTCTGGTAAATTCAGTGTGAGACCCAAATGTGCACTCATATTCCCATTCTCCAATATAGTTTTGTCTTTTTACTAATAAGTTCAGAGATGATATATAAGTTGGTTAAGGAGTACAATCCATTTAGGCAGATGTCTTTTCTGGCATACGCCTCTTGACATTATAGCAAGCCCATTTGGAGATATATCCTCATTTCCAAAGTGAAGGTTACAAAGTAGAGCATTACAGGTTGCAACACTGAGATAATATTGAAGAGCACATCAAGGAATGTGTTATACTTAACTCCAATACAGTGGCTTCCAAGAAAGTTTAATGGGAAACCTTCAAGGTGACAATCGAGGGTTAATGCATGGCTAATACAAATAGAGTCTGATTACATTTAGCACATAAAAGGACAAAAATATAAAAATAAAAATATAATATATAAATCAAGCGTTAGGGAAGTCTCATAGGAAAACGTTGGGCCCTACAATTAATTTGTTTACAAATAAAACCATGGCGGTGTAAGTGCAGGTTGGGTTCCTGAGAGGTGAAAGAGCAAATCAGACTTGGACAGTGAGCTGTCTGAGTCGGATATCACAGAAAAAGGCGATACTAAAGGTCAAAGTTTATATCCTAGTAATGTAAAAGTCCAAAGTTAAGGTATGAGTGACACTCAGAGATCATAGGGCCTGCCAGGATGCCGCAAGGAAGCCAGTTTGCTGGTCCGTGCACAAGACTGGGTGTTGAATATGAATAGGACAAAAAATTGGGAGCGGGTTAAGCTGGGGTGGGGGGCAGCAACAGGTTATTAAAGAGAGGGGGTGTGGGTAAAAAGAAACCGAAGGGGCAAGGGAAAACCCATTAACAAAGGGGGACCCTTCTTCCATTAAATGGAGCAAAATGACAAATTTGCTTGGAGAAACAAATATTTCTCATGAATGACTTTCACAATATCAGTTTTGTTAACCAAGTAGAAAAAGCATTCCTAAAGAAAAGTTCGTCAATTATAGTTCTATGAAATAAATACGTCAGTTATGTTTTCTTCGTCTGATCTTTTTCATTAAATGCGCATACAACCAGGGACGTTACATGAGGAAACCAGAGAAGGGTAGTTTGCTGTAAACAGCAATGTGTGTTCTCCCATGACCTTAGAGATGCCATTGATTCTTCAATATCTGGCACTCCGATCCAGGAGTTTTTCTCCTTCACCCTGCCGAGCCTGTCTCACCGAGGATGTGTCTTAGTTTCACATTCTTTCTTAAAATAAGACTTTTGCTTTCAGAAAGGGGTCCCTTTATGCCTTCCTGGCTGTCTCATGTTGCTCACGTTGGTTCTGTAGCATATTCAAAATTAGCTTCTGCATACTTTGAGAAGTCCCACTTCATACCACTGAGATTCCCAGTATCATACTCCAGTACTCTCAGGATATTGCTCTCCATCATACCTCTACTCTCTCTCTCTCCCTCTCCCTCTCTCTAATCCACCCCAGGCCATCTCTCAATCTCATACTCTGCTTATTTCACCTCACCCAGTGTGTCAAAGTCCATCCTTTGTCCAACCCCCATCACTTGCTCTCAGCCTGCCCAATGCCCATTTATCTCTACCCCAGGAAGTCACACATCGCCATGCTCCCCATCCACAGCAGGGTCACACATGGCCCTCTTTTGTGACTTTACACCAAACCATGCTAGCATGCTTGGTGGATATTTTCTGTGAGTAGTGGTGTGCAGGTACCTTTAGATAGATTGTGCCAATGACAATGTCAAACCTGCACTCTCCCTATTTAATGGAGGTGATGCAAGCGCGCGGTTAATACTTAATTACCGCAGCGCGTTCAGTGCGACAATCCTAGCGTGTTTGGGCATTTTAAGCTGCTAAATTTTCAGGGGACATTGTGTGTTTTATATTGTGCTTGTTTTTAGATACACTCTTTTTTAACAATAATTTTGCTATCTTTTCCACATTTTACCTTTCTCTGCTGCTATACAGTCACTTGCATCCACTTGCATCCACGCTCCCTTGATGTGCTGGTGTACTCATCTGTCAGAGCGGGTCGCCGGGGCGACGCCATCTTGGGTAGCGTTCTAGTTGTTAAACCTGCACTCTCCCTATTTATTGGAGGTGATGCAAGCGCGCAGCGGGTGCGCCGAAGGCGCGACAAAGGCAGACCGTCTGCGCCCGTCCGCGCTCTGGACGTGCTCAGTGTGAGACACGCTGCCCCAGTTGACCCCCGTTTGGCCTATTCTAGAGACAAGATTGTCCGGTTTGATTCTCGGGGAGATGGGACCACGGGTAATGAAAAAGGCACCAGGTCGGGTAAGCACCCTTTTAAGAAAGTACTGTTAGGGACTCTTTTTTTTTTAGTTTCAATTTAAAGGTTATTGAAGAAAAAGTGAATAACATACAAAGAAATGAACAGCATAGCAGTGAAATACACTATGAGAAGTAATGTTATACATTATAGAACAAATTACATGCTAGGCTTTGAGAAAGAAAGAGGGAGGGAGGGTAGGGGGGAAAAGAAGTGGGAGGGAAACATCATTAAATTACAGTACAGGCAAGAAATAAAACTACCTGAATCTTACAGAGTAATTCAACACTAAGAGGTATCAAAAATATATTGTAAATATAATAAACTCTAAAATGTAATAGTTGAAAAGGAAAAAGGAGTCACATCCAACAGTAAGAGCACTGAAATAAAAAAGCGAAAAGACAACAAAAGGATTTATGGAGGCTTCCTAACTTCATCAGGAATATTAAGTGTATTGGGAAGAGGTGCAGCTATATCCGTAAGATAGGAAGTTAGAGATAGCCATAAAAGATCTCTTTTAATGGACAGAGATATAGGAGTGACATTGCTAGTATCTAATCTGTGATTAAAACACTGTGTGAAAACACACAGCATTCTACCAAGCTCTGAAAGTAACTTTATCAGCTTGTTTCCAGTTTGACGTAATCAAATGTAGAGCAATCACCAATAATATGTCAATTAAGGAAGGGTTGGGTGGTGAATGAGACCAAGAAGGCGATAAGGAACCTAAAATGATGTTGGAAATAGAAAAAGGAATTTGGGTATGAAAATTTTTATTATTTTGGGACCAAAATAAATGCAAACAACAGGAGCGGGAAGGACATTCAAAAAGCATATGTTTTAAATCAGCTAAATTACTATTGCATGACCAACAGGCAGAGGAAAGGTCGGTAGAAAAAGAAGGTCATTTCGGTGGTGTAAAAAGAAGGCGTTTGTAAATAAAATAAAGAGTTTGAGAGATATTAGCTGCTCTTGATGTCTTATGTATTCTCAACCATAATTTGTCCCAAAAGGGAATAGGCCAACATTCTGCGAGATCCTTTTCCCAGACCAATTCAGATTTCCCCTTGGCCCTATCAGAGGAGAGAAACAGAATTTTATATAAAGAAGAAGCCGAGGTAGTAGTAGATAATAGAGAAAAAAGAGCTGAAGATTTGGGGGGAATAACAGGATTCGTTGGTAGGGAAAGAAGATATTGCAGGAGAGGAGGAAGGAGGGAGTCATATTGGGGTTTACAGGACGAAGGCAAAGAAAATCGTTGTTGAAGGTCAGAAAAGGATAAAGGAAAGTTATTCGAAACTAGCTGTGAAATCCAGATTAAACCGTGAAGTCTCCAGGTTTTCCAGTAGAAGGTACGACCTTTAATACGTAACAAGTGATTATGCCTGATAGACTGTCGGTCTAATGAAGAAGAAGAGGGATAAGAAGACGGAAGAAGAGGAGTCAAAATCTTACGTGAATGGGAGATCACTTGAGAGCGAAAAGAAGAGATAGTATTAGTAAAAGCAAGAGCTTCATTAAAATTAAAAGGAGTTATGAAGTGTTTCTCAATATTCAACCAAATAGGAGGATGAACACATTGATCAGGAGAAAGCCAACGAGAGGATTGTCTCAGAGAAAAGGCATGATGATATGATTTAAAATCATGAAATTTGAGACCACTAGAGAGTTTGTCTGCTTTAAGGGCATTAAGAGCTATTCGAGGAGGTTTATTTTTCCAAAGGAATTTGGTTAGTAAAGAATCAATTTTCTTAAAATAGAAACCAGGAATGTGTACCGGAATCATAGATAAAAGATAGAGAATAAAAGGAGAAAGCATCATCTTAATAGAGTCTAATCAACCCCACCAAGAGAGAAAGAGTGGATGCCAGCGATCGATGGACACAGATAAAGTTTTGGATAGGTGGTCAAAGTTTTCTTTCAAAGTTTCAGAAATAGTGGGGGAAAACCATAAACCTAGATATTTAATTTTAGAGGTTTTCCCTGAAAAACCAGTAGAAAGAAAATCCTGTTTCAAACAATGAATGTTTAGGGGAAGAACTTCACATTTATTGGAGTTAAGACGATAACCGGATAATTGAAAGAAGGACTCAACCTGAGAAAGAAAAGCTGGTAGCGATGTGGAAGGATTGGAACAGTATAAGAGGATGTCATCCGCATAAACAGACAATTTAACATGAGTCGTGTGAAGTTTAAAACCAGTAATGCTATCATCTAACCTAAGTTTCGTTAAAAAAGTTCTAAAGCAATTATAAAAAGGAGAGGCGATAGAGGACAACCTTGACGAACTCCCATAAAAAGAGGGACATAATCCAAAGTCTTTCCATTAACAAAAATAGATGCTTTAGGATTAGAGTATAATAAGCAAATACATTTAATTAATTTAGCAGGGAGGCCAATCCATTTAAGTGCCTGAAACATAAAATCCCAACCGATCCGATCAAATGCTTTTTCAGCATCAAGTGCTATTGCAGCAATAGGATAATCCAGAGAGGACGATTTACTTAAAATGTTAAAGAAAACTCTGGAATTATCAGAAGATAAACGACCTTTAACAAAACCTCACTGTTCCGGACCAATAATGTCGGGTAAAACAGGGTCAAGACGAAGAGCAAGAATCTTTGCAAAAATGTTATAATCTAAATTAACTAAAGATATTGGGCGATAGTTTTTACATAGAGAGGGATCTTTATTGTCTTTGGGAATTGAACAAATTACAGCTTCCTGAAAAGAGCCTGATGATGAACCATCGTTAACAACGGATTGAAAAAGTAATAAAAGTTGTGGGAGTAAGAAGGACGCAAAGTGAGCATAAAATTCAACAGTAAAACCATCTGGTCCAGGTGCTTTACCACTTATCAGTTTTGATACAGCATGTTTGATTTCAGAAACAGTAATATCGGATTCTAAAGAGGCAAAGTCAGTGTCCTGAACAGGAGGAGAGTGTATCGAATGAAAGAAAGATGAAAGCGCATCTAAGGAAGGGTGTTCTTCAGGGGTGTATAAAGTTTTATAAAAAGTAACAATTTCATTTAAAATATCATCATCTTTAAATACTGAATCACCTTGAACCACATAAGGAAGGCAGCACGTCGGACCGGAGACTCCACAAGGACGCGGCAGAGGGAAACACGTTTCCAGGTAGAATATAAAGGAAACATAAAACAAGGGACCACGAAACCGCATCTAAAAAGAAAATCAAAAGGAGATAATTTGAACCACTAAAATTACAACAAAACAAAGCACATATTACAAAATACAATAGGGAAGATAAGGTAACAAGCAATCATCTTAATAGGACATCATTTCAATACATAAAAGCCAGGTCGCCTAGGTATCATGAATGAGGAAAATCCATTGAATCAGCTCTAAATGAGTCCAGAAATTGTTGAAGCAACGCAGGATCTTCATAATTCGTCGTTCTGTTGTTATAAGTCACTTTAAAAAGGCATGGATGGAAAAGGCCCTAACGAGCATTTAAGGAGCAAAGGGCAGGTCTCATCTCTAAAAAATTCTTACGACGATCCGCAGTGGCTTTGGCGTTATCATGAGCAAAAAAAAGATTAGAACCATTCCAAATGATCTTCCCTTTCTGTTTGGCAGCATGAAGGACTTTAAGGTGATCCGTGTATTCCAAAAAATATAAAATAACGTCTCTTGGTTTACCTGAAGAAGATGATGAGACAGACGGGCGAGATGGTGGTCCTAGTCGATGGGCCCGTTGAATATTTAAGGAGGGGGAAGGAGGAAGACCAAGAAGTGTAGGTAGAAAATATTGGAAAAAGGAAATGGGATTGGATCCCTCAAGGCCTTCCACAAGACCATAAATGCATAGGTTATTGTGTCTGTTCCTGTTTTCTAAATTCTCAACTTGCTGCTTAAGGTTGGCAATTTCTTTATGAACATAGGGAATTTGGTCAATAACTGGTTGAGCTGAAGCAAATTGTCTTTCAAGATTATCCACCCTTTGTTCACTGTGAGACCAATTGACTTCAAGGCTTTGAAGACGAGAATTTGTTTCAGTCATGTAAGGTTTAAGGGCACAAATCTCCTCCAATAAAAGTTCCATAGAGAGAGAGGGAGCTGAGTTGATTGGAGGAGGAGGATTTGTTTTGACTCTTTTCCCTGGCGAGGGAGTAGATGAAGAAGAGGCCTTGACAGAAGATTTTGATGTTGTATGAGAAGAAGGAGAAGAGGCGCATTTTGCATTCTGTGAATCAGTTGGCGCATCATCCATGGTATCCTGCAGAACACTGAAAGGATTAGTATCTTCCAAAGGTGGGTTAGGCGTAATTCTTTGCTGGGTGGAGTTCCGATTAGTGCGTGGCAACGCCATGGTAAGTTTGAAGGAACATTAAAGAGCCTATCATCTCAGTAAACAGAAAACAAAAGAAAGTTGCTGACCTAATGAACTGGTGATGAAACAGTGCGTTGCCTCAAAGAACAACGACAAAGGAAAGCAGCGTGAAAAATTGGGGCTATCAGCAAGCATCAAAAATCAAAAAAGGTATTCTCCTCTCAAACAGCAAGCACTTGTGATAAACATAAGAGGAATGGTATGAACACCAGGCGAGCAAAGCAGCAGACATCAGCCAGGACAAAATTGTGAGGAGCAGAGGATCATCCGAAAAGATATTCTTTTAAATGACAAACACGGCGAGCAAAATAAATAAAATGTTGCCTGAGGCAAAGCATAGGCAGGTGATAGAGACCTCAAAATGGCGGCTGTAATAACAATTTGCCAAACATTTCTACAAGTTGGTGCCTCTGCAGAACTTTGGGGGGCTATGGGAAAGCAATAATGCTTTAATAATTAAAAGCGTCCCCTGAAAGAATTCCTACCATTTCTGAGGTCCCTGAGAAGAAACGGAGCATCGCGTCGAGTGCGGAACAGCAAATCCAAAATGGGGGCCGCGCCTCAGATGCGCTCCACCAGAAAAGAAGCAGAAGTCCAGGAAGAAGAGGCACACCCTGCGGCTTTAGAGTGACTTTCCCCGATGCCGCCGACAGTCTGCCGACATTCCCAGCAGTTCCGAGGACCGGACAACAAAGCAGAGACCTGGAGCAGCTCCCGTCTCATCAATCCTCGACGGTGCTCCTATGATCCACGGCCATCTTCGTAGGTGCCGTAGCCACGCCCCCCACTGTTAGGGACTCTTAACTGTGGATTGATCAATGTTAGATCCTTGAATACTCATCATGTAGAGATCTCCATTTTTTTGAATGATTACGATCTTGATGTCCTGTTTCTTACTGAAACTTGGACACAAATAGATAGTGAAGTGGAGCTGGGCTACAAAATTCATCATCAGCCCAGGTGGGATGGAAGAGGGGGAGGAGTGGGTTACATATATAAAGACATTTGGAATATTACCCCACTCTGCACAGTGGACATGCCGGGAATTGAGTCACTAGGGTTCTCACTCAAAGGTACCAGTGGCGTCCTGTATACAGGTTTGCTGTGCTACAGACCACCAGGGAGTGCTGCCCATGTTTATCAAGAACTGATTGATGTCATATATAACTTATCAAACTCTCACTCTAAGTTATTGATCCTCAGAGATTTTACCCTCTGGGAGAACGGCAGTTTAGAGACAGCCGTTAAGGAACACTGCCAGGCTTGTAAGAATGTAAACTTACAACAGCTGGTATCACAACCTACTCACCAGAAGGGCCATGTGTTTGACCTTATCTTTGCTGACAAAAATAATCTAGTTGTAAAGGATATACTCCATCAATGCTGGACAGACCACTTTTTAATTTCTTTCACTTTAAAAGTTGATAATATTCAACAATATGATGGTGGTATGTCATCTACTCATACCAGGAGGGAATGGTCTAAAACAACTAAATTAACGGACCTCCCCCGGTTTGTTGATGACAGTTATTTCCTGCATGATTCGGTGGAAGTGAATTATTTGAACTTATGCCATCAGATTACCAGTTTGTTAGATCAGCTTGCACTTTTAAGGAAAGTTAAAAGCCGTAAAACACCTTCCGCCCCCCTGGTAAACGAAGAACTGAGGTCGATGAAGACTAGTTGTAAACAAGCGGAAAGGAAGTGGAGTAAGAATTATCTGGAATCAGATAAAGCAGTCTTCAAAAACCTACTTTATACCAGCAAGGAACTGATAGGCAAGGCCAAGGCCAAATATCTTGAGGAGACTATTTTACACTCAATTAATAACACTCAAACTCTCTTTGGCCTAGTGAAAGGCCTGGACAATCCAGAATGTGCTAAGCCCAATATTCCAGCATCACAGGAATTATCTGATGATTTGGCACTTTTCTTTGAGGAGAAAATTTGTAAAATCTTAAATGTTCTTAAACTTTCAGGTAACGATGACACATGCCAGCATATTGGAAGTAGAGGTAAGACAATATCCCAGAAGGTGTAAATATAAGGACAATTTCCATAGTATGCAGTCAGCATTACATGGAGTACTGAAAGGAGACACCTATTCAATTAGTTTTAGAAAAATACATTTTTAGTTATTTTATATTTCAGCAAGAATTTTTTCAATACATAAAGTTATATACAGCACATGAACCAAAATTCAGGGTGACAACCCAAAGAAAAACTTGGTGCACTATATGTACAAGTGAGGTGTAGCAACTCAAGTCAAGGCGTGTGCAGCGGCGGATGGCGCAAAGTGAGCAAGGTGAAATATTATATATATTTTATGGGTGTCTAAATTCATTACTTTTCACCCCACAGCACTCCTAATCGAGACAACCCTGTCCTGAAGATGGTCCACATTGGCTAAGGACCGAAACGTCATCGACCTTCCAGCGCAAATTTCAGGCGCATATTATTGTGACCCCAATTGAACTTGGAAATTATAGATTGTATTATAGATTGTCACTGAGTTCATGTCACTGTTGAGCTACTCACTATAAATATTTCACCTTGCTAATTTTTTCGCCGTCCGCCGCTGCACACGCCTTCACTTGAGTTGCTACACCTCACTTGTACATATAGTGCACCAAGTTTTTCTTTGGGTTGTCACCCTGAATTTTGGTTCATGTGCTGTATATAACTTTATGTATCGAAAAAATTCTTGCTGAAATATAAAATAACAAAAAATGTATTTTTCTAAAACTAATTGAGTACTCCATGTAATGCTGACTGCATACTATGTAAATTGTCCTTATATTTACACCTTCTGGGATATTGTCTTACCTCTATACTCAGCACCCTAATCCCAATTGGTTTATGGGTATTACTCCTGTTCTTTTTATAAGCATATTGGAAATGACATGTTACCAAACTGAGGATTAAATGAGAGGGAACAAGCGACAGTCATGGACCATTTCAAGGTTTCCTCACTAGAGGAACTTAACGCAATTGCTGCTGGTATTTCCTCAGGTTCTCCTTTGGACCCACTCCCCTATAAATTGAAATTTTTGGGCAGCAAACTTTTTACGTATCTTTATCACGTTTGCTGTCAATCCTTAAACAATGCTGTAGTTTTAGATTGCTGGAAAAAAGCAGCTGTTTACCCATTGCTAAAAAAGACATTCCTGTATCCCTAATGCCCCGTTAACTAGACCTATCTCCTTGCTGCCCTATCCAATTAAGATTCTGCAGAGGGTAGTGACAAAATCTCTCTCAAGATACATTGAGGATAACGAGTTGCTGGACGAAGCCCAATTTGGATTTCGCCCTGCATATGGAACCGAGACTGCCTTGGTTGCTGTTTTGGATGACCTAAGAATGCGGGCTGACAGTGGTCAAGGAGCCTTTTTGTTGCTGCTTGACATGTCAGGCGCGTTCAATATGGTCAATCATCAGATCCTGATCGAGAAGCTGGAGAAATTGGGTGTTGTGGGGGATGCAAGAGACTGGCTGCATTCCAATCTTTCCAATAGACAGCAGGCAGTGTCGCTTTCGCCATTTACTTCTCAGTTCAGGGATGTTAAACAAGGAGTTCCTCAAGGCTCGGCCATCAGCCCAATCCTGATTAATGTTTAATGTTTATCTCCGCCCCCTCAGCAGTTTAATAAAATCCTTTGGCATTGATGTCATCAACAATGCGGATGACACAGATTGTCTTCGCAGTTGATGGCGATAATGCAGTCTCCCTGGAAAAATTTCACAACTGCCTGCATAGAACAGCAACCTGGCTGAAAGAGAACTCCCTACAATTCAATGGAGAAAAAACTGAAGTCATGTGCTGTATGTCAGGCAAAATTCAGCGCCCCCTTCCAGCAGACTTTTGGCAAGATTTGGCCAATAATTCTTCTGTGCCTGCCAACATAGTACGTAATTTGGGAGTGATGTTGGACAGCAACCTGCAGTTGGACTCACAGGTGAACAAAACAGTGAGCATCTGTCTATATCTGCTTAGGGCCCTTCGGAAGATCCTCCTGTTTTTACCCACTCATGTTAGACCTTTAGTGGTACGGAGTATTGTCCTGAGCAGAAAAGACTATTGCAATGCACTCCTCCTGGCTGCTCCAGGCTCTCTGCTAAAGAAAGTACAAAGAATACAGACTATGGCGGCAAAATGGGCATTGACCTGGCCACGTGGAGCTTCGGCCTCTTTGGCCTTAAAAGATCTCCACAGGTTGCCTGTTGTACAAAGAGTACACTTTAAGGTGCTTTGTATTGTTTACAGGGCTGTACACAAAATTGGGCCTAATTCCTACAAAGGAAATTTGTATGGTATGCCCCTGCTAGATCTCTGCGCTCTTCCTCTGCGAACTTGGTCTGCGTTCCTCATTTTAAAAAAGTTCAAATGGGTGGAAGATCCTTTAGCTATATGGCAGCCAAGCTATGGAATACACTACCCCCGGAACTCAGGCAACTAAATGCCCTGTCACGTTTCAGGAAGGAATTGAAAACCAGACTATGCCCCAGATAGTGATCTTGGACTATTCTGCTTTGTTCTCGCTGGTCGGTAATCTAAGCGCCAGGATACCCTTTGGGTGACAGCTCCAGTGCATAATTTGTAAAATATGAAGTCCAGGTGCTCAAGTTTTTGAAGGAGGCCACACCCACTTCCACTGTCCCCATCCACTTCCTTCACTGACTCCACCCACTTACTCTGTAGGCTCTACCCACATCCTCAACTGGCACAGGTGAAAGCCACATGTAATACCCACCCGATCTGAATTCCTTCCGTGGTAATATGATGGTTGATTTGATACTTGTTGGTTTTCAAGCCCCTCGGAAAGTATATCTTAATAAAAATCAAGGCAAAGCCGCAAAAGAGACTGGATGTCATGACTTTTGGAACCAAAGATAATTAACTTTTTTTGACCATTAAAGGTGTGACTCCAAACTAATTCTGATATTACTATCTACGTCTGTTGTATTTTTTGTCTCCCCAGTCTTGACCCTAAACTGCCACAGACCAGTCTATTACTAAAATACAGTATGATATATGACCTCATAGAGCACTAAGATACACGCCCACTATGAAGGCATCTACCACATGAGGAATATATTGGATTCTGCAAGAGGCACAATATGCACCTCACTGGCATATGCACAACCTGTAACTGATTTATGCACATCATTCAGTCCTTTAATATGCCCAATATTGTAATTGTATTTATATAGCACTTCCACCCCTGATGAGGCATCAAAGCACTATTCGGTGAGTAGCATGCTACTCCGGAACCCAAAAAGGATTAGTGTTATTTAGGAAATCGTAGTAAAATGAGGTTTGGGATGGGTCGAGGGAGGGATAGAGGAGGGAAGACTCTAGAAAGGGTTATTAGGGAGATCATAGTTGTAAGATGAGGCTTGGGAAGAGTAAAAGGAGAGATGGAGGAGGAACAAGTCTCTAGAAAGGGATTTACTCCCACTAGTGCATTGTAAATGAGCATAAACCGAATATTTCTTACCCAATTGGCACCCCTTAGCTCTTAAAATAATGATCCCAACATATAACAGTGCCTTTTTCTCCCTAACATGAGGGTAATACGCAATTATGTAGCTGTCAAACCCCAACCAGCACAGAATACAATTGACAACAGACTATAAAGAGGTCTATATTTTAAAGTGTGCATAGAAGAAGAGACTATGGCCCAAATTATTTGAATGTTGATACCACCCTGTTTCATTTTCATGTACAGCAAACATGCCATTTGAAGAATAATAAACACAACTGTACAAAATGCACTACCACAATATTACAAATGCACAGGACACTTGAAACAGCCAAATACGCTCTGCCAGATTTGAGAACACGTTTTGCATTCTGTCATTTTAACACTTAAAGTATTTAATGAATCAATACATTTGTAACACTCAAACCACAACCTTGCAACTGAAAAACATAGGAAAATCACACTAAGCCTTTATATTGGTATTTGTCTTTTTTTAACATTTTAAATCAAACTAAAAAAACTCAAAAATTTGTCTTACACTTAAGAAAATTAATGAAACCCACAGCGCCTGGGGCCAAAGTGCATTCTGTCTGAATAGATATTGTGGCCAAATCAGCTTCCATGTACTAGGAGGGGGGGAGTGTGGTGGGGGGGGGGGCAAGGAGGGGAGGTTCAGCCCCTTAAGTGTCATTAGTAAAGTAAAATCCGGCATTTTGTATCACTGGCTATTCCAACTATTAAGATTTGTGTGAAGTAAAAGAAACAAGCATTGGCAATGCCAATAGGTCTTGCAGTATAGTGGAGTTTAGTGGCTTGGATAGGAGTGAAAAGTAGTGTGGTAGGTAGTATAGTGTTGTAGAGTGGAGTATAGTATTAGAATTGAGTATAGTGTTGTAGAGTGGAGCCTTTATAGTGTTGCCTAGTGGTACAGAGTGCAGAGTGGTAGTGTAGAGGCTGTTGTGTAGAATGTTGTAGAGTACAGTGGGGTATGTGGAATTTTAGTTCGTGAACTGAACATCATCTGCGCCATCTTGCCCATTCCTCAGACTCACGTATGAACATACACGACAGCCATTTTAGGTACCATGGTCTCCCTGTTCACGATCGATCATCAGCGCACTTCCCTGACCCTGCAAGCATCCCCCATGCATCCTGGCTGCCCCGCGCTCACATGCACAAGTCATGAACCCTCCTCTTCCGCATGACTCTGTCTCTGGGAATCACACCCCGCGCCTGACCAACACCTCCTTTCCTTCCATGAATACCCCTCTTTTGATAAACCCTTCTTCTATGCTCGATTGTCCACACCGATCCTTTCTTTCATGAATATCTCTCCTTTGATGGCCCCTTCCTCTGAGCCCGATTGTCTGCACGAACCGCTGGTCATCCCTTGGCCTGAGGATACAGTTTATTGCCCACTACTGTATGCACTCGCCCCTCTTCAAAGGAGCTACTATTGATCATGACCTCCCCACCCCCTGAGATTCGATCAGGCGCACACATTCCAAAGGAATCGGCGGAACACTCAGCTGCGTGATAACCCCTTCCTATTGTATGGGGGGTGAGGACCTCTACTGTAGCCACGTGTTGGAATGAGCCGGAACTGGGGGGGTACCGGGGATGTCATTTTTCATTACTTCACAATGTCCTTATTGTAATAAAGAGCGGTCACATGTCGTAAACCAGTTTATAAAAGGCCAGGCCTCGGAGAGGCTGCTAGAGAGCACCTCGAGACGATACCTTGTTGTCCGATCTGATGTGTTCTGCTCCGTCGGAATAAAACTTGTTTCCTGTCTTCCTGTCTCCAGCGCCTGCCTCTTTATTTGATAAACTTCGTATGGTATTAGAGGCGTTTAACGCCGGGCAAAATTACTTAAGAAACATCGACTAAATCGCCTGACCATTTTCCTGACTTTCCTCAATTGGCGTCCCAAGTGTGGGGCCCATCAGCGACACGTGGATCCAGTGGGAGAGGTCCCGACGACAGAGTGAACGACTGCAACGATCGGGAGAGCTCCTGTCCGATAGACCCTCGTCTGACAGCCGATCATCCGAACTTCACTGGTTCCAAGCAGACCTCTCCCGAGTGATCTACGGTCCTGACTGGGAACCATCAGGAGTGCCGCGGTAGCAGCAGAGAGTAGAGGACGATCGGGCGCTGGAAGCGGAAGACGAGAAACTGTCCATGCGGTCCGGGTAAGGTTGTGACACACGACGAATTGCGAATTGATTGATTGTTTGATTGATTGAAATACTAGTATTTGCATTGTCGCTCTTTGAGATATTCGCTGCCTGCAAACGGGGAGGAATAGGAATATTCTATCTCCCTTTGCGGATAGTGAAGGGTAGGTAACGCGGACTTTTGTCCCCCATTGTAATCTGCCGTACCTATTTTTCTCCCCACTGATTGATTGTCCGAACATAGATTGTTTGGAGTATAGTTCTTTTGAGGTTCTCTGCTTGCAAATAACGTAGAATAGCCATATTCTGTCTAGTCTTTGCAAACAGTGAGAGATAGGTAGTGCGGACCTTTGTCCCCCGTTGTAATCTGTCATGCCTGTCTTCTCCCCACTGATTGGTAGTTGGTACAACCCGGACCGCTTATTAGAGATGAACCATCCAGCTCCATTGGAGGGCACCCCTAATAAGGACATGTTCACTAAGCAAGGACTAGTCGCTATAGCTTATAGTAAGTTATGGCAATAATTTTACAAAAAAGGACCCCGAAAGTCAGTGGCCACTGATAGGTTCCTTTGATGATCATAAAATAAAAGCGCTAGAAGCAGCTGTTAGAATAAATAAGGCAACACCCACCATGCTCGATAGTATCGGCATGTGGCGCAAAGAAGCAGAGCAACGAAGGAAAAGAGAAGAAGCAAGAATAGGGAAAGAGTTACGAAAGGCAGCCCACCTGGCCGCTAAGGAACTAGACGAAGAAATAAGAAGGAGAGAGGAAGTTAGACAAACGCAAGAATCAGGGTCGACAGGCCAATGCCCTGTTAGGACCCCCTCTACGCTCTACCCGGAGATGCCCTCCAAACAACGGGCAAACGTCGAGTTACTGCTAGGTCCTCCGATTATCTACATGCCCCCTCCTTATGCCCCCTGCCAGCCTCTGGCACAGCACCTACCAGTTCTGAGTGCGGGCGAGGGTGACTCTAGCGCTAGTGCCCCGGCTCTTACGGCCTTCGCACCAGCCACATTGGTAACAACATCAGATGAACTCGAGACTAGCAAGCAGCTAACGGCCAGACCAAATAGGTTGAGCAAAGACGAGCGGGATGGGATTGACAAGATAGCAAAGACACTGGTAGAACGGAAAGAGAGCGAAGAATATACGATGGATATGCACAATTCACATGCCGGTAGCCACAGACGGCATTTCATTTTACGGTTCAGCTACCACACCCTGAACGCATATGAGGATAGGTATCAAACTAAGGTTTCTGCTAAGCTGACGGCTCTATATAGAAAGGTCGATGTTGGAGATGGGACTGAACGCGATGTGACGGACCTCTTCATGCAAACGCTTGAAGTCTTCCGCCACCTCACGGAACAGAAACCAGAGGTTAAGATCACAGTCCCTGAAACGGTTGAGTCCCCATTAGAAGTAGCCAACACTATGATGCCTATCAGAGAAGCCGCCCCCTACTGGGTTCCCCCAAGAGGTCAGGGAACAAACGACGATATCAACCACGCAGATGCAAAAGGAAGGGTTGTGTACAATTGGGTTTACCAACCCTGGGATCGACAAGATATTTTAACCTTTAGGCAAACCCTGCCTGATTTAAGGAAGAACCCAACAGCATTTTACACCGAATTAGGCACAGCCTTGGGCTCAACGATAATGACTCTAGCAGACATTGATTTGTTTTTCGGGTTATGTCTGCCGGCTGACGTGTGGAAGCAAATCCGGAAAGCCGAACACACAGATCTGTTCGGACATACCTGGAATCAACTCAGTGAGCTAGATAGACGACGAGAGCCCGGAAGGAAACCGATAAAAGACATACTGGAACTTCCGGACAAAATAGTTCAGAAGCTAAAAACCTTGATCCCAGAGAAAAAGGTAGATTGGTCAATAGTCACGGCTTGCCGTCAGAAACCCCAGGAAGACGTATCAGAATACTTCTCCCGATTTGAAACGGTGTTCTCCGACTACAGTGGCCAAGACATGACCACCGCAACCGGACAACACCTATTTGTGCAAAACTACGTAAAGGGTCTGTCACGAGAGGTTTCCGAAAAGTTACAAACGAGCGAGAGTAGTTGGGGGGCCTCCAAACCCGCCGCTATCCTGCAAATGGCTCAGTACTACGAACACCAAAAGAATGAGAATGATAGGGCAACCGAGAGAAAGAAGAAAGATTTGAAAGAAAGGGTGATGATAGCCCAGATACAAGGAGTGGCAGTCGGGAAAGAACTACACAGGGGGAGCTACCAATCGATCGCCCCTAGAAATCCACCCCCAAAGGACCGCCAACCCACTCCCTACTCTGGACGAAGGGACATAGAAGATAATCAGTGTGCATTTTGCAAAGGATTCGGGCATTGGAAGTCTCAATGTCCGGCTCTTCTGGAACTAATTAAAAATAAAGAAACGAGGGACATGATGAATGGCCCCAGGACTAGAGGACAGGGATGGGGGTACGCAAACGACACCAACAGCGACAGACCAGGAAGATCGAACACATTTGACCGTCCCCGACAGAACCAGTACCAACTATCTGACAGTGAGAACACTCCCGACTTTGCATAGGACTGCCAGGGGCAAGGGAGGGATCCAGTCGAGCTCTGTGTTGACCAGCAAGGTCCTTACGTCACCGCTAAGGTCCTTGGTACAAAGTCTCCATTCTTGGTAGACACTGGAGCGACACGTAGTGTATTATCAAAGCGACTGATTCCAAGGGCACCCTTGTCTGGCTCACACATTACATCGATAGGTTTCGATGGAACGCCCTCCACTAATCCCCTGTCTGTACCTATCTCCTTTGACCTAGGAAACAACCCCACTGACACAACATTTCTGCTCTCCTCCAAATCTCCTGACGCCATTATGGGTATTGATTTACTAAAACATTTCCGAGCTACTATTAGGTGTTCCCCAGATGGAGTCCGAGTCATCCTGTACGACAACCCGAGCATGTCCAGATCCCGCCCCGCACGACATATGTACTCTATAACTGATGCTGACCTAATCTTGCTCGACACCCTACCCCTGTACCTATGGGCCAGAAACGACTCGGATGTAGGACGAATGATGATCGACCCTGTGCACATAACTGTTCGACCAGACGCAATACTCCCGAAACTCCCACAGTACTGGATATCGCCCGAAGGCGAGAAGGCATTGGTAGCGATTATTCAGTCCCTGGTAGATGCAGGAGTGGTAGAGGAAGTGGTTAGTAATGTCTGCAACAGCCCTATCCTACCCATTGTTAAGAAGCAAGGTGAGGGAGATGAGAAAGCGTACCGCTTCATCATCGACCTGCGAGAAGTCAACAAAGTGGTGGTGCCACAGTACCCCGTAGTCTCAGACATCACCACCATTCTGACCCTCATCCCGTCCACTGCCACCACCTTCACCGTTATTGATCTCAAGAATGCATTTTTCTCTATCCCCATCCATCCAGACAGCCGTTATCTCTTCGGCTTCACTTTAAAAAACCGTTCGTACCGATTTTGTAGAGCTCCCCAGGGCTACACTGAAAGTCCCAGCATTTACAGCCAGGCTCTCAAAAGACAGCTGGACGCCGTCCAGCTACCAGATGGAGTGGTGTTGATCCAATATGTCGATGATATCCTTTTGGCGGCCGACACCACTCCACTTGCAATCACGGCCACTATCCAACTTTTGCACTTTCTTGCGGAGAATGGCCACAAAGTCTCCAAAAAGAAACTGCAGTTCTGCCAGCCTCAAGTGACATACCTAGGCCATCTCCTGTCCAAAGAAGGGAGGAAACTTACGCCCGACCGAATCCAAACCATCCTAGACACCCCATCCCAAAAACACAGAGGCAAGTCCGTTCATTGGTGGGCCTTACCTCTTTTTGCCGACAATGGTTACCAAATTTCAGTCTCATTATAAAGCCCCTACTTTCCCTGTTGGCCAAAGATGTTTCCTTCCCACTCCCTTGGACCCCCGAATGCCAAGCGTCCTTTAAGGAGTTGTGGGATGCCCTTTGCTCAGCTCCCGTCCTAGGGACACCAGATTACTCCAAGCCCTTCTCCCTCTTCACTCACGAAAGGGAGGGATGCGCATTGTCTGTTCTAACTCAGCCCATCGGCTCCAAACAACGCCCTTGTGCCTACTTCTCTGCCACTCTTGACCCAGTCGCCAGAGCTTTACCTGCCTGCCTTCGAGCAGTAGCCGCCGCTGCTGTCTCTATCCGTCAGAGTGAGGGAATTGTACTTTCGAACTCTCTCACGGTGTTAGTACCCCACGCAGTTGACACCCTTTTGAACCAGACCAAGACCCAACACCTGACTAGTGCACGACTGACGGGGTACGAATTGACTCTACTTGCACCCCACATCACTCTGAAGAGATGCACAACTTTGAATCCTGCTACACTGTTGCCCTTGCCTGGAAATGACCCCGATGTGCCCCCTATACACGACTGTGTGACCCTCACGGACGAACAGACCAGGAGTAGAATTGACCTCCGAGACGTTGCTTTTACAGACCCTGATGGAGAGCTATGGGTAGACGGCTCTTGTATCAAACTCCCAGACAGCACCACTTCAGCTGCCTATGCGGTGACGACAGCCCGAACAGTAGTTGAAACAGCCCGCATCACGCAACGATCCGCACAGGCGGCAGAGCTAATTGCCCTCACACGAGCATGTATCATAGCAGCAGGAACCACGGCGAACATTTACACGGACAGCCAGTATGCATTCGGGGTGGTTCATCATTTTGGGCTCTTATGGAGGGAAAGGGGATTCCTGACGTCCCACGGCACGCCCATCCTTCACGGAGATCTAGTCTCCGCCCTGATTGAAGCAGTTCTCCTCCCCAAACGATTAGCAGTGATCAAATGCCAGGCACACAAGAAGGTGATGGACTTAGTTGGACAGGGTAACGCACTGGCCGACATCACTGCCCGAATCACAGCTGAGAATAGGACGACGACACGCATATATGTGACCAGGTCACAAGCAGAAAAATGGACTGACGCTAGGGAAACGATTAGGGACATCCAGTCGGCCAGCACACCTCACAAACTGACTGAGTGGGCACGGGTGGGTCTAAAGGACGATGAAGGCTGCTGGCGGACAAAAGACACAAACAAATGGTTGCTGCCTGACTCATACTTGATTCCCATACTGACTATGGCACACTCCCCTGCACACATAGGTTCTGCCCCCATGATTGAACTCATTTCCAAAGTCTGGCACAACAACAAAATCCCCGACTCAGCCAAACGCCTGGTCCAGCAGTGCCTTATCTGCCTACAACACAACCCCGGGAAAGGAACTGTGGTACCCCGGGGAGGGTTTGGGATCCCCGACCACCCCTTTGAGGTCCTCCAGATGGATTACATCCAGCTGGAGAGATGCCAAGGCTTGAAGTACGTATTAGTCATTGTATGCGCCTTCAGCAAATGGGTGGAAGCCTATCCAACCCGTGATAACACTGCCATGACTACTGCCAAAGTACTACTGAAAGAGTTTTTCCCTCGCTACGGCCTTTGTCGAATTTTATGGAGCGACAATGGCCCCCACTTCATAGCTGAAGTTATCCAACTAATCTTGAAGGGGCTGGGGGTAAAGCAGAGGTTCCATGCGGTCTTCCACCCCAATCCGCTGGCCTAGTTGAGCGACACAATGCTACACTGAAACTGAAACTGTCAAAAATAGTGGCCACCACAGGACTTAAGTGGCCAGATGCCCTCCCACTGGCATTGCTATCAATGCGCTCCACTCCCACTAAGCACCACTTGACCCCCTACGAGGTTGTGTTTGGGCGACCAATGAACCTCTGGACTGCCCCCAAACCAACCTCCAATCACGACGTCCCCGACGCCCTGCTGTCAGATTATTTGTGCAAATTAACTAAAACGTTGTCTGTCATTCATCAACAGGTGCAGCAGGCCATCCCCGATGCTTCCAGGGGTCCCGGTCACGATATCCAACCGGGAGATTATGTTTTAGTCCGGAATTTTCAACGGGCAAAGAGTCTGGAACCCCGGTGGACGGGCCCCTGGCAAGTACTGATCACCACTCGGACGGCTCTTCGAGTAGAGGGGAAAAGGCACTGGCTGCACGCCCACCACTGCAAGAAGGTCTCCTCGACCCTGGCCACGACAGAAAACGTCGACACCCAAGAAGAGCTCCTGAACAAAGACCGGCCATCACTGAACTGCTATCCTGATACCGAGGCACTTAAACTTGCAAAATTCCCTGATCCCACTGTGCCATCCCGGGAAGGGTATTTCCTGCGTCGAAAGGAGGGAGCTTCGGCTAAGTAGACCATGGACTAAGTTAAAATCTCAGAACGGTGGCCTAAAACAACCAAGGGTTACCCGGAGAGAAGCTAAACAAAGTCTGTGGTTCTGCCCACTACCGAGCACCTTGAAGATGATGGAAGCGCCAGATAAGAAGATGATGGAAGCGCCAGATAAGAAGATGATGGACGCAACCGGAAATACCCACTACAGGAACCCAAAGGCTGACAATTTGCACAAATCAAAGACAATCGCCTACTTCATTCTCTTCCTCCTTTGCCTCCTCCTCATGACTTCCTTCTGGATCTTGGAGGACAGCACACCCGCTCATCAGATATTGCTGACCACTGCACAGCCAACCACCATGAAAGAGCATCACCTGATCTCCCTTTCGCCTCAGCTCCGAGAAAGGCGTAAGGAGTTCTGGAACAATTCCTTCGTGCAACTATTGCACCAGCACAACCTTGCTGCAAATGCCACAAACTGCTGGGTCTGCGGGTTGCTCCCGCATGCCACTGGACACTCCATCCCCTTCATCCCTTCTCCTTTCTAAGTTCACGGCTCCTGCCTCGTCTGGTTGATCCTCTTGCAGGAAAGCCACAAGGACAACGCCGCTTCTGGTCAAACAGTGTCACACTTCTACTATGGGTTCTGGCTGAACAAAACAGGAAGGACGTCTGCCCCCTTTTGTCCTGTGACCTCAGGTTCCGCCTTCCATATGAACATCCCTGCCAAAGAACGAGTTGAAATGCAAGTGCTCCACAATCCAGCTAGACCCACCTTCTCCCACCTGCGGAAGCGAACGGCTGCCACTCTGACTGTGGCCTTGTCTGTCATCAATGTCACAGGTCTCGTGTGCCTCGAAGGCCAGGGAACACAGCTGGTGGGTCACAGTTCCTGCCACATCACCAGAACATTGGTCTCAGTTGACCCCCCCTCCTTTGTTGCTTCTCCGAATATGTACTTTGTTTGTGGCATCAAAGCTTACACTTGGCTTCCGAAAGGTTGGAGGGGTACGTGCTACGTCGCCTTCATTCTTCCCCCCACGTATGTGGCCCCAGCTACCATCACCGGCAAAAGCGCGCCGGAGACATTAGACAAGCCGACTCCACCGGAGCACAGTTCCTGGATGCGGTGAAGGGACTTGTTCCTCTGTGGGGCCCAATGGCAAATAGCCGCGCTATCCGACACCTGACTCAGGCAGTAGAAACAACCAATAACATCACGGCTGGCATCCTCGCTAACAACACGGCTGAGCTTCAGGCAGTCCGCCTGGTGGCTCTTCAAAACCGCCTTGTTCTAGATGTGGTTCTGGCCGACCGTGGAGGAGCATGCCGCATCATCGGCTCCAGCTGTTGCACCTACGTGCCAGATAACTCGCCTTCAGTCTACAAAGCAATCGAACACCTCCACAGACTATCCTCAGAGGTTCACCAGGAGCAAGAAGGATGGTCGCTTGGAAGCTGGTTTTGGGACACTTTGAAGGACTGGGGATGGAGGTTGTTTACATTTATACTGATACCAGTCGTGATACTGTGTGGGTGTTGCTTAGGTATTCAATGTTTGCCACCTTTGTGTTCACTCATTTCTAACTGTATGTGCCCTAAGACTTTGGACTTTAGAACTGAGCACATGAGTCCCCTCTATGAGATAGAAATACGTGGTCTTATGGGGATAGATCCGAATTGACAAGCTGGCGAGACATGTTAAAAGGGAGGACTGTGGAATTTTAGTTCGTGAACTGAACATCATCTGCGCCATCTTGCCCATTTCTCAGACTCACGTATGAACATACACGACAGCCATTTTAGGTACCATGGACTCCCTGTTCACGATCGATCATCAGCACACTTCCCTGACCCTGCAAGCATCCCCCATGCACCCTGGCTGCCCCCGCGCTCACATGCACAAGTCATGAACCCTCCTCTTCCGCATGACTCTGTCTCTGGGAATCACACCCCGCGCCTGACCAACACCTCCTTTCCTTCCATGAATACCCCTCTTTTGATAAACCCTTCTTCTATGCTCGATTGTCCACACCGATCCTTTTTTCATGAATATCTCTCCTTTGATGGCCCCTTCCTCTGAGCCCGATTGTCTGCACGAACCGCTGGTCATCCCTTGGCCTGAGGATACAGTTTATTGCCCACTACTGTATGCACTCGCCCCTCTTCAAAGGAGCTACTATTGATCATGACCTCCCCACCCCCTGAGATTCGATCAGGCGCACACATTCCAAAGGAATCGGCGGAACACTCAGCTGCGTGATAGCCCCCTCCTATTGTATGGGGGGTGAGGACCTCTACTGTAGCCACGTGTTGGAATGACCCGGAACTGGGGGGGTACCGGGGATGTCATTTTTCATTACTTCACAATGTCCTTGTTGTAATAAAGAGCGGTCACATGTCGTAAACCAGTGTATAAAAGGCCAGGCCTCAGAGAGGCTGCTAGAGAGCACCTCGAGACGATACCTTGTTGTCCGATCTGATGTGTTCTGCTCCGTCGGAATAAAACTTGTTTCCTGTCTTCCTGTCTCCAGCGCCTGCCTCTTTATTTGATAAACTTCGTATGGTATTAGAGGCGTTTAACGCCGGGCAAAATTACTTAAGAAACATCGACTAAATTGCCTGACCATTTTCCTGACTTTCCTCAGGTAGAGTGGAGTATATTGTTCTATAGTATAGGAGTATTCTGTTTTAGAATATAGTGGAGTAAAGTGGTATGTAGTGTATAGATGAAGTTGCGTGGGGTGTTGTATAGTGGGGGAGAGGATGTGGCCTTATGGCTAGAGCGGTTGACCCGGAAGCTGGGAAACCGGGTTCGAGTCTTGGCAGGGACTCAAATTCCTGTGATTCGGGGCAAATCACTTAATCTCCTGTGCCCCAGAAAAATGAATATGTCCATCTGTAACGCAACTGGTGCTCATGTAAAGCACTCTGATGACTACGGGGTAAGCTTGCCATATATAAAACTCCGGAGGAAAAAAATTGTGGATTAGAGTGGAATAGTGTCGTAGAATGGCAGATAGTGGAGTATAATGCTGCGAAGTGGACTGGTATATAGTGGATTAGAGTGTTATTGGAGTATAGTTTAATGGAGTATAGTATTATAGAGCTTAGTATTGTAGAGTGTAGTGTTGTACAGTGTGGTGTAGTATAAAGTTTAGTAGTGTGGCTTAGAGTTAGGTGGCTTAAAGTACAGTGTTGCAGAGTATGTTGACAGAGTACAGTGGTGTAGAGAGCATTTTTTTTTAGAAAAACGGTGAAGAGTGTATTGGTGTTTTTGTTCAGAGAGATAGAGTAGTATAGAGTGCTGTTGTATAGAGTATAGTGGTGTAAAGTATATCGCAGTTGTATATAATGCAATGGTGTAGAGTGGAGTATAATGATATAGAGTGGAGTAAAGTTTTCGTGTATGCTCCAAGCCTCCCAAAAAGCCTCAACACCCATAGCAAATCTGCACCAAACATACGCAGCAATAATCATGGACAGAGTGTAAACTCACTTGCCCAATGGCTCACCACTCATCTATCCAACAGAATGCATAAGCACACGAATGCTGCACTCTTATGCAGCCAACACAATGCCAAAGATCATTCGGATTTCCAGTCTAAAAACATTCAATACAGCCACAGCAGAATTTTCAAGGGCACATAAACCTACCACAAGACTGTCACATAAGACCATTAAACAAGCATGGCACATGTACCCAAACAGCTACAAAAACACACACAACTCTTCTGCACATAAAGCAATCCTGTTTTCATTAAACCCGCTACAGCACAAAAGCCAGCCCTCTGGTAATGTAGTTCTCCCAACAGGAATCTAACTGCCCTGCCTTTAAACCTGCATGTGTGCAGTCTGATCCCAGTCACACTTCAGCAACCCCTTCTGACTGAATGCCACTACTAAAGTGCTAGTTGATGGCTAATTGGCAACGTGCTGCTCTAGAAACATCTTGCAGAACGTCCACTTCCATGATTGCAGCCAGCAATGTCTTGCACACCCACATATCGTTCTCGCCTTTGGGACCTTATAGGTTTTTGGATGTGCAGCATATTATCCTGGGTGCTAAGAAACATAAGAAAGACACATTTATTTTCTAACCCATGATGGAACTGTTAAAACGCCAAACTACAAGGCCCACAATGCAGCGTGCACATGGTTGATTCTGGGCAAATCACTTAATCTCCCTGTGCCTACCAAGTAATGAATCTGTCCTTGTGTAACGTAACTGGTTCTTTACAGCAAAGCTGTAAATAATTCATGCAATAGAACATATTTTTTCACTACACACAATATTACAAATGCACAGGACACTTGAAACAACCAAATATGCTCTGCTAGATTTGAGAACACGTTTTGCATTCTGTCATTTACCACTTAAAATGTTTAAAGAATCAATACATTTTGTAACAATCAAACCATAACCGTGCAACTGAAAAACGTAGGAAAATCACACTGAGCCTTTATATTGGCATTTGTCTTTTTTTAGCATTTTAAATCGAACTAAAAAAACGCACAAATTTGTCTTATTCTTAAGAAAATTAATGAAACCCACAGCACTTGTGGCTAAAGTGCATCCTGTCTGTGTTGCTCTTCAAAATAGAAAGGAACAGTGACAATAGTGGCCCATCCATCGGACTGGCTACAGAGAAATGGGCAGAGGATTGAAGGCAACAGAGCATTGGGAATTGGCATTTTGCGATACAATGATGTGGACATGATAGATATAGAACTTTGAAGACTGGGGGAGCACATTAAAGGAAGTGGATGTGGATAAGCAAGTGGAGGGGCTCCAGGCAGGTCAGACCATGGCTCAAAAAAGTTTGTAAGCATATAAAGAAAGGAATGTCCGCCCTTCCTCAAAGGCCAATTGACCCAACCCAACAGAGGAGCAAATTAGTGACAAGGCTTGCACGCATCCTGACAAATGTAAAGCATGCCGTTAAATGTTGGACTAAACAGATGACAAAAGTGTGGTAGTAGAACAATCGCACTCCTGGTTAAACCATAGGTAAGAATTGTAGCTTAAGGTCAGTAGGTGCTATTTGGTGATCCTTTGAGGGCAGAAGGAACAAACAATGCGTAGTAGCGCTATTCCAATCGTGAGTAGCGTCACCAAATGCACTCAATGAATAAAGTTTCAAAAAAATTCTTATGCGTTTTTGTATCAATAAAGATTTATTGAAAAAAAGTTTTATGGTCTTGACGTTATTTTCACATCTTATGATTCATGAGGTTTCAAAATGTCATTATTCAAATCAAAAGATTCATTGTGGTTTCCCAATGCATTTCGGGCCAATGGCCCTTCATCAGGGGATTGGTTGTACTGTTAATAAAAGATAATGATACACAACAATTAATAAATGCTGTAATTCAAGGTGCATATTGAGAGAACATGTCAAGGTAGAACAATCCCGTCATTTACTCTAAAAATCATAGCGATTTTATGGCGATTTTTTAGCGATTTTTTAAGATGAACATATAAACCACATGGTAATATGACAATTTTTCAAGTTAATACACACATGGGCAATATTCGTGAAAAACAAATCATTTCAATGCACAAAAAATCATGGCAGTGGCAACGGAAACAATAATTTTTGGGAACGGTCTTGAAGCAAGAAGCTAGGGGACAGTATGTAGCTAGGTTGAAAAAGAAGCGGTAAATTCAACCGAATATGGATCCTCCTTAAAGATTATTAACTTGACTTTTTCAAAATGGATCCGTACTAGGAAACGAAAGTGTCAATGTGAAATTACTTATCAGCGTAATGCTTTACAAAACGTAATCGGGGTAACATGCCCTTTCTTAATACGGTAGACAATAGATGAAAAAACGGTACCTTCTTGAACATAAATCACATTCGTTTACGCAGCAATGCGCGTTGTGAATCTGTAAGGAAAAAAGTGCGGTCAGTAGGACCGTGGATATTTTGGGGCAAGATGCATTACCGATCTGGGTTCTTTTATCATATGGGATCACGATTACTCACCGAGTGAATAGCGGGTGCTCGGCTTGCTGTGTTCGAAAGAAGCTGGTGGGAGAGAATGCGGAAGTCCCGCATACCTTTTGTGTTGAAGGTCACGTGACCGAGCGTGACTGAAAGAGAAAAGATCTTGTGCACGAATGGCGTAAACTAAAGAACAAATTAAAAACAATCAAAGGTCCATCATATTTGGAACTTAATATCGCGGTATGCGAGTAGACAGGATTAAAAATGTAAATGACTCCGTATTCAGGAAGAATAACGGAGTACAAGTGTTTGAGTGACCGGACTCGGGATCGGGGAAGAGTGGGACAGAGACATTGGGTACTACGAACATTTTCCAAAAAAGACAACGATAGATAACTGTAGATTCTGGTCAGTGGATGTTAAGGGTGGCATATCTGAAGGTTTGAGAAACGTGCAGGAACATGAAAGGTTTCTCTATGAAAGGTATGCTCGCTGACTCCGTGGCAGTTCGGGCTGGACCGTTCCCATGAGGCACAGGGTCAGACTGATTTGCATATAGCCATGTCTGAAATGGGGTGGCTGAGTGGGCTAAAGAATGGTGATGGATTAAACCCAGATCAGTTGACTGGGGGTGAGTGTTTGATTTGCTCTAACGCTCCGTCCATCATCCCCTTTTGTATCGCTTTGTTCGCCCTAAGTGTGGCAGGGTATACTCAGACGTGAGTCCCTTGCTCAATTGGCCACTGCATTCAAGATAGCGTGGCTGATGAGGATTATAAATCCAAAACCGGTCCCAGGATGTTTGTTTCCGGTCCATGGAAGACATGGCTTGGCAGTTCAGGCTGGACTGTTCCCATGAGGCACAGGGTCAGACTGATTTGCATATAGCCATGTCTGAAATGGGGTGGCTGAGTGGGCTAAAGAATGGTGATGGATTAAACCCAGATCAGTTGACTGGGGGTGAGTGTTTGATTTGCTCTAACGCTCTGTCCATCATCCCCTTTTGTATCGCTTTGTTCGCCCTAAGTGTGGCAGGGTATGCTCAGATGTGAGTCCCTTGCTCACTTGGCCACTGGATTCAAGATAGCCTGGCTGATGAGGATTATGAATCCGAAACCGGTCCCAGGATGTTTGTTTCCGGTCTATGGAAGACATGGCTTGGCAGTTCGGGCTGGACTGTTCCCATGAGGCACAGGGTCAGACTGATTTGCATATAGCCATGTCTGAAATGGGGTGGCTGAGTGGGCTAAAGAATGGTGATGGATTAAACCCAGATCAGTTGACTGGGGCTGAGTGTTTGATTTGCTCTAACGCTCCGTCCATCATCCCCTTTTGTATCGCTTTGTTTGCCCTAAGTGTGGCAGGGTATGCTCAGACGTGAGTCCCTTGCTCACTTTGCCACTGGATTCAAGATAGCCTGGCTGATGAGGATTATGAATCCGAAACCGGTCCCAGGATGTTTGTTTCCGGTCCATGGAAGACATGGCTTGGCAGTTCGGGCTGGACTGTTCCCATGAGGCACAGGGTCAGACTGATTTGCATATAGCCATGTCTGAAATAGGGTGGCTGAGTGGGCTAAAGAATGGTGATGGATTAAACCCAGATCAGTTGACTGGGGGTGAGTGTTTGATTTGCTCTAACGCTCCATCCATCATCCCCTTTTGTATCGCTTTGTTCGCCCTAAGTGTGGCAGGGTATGCTCAGACGTGAGTCCCTTGCTCACTTGGCCACTGGATTCAAGATAGCCTGGCTGATGAGGATTATGAATCCGAAACCGGTCCCAGGATGTTTGTTTCCGGTCCATGGAAGACAGGGCTTGGCAGTTCGGGCTGGACTGTTCCCATGAGGCACAGGCTCAGACTGATTTGCATATAGCCATGTCTGAAATGGGGTGGCTGAGTGGGCTAAAGAATGGTGATGGATGAAACCCAGATCAGTTGACTGGGGGTGAGTGTTTGATTTGCTCTAATGCTCCGTCCATCATCCCCTTTTGTATCGCTTTGTTCGCCCTAAGTGTGGCAGGGTATGCTCAGACGTGAGTCCCTTGCTCACTTGGCCACTGGATTCAAGATAGCCTGGCTGATGAGGATTATGAATCCGAAACCGGTCCCAGGATGTTTGTTTCCGGTCCATGGTAGACAGGGCTTGGCAGTTCGGGCTGGACTGTTCCCATGAGGCACAGGGTCAGACTGATTTGCATATAGCCATGTCTGAAATGGGGTGGCTGAGTGGGCTAAAGAATGGTGATGGATGAAACCCAGATCAGTTGACTGGGGGTGAGTGTTTGATTTGCTCTAATGCTCCGTCCATCATCCCCTTTTGTATCGCTTTGTTCGCCCTAAGTGTGGCAGGGTATGCTCAGACGTGAGTCCCTTGCTCACTTGGCCACTGGATTCAAGATAGCCTGGCTGATGAGGATTATGAATCCGAAACCGGTCCCAGGATGTTTGTTTCCGGTCCATGGAAGACATGGCTTGGCAGTTCGGGCTGGACTGTTCCCATGAGGCACAGGGTCAGACTGATTTGCATATAGCCATGTCTGAAATGGGGTGGCTGAGTGGGCTAAAGAATGGTGATGGATTAAACCCAGATCAGTTGACTGGGGGTGAGTGTTTGATTTTCTCTAACGCTCCGTCCATCATCCCCTTTTGTATCGCTTTGTTTGCCCTAAGTGTGGCAGGGTATGCTCAGACGTGAGTCCCTTGCTCACTTGGCCACTGGATTCAAGATAGCGTGGCTGATGAGGATTATGAATCCAAAACCGGTCCCAGGATGTTTGTTTCCGGTCCATGGAAGACATGGCTTGGCAGTTCAGGCTGGACTGTTCCCATGAGGCACAGGGTCAAACTGATTTGCATATAGCCATGTCGGAAATGGGGTGGCTGAGTGGGCTAAAGAATGGTGATGGATTAAACCCAGATCAGTTGACTGGGGGTGAGTGTTTGATTTGCTCTAACGCTCCGTCCATCATCCCCTTTTGTATCGCTTTGTTCGCCCTAAGTGTGGCAGGGTATGCTCAGATGTGAGTCCCTTGCTCACTTGGCCACTGGATTCAAGATAGCCTGGCTGATGAGGATTATGAATCCGAAACCGGTCCCAGGATGTTTGTTTCCGGTCTATGGAAGATATGGCTTGGCAGTTCGGGCTGGACTGTTCCCATGAGGCACAGGGTCAAACTGATTTGCATATAGCCATGTCTGAAATGGGGTGGCTGAGTGGGCTAAAGAATGGTGATGGATTAAACCCAGATCAGTTGACTGGGGGTGAGTGTTTGATTAGCTCTAACGCTCCGTCCATCATCCCCTTTTGTATCGCTTTGTTTGCCCTAAGTGTGGCAGGGTATGCTCAGACGTGAGTCCCTTGCTCACTTGGCCACTGGATTCAAGATAGCCTGGCTGATGAGGATTATGAATCCGAAACCGGTCCCAGGATGTTTGTTTCCGGTCCATGGAAGACATGGCTTGGCAGTTCGGGCTGGACTGTTCCCATGAGGCACAGGGTCAGACTGATTTGCATATAGCCATGTCTGAAATAGGGTGGCTGAGTGGGCTAAAGAATTGTGATGGATTAAACCCAGATAAGTTGACTGGGGGTGAGTGTTTGATTTGCTCTAACGCTCCATCCATCATCCCCTTGTGTATCGCTTTGTTCGCCCTAAGTGTGGCAGGGGATGCTCAGACGTGAGTCCCTTGCTCACTTGGCCACTGGATTCAAGATAGCCTGGCTGATGAGGATTATGAATCCGAAACCGGTACCAGGATGTTTGTTTCCGGTCCATGGAAGACAGGGCTTGGCAGTTCGGGCTGGACTGTTCCCATGAGGCACAGGCTCAGACTGATTTGCATAGAGCCATGTCTGAAATGGGGTGGCTGAGTGGGCTAAAGAATGGTGATGGATGAAACCCAGATCAGTTGACTGGGGGTGAGTGTTTGATTTGCTCTAATGCTCCGTCCATCATCCCCTTTTGTATCACTTTGTTCGCCCTAAGTGTGGCAGGGTATGCTCAGACGTGAGTCCCTTGCTCACTTGGCCACTGGATTCAAGATAGCCTGGCTGATGAGGATTATGAATCCGAAACCGGTCCCAGGATGTTTGTTTCCGGTCTATGGAAGACATGGCTTGGCAGTTCGGGCTGGACTGTTCCCATGAGGCACAGGGTCAGACTGATTTGCATATAGCCATGTCTGAAATGGGGTGGCTGAGTGGGCTAAAGAATGGTGATGGATTAAACCCAGATCAGTTGACTGGGGTGAGTGTTTGATTTGCTCTAACGCTCCGTCCATCATCCCCTTTTGTATCGCTTTGTTTGCCCTAAGTGTGGCAGGGTATGCTCAGACGTGAGTCCCTTGCTCACTTGGCCACTGGATTCAAGATAGCCTGGCTGATGAGGATTATTAATCCGAAACCGGTCCCAGGATGTTTGTTTCCGGTCCATGGAAGACATGGCTTGGCAGTTCGGGCTGGATTGTTCCCATGAGGCACAGGGTCAGACTGATTTGCATATAGCCATGTCTAAAATGGGGTGGCTGAGTGGGCTAAAGAATGGTGATGGATTAATCCCAGATCAGTTGACTGGGGGTGAGTGTTTGATTTGCTCTAACGCTCCGTCCATCATCCCCTTTTGTATCGCCTTATAAAATCATTTCATTCATTCACTGCCAGTACTCAAGAGACTGAAGAACCGAGTTGCACAAAGAGACAGAGTCGAAGAGGCTTGCATAGGCTAGGTGGCGAGTCTCATGTCTGCAATCATGGAAGTGTCTGCTACTGCCTTTACTTTCAACTCCTCATCTTCTGAAACCAACATAAGCTGCAAGTCAAATGCAGAGTGTGCATGAGACACATACAGTGCACGACTAGAGATAGTATGGGGCAATGGGGGTGGATCGAAAGCCTCCTCATTGCCAGTAGAATGACTGCTGCTTGCACACAGGGCATCACTTGCATACATTTACCATGCCCTTTTGCTGCATTCATCCAATATGACTCATGGGATCAAGCAGTGTAATATTGACTACAGTAGATATCCCTTTTGCTAGTCAGCACAAGTTCCTTTTTGGACACGTGGGAAAGCGCTCTAGAAGAATCCACTCAGGTTCGCGTTTGCAAGCTTTTTGCTCGCCCCACCCTCCTCCAACCCAGACATTTTTTCAGTTTAAAAAATCGTATTACAAAACTGTGGGCAGAGGTTTTGACAAATGTGTTTAATGCAGCTAATGGTAATCCAGTTCCAGCCTCATGGGCTACATCCACTATCGTACCTATTTTTAAAAATAAAGGTCAGCGGGATGATCCCGCCTGTTATAGGCCCATATCCCTCTTGGACTCAGCTGTAAAAATTTTAGGCCGAGTCCTTTTATCTAGATTGAGGGAGAATGTCGAGAGCTGCGTCGGACTGTCCGAGATACAATATGGTTTTAGAGAAAGAAAAGGGACCATTGAACAGTGCGTTAATTTGTATTTGCTTATCTCCAAATATACCGTGGCCAAGGAGGGGTCCGTGTATCTTGCATTCATGGACCTGTCCTCGGCTTTCGACTTGGTCAATAGGTCAAAGCTGTGGTTGATCCTGTTGGATATGGGCATTGATGAATCCTTGGTCGCGTTCATGGCCACTTTGCACCAGGAGCTCTTTGCAGCTGTACGTGTTACAAATGATGGTAGACGTACCCCCCTTTTTAAATCTTTTAAGGGGGTACGGCAAGGTTGTATACTAGCCCCCTTGCTCTTCACCATCTACATCAATGGTCTGGGCGCACACCTGCGGGGGCAGAAGGCCGACATCCCGCATGCAGGAGGTGCCCAAATTCCGGCACTTCTGTATGCGGATGACGCTGTGCTAATCGCCCGCACGGGTGTGGGCCTCCAGCACCTTTTGGATGCTTTCGGCTCATTTATGGAGTGTCTGGACCTTAAGGTAAATGTAACTAAGTCACACACAATGGTAATGGGGCGTGAGTGCAACAAGAAAAGTCATAAAACATTTTCTTGCAGGGGGGATATTGTCTCTAAGGTATCTACATTTCCCTACTTAGGTGTACTGTTTGACCAGAAAGGGTCCTGGGGGCCACAGATAAGAGCAAAGAGGCTAGTTGTAATTAGATCGTCATCAGCTCTCCTGGGCTTTGCTGGCAAGTTAGGGGCCAGGCCTATGGAAGCCCTCTTAAAAATCTACAAGTGTAAATCTGTGGCCATTGCGTTATATGGTTCCGCTTTGTGGGGGTATGTAAATCTAGATCTAATACAGAGAGCAGAGAATAGATTTATCAGAACCCTGCTCTCTGTACCACAGTCAACCCCAACATACTCAATCCACAAAGAAGTGGGCCTACTTTATTTGTCAGATACATTGAGCATGTCTCCTCTGATCTTTTGGCTGAAAATGTGGATGAACGAAGAACTTCCCCTGAATCACAAAATTATGCACGATGTTCTGTCTCTGGACAAATTTAACAAGATCCCATGGCTGGCCTATTTAGCTAAAACATTCGCAGATTTGGGACGTCCGGAGCTTTTTTCCTCCCCAGAGAAAATTAAGGTACAAGACATTGACTTTATAAAAAAGTCATTTAGGGAAAGGAAGGAAGCATGCCGTGAGGAATGTGAATTGGTGAAACCATCAATAAGGGAACATTGCCTCCTGGTCAGCTCAACCTCACTTGCATCTTACCTTAGTTTCGTTACAATCCCCCTTCACAGGTTTTTATTAATTAAGTTTAGATTTAATTTGTTACATTTTTATCTAGGTTCTTTTAAAACTTGGCAGCAGCCGGATTTAGCCCCTCCCTGTAGCTGTGACCAGTTTTCTGTGCAGGATACAATGCATTTCGTTATGTTTTGTGGGTTGTACATAAAGCAGAGGAAAAAATACTTGTTCCCTATTCTGAAAGAGGCCGGCTTCACCCAAGTGAGACCGGCCCTGCTCTTTTTACAATTACTGCCTAATCCCCGCATTACTTTTTGCATAGCTAATTTTCTGGTAGCCGCCTCAAGGGCGAAAGCTGTCCGCCAAACTTTGCCTTAAAGTAAATGTTTCATCATGTTTGTTCATTTTATGAATGAAACACTTTTTAACTGTGTATAACACTTTTTTAAAATTGTATATTTATATTATTGCTCTTAAGAAAAACACTTTGTATGAAATGTTTTATTGTTTTTTTCTCTTTGTATGACTTTGAATAAGTCGAATAAAGATATTCTGACTGACTGACTGTATGCAATTATTCAATATTTTATTATTTTAATATGAATAGTAAACATTATTTTTTTAATTAATTAAACGTTTAACTTTTATTAAAAAGAAGACTATTATTTCACGTATTTAATAATTTTAAAGAACATTTAGTAAATATTAAAAATACAAATGTTAGTTAAAAGTGTTAGTAGCAGGATTTTTAATTGTTAAATTATAATGCACAGATAAATATTCTATACCTATTATAATGCAAATTATCATTTATAAATTAATTTAAGATATTAAATTAGGTAATTATCAAGTACGCATTTAATTTGATGAGTTAATGTCCTGTAACACTTTATTTTATTAGTTCAAGGTGAACATTTTTTTACAATTAATTTATATTTATATTATACATCAAAATATTTTTAGAATAAAAATCTTTATTCATTTTGCTGGGCGTAACAATTAGACTAGCTTTACTACTTCTTGCAATCTATGTGGGCTGCTTTGCAAACCCTTGTGATGGGTCCTGGGTCATATGGGGTTAATTATGGTACAGTGGGTGGAGTACAATAACAATGTTTGTTTCCCAAGTACTACCAAAACAGTGACAAGAAAGTTCACGGCCAAAAATACAGTCAGTGTGTGTGAGATCGAGATGTCTGCGAGACAGCGAGCAGATGGGCCCAGCTCTCCACGCTCCCTCCCAGATGGTATGCTGACAGGCCGCCCCTTTTCACAGTCTGACTTTTAAAATTAATAACATTGCTCCTGCGTGGGAGGTTACCCGTGGATGTGATGCGTGTGAGCGAGTATTGGCTCTTTCTAGATTTTGTGTTTCTGCAGGTTTTTCCAAGCTGCATTTAACTCTTGCATGGTGGTTAGTGTGAAGTGGTTCACGACTAAATGTCTGGGTGAGTTCAGGCTGTGGTCATGTGTGCATGAAGGAAACAGCTGAGAGCTCTAGATTTGAGTCTGAAGGAAGTTCGAGATTCCCACAGTGCCTGTCTGTCGGTCATAAATGTGAGCAAACTATATGCTCGTCCCATCCCTGGTATGGCCTCTCTGCTGAGCACACCCAGAGCCATGCTCACAGATGTTTCACTTGTAATTACCATTTTATATGAAAGTGAAAAGGAGGTATACACAGGAGTTACAATTTTGACAGCCGCAAAACAAAGACAATGCTGTGTTCACAGGTGAGGGGTGTGCGTGCGTGAGTATGTGAGAGAGTAAGTAATTCAACACTTAACTTTCATTAGAAAGGGTTATGACTTATACTAAATATGCTGTGCAATGGTTGCTGTATTTGCATTCGAATTATGAAAGCATCATGCTCAGCTTGCTGAGCTAGCGCCGATTCTCTCCATAAGCACCTGTGTCTGCTGGCCCTAGGGAAAACCCCACACAACCAGATGCATCGTGCACGGCTGCGGATGTCTCTGTGTACACACAGCCTCTCACCCTTCAGAGAACCAACAAATACCACTGAGCATTATAAACACATTACAAACACCTGCTGTCAGCACCAAGAAATAACGCATATATACGAGGTGCTATATTAATGCAGCATTAATCTCTATGATTACCTCTATATCAGCATCTCAGCATGAGCCCCGACGTTTATTGGTGCAGTAATAACCTTTTACAGTTATTATTGTGGAATTGCGAGCGGGGGGGGGGGGAGGGGGGGTTAAAGCCACTTTAATTACGTATCATATAAGTCACTGAAGCACAGGGGATAGATTAGAGCATCCTTGGTGTAGGCCTAGATTCATGGACAATAAAGTGTGTCATTAGACCAACCCGGGTACCATAACCGGCCTTACTGAGCTCATGGACGGTTCCGGGCACACAAAGCTACTGAGTTGTAGAGGTGGGCGAGACAACGGGCAGCATTGATTCTAAGAGTCTGCGTACGAGCCGAGCACTGAACATTTTTATGGGAATGTAAGCGTAATGTAAAAAAATGGTAACGTCTCCCAAAATTAAAAAAAAAGTCTATTTCTTTAACAAACTGAAGCTTTTTACCATAGTTCATCAGATTATATCACCAGGGCTTTAAGTGGGCCGGGTCATGCCGGGGCTGAGGCCCGCAGTTCTAAAAAGCAGGGTCTGAGACGGGTCCCTATCGGGCTGTCCATTGCCAAGCGCGTCATTCATGAGTCGCGCATTTAGGACCCGGCTCCCCGGGCCCCACCTCCGGTCTCACGGGATTGGGTGGCCGGCTCGCCCAATGGGCGACCGGCCGCCCGCTTCACTTCCGGGTCACGGGGGTCAGGCGGCGCTTCCGGAGGGGTGAGAGGGCGGAGACCTTTGGCCTATTTAGCGGCGAGTCCCTGTGGCCTCGGTCTCTGTTCCTGTTGCCCCTTCGTTCGCCTGGACCTTCGCGCCGACGCTCCTGACCCCCGAGGACTGGTTTCTGCCTTACTTTCAACTTTTGACTTCGCGGCTCCCGTTGGATTGTCGAGGGAGCACGCGTGGTGTCAGGGGTTGTCGAGCGCGTCGGCGTGACTTATCGGAGGAGGCGGTAAGACGAGGAGTCGGCAGGGACGAGTTCGGCGACTTCGGTGCTTCGCCCACTAAGCAGGTAAGGAGCCGGGTGCCTGAGGGGCCTGTGAACAGCCGTGGCTGCGGTCGGGGGTGATTAGACAGTGCTGTGTTCCTCCTCGCGGTTGCGGCGGCTGTTTGCAGGCTCCGGGGGTGCGGGCTCCTGCCGGCAACGTGGGTGGGGCACCTGTGGGAGGGGCGCTGGGGACAGGGATCAGCGCGCGTCTTAGCAGCGCCATATTTAAGCAGCATAACAGAGCAAGTTTGGAAAGCGGCAGGTCGCTAGGCAACTCGAGAGAAGTCAGGCGGCAGGCGCGTGTCTTTGTTTGTGGGACTCGGCAGGGAGTGTATAAAGCAATAGACAGGGAGGGAGGATGGCGCCTAAGAAGGGAGGGCACAAGAGAAAGGAGAAGGACCCCAAATTAGCGACAATTATGAAGCTTCTGTTAGAAAAGCTTAGCAAAGACGGGGACGAGAGCAGTGCAGAGAGCGATTCCTCTCAAGTTGAGCAGCCTACCATAATTGAGCGCCCCCGCAGGGAGGGGGTCCCACCGAGGGCTGCTTTCCCACCTTTAGTTAAAAAGCCCAAACAGCGGAAGGGCAAAGGGGGGCCAAAGCGTAAAAAGAGCAAGACCGGCAAGGACACAGGAGATTCAGACGAGAGATCAGTAGGTCCCGTCCCACATCCACTTGAGGTCGAGGTGATAGGGGCCCCCCACCCATTCCGGTGGTACCTAGGACAGGGGGGCAGGGCCCAGACTCCCTCACAGGGCCAGCGATCCCAAGTGGGGCGCCCGCAGTAGTAGATCCAGCAGGCTCAGAACTGACTGAAATTAGAGAGGCCCTGAAGGCGTTGGCATCGGGGAGCGGGGTTACCTCATTACAGGACTCACCGGACCCTCTCCCACCGCAACCGGTGGTGACAGCAGGAGGGGCGCAGGACCCGACGAGTGGCCTGCTTGCATCGGTGGTCTCCCTGGTGGGACAGTTAGTTTCGCCTGGGGCTGATAACAATAAGCCAACCACTCCAACAGCGGCCCCTTGGGTCCCCGCGCAGGCAGCAGAGCAGGGCGTGCTACAGGTAATACAGAAGCAGTTGGCACTCTTGGTGGACACGCGCAAGGCAAACCCCAGCGGGGTGGCAGGAGTGGCATTAGACACGGTACCCATAGGAGGTAAGACAGGAGAGGCTGTATCAAAGGGTGTAGAAGGGGGGGTAGTAACGGGGGGAACGCAGGGTAATGTGTTGTCCCAGCCAGGTATGCTAGCAACTCACGTAGCCATGGAAATTCGAGAAAAGATTTGGAAGGGAGCATACTTTGATATATTTGCACTCATCAGACCTAAGCGCAGGGACATCGAGTACAAGGAAAGGGAGGGCAAGGAGAGCTCCTTCAGGGACTGGAGGCCGAGAGTTGAGGAGAATTTGACTAATTGGCTTTTTGGCTTTCACGTGTTCTCAACAGTGGTGTTGGGAAAAAGACCCGAGTTGGCAATTCCTTTAATCTTTTATACGAACAAGATTGTCAAAGCACAAGCAATGCATGGGGGGGTGGTCTGGCTTGATTATGACAGGGAATTCCGGTGGGCAAAGGAAGAAAATCCGAACATTGGTTGGGATCAGGTGGAAGTAAATGCTTGGTTGGAGAGCGTGAATAGCAGGGAACATTCTACTAGGCAGCCCTTTCGGACTTCCCAGGGAGGCCCGGGCGAAAAGAGAAGGGCCTGCTGGGCATTTAATAAAAAAGTGTGCACCTGGCCCGCTGGGCAGTGCAAGTTCAAGCATGCGTGTTCTTACTGTGGCCACTCCTCTCACCCTGAGTTTAAGTGTAACAAGAAGGCTAAAGAGCGTGGGGGGGCTGGGCACAGGGACATCATGTGGAAAATGACAAAATGTATATGTACATAAGCGGCGTTCATTTGTGTTCACCCTCGCCACTGTTGAAGGTAAAGAAAGTCACGAAACAGTGGCCCCGCCATCTTGTTCCCTTTTAGGCTCCATCTTGAACATAGATAGTAGCCATCTTTGTGTCATGACCTCCCTGCCCATTGCCGATAGCCATCATCTCTCTCTCACTCTCTCTCTCTCTCTCTCTCCAGCCCCGCAAGCACCCCGCGCCCCGACAGCCCCCGGTCTCTCCTGTTCGGGCCATAAACGCACCGCTAAAAACGACCTTGTCTCCGTGCTGAACCCCTGCCCCCTCGCTCTTTCATCCTACTCATAGAACGGGCCCTTTTTGGTAACCTCTTCCTCCCTGCCCGATTGCCCGGCCTGATCCCAGGCCATCAACTAGCCCAACAGATGCAGTTTATTGCTTCCTACAGTAGGACCTCGCCTCACATCAGAGGAGCGGTGATTAATCAAGGCCTTCACACCCCTAGCCCTGACCGACACCCCCACATCCCTCCCAGGAACACCCTTCCTCTCTTCTGATGGCCCCCCCCCGGCTACACCTGGCCTCTCGACCCAGTCCCACATCATAAAACTAGGTCTCGTGGATGTACCACTCCGGCCCCGCATAGCGAAACATGATCTTATCGCCCGCCCAACCTTAGATCTGACCACCCCCTCTTGCCCTCGTGTCCTGTCGGGACGTCCGGCTGCAGATTACAATCACATGTTACATTTGGGAGGGGAAAACAACATCAGAGCGGTCAGTATGGGAATGGGCCTGGAGCTGGGGTCCCAAACATGCCCTTTTTGTACTTCAAAGTGTCTTTATTGCAATAAGGAATGTTTGTACATCATAAACCTGTGTATAAAAGACTGAGCCGTAGAGAAACTTGTTAGAGCACCTCGAGAAGATACCCTGTTGTCTGATTTGACGTGTTCTGTTCCGTCGGAAACAAACTCCTGTTTCCTGCCTTCCAGTCTCCAGCGCCTGCCTCTTTATTTGGGTAATCGTGAGTTGGGTGAGAAGCGGCTAACGCCGGGCAAACCTAGAAAAGGGGTAAAACGACCTGATCTGCCTGAACCCTTTTTCCACAATTGGCGTCCCAAACGTGGGGCCCATCAGCGACACGTGGATCCAGTGAGAGAGGTCCCAACGACAGAGTGAACGACTGCAACGATCGGGAAGAGCTCCTGCCCGATAGACCCTTGTCTGGCAGCCGATCATCCGAACTTCACCGGTTCCGAACAGACCTCTCTCGAGTGATCTACGGTCCTGACTGGGAACCATCAGGAGTGCCACAGCAAAATTACGGAGAATAGAGGACGATCGGGCGCTGGAAACGGAAGACGAGAAACCGTCCATACGGTCCGGGTAAGGTCGTGGAAACACGACAAATTGCGAATTGATTGTTTGATTGTCATTGAAAATACTAGTATTACGCATTTTGATTGTTTTGTCCTGAGAGATTCTCTGTCTACAAACGGGGAAGGATAGGAGTATTCTCCCTTTGCAGATAGTGAAGGGTGGGTAGCGCAGGCTTTTGCCCCCGTTGTAACCCGTCGCGCCTACTTCCCTCTCCATTTGATTGATTGTTATCCAAGCATTTATTGTTTTGGAATTGGTTCTTTTTGGATCATTCTCTATTTGCAAACAAGCACAGGGCCGCCATACTCTGTTTAGTCTTTGCAGATAGTGAAGGATAGGTAACGCAGGCTTTTGCCCCCGTTGTAATCCGTCGTGCCTATTTTTATCCCCCACTGATTGATTGTTTGACCGGACCTTGATCGTTCGGAATTGGTTCTTGGAAAGGATCTTCTCTGCCTACAAACAGAGAGGAACAGGAAGATCTCTCTCTTTGCAGATAGTGAAGGGTAGGTAGCGCAGGCTTTTGCCCCCGTTGTAACCCGTCGCGCCTATTTTATTCCTCATTGATTGATTGATTGTTTGTCCGAACTTGACTGTTTGGAATTGGTTCTCTCTTTGGGTATTCCCTATTTGCGAATACTGTAGAATAGAAATATTCTACCTAGTCTCCGCAAAGTAGTGAAGGATAGGTAGTGCTGACTTTTGTCCCCGTTGTAACCCGTCATGCCTATCTCCCCCCCCATTGCTCAGTAGTTGATTCAGCCCGGACCATTTATTAAAGGTAGACCATCTGGCTCCACCGGAGGACATCCCTAATAAAAAGGACGTATATAAATAAAATGCGGATTAGCCGCTGTATCGTGCTAGCAAATAAAAGAACACAAGAATCGTTAGGAAAAACAAAAGGAATCGAGTAAAGTTAGTAGGCCACTGATGAGATCTCTTTTCAACCTTACTGAAATGGAAACATTAGGAACGACCCCTCAGGAAGTATGAAACTAGTGAGGAAAGCCGAACTCAACGCCATGATGACTGCGAGACAGCTCGGCTCCACCGACCACCCCGCCCAATTAACGACAAACCCTAGGCAAATATTAGAAATATACAACACTATAGCAAAGTAACAGGTTAAAACGTTTTTATTTTTAAACAAAAATATATTAAACAACTATTTACACGGCAAACGGCTGCAACAGCAAACCCACAGTGCATTTCGCCGTCTGCTTGACGCCGTTCCTGTCCCTCCTTCCCCAGGGTGGCAATGTCGGGCTGCTTTGGGCTACTTTCTAGTAGGTTTTTGGGCGTCAGAAAGTCTATAAAAGCCGTCGGCGGCGGCGTGGGGTGGAGAACCATTACGCGAATAGTCCGGAGGCGACACCACGCGCCAGGGCCTGTCCCCGGGATGAACCAAGGGACCCGTTCCTGGGGCCGTGGCAAGGAACGGCCGGCCGCCGAAGGCATGGGCCCGAACCGGAATGAACTGGTCCTCCCATTCCCTTCTTCTCCCGGCGCCTTGCAGGCCACGGGGGGGGGATGTCTTGCATATGCCTCCGACCCCCCCCTCTTCTTCATCGCCTGGTCCGGCCATAACAAATGTCAGCGAGACGCCGTGGGGTGCACTGGGAGGGAGAGGTGGCGCGGACGAGCCTCTCCCGCCTCCCCAGGTGGAGGCCCCTCAGCTGCACCCCCAATGCTCCACGCACCCGGCAAAGGGTTCGTCCACTCTTGCGGTGCAGTGTCGCTCCACACACCCTGCAAAGGGTTCGTCCACTCTTGCAGTATAGGGACGCTCCACACACCCAGCAGGGTCTCGTCCACTGTGACGGTGCTACGACGCCTCACCGAACAGGCTGGAGTCCGTCTGCTCATTTGACCCAGTGACTGCCGGTAGCTGCAGAACTCCTAAAAATGGCGGTCGACCTTGCAGGAACAAACCTGGCGTGCAAGGATGGCCTGGTCGCTGGCCAGCTAGAAAAACGAGTCCTCCGTTCAGAAACGTTCTCCTCAGCTTTGAAGATTCTACGAGAGCTGCGGAGGGCCCTCGACCTCCGCGGGCCCCCAACCGCCACCGATGGGAAGTGACTGCCATGATCACCCGCAGAACGACCAAGACGTAGCCACGAGACGTCGGCGCCCTCATGCTGGCGCCAGCCTCAGTTTTGAATGACCCAAGATACTGCAGACTACCGATTTGATCAGTTCCGGTGGAACATCAGTACGACCCGGTAGGAAAGATTGTTGCCCCTCCCTTTTCTTTGATTGATGGTTCATGTCACCGGTCCCTTCTGTTGCCCCTTAACGGAACTTCTGGACTGCCGAAAAGAAGTTCTGGTCCAACCACGAGTTGGTAGAGACAGTTTGACTATACTTGGACCCGCCTGACCCCACCCAAAATGGCGCCGGTACAAACGAAACTCACGATTCCCCGTTGTGTCCCAGATGCTCAGACTTGATATCGTGAGATATGTGTGCAGTTTTTAAGCACATGGCGGGAGGGGATGAGTATTGCTCGAACATTCGAACAGTGAATTTGATATTAAGTTCTGACGCATCATTGATTACAGTATTATTGAAAGTTCGAATCTTTTTGACACTGATGGTACTTACCCACAATGAATTTTCGATATGATTTTATTGCACTTATCGTACCTTGATGAAATAAAACAACCACCGACACAGTTATGTTTTCCGCAGATAAATATGCCCTCATGTACAGTTCCAGTCTACTCCGTGGCTGGCCCACGTGGTTGTAGGCCTGCATTCGTACGTCAACATTTTTAAATAAAGATTTTGTGACAACAAATACAGTCGTAGTTTTTGGATTGGTAAGTTTTTGAATACATAGCCCTTGTTTCCGATCTACGTAAAATATAGGCGAAATAAAGCAAGTCGATTACTGAAAGGTTAAAAAGCAAAGTACCTATGAATATTGAAAATGTGAACGATTCAAGTTGTTGCGTGTGTTTTTTTACTTTTGTGCAACCTAAGGCAATCGATAAAGGTCCCGATGTTCTGTATGCCACATATCTCAGGGAAATTGTTTCAGATACCCCTAAACCAGACCCGATACCACTGTAGACCACCCCGACTCCTCGAAGAAGAACACGAGTTCACCCACTTTACCCTGATTGCCCTTTTGTTTCAACCCCCCCCACACAAGATCCGCAATACCACACGTGGGCGATCTATGCAATGTGCAGTCCATAAATGATTATGCCTCCCGCACCACCAGTCCCACGGGGCTTAAAACGCAGAGATGGAAGGGACTGCACTCCGCGGAGATAGGTCGAAATACGTAGTAAGTAAAAAGCCTTTTGGGTTTATGCGCGCGAATGTGTCTTTAAACGCCGCCCCCACCCCTTCTTCTTCCCCTACTTTCTGCAGGTCGCATCAGAACATCGACTATAGTGTGGAGAAGACCTAAGCAACGCGAATTTGGGTGATATGAATGCATGTGTGTATGTCCGAATGTGTGTAACTCGACTGGATATACGTTGCACGCGTTGACCTGATAAGAGAGATGTCTTTGTACGACTTGAGTGATGATCGGACGGCCGATGGAATGGGGAAAAAGGGGGTCTGGACATAGCACCTATACACGATGAACAGTCATAGATATAACGCACCCTTACTTAGAAACGACCATCTCTCTAATAATGCAACCAAGAATGACGTGCACCTACGAGTAGATTCTTACGCCATGAAACTCGAAGTTGCCCATTGTTCCCCCAACTAACACCCTCCGTTGCCTTGGCTTGGATACCCGTCCGCTAAAAATGATTCAAAGACCCCACCGTAAGTACTAGCCCGACCAGGATAGTTCCCGAACAATTGACGAAAGTATAAGTATTTGCAACAGAGACGAACAGCAAAAGACAGCCAGGCGAATTAAATAGGAAACTAAGGATGCGCAGCATGCAGGAGGAAATGTCTTTGGCCAAGTACTGTTCTATGTTTTGTCTTGAATTCTGTATGTAAATGCATGTACCCCCCTCTCGCCTGAATTCATGTGTACGTGGTATATGGATTTACGTTGTCCCTCAGTCTGTGTTTCTATATAATATGACCCCTACTGTTTTGTGTTTTGTGTGCATCAAAATGGCCTATTATTGTACACGTTTCCCTCTCTCGTCCTTTCCCTTCATGTTGTACGTGTACGGAATAGTTCATTTAAAATGCGAACGACCCCTGCTCCCTCTTCCTCTGTGTGGTAATGTTGTGCCCCGCCGGCACGAGCCTAATTGGTTTTTCGAACACAAAGGTGATCGACAAAATTGCCAGAAACTAAAACGATTGTAATTTGCCATGTTACTACCTCTCCTTTTCTGTAAAAATGACAGAACTCGAATTGGCTATAAGGAAAGGACAGGTAAGACGACTGATGTCCCCCTAATCTGGCCCTTTTTATAGGAGGACTATACGTCAGTGGCCTTCTGCTCTCATCTCGTTAGAAACACAATCTACTAGGCCCAGATTGCCCCACCCCTCCGCACTCAAGTACGGATGTCCAAAACGTCCCCGTTCCTCCCGCTTGACCCCAGCTCCGTAAACTCGAGGTATAACTGATGACCCTGCTTAACTGTTGCTCCCCGAGAAAAGAGTGTTTAGCCTCTACCCCTCTCTCATGATGATAAAAGACTGCCAGGGCTAGGGTCAGAAAGCCACATGCGACATGAATGAACGCCAAAATAGACCTAGTTCAAAATCAGTAGACACGCCTGTATACATACTCCACAGTGATAACTTCTGACCGTGACCGATGAAACGTACCCCCAGCTACCTAGATCTGGGACGGAATTGAAATGTATAAATGCCTTCTCTTGCCAGTTTGCTAAAACCTGTTTTGTACCCATTCAAGGATACACAGCCACCGGAGGAGAGGGGCTGGACGTGACGCACAGCCTGACCACAGATCGTGAGGCGCGTGTGACCTCGACCTAAGATGGAGCCGCAGAGCAACGGGACGCGGGACGATGCACCACTCTCAAACGCAGAAAACGAAGGAATGGGGGGCTGCCTTGAAGCCCTCTACTTGTTGACCTACGCGTGCCAGAAGTCCCCGCCCCTTTGAGCCCGATTGATGGACCTGCCTGCGCATCACCCTTTTGCTCCCCTGGTCCGCCTCAAAGATCCGGTCCCACTCCGCCCTCTCCTCCCACGATTATCCGACAAAACCCCTTCTATCCTTTCCACGTGGATTTTGACTCCGAGACAGAAATGCAGGTGCCCAGCATAAGGCACCCTTAAGAGAGATTGGCTAGGAAACAGGACTGTGACCTAACGGCAAAGGACAGATCACACCCTGCGACGTGTAAAGAAGGACCCGAGCTGGACCTATAGCTCCACCGCCGGTGCTTAACAGCGCCAACGGAAGAAAACGAACTACCAGAACCTACCAGTGATGACTCGATACTAATAAAGACACTGTGGCGAAGACCCCCCCTTTTTCGGAACTTTCTACACCCCTTGACTAATTGCTTGTATTGGACTTAATTCCTCCCTCAATCACTTTTGCCTGTAAAATGTTTCATCGGTCACTTTTAAGTACGACAAATGTAAATTTATATGTATTCCACCTCGTATGTTGCATCAACTACACACGGTTATATGTAAGTCTACCAATATTGACAAATGCTATTTCATTGACTAAACACGACTATATGTATGATAAACACGGAAATGATCTAGCTTATGTAAAAAGCGGCGACTGTGGAAAATGACAAAATGTATATGTACATAAGCGGCATTCATTTGTGTTCACCCTCGCCACTGTTGAAGGTAAAGAAAGTCACGAAACAGTGGCCCCGCCATCTTGTTCCCTTTTAGGCTCCATCTTGAACATAGATAGTAGCCATCTTTGTGTCATGACCTCCCTGCCCATTGCCGATAGCCATCATCTCTCTCTCACTCTCTCTCTCTCTCTCTCTCTCCAGCCCCGCAAGCACCCCGCGCCCCGACAGCCCCCGGTCTCTCCTGTTCGGGCCATAAACGCACCGCTAAAAACGACCTTGTCTCCGTGCTGAACCCCTGCCCCCTCGCTCTTTCATCCTACTCATAGAACGGGCCCTTTTTGGTAACCTCTTCCTCCCTGCCCGATTGCCCGGCCTGATCCCAGGCCATCACCTAGCCCAACAGATGCAGTTTATTGCTTCCTACAGTAGGACCTCGCCTCACATCAGAGGAGCGGTGATTAATCAAGGCCTTCACACCCCTAGACCTGACCGACACCCCCGCATCCCTCCCAGGAACACCCTTCCTCTCTTCTGATGGCCCCCCCCCGGCTACACCTGGCCTCTCGACCCAGTCCCACATCATAAAACTAGGTCTCGTGGATGTACCCCTCCGGCCCCGCATAGCGAAACATGATCTTATCGACCGCCCAACCTTAGATCTGACCACCCCCTCTTGCCCTCGTGTCCTGTCGGGACGTCCGGCTGCAGATTACAATCACATGTTACATTTGGGAGGGGAAAACAACATCAGAGCGGTCAGTATGGGAATGGGCCTGGAGCTGGGGTCCCAAACATGCCCTTTTTGTACTTCAAAGTGTCTTTATTGCAATAAGGAATGTTTGTACATCATAAACCTGTGTATAAAAGACTGAGCCGTAGAGAAACTTATTAGAGCACCTCGAGAAGATACCCTTTTGTCTGATTTGACGTGTTCTGTTCCGTCGGAAATAAACTCCTGTTTCCTGCCTTCCAGTCTCCAGCGCCTGCCTCTTTATTTGGGTAATCGTGAGTTGGCTGAGAAGCGGCTAACGCCGGGCAAATCTAGAAAAGGGGTAAAACGACCTGATCTGCCTGAACCCTTTTTCCACAATCAAGCCCCGCAGTCCTAAACTGCCTACGCCGGTTGACATAGGGAAATTGACTTATTGGCTCAATCTATATACTGACAGGGCAGCAGTCAAGGTTTTGTTTGACGGTTTTTCTCTAGGTTTTCGTATTCCAGCTTTAGATGTCCCCCCCATCAGCCAGTGCAGCAATCTCCTGTCAGCCAGGATTTATCCCGAGGTAGTGGTTAAGAAAGTGGAGAAGGAACGTTTGCTGGGCCGGGTGGCAGGCCCCTTCCCAGCCCCCCCATGGGATGATTATGTATGTTCGCCTCTGGGAGTGGTACCTAAAAAGGAGCCTGGGCAGTTCAGGATGATTTATAACCTCTCCGCTCCCATGGGGTCCTCAGTGAATGAGGCCATCGATCCTGCCCTATGTTCTGTAACTTACTCTTCTTTTGACGCTGCAGTTCACAAAGTGAGGGACCTAGGTAGGGGTGCCATGTTAGCAAAAACAGATATCGAGTCAGCCTTTCGCCTCTTGCCGGTACACCCTGGTGATTATCACTTACTAGGCTTCCAGGTGCACCACCAATTTTACTATGACAAATGTATGCCAATGGGGTGCGCGGTATCTTGCAAGTACTTCGAGACATTTAGTACTATGCTGCAGTGGGTCTTTTCTCACAGAACAGGGTGCTTAGATGTAGTTCATTACTTAGATGACTTCATGGTGATGGGACCGGCGGCATCCTCGGCGTGTGCTAGGGCGCTCGGTGATCTGGTGGCAATGTTCCAAGAATTTGGTGTACCCGTGGCTCCCAACAAGACGGTTGGCCCAGACACATGTATGTCTTTCCTGGGCATTGAGATTGATACAGTGGCGGGGGAGCGCAGGCTGCCCTTAGACAAAGTGCAGGCGTTCTCCCAGGCGATTGAGGATACTTTGGCAGGTCCTAAGGTGACTTTGCACCAGTTGCAGGTATTGGTGGGTCAACTGAATTTTGCCCTCAGAATCATTCCCATGGGACGCCCTTTCTCTAGGTCCATAGCCAGGGCAATGGTAGGACTTACCCAGAAGCATCACCGGGTCCGCCTGAGGGCGGAGGTAAAAGAGGATCTCAGGGTGTGGCTCAGCTTCCTTAAAGACTTTAATGGGAGGGTGGTGTGGCCTGCGCCCCCTATTTCTAGTGCTAAGTTAGGCTTATTTACCGACGCAGCAGGCAGCATTGGTTTGGGGCGGAGTGGCCTACAGAATGGCATGATTCAGGGCTGACCAAGAACATAGCTTTCCTGGAACTCTTTCCCATACTGGTGGCAGTCACGGTCTGGGCTGACCGCTTCAAGGACAGGGCAGTGATATTTTGGTCAGACAACATGGCAGTGGTGGAGGCCATTAACAGACAGGGGGCCTCGTGCAGGCATGTGTTGAGGTTGTTGAAAATGTTGGTGCTGGCATGCTTGAGACTCAATTTGACTTTCAAAGCACCGCATATACCAGGTGTTGATAACCACGCTGCTGATGCTTTGTCTCGTTCCAAGTTACAGGATTTCCGGAGGTTCCATCCACAGGCGGAGGAGCGAATGACAGTGTTCCCTACATCACTGTGGACAATTGGAGCCCCGCATTAGCGGGGCTGGTAGGTGCCGCTCTAAGCGATCGCACCAAGCGTGCATATCAACAGCAATTTAATTTTTTCAGGTCCTTCGTGGCCCCAATGGGCGACCGGCCGCCCGCTTCACTTCCGGGTCACGGGGTCAGGCGGCGCTTCCGGAGGGGTGAGAGGGGGGAGACCTTTGGCCTATTTAGGGGCGAGTCCCTGTGGCCTCGGTCTCTGTTCCTGTTGCCCTTTCGTTCGCCTGGACCTTCGCGCTGACGCTCCTGACCCCCGAGGACTGGTTTCTGCCTTACTTTCAACTCCCACCCACCCGTCCCTTTGTTTAGTGGCTTGAAGGGGGCGTGTTGCGGTAATGAGACCTGCGATCAGTGAACAGTGACTAACACAATGGACAGGAGTCCAACTTGCGCACTCCATAGGCCAGCACTGAGGGGGGAGACGGTAAGCTCTCCGCTGGGAAGAAGTGACCACCGGCTGGGGAGGCTAAGGCGACAGATTTCGAGCCTCCTGGGTCCCTGGGCAGCCTGGTGGTCGAGGGGTGGGCACTGGTAATGGCGGACAAGGATCAGAGGTTGGGGCCCACCACTCTAAGGGGCAGGTGCACGGCACCTGCCGTAGGATGCTCAGTTGCGAGATGCGAGCCTGAGGGCCCCCCTTGGTGCTGGGGGGCATGAGGAACAGATCAATCACAAATGTTATTATTAAAAGTGTGAATTGTAATTATCACGTATGCATGGTATTTGCCTGTCATCTTTATGGATTGTTTGTGATTAAACATGGCCGTTTTATACCCACGCAAAATCTCTTTGGTGATTCCTACGTGGGTTTGCATGTTAGTCAAGGTGAGGCGGGGACATTGCTGGGGGGTCCGGGTCCTATTTTGCCCTCACCGCAAAAAAAATTAAAATCTTAGCTCTCCAACGGTGCTGACCTTCACTGCCCTTGATGTAACTTCAAAGAGACTCGTTATATTTCTTTCACAGTCTCATTTCAGAACTGAAGCATTTTCAATATACGATACTACAAAGCCAGAGTTGTTGCTTATTTATTTATCTTATGCGACAAACAGCCATTGACACAGCCAATAGTACTGGCTTGTTGTAAGTGTGATGTTGTATTATATATCTATTCTGGATGTGATGACAGGCGAAGCAAAGTACCAGTCGGGCAGCACGGTAAACTAAGCACAGATTTTCAGTGTACAGTGCTTTTAAGCCACGCCCTTAGGTAGATCCCCCACGCCCTTTTTAGAGACCCCCTCGTTTTTTTCATCCCACTTATAGCCCTGTATATCACCATATTTAGACGTATTTGTTAAAAGTGCCACTGTTTAATCATGAACGCTCATATCCCCTGCTGTGATGACAATGCAATTGGTTAAATAAGATGAAAGTAAATTGTCATATAGAGCCCAAATGATGCCTACATTATTACAGATGGAGAAATATTATATTCTATTAAAGCAAGTAAACGGTTTTTGTAGAGAGCACGCGTTTTTGAAGGCCCTCTTTTATTACATATGCTCTATTAATAAAAATATTTGCCGAAGATCACATCATTTGCGAGCTGGGTAGCCGGCATTGATTGCAGATTTTCTTGTTTCACGTTATGTCGTGCAGCCATTCTATGTCTGTCTATTGTATTCTGTGCCACTACTTGCTCCCGCCCGCCTCCGGAGAGGTGGGTAATGAGCAACGGAGAGCTTGAGTCAGATGCCTGGCTGGCTCTTGTGTTAAGTATGTAAGGAGACCTGGCCAATCTTTGAAGCTCGGTTTCTACCACGATGGAGAAAATGAAAGTAAACAGACACACTACACTGTGCATGCACAGTTAAAGCAGAGTATCTATTTACTGCATGTGGAACGACGCCATCGAGTCATCAGAGGTTTGAGTCTGATGACGCAGGGTCACATGGTGACGTCCTGACCCACCCTCCTGCCTCCTGCCTCCTACACCTCACTTGAGCTCTCCAAGATTGACAGGTAGGGTGACCAACTGGCATGGTTGCAAATTCAGGACGGTGAATGTAAAAATTCAGGACAAAGGGTCAAAATTCAGGACAAAAATTCAGGACAGAAGGTCAAAATTCAGGACAAAAATTCAAGACAAAATGTAAGCTTTACAGACACATCAGAGGAGGTTGTGCAATATTACATAAGTAAATAGACAACCAACACAAGTACATGTCAAAATAAGTTTATATTAGGTTCAGACAATCGTGCATTTCATGTTTTTTTTTTGGTAGGCATGCAGCTTTGATCAACTGTGCAAGTCTTTTTGTGGTATTTCATATGATCATGATCTATTTATATGGTTACCGCACAGGGGAGAGGTGTGGCGCCGCGGCCAGGGCGACTGATGCTGGAATCTGGGGATCACAGTTTGATCCCAGGCACCGGCAGCAGATTAGCCCAGCACCGTGTGACTCTGGGCAATAGCTTGCTCAATCTTCCCAACGGCCCCCAGCGCCTGGAGACCCTTAGGGGTGATTGTTCGTGCTTTACAAATGTGGATTATTATTACAAATGTGGTTGTCCAGTCTGATATTTTGTTTACAGTTCATGATCCTGAGCAGGCATGTTTGGTGAGAGAAGTGGTCAGGAAGTTCTTCTTGGTTGGATTTAGTTACTAGCAACTCCTATCTGAGTGACATCGTGAGATGTAAACCAGAATGCATAGAATATAGCAAATTGGGACCTGTAGTGCTGGACTAGAGTGCAGTTCTCCAAGTGGTCAACCGTAGGAAACGGGGTTTCTGTTGCAGTACCCCCCACCCGCACCCCCACATTTTGCCTAGCTTTTGATGCATGTGTACTGGGTCCCTGCTGTCCAGGTTCCCTGTACCTGTGTTCTTTGCCTACAGTCATGGCTTAAGGTCTATAACAGCTATAAATGACCTTCCCTTTTTGTCCACAGTTGAACATAAATGTGTCCGCCTGCTCTATGTCACCACTCGATGAGTGCAGTCTATGGTAGTGCACAGTTGCTGTACAGCAACTGCACCCAGCTGCAGATGGAGGCCCACCTTAAGAAGCACAGACATGACAATTTTAAGTTCTAAAACAGTCAACCTCTCTTGCCACACCCACACCACCTCTCACCTCAGGGAACTACAGTGGCTCTCAATCAATAAACGAATCAGATTCTAACTGCTGACACACATACACAAAGCACTACACAAAACCAGTCCTGCATACCTGAATATCAACATACACTTCTACACACCTCCCAGAAACCGCCACTCAGCCAGACTCTCACTACCAAACTGTAGGCCTTGCTTTCTCCCATGTAACCTCCAAAGCATGGAACAACCTCCCTTTCCACGTCGCAGCCTCCTCTTCAATTCTTGAGTTCCGCAAGAAGCTGAAAACCTGGCTCTTAATGTCTTTGCTGTTTTTTCTTTACATCCTGGTATCTGTAGTTCACCATTCATAATGGAAAATAAATCACAAATATCAGATTTAAATTAAAAAAAGGTATAAATGGATTGTTCACTTGCCTGACCTGGTTTACCTTGAGTAGTCTCTTTGGTTTTCACTGTGGTTCTAAATCTAAATCTGGCCATATTAACAGGGCTGGACTGGTACAGAAAATAGGCCCAGGCATCAAGAATAAAAGTGGCTCCCATCAGCGAAGCAGATAGCCAAAAAACAATGGTCCATATTTACGAAGCGGGACAGTATTGATCTTCTGAAGACACAGCAGAAGAACAAACCGCCTACCAAACATTAAAACAGGTCCAAAAGCAGAGAAAAAACACTGACCTGTCAGGCCCGCCCTTCTCCACTGCTAGATTGCCCTAGAGCCAAATTGACCCTGCACACCAATGCCAGTCAGTCAGAATAGTTCAGCAAAAAGTGTGCAGCTAGGAGAGTGCTGACCTAGCCCACCCTGATTGAAATCAGTCAATTGAGAATGAGTGTCTCTTCCTGCTTGCGAGTGCGGGGCGCCAGGGGGATGGCTCATGTGGCATTATTGCTGCACCTTTACTGTAGTAATAGTGACACTCTTGAAATACACTCCTGTAGCGCTCACAATTATCAATACTGCTGCCTGCAGCAGACCTTTCATGCAACATGTATGACTGTATGGCCTTTCACAATCAGGGCAATCAAGACGGCACACTTTTATTCTAAGAACAGGTTATCTATTAGAGCTCTGGTTTCGAACAATGGGAAATGCTAAAATTCAGCATTGCAAAGAGGTCCATGAACTCTGAAAGTGGAGATGCCTAAGTTTGTAGGAAATGAACTTCCAAAACTCATCTTAATGCCTTGTTATGCTTTGTTTGAGCTGCGGTATTGCTTTAACAAAGTTTGGTTTCCTAATTTGTGCACTTATACAGCAGCATGACAAGAAAAAAACTCCTTTCCGCTGGGTTGTTTTCAACCTGTCACTTAAAACATCCAGGAGGTTTGTGAAAAGCCAGTTTGAAATAATTTTCACTAAACAAACTCTACCTTATTCTTCCCTCGTCGGCACGGACCAAGGTGTATTAAGGGCATACTAATGTGCAAAACACAAGCAAGCAGTGTGATGCTCCTAACACACCTCTTACAACTGGCATGTGCCTGTTTATTCATTTCAAAATGTGTCTACAGCCCGCGCTGTTTCATAATTGTTGCTGAAATATTCCCCCTTTTTTTAATTAATCTGTGTTTCACTTATTCACTTTGTTATTTTAAAATGTTTGTTTACCCATTTTCACCAGGATTTATAAATTATGGCTTTTTATTCAACTGGATGTTCAATTGACCCCTGCCACTGAACAAAAGCACTTTGCCATGCACTGCACTAGGCTGGGGCCCAGCAAATCTGGTCACTGCAGAGAGGCCATTATCATTCTGTATGTGCTAATTAGGCCGACGTACAGAACGATAATCGGCGGGATAGTAATCTGTGTCTGGTTGGTGAGGGGGCGCTGCTGGCCCTTAAGATCATAGCAGGGGCGGGAGTTGGCCCCTGCTGTGAGTTACAGAACTCTCGGGTGCAGGGGGGTAGTAGCGCAGATCACTCTGATCCCCGAAATTACGGACAAAAGGCGTCCGTGAAAGAATCCTTCACGGACAAGAGGTCCAAATAACGGGCTGTCAGTGAAATTTACGGACGGTTGGTCACCTTATTGACAGGTAGCCTAGCCAGCGACAGGACAGGGCTGAAACTCACAGCGCCCAGGGCTACATCAGGGAGTGATGCTTGTAGAGTCCTGTTACCAGGATGCCTGAAGATCTGCTGGCCAGGGCTAGAGCCAGGTAAGCCCTGGCTTAGCCCATTGTTAAGTTCGCACATGCGCATTCGAGCATGTGCCTGTGAAAAGAACCAGACTGTCTGGTCTTGGTGTAGAAAAGAGTAAAGATTGGCAGCCAGCCAGGCAGAGCTAATGTTCCGAATACTGTTGTAATAATTATAAAAATATTTAGAAAATTAGCATGTTAATGTTGAAGGAAATTGAGTAGGCAGAGCCATTTCACCCAAAGGAAACAGCCCCACATGTCAAGAGAATTAAACACGTTTATTAGAGCAAATATTTCAGATCCCGAACTCCAACTGCCAGCCTTGGAATGTACAGTACAAGTTAAATCATAGCTAAACCGATATTGTCTCACTGACCCCTGCCAGCCTAGAGTTCCTTCCAGGGCACAGGTCCTAAAAAAAGAAGTGGGGGGACTAACCTAGTTAGGCAGTATGCAAGTGACATCACGGCGTGTGACATCATGACGCCTGAAATCACGGCACATGAGATCACAGCGCATGACATTACATGTGGCATCACAAGAATTGACATAATAGGAAGTGTCATCACAAACCATGACTTTAATATGTACGTGTGATGTAAAGCGCTCTGACACTCTGCTTTGAGATGAGTAGCGCTTACAAGAAGATATAGTCGTACTTAAATTATTTCAATGCCTCCTCAGGGGTAGTAAGCATTATATAAATTAAATTAATTTTTTGTAAATACTGGGAGAGACCAACACGTCTGACATTCTTAAAGTGCATGCATACAGTGTTTGAAATGGAAAAATAGAAGTGCAGGTACTCTGTAGTAGAGTACCTGCTTGTTTCTGAGAAGTGCTGGTACTCCAATTAAAAGTATGGCATTTCTCTTGAGAAGTGCCGGTACTCTCCTTCCCATAATAAAAAAGCACCAGTACTCCGTACCGGACAGTACCGGCCCATTAAAAGCACTGCATTCTTATCTAGTAAACAGAGCCTAAAGTTAAAAGCTACCTCTCTTAAGTATGTGTGAAGTGCTAACTTTTGTTTCCCCTCTGCCTCATTTGCTTCTACGTGTGAGGCTCCTGACTGCTCCCAGCCATGAGACTCGAACAAAGGGAGGCCTGGTGACCCCTCGAATCCGGCCTTTGTTATGAGCCCAGCAGGAGTCTAAAATAAGAAAGCCCCGTCCCCGCCTGCAAGTTGCTGCTTGTTGCAGCTGGAAAACAGACAACGTGCATGCACTACTGAAAGTGTCTTGTCCTGGTGTTTGAAAATTACACCAGGACGAGTTCAGCATATTATTTAGGGGGGCCCAACTTCTTTGCAGGGTGGGCAGCGTTCACCCTGTGAAAATAGTGGGTGGACGCCGTCCACCTGCGTGTACCCCCGACTCGTGCCCTGGTTCCTTCTCAAGATACCTAATAGCGAATGCATCTGCCAGTAGTTCAAGTGCATTCTGTGGACTCATCTGTTCTTCTGATTTAGCTTTTAACTGTCTTTCAAACCTTTTGCAAAACGTTCCTGCAGTCTGACTAGCCCTATCGTGAGTTCAAAGTGGCCTTGAGAGCCTTTGAGCTCACAAGGCCACACCGATATAGTTGTGTTGCAGCCATATTTGTTTTCTCTTTAGAGCAGCTCGTGCAGTGGGACCTACTGGATAAAAACTGAGAATGAGTATATTGAAGATATTTCACACAAACTGAAGGATGTTTCTCGCAATGATGTATATAATGGGGAAGGGTTTCTCCATACAGCTGAAATAAAGGAAAACGCTAATCCTTGTTGTGTTGTGGTGGCGGGGAAAAGGCTCCAGAACCACCCAGGAAGATAGACAGGTGCATGTGGGCCTAAGCAGCGCAGGACAGGCAGAGCGTGATCGCATACAAACGGAGACCACACAGATTGGCTCTTATTCATAAGCGCGGGGATCTCTGAGCCCGCAACTGAGCCCGCCTCGCTGTTATGCATAATTATTTAGTAGCGCCCACCAAATGTGTGCTCAACCATAGTAACACATGCCATCGGGGTGAGCCTTTGCACCCCTGGCAACTTTATAGCAATGTTCTAAACCTGACTAGAATATCGCAATTGGCGATATTATGTTCCTCCCCAAAACAAAATTGAACAACACCTTTAATCATATAGCTGGTGCAGTGACCAACCACGATCTCTGAATGTTCCACCGCTGCATGCCACGGCCAGTATCTTCATCCACACAGGCACTCATCTAGCAGTGATAGTCTCTCAGCCTGCTGGACGGCTGGGGGTTTTGTCTCAGTCCATATTGCATCCAATTTTCACGACTGTCCTCTCTGGCTGTATCAGGGGTCACAGGCGACTCTGGGAGTCCTTGGCTCACTCCAGGGCTCTCTCTCGGGGGACCATGCACCTCAAATTCTGCTGCTTCAGCTTCCTCTTCTGACCATTCTTCCACTTCCATCCCATCCCTGATCACAGCACGCCTCTGGATTGTCGCATCTGGACCAGTGTGAAACCTCTTGAAAGTTAACACGTTCCTGGTGATTGATTCCAGACCTTTCCGGCCCGTAACTTGAGTGCCTCTCAAGGATGTGATGCGCCACATATCCTTCTCGAATGGCAGCCTGGATTTACTGCCGGGATGTCGATCTTGGACTAGCACCATGTGAGAAGTTGGCCTGATATATGATGTTTCCAATTCTGGAACCACCTTGTATCAGTCCAAACAACACTTATGGTGTCTGGTTGTAAGTCAACCTTATTAGACAAGCTATCCTAGGGGTAGCATGGACTAAGCAGCCTTAAAGGCTTAACTTAAGAGGTTGTGTTAAGCAAGCTGTTTTACCACATACAATCCTGTAATATCAAATGAAAGGACACCACACAAGTATATATTATAAAAATATATGTATTTATTACTAAAAACAATCCCCAATATTCTTTATGAATAAAGGGGCACAAGCGTTAAATCAAAAGCACAGTATAACATACAAAGTTGCACAATTTTGGATGAGGCCAAGGGGCCACTCAAACCATATACTAAAAAAATGGTATAAGAGAGACCATTCGATCAGTGGTTAGGCCTAGGGCCTAGGGAATCGCTGGGAGCAGTCGGGACAAGCAATGCTGAAGTCGGGAAAAGCCCGCGGGATTCGGGTGCAGTGCTGAAAGCACAAGCATGCATCAATGTTAAGTCAATGGTGCGTAAAAGTTACACAAATAGAGTTTAAGGACACTTCCGCTGAACCTAGAGGAACAAAACTTAAGACACAGACCCTAGAGGTGTGTACCAGTGTGGGAACACCGGCGTTGCAATGTTACCTCACCCACAGGAAGTGGGTGCACAGGGTCGAAGTTGAGTCGGGTTTCGTCACGCAGGTTCTTGGTGCTTGAAGCTGAAAGGGCTGCAGGCGAGGTGAAGGAGAAGTGTCCGGTGGAGTCCAAGGGTGGACTCAAGTCCAAAAGTACCTGAAAGCAGAGGGGACAGAGTCTGGGTCACTCAGCAGTGACCAGGGTGGAACCAGGACGGAACCAGGCAATGTCGGGCGCAATCAGGTGGTTGTTGAAGAGATTCTCTCCGCTGTCACGTGGGCTCTGGGGCATCTACGATGTCCAGGAGCGGGTCACAATCTGTCCCACACAGGCTCTCGCCGTCGGCGCTGTCGGCTTCAAGATTGGAGCAAATAACACTTGGCAAAAGCAATCCACGCGGAACTGGAAGATTGCTTCTCACTCGGACCAGGAAAGTCAGAGTGGGGGCTCCTTTTCAGGGGAGCTGGTGCAAATCTGGAGCAACCAGAATCACAAGCCGAATTTCAAGTTTCGTCGGCACAGGGGCCACAAGCCGGCTGGCAAGTGACCGGACCAATGTGCTGAGCCAAAAGAAGCAGAAGGGCCCCACGCAGCACTCGTCGAGTGTGGAGGGCTGAACTTCGGTGCAAGAGTGGCTCAGGGTTGGGGCTTCTCAAACCCCGTTGTACAGCTTCGAGGGTCACTCGTGGGCTGCACGGTCAGCGTCTCGTGGTCTTTCCAAGATGGCATGCCCCACGCTTCCGGTCGCCTCCACGGGTCTCAGCTCTGCAGGGACTGTGGATCGGGCTGTTAGAAGGCAGGCAAGTTTGATCTCGTCGATCTCTGTTGCTCGAGTTCCGGCAGGAACTGCAACAAAGCAGACATCAAGGGCTGGATGGTGCCTGTTTGCACAGGGTGGTCACTCCTTGACCACAAGGGAGATTCTTCAGTCTTCTACGTTGAGTAGGATGTCGAAGGGTCCAGAGTTTTGTTTCTTATGTTTCATCAGGATAATCTGAAGTGCTTTGGCACTGCTCCCATTCTTATACCAATCTAGGGGGCTGGATTACCTGCTAGGTCCCCTCCTATGGGTGGGACCCAGGAAGTGGGTGGATACACCCCCTTCCTTTGATCCAGGCCGCGCTGGCACAAGGGCTGGAGTGCCCCAGAACCGGTTTGGCCGGATTATGCAAGGGGCAGCCTTGTGCTCCCCATGCAGTATCTGGTTTCTTTCAAACCTCCCTGCTACAATCCACTATCTCCTGTCTGGGGGGGTGTGACACCTCCCTGCGACAGGAAACCCTTTGTCCAGGCCCCTTTGGCTGAGTTTCGGTCAGCTTCAGGGGGTCAGACATGTGTCTGTGGCAGAAGCATCCATTTTGTGGATCTGAGGCCCTTTTAGAAATTAACCGCATTTAAGTAAAGTAACATGTCTTACCCCTCTAGTGGGGTGGAATGCTATCCCCGTCACCAGAACTGGCGAGGGGATAGTATTCCAAATCGTATGACACCTTACACGACATGTTTTGATAAAGCCAAACCAGAGTTGCTATATAACCGCGAGGATTATAATGCACTTAATAGTATATGGTATGGCATTATCCTGAAACAGCTTAGGGATTTGTTCCCGGCGGCTGCAGACAGGCTCAGCTCATGCTAGAGCTCCATCTCACATTAAACCACGCACTCTGCCTCCAGGATTGATAAGGCCTTCCATAGGAGTGGCTCACAGGTTTATATGTGTCCAGATATAGGTTTAGATATAGGTATACTATATCTAAGCAAGGGGTGATTACACCACCTTGCCCCAGCTGAGTGATCAGCCAGTTGTGTCAATTTAAGAACCAGCCAGGGGTGGCAAAAGATATGCTGCAGCCCCTGGTAGGCCTTGGTGGCACCTATGCCCTGAGCACCTATAGTGCATGGTACAGGGGCTGACAAGGAGTCCATTTCCAATTGTGGTATGTACCTATAGCACATGTATTAATAATTTAGAGAGAGAACAGCAGGCTGGGGGTCTGATTAGCAGGCCCACAGCCTCAGTAGTCTAAAACCAGTGAAGCAAAAAGCAAAAATTTGGGGTGACCATAGGATAGCAGACCCTACTCTCCTACACAACCCCCCCCCCCAAACGCAGGGACATTAAACTAACCTTGACCAGATAAGTCTTCATGTTCTAAGTGGAAGTACCTGGAGAGACCATCTGCATTACCATGGTCAGTCCCTGGGCGGTGCTCCACTGTAAAGTCCATCCCCTGTAGGGAAATGGACCACCTCAGCAGTTTGGGATTTTCACCCTTCATCTGATTGAGCCACAAGAGGGGCTTATGGTCTGTCTGAACTAGGAAGTGAGTTCCAAACAAGTAGGACCTCAACTTCTTCAGGGCCCAAACCACAGCAAAGGCCTCCCTCTCAATGGCTGACCAACGTTTTTCCCTGGGGGTCAGCCTTCTGCTAATAAAAGCAATGGGCTGGTCTTGACCATCTTGATTAAGTTGTGAAAGCACAGCTCCCACCCCCAACTCAGAAGCATCTGTCTGTACAATGAACTGTTTGGAGTAGTCAGGACTCTTCAGGATAGGTGCAGAGCACATGGCCTTCTTCAGGTCATCAAATGCCTTCTGACAGCTAACTGTCCACTGAACCTTTTTTGGCATCTCCTTGGATGTCAAGTCATTTAATGGTGTCACAATGGACCCATAGTTTTTCACAAACATTCTGTAATACCCAGTCAGGCCCAAGAAGGCTCTGACTTGTGTCTGGGTAACTGGAGGAGCCCAGTCCTGTATGGTCTGGATTTTGCTCTCCAGTGGTTGAACCTGACCTCCACCTACTAGATGGCCCAGGTACACAACCTTACTCTGCCCTATCTGGCACTTGGTAGCCTTGATAGTCAGGCCTGCCTTTTGCAGGGCCTCCAGAACCACCTTCAGGTGGATCAGGTGATCCTCCCAGGTGGAGCTAAAGACAGCAATATCATCTAGATATGCTGCACAAAAGTCATCCAACCCAGCAAGGACTTGATTCACCAACCGTTGGAAGGTGGCAGGTGCATTCTTCAAACCAAAGGGCATCACCACAAACTGATAATGTCCACTGGGGGTAGAGAATGCTGTCTTGGCTTTTGACTCCTCAGCTAGTCTGATTTGCCAGTAGCCAGCTGTCAAATCAAATGTGCTCAGAAACTTGGCAGAAGCCAATCTGTCAATGAGCTCATCTGCTCTTGGATTGGGATGTGCATCTGTCCTAGTGACAGCATTGAGACCTCTGTAGTCCACACAAAACCTCATTTCTCTCTTTCCATCTTGGGTATGAGGTTTTGGCACAAGGACTACTGGGCTGGCCCATGGGCTCTCTGATGGCTCAATCACTCCAAGCTCCAACATCTTTTGCACCTCAGCCTTGATACAATCCCTGACATGGTCAGGTTGCCTGTAGATCTTATTCTTGACAGGCAGATTGTCACCAGTGTCCACCTCATGGGTGCACCAGTTGGTCTGACTGGGTGTGAGTGAAAACAAGTGTCTGTGGGCTTGCAAAACCTGTCTGCAGTCCATCTGTTGCTGGTCAGTGAGGCTGCCTGCCAAGGCTACTCCATCAACTGAACCATCATCAGGGTTCTGAGAAAGCAGGTCTGGGAGAGGGTCACTCTCTTCCTCCTGTTCCCCATCTGTGGCCATGAGCAAGCTCATGTCCTCCCTGTCCACAAATGCTTTCAAACGATTCACATGGAGGACCCTGTGGGGGCTCCTAGGGGTTCCAAAGTCAACCAGGTAGGTGACTTCTCCCTTTTTCTCAATGATAGGGTAGGGTCCAGTCCATTTGTCCTGGAGTGCTGCTGGGGCCACTGGCTCCAACACCCACACCTTCTGCCCTGGCTGGAACTCAACCAGAACAGCCTTTTGGTCATGCCAAGCTTTCTGTAATTCTTGACTGGCCTCCAGGTTTTTGGATGCTCTCTCCATATACTCAGCCATCCTGGAGCGGAGACCAAGTACATAGTCCACTACATCTAGCTTAGGCTTTTTGAGAGGTAACTCCCATCCTTCCTTCACCAAACATAGTGGACCCCTCACAGGGTGGCCAAACAAAAGTTCAAAAGGGCTGTAGCCAACCCCCTTCTGTGGGACCTCTCTGTAAGCAAAGAGCAAGCAGGGTAAAAGAATGTCCCATTTCCGCCTGAGCTTCTCTGGTAATCCTTTTATCATTCCCTTGAGGGTCTTGTTGAATCTCTCCACAAGCCCATTGCACTGTGGGTGATAGGGTGTGGTAAACTTGTAGTTTACTCCACATTCCTTCCACATTGCTTTCAAATAGCTAGACATGAAGTTAGTACCTCTGTCTGATAATACCTCCTTTGGGAAGCCCACTCTTGAGAAAACTGCAATTAGGGCTTTTGCCACCACAGGTGCTGTGGTGGTCCTCAGGGGAATAGCTTCTGGATACCTGGTGGCATGATCCACTACCACCAGTATAAATCTGTTCCCAGATGCTGTTTGAGGATCCATGGGACCCACAATATCTATTCCAACTCTTTCAAAGGGTACCCCCACCACAGGTAGTGGTATGAGGGGGGCCTTTGTTGTGCCACCTGACTTACCACTGGCTTGGCAAGTGACACAGGAGCGACAAAACTCCTTGACATTTTCTGACATATGAGGCCAGTGAAAGTGTGAAACAAGCCTGTCCCACGTTTTGTTCTGGCCTAAGTGTCCTGCAAGGGGAATATCATGGGCCAAGGTAAGAAGGAAACCCCTAAACTTCAGAGGTATGACCAACCTCCTGGTTGTACCAGGCTTGGGGTCTCTAGCCTCTGAGTAAAGGAGTCCATCATCCCAATACACAGTATGGGTACCTTGGGCATCCCCTGCAGCCTCAGCAGCAGCCTGCTGTCTGAGGGGTTCAAGTGAAGGGCAATCTAATTGAGCCTGCCTCAGGTCTGCCCTTGAGGGTCCCCCTGTCCCCAGAAACTCAACCTGGTCAGGTTCAAGTTCCTCAGAGACAGTCTTCTCTTGGACTGCAGAATCAGTTTCCTGTGAAACCTGATCCTCAACCTGGGGCAAGGTGGAAGGCTCAGCCTTTCCTCTCTTGCTCCTTCTCTTGGGTTGTGGTTGGTCTATTGTTTCAAGATCCACCACTGGTTCAGGAAGGCACTTCTTAGCCTGAGACCTTGTCACTGCAAGGACATGAGCTGAAATCCCTAGCATTTCTGCGTGAGTCCTGTACTCCACTTCTGACCAAACTGAGCTTTCAAGATCATTGCCTAACAGACAGTCTACTGGGAGGTCTGCACTCACAACAACTTTCTTTAGGCCATCTACCCCTCCCCAGGAGAAGTTCACAACTGCTACACTATGGGAAGTAGTGGAGTTGCTTGCATTGGTCACTAGGTAACTTTCACCTAGTACAATCTGTCCAGGGTCCACAAAGTCAGGTGTCACCATTGTGACACTGGCACATGTGTCCCTGTAGGCCTGAGCCAGTTTCTCATTGATTAAAGGCGTCTGCCTATATTTGCCCAGGTTACTGGGACTTACTGTAGTGGACAAAGCTAAGTCCACATCATAGAGGAGAACTGCCTGAGTAGGGATTCTGACTAGGCCAGATCCTACTTCAGTACCCTACTACACCCTTTGGCTGTGTTCCACCACTGCTTACTGAACTAGGGGGTGCAGGTGCTTTAGGAGCTGCAGTGGTGGGGACTGGATTTTTCTAGGTGCATTCACTGCCCCAGTGTGAAACTGATTTGCAGGTAATACACCAAGGTTTCTTTGGGCCATCATTCTTCTTTTTCTTGTTTCCATTTTGGGAACCACCCTCCTTATTACTATTTTGGGGGCCTGAAGACTTCTGGTCTTTTTCTTTATCTTTCTGATTTCCACCCTTCTGGTCTGTTTTCTTCTGGTCACCACCTTGGTTCTGGGGTTTCTGCTTAATCCTTGTTCTGACCCATTTGTCTGCCTTCTTTCCCAATTCTTGGGGAGAGGTCAGATCGGAGTCAATAAGGTATTGATGCAACAGCTGGTTTGTACAGTTATTAAGGATCTGTTCTCTCATGATAAGATTGTACAATCCTGTATAGTCTGAAACTTTACTTCCCTGCAACCAACCCTCCAGAGCCTTAGTGGCACAATCTACAAAATCAGTCCAGTCTTGAGCCTGTGCTTTTTGGGTGTCTCTGAACAACAACTTGTATTGCTCAGTGGTTAGGCCAAACCCTTCAATAAGAGCACTCTTCAAGACAGAGTAGTTTTTGGCATCCTCAGGTCTAACTGTGAGGAGCCTGTCCCTCCCTTTCTCTGAAAAGGAGTACCATAAAATTGCAGCCCACTGATCCTGAGGAACCTGCTGTACCATGCAGGCTCTCTCAAGAGCAGTCATCCATTTGTGGATGTCATCCCCTTCCTTGTAGGGGGCCACCATTTTTGTCAGGTTTCTATTATCATAGCTCCTGTCTTTTTCTCTAGGAATATTGCTGCCACCAGTGGCATCTAAGCCACACAATTTCTGCTCTCTTGCCAAGGCAAGTCTAGCTTGAGCCAGGGCTACCTCCTCCCTCTCTATTTGGAGTTTGACAGCTCTCATCCTGGCCTTATGCTCTATCTTCTGAGAGGCAGTCATACCTCTCTGAGATTCTCTTGAGGCACTAGAAATATGAGAGTCCCCTGAGGGAGATCTCACTCTTCTGTTGCCTGGGAGAGTGATCTGGTGGGATCTGGGGAGGTGCTGGCCCTCTCCATTTCCCAGTAGGTTTAAGTTGGCCTGGTTAAGCCTGGCAACTATAACCTGGTTAACCCCCTGATCCTGATCTTCAGGGTCCTCTACCTCTGAGTCCTCCTCCTCTTCTACCTCCTCATCTTCCTCCTCTGGGGTGGTCTCAGTGGCTGGGGGGTTCACTCCATCTCCTGATTCTAAGGGAACTGCATTTGCCTTTTCTAAGTCATCCTGTTCTAGAATGGCTATCAGGGAAGGACTGGTGGGACTTCTGCCCCTTTTTAACCCTCTTGAGATGCACAAGGCAACCAAGTCTTTGTGGGTTAGTTTGTCATAGCTGGAAGTTGCCTGGGTAAGGTTAACTGTCACAGGAACAGACCCTGAGGCTTTTCCTGTGTCAGACATGACTCTAGTGTGGTGTAAGTGATGCACCTACCTACACTAAGTGTTTCCCTACTGTACCTTGCTAGTGAGTTGTAGTCAGGGTGTGCTAATCCCTTTAATCTACAACTACTAAGTTCAGTAGAACTTAAATATGCTAAGCTTTTGATTTATATGTACCTAAAGGTACTTGATGTGATCTTTCAATTTGATAAAAAGATTGCAATGGTAAAACAAACAGCAAGCTCAAATCCGCACCGCTGCTCACCAATGTGAGAAGTTGGCCTGATATATGATGTTTCCAATTCTGGAACCACTTTGTATCAGTCCAAACAACCCTTATGGTGTCTGGTTGTAAGTCAACCTTATTAGACAAGCTATCCTAGGGGTAGCATGGACTAAGCAGCCTTAAAGGCTTAACTTAAGAGGTCATGTTAAGCGAGCTGTTTTACCACATACAATCCTGTAATATCAAATGAAAGGGCACCACACAAGTATATATTATAAAAATATATGTATTTATTACTAAAAACAATCCCCAGTATTCTTTATGAATAAAGGGGCACAAGCGTTAAATCAAAAGCACAGTATAACATACAAAGTTGCACAATTTTGGATGAGGCCAAGGGGCCACTCAAACCATATACTAAAAAAATGGTATAAGAGAGACCATTCGATCAGTGGTTAGGCCTAGGGCCTAGGGAATCGCTGGGAGCAGTCGGGACAAGCAATGCTGAAGTCAGGAAAAGCCAGCCGGATTCGGGTGCAGTGCTGAAAGCACAAGCATGCATCAATGTTAAGTCAATGGTGCGTAAAAGTGACACAAATAGAGTTTAAGGACACTTTCGCTGAACCTAGAGGAACAAAACTTAAGACACAGACCCTAGAGGTGTGTACCAGTGTGGGAACACTGGCGTTGCAATGTTACCTCACCCACAGGAAGTGGGTGCACAGGGTCGAAGTTGAGTCGGGTTTCGTCACGCAGGTTCTTGGTGCTTGAAGCTGAAAGGGCTGCAGGCGAGGTGAAGGAGAAGTGTCCGGTGGAGTCCAAGGGTGGACTCAAGTCGAAAAGTACCTGAAAGCAGAGGGGACAGAGTCTGGGTCACTCAGCAGTGACCAGGGTGGAACCAGGACGGAACCAGGCAATGTCGGGCGCAATCAGGTGGTTGTCGAGGAGCTTCTCTCCACTGTCACATGGGCTCTGGGGCATCTACGACGTCCAGGAGCAGGTCACGATCTGTCCCATGCAGGCTCTCGCCGTCGGCGCTGTCGGCTTTCAGATTGGAGCAAACAACACTTGGCAAAAGCAATCCACGCGGAACTGAAAGATTGCTTCTCACTCGGACCAGGAAGGTCAGAGTGGGGTCTCCTTTTCAGGGGAGCTGGTGCAAATCTGGAGCAACCAGAATCACAAGCCGAATTTCAAGTTTTGTCGGCACAGGGGCCACAAGCCGGCTGGCAAGTGACCGGACCAATGCATTGAGCCAACAGAAGCAGAAGGGCCCCACGCAGCACTCGTCGAGTGTGGAGGGCTGAACTTCGGTGCAAGAGTGGCTCAGGGTTGGGGCTTCTCAAACCCCGTTGTACAGCTTCGAGGGTCACTTGGGGGCTGCACGGTCAGCGTCTCGTGGTCTTTCCAAGATGGCGTGCCCCACGCTTCCGGTCGCCTCCACGGGTCTCAGCTCTGCAGGGACTGTGGATCGAGCTGTTAGAAGGCAGGCAAGCTTGATCTCGTTGATCTCTGTCACTCGAGTTCCGGCGGGAACTGCAACAAAACAGACGTTGAGGGCTGGATGGTGCCTGTTTGCACAGGGTGGTCACTCCTTGACCACAAGGGAGATTCTTCAGTCTTCTACGTTGAGTAGGATGTCGAAGGGTCCAGAGTTTCGTTTCTTATGTTTCATCAGGATAATCTGAAGTGCTTTGGCACTGCTCCCATTCTTATACCAATCTAGGGGGCTGGATTACCTGCTAGGTCCCCTCCTTTGGGTGGGACTCAGGAAGTGGGTGGATACACCCCCTTTCTTTGATCCAGGCCGCGCTGGCACGAGGGCTGGAGTGCCCCAGAACCGGTTTGGCCGGATTATGCTAGGGGCAGCCTTGTGCTCCCCATGCAGTGTCTCGTTTCTTTCAAACCTCCCTGCTACAATCCACTATCTCCTGTCTGGGGGGGTGTGACACCTCCCTGCGACAGGAAACCCTTTGTCCAGGCCCCTTTGGCTGAGTTTCGGTCAGCTTCAGGGGGTCAGACTTGTGTCTGTGGCAGAAGCATCCATTTTGTGGATCTGAGGCCCTTTTAGAAATTAACCGCATTTAAGTAAAGTAACATGTCTTACCCCTCTAGAGGGGTGGAATGCTATCCCCGTCACCAGAACTGGCGAGGGGATAGTATTCCAAATCGTATGACACCTTACACGACATGTTTTGATAAAGCCAAACCAGAGTTGCTATATAACCGCGAGGATTATAATGCACTTAATAGTATATGGTATGGCATTATCCTGAAACAGCTTAGGGATTTGTTCCCGACGGCTGCAGACAGGCTCAGCTCATGCTAGAGCTCCATCTCACATTAAACCACGCACTCTGCCTCCAGGATTGATAAGGCCTTCCATAGGAGTGGCTCACAGGTTTATATGTGTCCAGATATAGGTTTAGATATAGGTATACTATATCTAAGCAAGGGGTGATTACACCACCTTGCCCCAGCTGAGTGATCAGCCAGTTGTGTCAATTTAAGAACCAGCCAGGGGTGGCAAAAGATATGCTGCAGCCCCTGGTAGGCCTTGGTGGCATCTATGCCCTGAGCACCTATAGTGCATGGTACAGGGGCTGACAAGGAGTCCATTTCCAATTGTGGTATGTACCTATAGCACATGTATTAATAATTTAGAGAGCGAACAGCAGGCTGGGGGTCTGATTAGCAGGCCCACAGCCTCAGTAACCTAAAACCAGTGAAGTAAAAAGCAAACATTTGGGGTGACCATAGGATAGCAGACCCTACTCTCCTACACACCAAATCTCCCACCTTGAGATGTGACCTCTGGGCTCTGTGATACCTGCTGACTTGATCATTTGACTTTCTTCACCGACTGACCACAACTTGTTCATCAATGGCTGCAGGTGCCCAATGTGGATGACGAGGGATAGAGTCCTTTACTACTCTCTCCATTGAGAGATGTCCAGGAGCACGACATGTGGTAGCATGGTCCGTCTGTCCGTAATCCCTTAGGAAGGAGTAAATTGATTGTTCAGGAGAGTCACCATCAGCAGAAGCAATGCAAATTACTTTGTTCAAAGTTCTCATGAAGTGTTGAGCTTCTCCATTGGTCTGCGGGCATTTGGGAGTGAATTTTTGGTTGACAAGCCCCAGCGAGGCTGGATACGAAGCAAATTCCTGCCCCTGAAAGGGAGGATTGTTGTCAGTCCTTAGTTCTCTGATCAATCCATGGGTGGCCATTACTTTTTCCAGCTTCGGTATGACTTCCCCGGCTCTGAGGGATGACAGCATCTAAACCTCGGGTACTTGGAATAATCATCGATCAATACTAATGCGTGTCTTCCGTCTGGGAGGCTCCCAAAGTCATTCCACCCTTAATTGGTGCAGGAGGGTTTGGCTCCCTAGTCGCTTGACACCATGAACAGGATCGCACTGCCTCCTCAACTTTCTCGTCCATCAAAGGAAACCACACTTTAGTTCGAAGACAGCCTTTTGCCTTCACCATTCCCTGATGTCCAGCATGGGCCAATTGTATTACTCGATCCACCAACAATATCGGGATGACCAGGCGATGGCCCCTTAAAAGACATCCGTTGGGATCAGCACTCAGGTCTTGTCTCACCTGTTACAAGCTCTCTAGCACCCTCTGTGCCTCAGGAGGGAGGACTGCTCCTTGACTTTTGAGATGGTGCCACTTGTTGGTCTTCACTGCTTCAAGAGTTTTCTGCAGACACTCGTCCTGGCCAGTGGCCTAACAGACCTCCTCAAGGGAGATGGGCAAGGGGCGAGATCAGTCCACCACAAAGTGGACATACTCCTCCGTCTCCTCAGCATCCTCCATATCACTGGGCATGGCAGTTCGAGGATGACGGGACAGGTAGTCTGCCGGATTACCTGTTCCAGGGTGATACTCAATTCTGCAGTTGTACTCTTGCAATGGAAGCATCCATTTCTCTATGCGTGGTGGAGGCTTTGACACAGTTCCTGTGAAGAGTGGAATTAGAGGCTTGTGATTCGTGGTGACGAGGAAATACTTTCCATACACATACAAATGGAAGTGTCAGCAACCCCAGCAGTGTATCGCAATGTCCTCTTTTTCAACCTGGGAATATCTTTGTTCCGTGGCAGTCAGTGATCGACTTGCAAAGGTCACAGGACTCCACTCATCTTCTTCGCGGGGGCGTTGCATTTGGACAGCATCTAGTCCCGAGGGCCTGCGTCGACAGTGATTTGAGTTTGTTGCTGAGGATCAAAGTACCTCAGTGTGGTGGAGCTTGAGAGGGCATCTTTAGTAGCCTGAAAGGCCACCTCCTGTTCCGCGCCCCACGACCAGGGGTTCAAGGACTTGGTCAACTCTCGTGACAGTGTTGTAAGCGTGGAAACAGCTTTGATGAACCGGCCACAATAGTTGACTTTTCCAAGAAAACTGCGCATCTCGGTCACATTGGTGGGTGCTGGGGCATCTTTAATATCCCTTACTTTCTCAGGATCAGGGGCTACTACTTCCACCGAAAAGATGTATCCAAAGAACTGCAGTTTCTGCTGTAAGAACTCACATTCGTCACAATGGAGGGTGAGTCCGGACTCTTGGATTCTTTGTAGCACTTGTCTTAGCCAGGTGTTGTGTTCTGGTATTGACTTTGAGTGGACCAGAATGTCGTCGCTGACATTAACTACCCCCGGGAGGTCAGCCAGGTGTTCTCTGATGGTTTTATGGAACACCACTGCCGCACTGGATATTCCAAAACTGACATGCGTGGAGAATGTCTTTATGTACCGGGACAGTTCATCCAGGACCAGTTGGTGGTATCCAGACTCAAGGTCAAGCTTTGAAAACCAGCTGGCCACACTTAGCTCACCAATCAGATCATCAATGGTTGGGGGCAGATGTCTTTCTCTTTTTATTGCGGCATTGGAGAGGCGTATGTCCACACATATTCTCACCTCCCCGTGTTCCTTGGGTTTTCGGGTGACCACAATGGGCGACACCCGGGGGGCCGGTCCTTTTACCTTTTCAATGATGCCTCTCTCTTTCAACATGTTTAGTTCCTTCTCCACCAAAGGTCTGAGATGAAGGCATTGCACCTTTGTCGAAGAGGTATTGGTTGTCCAGAAGGGTCGATGTGCAAGTGTATTTGTTTTCCTCTCAGGCACCCTATGCCATTAAACACTTGAAGAAACTCCTCCAGGATATAACTTATCTCTTCTCGATGTATTGCGAATGCAAAAGTGACTATGCGTAGAGCCTCTGCCGACCAACATCCTAGCAGCATTCCATGCCCCTTGCCTGTCACATACACCAGAGCTTCTACCCCCTTTTGGTCATAGGTGATTGTTTGTCTTGAATTTACTTCTGATAACAAGTGGCTTCATATGGCCACACGCAAAGACCTTGATTTTGGCTGGGGTCAGTTGTGGCGGTGAGTTAATTTTTTCATAGGCCTCAGAGGACATGATATTTATGCTGGCTCCCATATCTATGATCGCATTGGAGGGACGCCCTCCCACTAATACTTGGCACTGTGGTAATCAACTCGGTGTTTGAGATGCTGAAGACCAAGTGGACCATATGTTCTTCACCGCCATCGTCATCCATTTAGCAGTTTCTTTCTTTGACACTGGATCTCGATGTCTGTCCATTGCTAAAGTGACATACTTTCATAAAATGGTTATTTTTTTCCACATGCCGTGCATTTCTTGGCCCTTGCAGAGCACTCCGTCGGCTGATGGTATGTTCCCCCACAGTATCCACACGTCCACGTTCTTGGGTTCCGCACCTTACTTGACTGAGAAGGGGTGTTTGTGGCATTGACTGGCTCAGTCTTGATAGGCTTTTGAATAGCGGCCTCCCTGTGTTCCTCCAGCGCTTTTAAGAGTTCTTTTGTCCGCCCTAGGGTGAGAATGTCAGCTAGTGATTTCCCTGACTCCTCTAGAATCCTTTCTCCTTGCTTCGCTGAAGCACACCCTTGAATAAGTTGACCTCTGATTTCCTCAGTTTTATCTTGAAAACCACACATGGCTGCCAGCTTCTTTACGCGCGCATTGAATACAGCTAAGCACTCCTCAGGCTATTGCGTTGCCTGCCTGAAGATGAACCACCATTCATAATCTTGATTAGCCATGGACTCAAAATGTGCATTGAGGACCGCAATAAGTATGAGGTGTGTCTTGGGTGCCCTTCCTTCACTGTCTTGGAGATTTTGTAAATGTCTTTCCCTCCTAGATGAAGTAGCATGGCGCTTTTTTGCGTATTATCAACTTTTGAGGCTTCAAAAAACAAGAGAACTCTCCCTACCCATTCTGTCTGCCTCAGTGCTTGTGCTGACTGGGTCCCATCAACAATAAAAATTTCTAGCGCAGGAACGTGGGCCATGGCGGCTGCATGCTCTATAGTGCCCTTCTCTGTGCTGAGCCTGGCATTGGTTCTGTGCAGTGGTTTTGTTGCATGTGTGTGTGGTTGCTTTCATGCAGTGTGCTATGCCCAGCTATACACCACTCTTGGTTGTCGGACTCAGGACCACAATCACTGGTACTGTTCAGTGGGAGCACAGTAGGCCTCAGTTCTCTGCCACCATGTTCTGGTGTGCTTCTCCGGGCATGGCCTCTCCATCTCGACACTTACGCGCTGCGGCTTATCAGGATGCCGGCAGCTGTCCTGGAAATGCCCCCGAGTGGTTCGAGGTCGTGGCTCCTCCAGCGGCACGAGCACTACGCACATGTGAAAATGGTGTACAGCTGCCGTGGAACACTGTGGATGAGCCGATCCCACTCTCGTCGCCAATTGTTGTGTTGTGGTGGTGGGGAAAAGTCTGCAGGACCACCCAGGAAGGTAGGCATGTGGGCCTAAGCTGCGCAGGACAGACAGCGCTTGATCACATACAAACGAAGACCACACCGCTTGGCTCTTATTCGTAAGGGTGAGGGTCTTGCAACTGAGCCTGCCTCACCGTTACGCATATTTATTTAGTAACACCCAACTAACATGGGCTCAACCATACTTACACACGCCGTAGGGGTGAGCCTATGCGCACCCCCGGCAACATTATAACAATGTTTCCAACTTGACTAGAGTATCGCAATGGGCGTTATTACAATCCTGTTGAGCACAAGTTGAGGAATTTATAATCAGGAGTAAATTGTCGTAGAACATGTGCAAGGAAGAGAAAATTCAGGCAGCAGATTTGTGAGTATGGCTTTTTCTTTTTGTTTTAGTACAAAATAAATATGATTCACTTCAGGACATTTTTTGAGGCTCGTTGCTTACCTCCAAAAATAATAGAATTATTAAGTGTTGGGGGGAAGCTAAATATTTTACCACTTTGCAGTTAAAGGCATAGTACCATCAGATTGAATTATTTCCCAAAATGCAAGATATTACCAGGTTTTTCACTTCAGATAGAATTTTTAGACATACCAGAATACCATTTGGTTGGCATTAGTCACCAGTTTTCCAAAAAATAATGTTTCTCCTATTTGAAGAGCATGGCGTAGGTCATATTCCCAGATGTTTTCAGATTTTCACCAACAACAGAATTTTATGTTGTAATTGGCTTTGGTAAAGGGATGACTCCGCAATGGGAGAAATGTCTTTCTTGCATGTTTAAGGAGATATAATACTTGGGACATTACATTTCTGGAAGACATAAAGCCTATTACGTTCCATTGAGGAAGTTCCTGTGCCAAAACGTAAGGAATATTTGTAGTCCTATTCTACTTTGTACAATTTTCATTTGTGTTTTGTGAAGAATTTTACCAACGTTGCTGCAACCCTTCATCAGTTGTTAAAGAAAGGAGTAATATTAAATTGGATGAATAAGCATGAGCAATCATTTAAATTACTTAAAAAATCTATTGTGGGGGTGTCTCCTCACAGTTAATTTTTGCAAACAGTCCAAAACATGATTTGAGTTGATGCCAGAGGAGAAGAATTGGGTGTTGTCTGTAGCATCTTCCCCTAGCCCTGAAGCATGCAGTTGAAGTACACCACACAGGAGCTGTAGTTAAAAACATCTTTATTCTTCAGCATACACTCACACTCTGGGCATTACCTCATACTTCTCAGATAACCACAACCTGACACATCCTAGCATATTATTCAGTTCCTGTCTAGAGTTTGCCGCAGAACCACGAGGGTCCTAGTGCGTATAACATCAATATGCTGAATCTCCTCCTTAGTTAAACAAAAAGTGGCAGACATCATTGGACATCACATCCTGTTGCAGGGATTCTGCTCAGGAACAGGACCCTGCTTGGGACCATAAAACATCAATATGTAGGGACTGAGCCATAATAACACCTCATTGTCTATTAATGCGAGTCTGACTAGCTATATTGCCCCACTTGCCCTCTTAACCTTTCCACAGAAACGAGTGAATGGGCACCCCAGAACACAACATTCAGGGATCGCAGTAAATGGACACACTCTTTCACTCTCTCACTCGTACTTGTCCAGAATAGGATAAACAAGAGACACAAAGGAAGTTTATAATATTTATTTAAACTATTGTGCTGTAAGATGCACTATTTGTGCCACAATTAGATAAGAAATGCATACCAAAAATGTCATTTGCATGGTTAACAAACCATATAGCATAAAACGCCCTGTCATGTTAAAAGACAGATTAGCCTAAACCCCCCCTTTTCCCACTGAAGCTAAATTATTATATATTATATATCTCTAGGATTAGTGGCAGACCCCCTGCCTTAGCATACATAGATGGATGTTCTACATCACTGCAGACACAACACACTTGCATCAGAACCTTTGCGCAGTGTGTGTTTTTTCAAAACCCCTGTCCTCAGTTATATAACAAGATATGTGTGTTCACAAACAGCAGCTGCATCCTTTTGTTATGTGTAAGTGCTAGTGTCCGACCAGAGAGAATAACAAGGGGCTTTGTTTGACCTTGTCTAGTGTGTTCAGACCAAATCCCAGGAAAGGAACAAAATACAAAAACATGTGCAGGTTCGGCTGATCTGAGATGTTCAGGGTCCATATTGATCGGACAACTGCAACTTAGGCTTAGGCTCTTGAGCCAGACTTGCTGGCGGGGTTGCCTCACACTTGGTTTCAGGACTCGACAAATGTCGCGGTAGGTGTTTAAAATGTGATGTGTTCCAAAGGATGGTCTCTCCATGTTCATCTGCTGTCACCATTTGTCCTTTGCATGCCACAGCCTGTACAGGATCGGCTACAAAAAGAGTGTCCCTTTCCTGTTTTTGCTTTTATTTAATCAGTACCCGGTCTCCTTAATAAAATATTGTTTCCTGGGCATGGCGACACTGGTTGAAATAGGACTTCATTTTCCTTTTCAGAGTCATATCAGTTCTTCTAATTTGATCAGTGTTGACAGACCTATCCAAGGTCCATTGCGACAGTTTTGTTCTGATGGCTCTCCCAAATAGCAAGATAGCTGGACTGTGACCAGTGGTCGAGTGAGGAGTTGCTCTATAGGGTCTGAGGTCCTGGTACCAGGCTTTTTTCAGGTCGAGTCCTTCCAAGGCTACTTGTTGAATGACTGTCTTGAGGGTAACCATGAATCGTTCAATGAAAACAATCACTTGGGGCCAGAGAGGTGTGCTCTTTTGGTGTTTGACGTTGAGTTGGACAAGAATTTCTTGAACTTTTTGCTATTAAAGGGTAGTCCATTGTCAGACTTGAGATTTCAGTAAGACTCAACGTCACAAAGATGTCATCTAAGATTTCTATGACTTTGGCTGTTGATAACAGGTCCTCCTCCAAAGTAAAATTTGAGTGTTCGGCGATGACTACCATGAGATGGTGTCCATTTTCTAAATGTTCAAAGAAGTCAACAGCAACCCTCTCCCAAGCATGGACAGGAAGGTGAGACATTGTCACTGGGTGCTGTGTAACCTTAGGAGACAAACAGTTGCACATCTGGCATGCTTTCAGCTCCTTTTCCACTCTCTCATCTAGTGGCGGTTACCACACTCTGGGGCATATTAGCAAGAACTTCGTTAAAATTATCGCAGTTTTAGCGGCAGGAAACTGCCGCTAAAACGGCGTTAATGGGCTTGCTAATATGCGTCATAGAATTCCAATAGAATCCCAGGTTAGATGTGCAGGACATCTAACCTGTTCTTCTATTGGAATTCTATTATGCATATTAGCAAGCCCATTATCACCGTTTTAGCGGCAGTTTCCTGCCTTCACTTGTCCGGCAGTTTCCAGCACTTCACTTGTCCTTGCAAGTGAGTGGATTCCTTTTTTCCGTACATTACTGTTGCTGCCATTGTGCTTGGCTGAGGATCTACCTTTTAGTGGTATGAATATGCTTCACTTTATGAAATCTTTCTTAGCAATTCTTTCACCCCATCACCTGCAAGGGTTTTCAAGTATTTGACAATCTTCTTTTTATCTTCTTCTTCTAGCACATCTATGAAGTCATCAAATGATTCAATCCACGCAGCCCACCTTGCACCAATGTTTTGCGTCATAGAAGTTTTGAAAGGTGGTGGTGGCTTCAGGAACATAGCTGCATTGTATTTTCCACTCTCTTTTTCTTCCATTGAGAGCAAGTGCTGTTCAAACAGCATTCGTCGCACAAGGGAGACTGGCAACCTCTGCATACAACACCCCTGTTGCTTGAGTCTGTGTCTCCACGTCCGATTGGAGGTCATGCAGGGCTTCACTTGTCTTTGACAGTGAGTGAGTTTCTGGTTTTCTTTGTACCTGGCTGTCCCTGCTGTTGTCTTTGTTTCATATAATTCATCTAAATATAGCTCTGTGTTCAAGGTGCAGTGCAGCATCTTTGCCAGCGACCTCACCAGGGATTTCTTGGCATGTATTTCGAATGTGATCCTCTGCAGGCCCTTCAACTTCCTCTGCAGTCGTGTACTGGCTGTAGCATGGCTGTGACTCCACATGTGCTCCCTCTGCAGTTGTGTACTGGCTGTAGCATGGCTGTGACTCCACATGTGCCAGTCATAAACTGCTTTGCATTGATTTCGGGCACACGTGGCATGCATGAGCAGTTTGCTGTATTGTTGCAAACTCTCAGGGAGACCAGTCTCGTTTTCTTCTGGGCATGTATCCCATACTCGTCGCCAGATGTAGTATCTTCCCCAGCCCTGGAGCATGCAGATGAAGTTCACCACACAGCAGCCGTAGTTAAACACTTCTTTATTCCTCAGCATACACTCACGCACTGCGCATCACCCTTACACCTCCACCATATTATGCAGTTCTGGTCTAGAGTCTGCCCCAGAACCACGAGTGTTCTTGTGTGTATAACATCAATATGCTACATTGTCTGAGGGGAAATTATTCTGTGGAAAGAATTCATAATGCCCAAAAATGTATGTGAAATTATGTGTTATTACATGAAATACTGATTTCGGCAATTTGCAAAATGTTTTTGTGCGAAATGTGTCCTTGCGTTCATTTTTGGGTGCATTTCGTAGTACTAAGGTTGAAAATTATGCGTGGCATAAACTACATCCACTCTTGTTCATATTTTTGTGTGTTTTCCCTATACCACTGGCATCGCCTCAAGCATTTTGCATATTAATTCTAATGCGAAATTACAGCGATTACATAAGATTTACGCATGCTTAAATGAAATTTAGCCAAGGCCTAGTGTTGTCTCAGCTCAAAGTTGCAGGGTCAATAAAAGACCATAGCTTTTGCAACAAGATCTTTATCTAATGCAGAAAAAAGATACTCAACAATAGAAAGGAAACCTTTAATACATGCATGTGGTGTTGAACTTTTTAAAATGTATCTGTGGTGGAATCTGTTAGTCACCAGAATAGAATACTAAACTTTAACTGAACTGTTAAATAGTAAAGGCACAAGAAGTGCTTCGTCAAGATTGATTCACATTTTGTCAAAACCACATGAGTATAACTCCGAAGTAACTTTCATTCCTGAAGCACAATAAACACAATCAAATGTTATTACAGACTATTTTACCAGACATCCTCTGACGAGTCCTGTGGAAGGTATCAGAAAGACAAGATGGAAGAATATGTGGTTGTTGGTATTAATAATGCCACATTTTGTAGCCAGGATGTTATTCTTCAGAAGCAGTGAAGTATATAGAAGAAGAAAGACTAGGAGCAAAATGCTTAGCTCCAAGTTTTCTGAAAAGTAAAGGAGGATTTGCATGTGGAGGAAGATGTGGTTTTGAAAAGCCAGTGCTTTGTTCTTCCAGTTCACTAAGAGTATTCATCATCCATGCAACATACCAAGGACCAGTAGTGGATTCTTCTCCCAAAGGAAAGGTCAGGAAAGGTCAGACCAAAATGTTTGTACCCTACATGGACGAACAAACTGTTAGGAGAATGAAAAACTTTATGCAGTCAGACAAGTCGGTCACGGGACAGCAGCTGCATTTGAGCAAAGATCCTAGCCTAAAATGGGAAGCATTAGCTAAGGTTTATTGTCACCGTGTGAAACTTTTATTAGCTATAAAAGATATCTGTGAGCTCTTATTGATTATGTTTTCAGATGGATGAACATTATATGGATAATTCAACCTAGAACAGCTTCAATGATTGAATTTGTCATGGAATAAATATTGAATGACTGGTTTCCAAAGTCTGTAAAGAAAGATAATGGTGTTAAATCTTCATCAGAAAAGATAAAGAAGCTTTTTAAGCATCAAGTGTATTCTTCACAAAAGAAGGACTGCTTTGCACTTGTCACACATGAATGGACTGGTAGAGAGATTTATTCAGGTGAAAGCTGTACAATTGACTTTTGAAGTAAAATAATGTGATGGAGTTTGTCAAACAGAAGATTTAGCCATACCATTGTACCACACACAACATAACTAGATTTACACCCCTGTTAGAGGTGCTTAAGAGAGATAAGCTCACACTGAGCTGAATCCTTTGTGGTTGAGAAAAAGTCTCGAAGCTTGTGACATCAAGCAAATGGATAATCAGGCTAAACATATGTCATGTAAGCAGGAAAGTGTGGGGTGCAGGATGTAGGAGACACTCAGGGAGATATGTACAAGGAAGTGGCGGAGCGTGTCGTTGGCCTCCTTGGCTAACGACACGCTCCGCCACTTCTGAAACGCAAGGCTGCACCATATTTACAAGAATGTGGTGCAGTCTTGCGTTTCCCCCTACGATGGAGCTAAGTGAAGCAACTTAGCGCCAACGCGGTCACCCTTGCACCAGAGTGCAAGGGTGTCTGTGTGCAGGGGATCCCTTCCTGCACATAAACAATCCTTAAATGCCATTGCGTCACTTACATGTTTGCTGCACAGGGCAGCACACATGGAAAAAGCAAAATCAAGGAGAAATAATGCATTTATCCTCATTTCGCCAACTTAAGACCAGGGTTATCCTGGTCTTAATTTTGGCTCAGCCTCCTATGTATGCCACCCTTGTACATAGGTGGCAGCATCAAAAACAATGGGTGTTGCGGTGGAACGCCCATCACAACACCCTCTGCACACCTCGTTCAAGCTAACCATAGGGTGAAGCATAGGGAGCCTTATGTACAAGGCAGCGTTATGCCACGTTAAGTGGCTTAACGCTGCTTTGTACATAAGGCGCTGCCCCTATCGCCACCACAAGGTCCGTAAAAGTGACGTTGTGGTGGCGATAAGGACTAGTACATATGCCCCTAAATGTATGGAGGTGAACACGAACAACCTTGAGGAGAGCCAAGCCAGAGTTCTGGCTTGGTCAGCCAAAGCATGATCTGAGACATCACAATATGTAAAACAGACATCAAATACATGAAAAAATAAGACTTTATAATGAAAATAAATATTATTTCTCGGTGTCTCAATTAAGTAAATACAGTTATATAACTGAATTTAGTGGCATTTATTGAAATGAATATTTTCTAAACATGAAAGGTCCCCCATGCTCAAACCATGGTGCCACGAGTTACGCAAAATGTGTCAGCCTGTTATGTTCACTGTTCACGTAGCCTATATTATTAAATGTGAGCCAACAATATTTTATATTAACCATATATGTGAGGTTTTTGTTGAGGTCAGTTTCTGCACTTAATTACTTCAGTGTGCTCTCAAATTGAATGGAAGTAGAATGATACAAATTGCAGCATAGTGATGAGCTGTGCATCACACAATTCAGTCATGTGTGGCGGCGGTTCGGAGAATGTAGAGTTACATCCTCTCTATCCGTTTAACACCAAAGGTCTGTCCTTGTGTTCAGATATTCAATTATTAGTTCAGTATTCAGTTATACGATTAGTGTTAGTATATAGAATTCAAGAAATACACTTATCACATTACATACATGTATAAACAGATGTCAAGTCAAAAAGTAATGTTTATTTAGACCATAGTCTTTAAACAACAATAAAATCCAATTGTGAATATTATAACAATGCAGATTCTTCACCAAGTCTATTAAAATTAATAGCCTATAAGCATAACGGTAATGGCATGGATATCCCACACAGTGTTGCCACAATAAAATAATTCATTCATATGGCCAGTTCAGTTCAATCTCCTGAAAATTAATAAAATTGAATTCAATTTTATATTAATTAAAGCAAGGCAAAGTGCATTTTAATAAAAACACAACCTTAAAATCATTAAAATCCTTAAAACATCTTCAGTTTCTCCCTAAGGAGACTTTTTATGGCTTTCATATAGTTTCCGATTGCACTAGCAATCTCAAGATTAGGCATCTCTATAAGTAGGGCTACTGCCTGTTCTAGTGACTTAATGTCATATTTTAAAAAGATTGGACGTAGAAATCATTTCCGCTGAGCTAAAACTGAAACACAATCTCTTAAAATGTTCAAAATATCGCTTTTTGTTACCAACATACATTTGCAATTGCCGTCCGGCTGAATCATTTCTTCTTTTGTTTTCTCATTTGTCAACCACGGATTAATGCCAATTCTTAATCTTAGAATGTCACATCTGAGCCAATAGTTGGGTAATGTGTCCAAGTAAGGACACCAGGCTTCATTCAACCATGGAGTTCTCATACATTGTACCGATTTTTTCGTTCTCAGATACTCCATATTTAAATTTCTGGACAGTTCCTGCCCTTGGGATCTGAGTACGCTCTTAGTAAATGCAGTGTTTATTGACAAATTCTCACTTTTAGGTTCTCACCTACAGGAAGCAGTTTCTTTCTAGTTTCCCTAGCCCATTTTAGGCTACTAGACTGAATCTCCTTTCTGCACCATTGTGAGACCTTCTGCACTACTCCAGGGTCCTGGCGTTTCCAGAACCTTACTAAAGACACTTGAGTCTGTATGCTCCATGCTATTGTTCCTAACTCAATTCTGATGGCCTGGATCATAGCTGAGCTCGGTAGTGACAATAAAGTTTTTAAACACTTCCCTTCTTCTAAGTTGCAACCGCTTTTACCACTTAGGTCTTATGCTCCATACAGTACTTGCGGGGGTATCGTTGAACTATATGCCCTTAGTAGCGGTCTGTGGGACATTTCTTCGTATTCTCAATTACATATTTTCAGCCCACAAATCGATGTAAAGGCTTTTGCTTTCTGAGCTTCTAAGTGCGAATGCCACTTTAGTGCACTATCGAACCAGACCCCAAGTTATCTATATTCACTCACAATCTCCAGTTTTGTGAGGCCTAAAAGCCAACTGAATCTCGTATCTCTTTTCCCAAAACATAAAATTTTTGTTTTTTCCATATTTACCACTAAAAACTTTGCCTCACAGTACTCTCTAAAATCGTTTAGTTTTCTTTGGAGGCCTAACTCGATCTGGTCAAGAATCACCAAATCGTCTGCGAACAATAAGCATGACACTTTGTTACCATCCATTCCGGGACTGGCGCTTCTGTCAACCTCTAGGGTTGCAGGTAAGTCCGCTAGGAATATGGCAAAAAGCAAGGTGGCCAGGAGGCAGCCCTGTCTTAGACCGTTCTCCATTTCTATTTTCAGCGTCAAGGACCCCTCCTTATCCTTAATGACCTGTGCTCAGTTTCCTCTATGTAGCTCTTTCGGTATATTATATTTTTCCAAAGACTCTCAAAGGCATTTACGGTCCACTGAATCAAACGCGGCCCGAAAGTCAATGAAGCAGCGGTATACCTTCTCTTTTTGCTCTATTGACTTTTGCGCCACTGCCCATTGGGCGAAGCAGTGGTCGACAGTGGAATGACCTTCCTTGAATCCCCCCTGTTCTACCGGCACTATAGAACATTTCTCCACCCAATAGTTAAGTCTACTCAATATTATTTTTGTGAAGGCTTTTTCCCCAATATCCAACAAATGAATTAATCTATAATTTTTTGGCGATTTCATGTCACCCTTCTTGTGCACCGGTCTTATTACTGCTCCCTTCCAATTTTTAGGGATTTTTCCTGTATGCAAGGTGACTAGAAACATGTGGGACAAAAATTCTGCCCACCAGTTCAGCTGGGACTTTATTATGGAGGCTGGGAGATTATCGGGTCCTGCTGCCCTGGTTAGTTTTAATTTGGTTATCATATTTTTCACATTCAGTACTGAGACATCTGGTTTTAGATCTTCGACTAACCCACTCCAGTTTTGCATCACTCCTTCTTCTGATGTCATACGAGAGCCATACAATTCCTGCAAATATTCTTCCCATGCGGCCTCTTCTACTACACAATTCATAGCTCCCACTGGGTGTTCTGCAGCTGTCTGTATCAGCTTCCAAAACTGGCGTATATTCTTTGTTTCAATAGTTTCTATCAGTTTTCCCCAGGATTTTTTCTTTGTAGACCCTTTTCAAGCTACTAATCAGCATTTTATATTCCCTTCTCAATTTTTTAAGGTTTATAACTCTGTTCAAATCATATTTAACACTAAGCTTATGTGTTTCTCTCCTCATCTCCCTCTTCATTTTAAACAATCCACAGAGAACCATTTTACTTGCCTTACTGGGTTTATATGTTGTTTTGTTGCATGTATTTTCAATTCTTTTAGTTTAACACGAAGGCATTGCACAACCTGTTCTATTTTTCCTTCATACCATTCCAGGTTCTGCCCTCTGTCACTTCCCAACTTTAGCTTCTGTTATAGTATTGCCAGCTTAGCTATATATTCATCTGTTAGTCTAGTTGTGACTCGCGTGAGGTACTCCACTTGTTGTAAAATTACTTTATCTTGTGGGCTCGGGTTCTCATCAGAAATCTCAAACTGCAGTGGATTGAGATCACTACCTTCCCTGTGACAAACCTGAAATCCCTTAATTAAGGTTCCACGCAGACGTAAACACATAGTCTATTGGCCAATTTTGTGTGTCTATTTTAAATATTTTCTTAGCTGGACAGTCTGATTCTGACCTTTCATTCAGGCAAAATAGGCTCTTTGTCCCCAAGTGGTTTTCTAAGTTTATTTCTTGGTTTGAGGAAGCATATCTGGGAAGGTCGCTAATCTTATGTCATAAGCCTCCAGAATTTTCGTATACCAAAGGTCTACCTTCTTTGGGTTTAATTTATGATTGAAATCACCCATCTTTAGTATTATATCCGTGCCATATTTTTCACATAAGGTGTCTATATCATCTTTAAAAAATCCCAATTCAGTACCATATTCCTCAGGGCACCCCCATTGCTTATACACATTTATGAGGATTACGTTGTCATATTTTATATCTACAACCGACAGTGATAACCTGCATACAAGCAGCCATTTACATTTTACGGAAAGTGATGTCACATTCTTTACTACTTTTGTAGACCAAAGGGTCATGATCCCACCTGCCAGGTGCCCAAACCTTTTTTTCTTTGCTGGGCGATTGAGTTGGAGAAAGCAATCAAATATTGGGGCTTGGCGCATAGCCAAGTTTCCTGTAAGCATATGGTCTCGGTACTTTTGGCCAGCTCTTTTAAATGTTCTTGTTTTATCAATTCTCCAAGACCCTTTATATTCCAAGATAAAAACTTAAGGCTATATGACACCCCATTATCCTATTCCACATCATCTAAATATCCTTCCTCTCCAATCTCCTCATTGTGCCACTGGGAGGGACCTGCGAGGCTGGGTCTTTGGCTCCAGTACCCCCAAAATGTACCAATGGCAGTGTTATTCGCTGTTATATTGAGGTTTCCAGCACCTTCTCCATCTTCCTCTAGTAGCCTCACCTGTCTCTTCCCTAATCCAGCATGGCACTTTAAGAAGCCTCCGCCTATTTGGCCATTCCCCTTTACTTCTCCCTCAGGGATTATTTGTATTCCTTCCTTAAATACCTCTCTCTCCGCCTTCCCAATTGCCATCTTTACCAGGTCAGAGTAAACTAATACCCTGGTAATTTCCTTCCCTTTATAGTTAGCTTTAAAACCCACCTTCCGCAGGTCTTTGGTTCCAATTCCTACCAAACTCGGGCATTTTGAGAATGAGTGTAAAAGTTGAGACCTATTTAAGGGTGAAATCTTCCTTGTTTTTTGCCCTCTTCTCTACTTGTACTGGTTCAAAATATAACCACTTATTCCCAACTGCCTCTTTTCCCAACTTAGGAGTTGTCATATAAACAGAGGTGTGATCATAAGATTTAAAGGCATGCTTTTCTGCTTGGGATGTTTCCACAGACAATAAACTTCAAAAGAGTGACAGGACATGCCTGTCTGAAATCATGCTGTACTTTGAGTGCGTGCCCGTGAATAGCTGTAACCTAAGGAGCATACTCCGGAGGGAGGGGGGGCTCCAACCTCTTCGTTTTTGCTGAATATTTAATTGTGGTCATTGAGGTATTGACCCTCACCTTTACTCATTCTTCAGGTTTGGCTTGACACTGCAGCTGTTGCCAGACCTTTTGTTATATAAAAAAAGAGCTTTTAGTGGTACTAAATAGAGGGAACTTTGGCTCCATCCCGATGTTGATTCAGCTGAGTACAGCTTTTAATTTGTCAAAAGCTCTGTGTGTGTTTCCACAGAGAACAAGCATTGGCAACGTTGTATACTAGCATGGCTGAAAGTTAGTGGCATAGAGGAGAGTCACCTGGAGTGTACTAATATAGAGTGTAGTGGTGCAGAGTGTAGTAGAGTGTTGTTGAGTGCAGTTTTGTAGAGTGCCATGGAGTAGCATAGAGTTGTAGAGTGGAGTGGCATAGAGTGGAGTGGCGCAGAGTAGAGTTTTATGAAGTAGAGTGGAGTGTAGTGGAGTAGAGTGGAGTGTTGTAAAGTAGAGTGGGGTGTTGTAGAGTGGAGTGTCGCAGAGGGGAGTGTCATGGAGAAGAGTGGTGTAGAGTGGTATAGAGTGGACTAGAGAGGTGTGGAGTGTCATAGAGTAGAGGGTTGTAGAGTAGAGTGGAGTGGAGTGTCGTAGAGTGGAGGATCGTAGAGTGTCATGGACTGAAGTAGAGAGGAGCAGAATGTAATAGAGTAGAGTGGAGTAGAGTGAGATGGTGTAGATTGGAGTAGAGTGGAATAGTGTAGCATAAAGTTGTATAGAGTGGAGCAGAGTGGAGTAGAGTAGGGTGACGTAGAATGGAGTTGAGTTCTGTAGAGTGGATTGTCAGAGTGGAGTGTTATAGTGTCAAATGTCGTAGAGTGGAATGTCGCAGAGTTGAGGGGCATTGAGTTGAGAATGTAGAGTATCATAGAGTGTGATGGCATAGAGTGGAGTAGACTGTCATAGAGTGGTGGGGCATAGAATGGAATGGAGTAGAGTGTTGCGAAGTTGAGTGTCGTAGAGTGGAGTGACGTAGAGTGTCGTAGAGTGAAGTGTCGTGGAGTGTCATAGAGTGGCGTCGACTGTCATAGAGTGTAGTGTGTAGAGTGTCGTATAGTAGAGTGGCATAGAGTGGAGTGGAGTACAGTGGAGCACCTTCGGGTTCTGGGGGTGAGCAGAGGAGCTACATCCATGCAGTTAATTGTACTATGGATGGTAATTGCAAAAAGAATTTACCATCCTATTTAAATTATGTTAAAAGCATCTATTGCCTTGGCCTGCCTAGTCCGTGCTCCAAATCAAACGTCGGCAGTTTCAATTAGACACATGAACTACTGCGTATGTGCCTGTTGACATCAGGGAAAGTTAAGCAGTATGAGCTGACATGCTGCCAGCCCAATTCTGCAATAATTGGGGTCCGCTGGGACCGCCCTCAAATGACGCTTAAAAGCATTACATTCTCAAGCAGCCCCAGGTGTATTCAGTATCAGCCCTGTACTCCCGGGGCTGCTTGTCTATCATCAGCTACCTTTTACCACTGACTCCTCCCTTTCCAAGTCGTCACAGTGTGAGACTTAGAAAGGGAGGGGGGTAGCAGCATTAGCAAGATGGTCTGTCATGTGCTCTAAATAGTTACACTGCACATGCTTCTGCACCTCGGGTATTCTGTTTAGAGCATTCCAGCACCCCTGGAGAGGCGATTTTAGGATCAGCAGCTGGGCCTCATTGGAAGTGCCTTGGACTGTTCTACTGCGACACCGGACAACATGACTACTGGAGAGAGTGTTTAATAACAACAAGAGAGGTAGGGCATAGACACTCCTGTACCCCGATTCAATGTATTGTAAACAACAAAGGAGTGACTGTGATACAAAGAAATAATAAATGGTGATAATAAATTATTTTTTATTTTATTATTATTAACTCAGCTGTGCGCCGCGTGCGTTATCAATGATTACACGCATGCAGTGCACCGGCAGGGTGGTCTTTAAGTCCCTGATTAAGCCCAGATAGTTATCTTCAAATCGAAAAGGGTAGTCAAGGGGCTTGCTGGTTACCCAGTCATGGGTAGAGGGAAAGGACCCTACTTCTTTGAAGGACCCTCACTCACCACTAGTTGGTGACATGCTTCATCATCGGGTCCCCGCTGGGGTCACCGAGTGTCTCCCCAGCGTGCTACAACACCTGGTTACAGCGGAGCAGGATGTGGTGAGTGCAACAGTGCCCAAATTAAGAAGTGACTAACTGTGATGGTGCAGATGTGTCAAAAAATTAAAAAATGCAAGGGTTGAGCCTTTAGAAAATTTTAATAATGGCCAGCCCGCATTGATTAAAAACAGAGTGAGCGGACTCCCCAGGTTCTTAATTAAGGAACCGGAATCCTAATTCAGAGACATAAATTTGGTCGACATGTTTCAGCTGTTCTGTGGCGTATCGCTCAGCTTTCTTCAGGACCTATACAAACAAGTCCTCCGGTGGTGTGCGCGCGCTAGGGCGCACCCTCCCGAGAGGCTCTAAGTGCGAAAAATATATACAGTGAGAACACCACACTACACATTTGGCAGGGATGTATTAAAAAACCTGTAAGAGAAATGGGACAGACAAGACCACAACACATAAACATGAAGAAGGACAGTTACTTTCTTCGTTATGAAGTATGATCAACAGTAGGTTTCACACCAAAGTTGGTCTGGGCAGCATGCAGATTTTGTGTGCCACCAATGCAGGGGAGCCACCTTGGATTCAATCATTGTGGAGTTTCTAAAATGGCCCCCAGGACCGTCCCTATAGTAAGGTCCGTGTCCGAAAACTGCTCGGTATTCATTAATAACGAGCAATGTGCCATTCGCTTTTATTCGTAAAGCGAAGGAGTTAGTAGACCACAGTGTTTTAGGAAGAATCTTGCGAGTGTACTCTGAGATATTAGATAGGAACCAAGAGCCCACTTTGAGGGAAAGAAGGAAGTCCCTCTCATAGCGTAGCACAAGAGTGAACAGAGGTAGCGAGCAACTGTAACTAAAAAAGGGGCATAGAAGTTGCTGTGAATACTCACTTCAAAAGGGACATGGTTACGCCCCAACGGAAAAGACAGCGTGGGATGTCTTCACGCGGCGTATCTCTGAGTAACAAAGTAGCGAAAAAAATCCGCGAGAAAAAAGTCAGGGGCCGTTTGAGCAGAAATGACATGCTGTAAGTGGTCGTCTCAGCAACAGGGTGAAGTTCAACTTACTTTATCGCACGCGGCTCCCCTCCATGTACCTACGCGGACAACGGCTGTCTCCCGGAAAGTGCGGGGAGAAGGGGGCCGGACCGTTTATGTACACAATGTCCCTAATTGGTTGCGCCAGTCCTCGTGGTCCAATGACGTCGGAGGCTGCGCCCCGCGTCAGAGGTGATTGGCGGCGAAGGTATGAGGGCTGGTGGGATTGGTTTAGTAATCCCACGTGGAAGAGGGATACGCCCGTGATATTAGTATTAGGGGTTCAAGTCCCCGTTCTGGTAGAAAACCGGGTTCCGTTTATTAATTGTGTAGACCTACAGAAAATGAAAGTATTGAAACCGGGTGACTCACAGAGAATTATATATTCTCTTTGTCCACTCCTCAGATCACACTGAAGGGAGTTGGTAATAAACCCTCAATGTATTTTGGCAAAACTCAACATTTAAAGCGGTAGGGTGGCACCTGCTCGTGCAGTGAGTGCACCGTCGGCACAAAATACTACCATGTCATGAGGTGAGTGTATTATCGGCACTGAACACTAGTCCAGGTGGAGGGAAATGATGAAAGGGTGGGATCGGGTATTAAGCCTGATCTTCTGCTATTACTATTTCATAGTGCTCCCACCCGAGTCAAGATATTAATAACGATTTACAAAGGCGCAATTAATTGTCGCCAGTAGTATCAGTAAAGTCTCCAAGGAACTGAGTATGGTCTGTCCCACCAGATCTGCAATGGGTCCCTGACTATGGGCATCAGTAAAATTGCTGGAATCCTGGGATTAACATCACACGGCTAGACCCATCAGCGTAATACACTGCCCCACGGTATTTCGTCATTAAGGCCTCTAGAATTCGTACCCAAGCGGTACACCCAACGTTGCTCCTTCTCGAATAGCAAGGAATCTGAACAGCCCTCCAGATGTTCCAAAATTGTCCATTCGAGGTCATTGGGTGTGTGGTTGGCTTGCAGGAAGTGTGTGGTGAGTCTAGTCGTTGATTTCCTGCAGCGAATATTGCTGCGATGTTCACATATTCTGGTTTTTACACGTCTGGATGTCATCCCAACATACTGTAACTTACATCTACAGGTGATCATATATACCACGTTCGTTGTGTTACAGTTAGTATGGCTGCGTAGAACCCAGCGTGTTCCATCCGTCAAATTCAAAAATTTGGTATGCGATGTCAAATGGCATATGCTGCAGTTGCCACAGGGGTGATGACCCGTTACTGGTGGTAGCCCCCAGGCGTTGAGGACACTCGGTGGTTGGTTCTGATTCTTGTTGTCTCTTGGTCGTGTGTGGACCAAGGAGTCTTTTAGACTGGTGGCCCTTTTGTAGGAAAAAAGTGGTTTTTGCCAATGCGCCTTATTGCTGGTGATAATTTTCCAGTTTCGAGATATGCACCTATTCACTGCATTAGAAAGTGAGTTGAAGGTCGTGACGCAAGTCAGGGGGATCTCATTCCTTTCTGGAGGGGGATTGTCTGCCAACAGAACCTCCCTTTGTTGGTTACGTGCTCTCTTTTGACTGGTATTAAGGATCCTTGATGGATATCCCCTTTTCTCCAGTTTGTGGGTCAACACACTTGCTTGTTGCTTATATGTGGATAGCGTACTACAGTTACGTCGTATCCTCAGGTACTGTCCGTACGGGAGGTTCCCCCACAGGGCCCGGGGGTGGTAACTGGTAAAATACAACAAGTTGTTTTTTGCAGTTGGCTTAGAATAGGTTTTCGTTTCCAGTCGGTTGCCTTGCCTCATAACAGTGACATCCAGGAAAGTGAGTTCAGCCTGGGAGTGTTCGTGCGTAAATCTCAGGTGATCATTACACGTATTGATCCAGGCATAGAACTCCAATAGGGTAGGTTCATCCCCCTGCCAAATCATAAATACGTCATCTATGTATCGCCGCCACACGGCGATGTTGCTGCCGTATGGATTAGCGCGATTTAAGATGTACTTTGACTCAAAGTCATAAACATAGAGACCCGCTACTGATGGGGCGAAGGTACTACCCATCGAAGTTCCTGTTGCTTGTAGGTATAGTTGTCCTTCGTATTCAAAAAATTTACGTTTAAGGGCAAGGGTGGCACAGTCCACTACAAAATCCCTAGTGGTGTTGAAATCCCAACCCGCTTTGTCCAGCGCTTCCTTGACCACTTTGATGGTCTCATCCTGCGGGATGCAGGTATATAAGCTCTCGATATCCATCGAGACCAGGAAACAGGGGGCATTTGGCAAAGTGATAGTGTTGAGCAGAAAAAGGAAACTCTTGGTGTCCTTGAGATAGGTAGTTGTGGATTGTACAATCGGTTTTAAAAAGAAGTCACAGTACTGTGAGAGAGGTTCAAGAAGCGATCCTAGGCCTGAGACAATTGGCCGTCCGGGAGGGGGTTGCACATTTTTGTGTGTTTTTGGTAACACATAAAAGTACGGAACCCGACCCTCTGATTGCGTCAGGAAATCAGCCTCTTTCTTCGAGATCCAGCCATCCCTCTCTGCTGTTGACACCAGTTCACAAATTTCATTTTTTAAGTCGTTAGTTGGATCTGTCTCTAGTGGGATATAATTAACCGCATTGTTCAAAAGTCTGCGACATTCTGTGTCGTAGTCGTTTTTGTTGAGAATTACAATCCCACCCCCCTTGTCCGCACTTTTGATGATGATTTCCTTATTTTTCTTGAGGGATTGTATAGCCTTAAACTCATCAGCGGTCAAGTTCTTAAAGGGAGTCGGTTCCTGCAGCTGTTCTATTTCTTTAAATACAGCTTGTTCGAAAACTAGGATCTCTGGTGCAACTGTGTGTGTGGGTGGTATAAAGGTTGATTTCAGTTTGAAATCTGTGTCGCTCTTAGTCCCTTCCGCCTGTTCTCTTTCTGATGATTCAAAAAAGTTTTTTAGGCGTAGTTTCCTAAAAAAATTGCTCAGTTCGCAATGGAGTTTGAAGCGGTCAAGTTTGGGAGTGGGGATGAAACCTAATCCTTTCTCCAACACTTTTGTTTCGGCCGTGGAAAGATTGTAAGAAGACAGGTTCACCACTAGGGTTTCGCACTGCTGGGACCGGGTCTCTGATCCATCGGTATTGGGTTGTTGGGATCCCCTGTCCCTTCCTGAGTGTCCCAATGTACATGGTTGGGACCTTTCTGCCTCCCTCGGTTGCCCCGCCTGCCTCTGTCCTGAAAAGGATGCGGGTACTCTTGGGGGTTGTAATGTGGATACGGCATGAAGTGTGGGTTCCAACCCATCATGGGGGGAAAAGGAGCCTGGAAAGGACTGGGATGGAAAGGGCCCATGGTTTGTTGGGGAAAAGGTGCTCTCCAGTTAAACTGGTGATAGTCACTTGTGGCTTATTGTTGCCCACGCCCACGCCCTCTGCCCCTCCCCCCCCCCCTTCCTCTCGGTCTTTTCCCAGTGTTGTCAGAACTGGACCCGCTGGTGTTAGAGTCCGCTGAGCTATCGGAATTGTAACCTGTACTTGAGGAAGGGGTGAAATCAGGAGTGGAGTAGGGGTAGACTTTGGCGTAGGACCACCTCTTCAGATCTTTTTGTAGCTTCTGTGACTTAGATTGGGCCAGATTCTCCTTGAACTCATTTTGTTCCTTTTTGAGTTCCTCTAATCTCTTCTTGTACCCAGTGATTGTTGTTTTAAAGTGGGCTTCGGTGGTCTGAATTTCCACTAGTAGGGCATCAGAGAGACGCAGCGCGGTTTTGATAATTAATATGCCCCAATCTCGTGTGCAGTGCCACGCTATTTGTGCCCATTCTTTACGGAAGACTGCGTCTTCAAGGAATATTCTGGGGGCATTTGTTACCAGTAAACCTTTAGGGGCTGCGTTGTTGTTCAAATATTCTTTTATCATGGTACCATGGAGAATGGCCCTGATTCTGTTACGTTTAAGTTCCCCCAACTTCTCCCAATCACCAGTCTGTGAAATGGCATGTGCCAGTAGTGGGTCAGAAAAAAGGGAGTCGTCCCCTAATATTGCATCTGCTTCTTCCCTCGTAAAAGAGAGACCTTGGTCCTCCATATTGTATGGAAGAGATTTGCAAGAAAATATGGAGAGAGTGCTCTTATCTTTCCTTCACTGTTAGGTTCCCTTTCCCTTCCTTTAACCACTTTCTCTCTTACCTCTTCCTTTTCCCAACTGTACTTGGTTTGTCGCTCTCTCCTTTTCCTACTATTTCCTCTCCTTCTCACCAAGTAGCAGCATCGGGGATGGTGAGTTACAATGCTTTAATTAATCAATCTGGAGTGTCATTCTGTGTTTCTCCTGTGCTGTGAAACCGAAGTCGCGCAAGAGCTGGCATTGCCTTTGGACAGAGGGAGCTGCTAAACATGAAGTTCCCTCTGTCCAAAAGAAATTATGCTCCACTTCTAGTAAGCAAAAGCATTTTCTGCTCTTACTTACTAGAAGCATTGCAGTGTTTGCTATGGCCCTAACAAACAGCAATTTAACGGGAGTGGGCCCACCGGGACATTGCAGGAACTGGCCCTGAGGGGTGAAGTTCCCGAGGGCCATCTATGTTAGAGGTTATTCCGGGAATGTGATGGTTCGCACCCTGGCTGCGAAGGGGATGCACAGCCCCCTGCATTCAAATACGTGAAAGCACATGGAGGTGGCGGTCCACGGGGTTGGGGGGTCTTTGCAGCTCCTCCCCACTAATAATAGTTAATGCCCAGTGGAGGCCACCCTGCATTTTTTTCATTTAAAAGCTCTGGGGAGGTGGCAGTCCCTGGGACTAGGAGGGAGTCCAAGAGGCCACCCAATTTTTTAAATAAACAAACACCGGTGAGGTGGTGGTCTCTGGGGCGCATGCAGGAACCCGCCCAATTAATACAATAGGAAAACCTCGGGGAGGTGGCAGCCTCCAGGGTTTAATGAAACTCTAGGAGAGGGTCCCCATGCAGCCCCCCCCACCATAGGACATGGACCCCATGTGCCCGTTCCTTAATTTTTATCAGGAGCTTTTTTTAAAAGCCGAGTAGGCACCTGTGCATTTTTTTTCCCAAATTTTGCCCCAGATTCACGGATCCACCAGTGAGTCTGTGGCAAAATTACAAAAAATAAGCTTTTAAGCCCCGCAACACCACCATATCTAGGGGGAAAAGAATATTCCTAACCTGTCCCCTTTTCTTTATTTTTTACTTTTTTGGGGGGACTTTGCTTCCTGGCTGCAATGTTGGTAGCCAATCAATTTTTAGTGGGATCCGTGAGCCCCCTGCAAGGACTAGCGTCCCCAGATATTGGCTTGGCAAACAGAATGGTTTTAGGAGAGACTGAACACCTCGGTGACAGCAATTAAACGATGAACAAAACAAAGAGGTCATGGAGCCCTCACAGAGTTTGCTCCTCAGTTTTCAGCACTTCAAGGAGGTTTCCGTGATCTTCAGCACGGCTCTGAGACATGTTCTGACTGCCTCTTTTTTATCATTAGTTTCTACTTCAAAATCTGGTGGCAGGTCCTGTCCCCTGTGCTCCCCCCCACTCACCAAAATCTGGTGGGAATAAAAAAATCCTCATTGCCTCCATGGTGAGATGGTTTGTGTGATCAAATCATCTTCTTTGTTGAACAGTGGTATGTGATGGAGTTATGACAGAATGGTCACATTCCATAAGCAAACCCATTCTGGGTGCAGGTGGTGCAATCTCCTGATGCCAGTAGTCCTGTTTGTTAATATTCAGAACCTTCACTTGGTCGAGAAACAATTTCTAGTGCGCAGAGTCTTTCAGGCGGAGAACATACAGAGAGTATGGCTGGAAATATATGTGCCTTAGTGACTGACATTCCTCAGGACCGCTGTTTGCCCAGCCCCTCTGATGTACTTCGGGAAGGGGTTTCCTCTCATATTTGTCATTCATTCAGGCAATACTGTATGTCAGTGAAGGTTAGGGATTTTATTGTAGAATAATTTACTTTGGTTCGCGATAAGATTTTTGGCAAATGTCTTACTAAGTTATTTTGTGGAGTTGTTTTATTTTTGTTTGTAGGAATGTCTGTACCTGTACCGGATGTAAGTTCCATTCCTGTATTAGACTAATACACGAATGGGACTACTATTAGTTCCCCCTTTTTCCATGTGTATTCTCTGTTCTAGCTATGATGCACCTCCTGCTGTATATTGCAAGATTGTCAGGTGGGGGTGAGTTTGGAGTGGGGAGGTTGATAAATGCAATAAAAAAACTCAACTTCTGTGGCTCGCAGCCGCCTCTCTTCTGTCCTCAGTCCTCGTAATCTTCCTGTTCCGGATGGCGGCAGCAGTAAGCACCCGGGCAGACAGGCTCTCCTGAGCCAATCACATCACTGCATTGCAGCCTTGTGATTGGTCTGAGTGCCTTGGATCGGCGCTCAGACTGGAACAGGGAGCCTGTGCATGTTCCTGACCAGGCTGTGTAATGCAGTCTGGTTGGAACATGAAAAATGTGCATCAACTGTTTGGTCGGCCCAAGAGGGCCGGCCAAACAGTTAATGCACACTTAGGGAGTGCACACCACTCCTCCCCTGCTCTGGCCATCTCCGGCACACCCCACCACTGACTTCAGTTGGGAAAATAAAATTATAATAAGAATATGTTATTACCATTTTATTTTCCCTGTTGAGCAGTAGGGTGACGAGCGGAGGAGCCGCCACTGAACAAACTTGTCCAATTCTTTAACAAATTTGGCATTATTATAATGTGTCTTTATGATATGCCAGCTGAAATAGACAGAGTTCTGTTGGGTGTCACAATTTCAGCAGAAATTGTGAGAAATGCCTATTAATAAGCATGGAAATAGAGAGTTAGAATGATAATCCCTTTCAGGCAGTGTGCAAGAGCTACCATTAGTGAGTCTTTACTTGTCTCTGCACATGGAACTTTTTAATATCCACAAAACATGACAATGAAGAGAGATTCATCAATAGCATGCATTATTCTGCTGTCCAAAACAACACAGATTACATATAATACAATCAATTAAACTAACATAAAATGGAAAATGAAAACATTTTTTACAGTGTTCACATATACAGACATGAACACATATAAGCCACACATAGTCACATGTCCACACTTGTGACGCTCAAGGTATCCTTGTATTGTTTTCTTTATATATTTGTAGGATAGCTGACGCAGGTCATTGGATAATTACGCAGACGTTTATATATATAATATATATATAAGGGAGTTTTATAAAGCGCATGGTTACGCTCAGATGGCGTGTCCCCGCACTAAGACAGATGAACCAATGCCGGCAGGCCGCAGGGTCTTTCGACCCTCTGATAACATGTTAATGGTTATACATCTTAGCGGGTCTTCCACAGGACTATCAAAACAAAAAGGGGACAAGCCTCAAAAAGGAGAATCCAGGATCACAAAATGAGCATCCTGTGAAATATCATCAATGCATATTCCAAGGATAGATTGGAAAGGGATCCACATCTGACTTGGTGCAGCGAGATGTCAGGGCCTTGGAGAGTCTATGACTAGGTGGTCTTTTATTTGGTTGTGACTGCATCCTTGGTCAGTTTGTCCATGTGAATGTGTCTGTGGGTGGGAGGGGAGAGCACTAGCCACAGTGGCAAGTCATCTCGCCGCGCAGTATTCGAAGGCATCTGTGTACTGAACTAACATTTCGTTTTAATGTTTTGGTCTCTGTTTGGAAGTACACTCCCCACCACCCACATCATTACATGGACCCCTGTTCTTAGAGGAAATCAGCTGCAGGAAGACCAGAGTCTGCCTTTCGAAGTCACTTTCACTCTACTGCTAAGTGAAAGAGGGAAAAACAGCAAAGACAGACTATTTCCTGGGGACCTGACCTTTTCAAATGAACTGTTTTACCAGGTAGCCAAAGCCAAGCCACTTCACTCGCACAGAGCCCACAATTACCTTTTGCCTTGCAATAAATAAATTAGAAACATTTTTCAATGCAGCATCTAAACAGGCTTTATATATAATTTACGCTTTAATTTCTCAGATTTCTACCCATGGCAATATCCAGACAAATCATTAATCAATAAGGACTAATATCAAGCCTTACATTATTAATCTTTATTCATGGTGCTGAGCATGCAGGGAAGTGGATAGATTAAAATGGGACTCGAGAGTCACCTTTCAGCGGTACTTAAAACCCCGAGCTCCTCTCCTCCGGCCGCCCCCAATCCTAGATGAGGACAGGCGAGACCGCATGAAGCTGCTGAGCCCCTTGAGGGGATACGAGCAAATATCATTAAATAAACATAGCCCTCAACGCAGAATAGATTAGTAGTGGGTTGGGAAATCTTTAACAGAAATGTAAGAAAAGGGAACAGAAGAGGTGAACCAGCCAGTGGCGCCTGAGTCATTAAATGACCCTGGGCATGCCACCCTCTACCACCACTCCTCCACCCCTCTCTTGGGCACAAGCTGGTGATATCATGCAGCTGTAAACAGATTTTCACCCCAGCCTTGGCTAAAAGCAAGTCGAGCATCGTCCGAAATCAAGGCCTCGGCACTAAGAAGAGAAAGGGGGTGCATCCACCAGACCCCTAGCATTTTGATGGAAGTTATTTGTATTCCGGGGAAAATATTCAGGCTAAAATGTACTTGAAAGCAACAAACGCGACACATTTCGTGTAACGATGCAGACCCTCTACATACATGTTGCCAATAGACCCGATTCAGGCGGAAGACTCGTGATGTATGAAGCCCAAAAAAGCCTGGGCCTCATTTATGAAAAGTGACGCATCACTGCGTGAAAACTGCGATGCGTCACTTTTCACTGCGCCCTCTTTGCGACACCAATGATGCGTCATATTTACAGTATGATGCATCATGTCGCAAGGAGTTCCAGATACGTCAGTATTTCTGACGTATCTGTAGGCGCAAAAGTGACGCATTGCTGGAGTTTGTCACAAAAGTGACGCAACTCCAGCAATGTGTACTTTCAGCAAGCCCCATGTGAAAGGGCATGCGTCAGTCTTACACCTGCCATGAGGCAGGCGTTAGATTTTGATGCATTAGCGTCCAAGAAATGGCGCAGTGAAATCTTATAGATTGCATTGCGTCACTTCTATGACTCTTTCTTGTACAGAACACCCCCCCTTGCATACATTATACCTGGCGCAGGTATAATGTGGCACAGGGGTTTACAAAGTGACGCATCTACCTAGATGCGTCACTTCGTAAATGTGGTGCAACAAGGCACATTTTTTACTCCACTGGTGTGTCACTAAAAGTGACGCACCAGCGGCGTAAAAGTGACGCAAGGGCTTATGAGCCCCCCTTTATTTAGGGTGCCTTCCTGCCTGACAATGCCTCTGCTTCACCATAGGTCAATGAAGAAAATACGTTCTTCTGTTTTTTTTCCCAAATCTCCTACTATTCTCTTCTAAAATGTTGGCTTGTTTGAACCTATGCCATCTGATGTGCTCTAGGATGCACAGACCTGCACATACCGCAAAATGTAAACTATTCCGTCCGATGAACAGCGCCTAGAGAATGCGCTTTTTTTTTGCTGCAACGTTTAAAGAACTTGAAAAATCTGTAGAGACCACCACACACACCGTCTTGCTTGCTGCTCTACTAAGCGAACCACGATGTACAATACACCACAGAAGCCGCAAGGTGGCACTCCAGAGCCGTACAAAATTCTTTAAATACATTTTTACATTCAGATGGTAATTACTCCTCTAATGTCACAACTTACTGAGCATTCTAAAAAACTGACTTTACAATACAATGCAGAGTTTACGCCATCATGCATGTGCTGTCACAGCTTGCTTAACGTTCTGTGGGATTTCTTAAGATGGAAAGCAAAGCATGTTAAAAGCTTAACGCCGCATGCACTTAAAAGAAACACGAGCCAAGGTTTCAATGAAATCAGGTCAGTGCCATAAAAGAAAAAGAAAAAAGTGCTGGAATCACGCAAGGCTGTTTTGTAAGGTTTAATTCCACAGTGCTGCTGTCTTATCAACAATATTCTGCCTTTGACAAATAGCCTGCCCCCACCTATAGTCACAGGGTGCTTTGGGACAATCTAAACATACAGTAATTCAAAGCACAGCATCAGAGTTAGGAAGATAGTCAGGTGCAGAGAACTGTACTGTGCTCAGTGACCTAAAGAACGCAAAATGCTGCCTACCACACTGGAGAATGTGAGGGTCCCCTGACTCTCTCATGTCTCGGTCAATGGTGGGAGCAGCTCCCGGGCGGTGACGTGGGGAGGGGCAGGGTGCGGGGTAGTAATCTATGGATTACAGAGGATTACAGGCAAGTAAACATATAAATAAATAAAACAAATGTTGTTGCGTGCACTGCATCGCGTTTGGGGATGCTATGCGCGCAGCGAAATTTGTTTTATTTATTTATATGTTTATTTACCTGTAATCTTCCATTATCCATAAATTACTACCCGCCACCCTGCCCCTCCCCCTCCCCACGTCACCGCCCGGCAGCTACTCCCACCACCGACCGCTACTGCTCACAGGCATTTATTGGCATTGGGCTGACTAGGAAAGGCTGATGGGCTGGGGTCTCCTTGCACCACGAGGTCTGCAGGGCCTAGTGTTACGCCCCTGACTATGTATGCATCAAAAATGTAGGTAAGGCAGGTATTCATTACCGCTTCACTGAGTTCTCCTTGTTCCAGTTCTAAAGAAATGTCACCTCGCCTCCCAACAGTTCATTTACATTCTATCTATACATTTATGTGTCTTTTTATAGATAATGTTGTGTGTATGTTTTATATTTCTGTTACGCACACAGGGGGGATATTATCATGAACGTGTGATAACTATTGCAAAATTAGCTTAACGCAACTTTCATCATCGCAGCCTATCGCAAGAAAATAACACTGTATGAACTAAGTATTCACAACACGGAGGCACCATGCCATAGGCCCACGACAACGCGTCAAATGTCCACGATAAAGCCAACTCGACGCCACAGAAATGTGAAACACGAATGCAAAAATGTTTTTGATAAGGCCAATTGCGATACAAAAAGCAGTGAAAACCAGCGACAGGCCTGCAAATCCCACACGTCAGGTGGGTAAATGCACTTTAAAAGCAACAAAAAGAACACTCCAAAAACATTTCAAAGTGCTTAGTAACATGGATGCACCCAGACCGAGTGCAGAGGTAAACGGGAACCCCACATGCTCCACAGACCAACAGCAAGGAACAACGGCGTCGGGGAAGGCCAAGGAGAAGAGGGAGAGGAAGATGAGGTGCAGTCCGCAGGAAAACCAGATCAGCATCACAGAGGTGACAGAACACTACCATCAACTGACCCACAATTAGACTAAAGTGAATGCAGTCGGAGTGTCGAGGAGGTCAATGGAGGAGGCCAAGAGGCGCAAGCACGAACGGCGACAGGAGGTGGGAGCCCAGCACCATAGGAGGAGCTGGAAGAAATGGAGGCCATAGTCATCAGTGTGGAGACGGTGCAAGGAGTTGGGAGTCCGGACACAGCTCGAAAGGACCTGACACAACATCAACAGCTTGAGTAACGACCAGGGACTGGGGGCCCGGGAGTAGATGGGCACAATGGCACACATGCACAACGATGTTTAGCACATTGCACACCCATAATGACCCTGGATCATGACCCTGATCCCCTGGCACACTGCAGCACACAAACATAGCAATAACAGCACATCCACATTGATGACAATGTGGTACAATGTGCAACCCCAACAATGCAGAACAGAGGACACAACTGGCAGAATGCGCAGAAACAGGCCAGCTACATCTAGCAGAGCAGGAAACTGTGAGATGGAAATGTACTGGTACAACCTCACATCCGTCATGTAGCCAAAATGTCCACAGTCCCGCATCAAAATCCAGCACCTCACAAACATCCACAATGTACATAGTCATACAGTCTGCCTGTACACAAAAACGATATGCCAACATTCATGTCAACACAATGTCAACATATATCTCCCCTTGACATTGCAGAGGGACAAACAACACCTCCAGCAGAGCAGACCAGACAACTCATCAGTGATGCTGGAGAGGACCACCACACCTTCGGCACCAACGCCATACAACAGCTCATGGACATCCCAGGGAACCCACTACCAAGACCAGGGCAACCAAGCTACATAGAGGAGAACCCAGCCCATGCACTGACCACACAGCAGGAAGCACCCGCCAGCATGCCTGGCTCCCAACACTTCACCGAGTCACACATGGCATTCCGATGCCAGGTGTCAGAATGCGAAAAGGATGTGGCCGAACAGGTGCGGGTGGGGTCCGAACCCATGGAAGACGAACCAGATCACATACGTGGATGTCTAATTCCCTTCAGGGACCACCTACACCTGACAAAGGAGACCCACACTGCGACAGAGACAAATGCATTTGCACATTTCAAGTACAGAACCACACCCAGAGGCACGCAATTATCATTCACAAACCCACGCTGGACCTGCGTACAACGGCCCAGTCCTCTCCTCTTACGTATTGAGTGGGTGACGACAAAGCTACATGTCCAGGCTCTAACCCGCTGCCTGCGGTGCCATGGTTGCATCCGCTGTACACAGCACAATGTAATGTAGTAGTGCCCCGGGCCCTCATGCATAGATTATGACTACACGGACACATGCAGATAGTTCGTGGAACTGGCTACAGGCACGTGTGCCCGGCCCCTTTATTAGCAGGGTCACACGTACAGTGATGCCTGTGCTGGATGGGTGTAGAGTGAGTGTAAGCCAGGCCACATGGAGTGGTTGGTGCTGGCAACAACTTGAACAGTGATCACCATTAAAACGGAAACAGAAAACACCAGCATAACATAAACCACTACAAAGCATCATGGTGGTAGCTGGAGCAAGTACAGAGGTCACCCAAAATGCAAACATAAGTGTCCGTGAGTTGAGGTGCACTGAGGTTGGGGCACTAGAGCTGAGCGTGCTCATGTGAATGAATTGTCTAGGATTGTGTACCTTTGGGATACACGTGATGCAGCTGTAGTGGGGTGTGTTACACCTGCATCATCTTCTTCATCATCGTCCCAGGTCTCCCACACTGCCTGAGGTGACATTTCTGCATAACCTCTCCACAGTACAAAACTCAATCATTAACGGTCCATTGGTTGCGGTGCACTGAGTTATTGGCACCTGGAGTGCTGAGCAGGGTATCAGGCAGAGGATGGCATCCACGACAGGAGTGAGCAACTCCGTTAGTCTGCCAGTACCAGTGTTTCGACTCTGGCAGTTGGCGGTTGGAGGTGGTCCTGGCGGTGGTGGCGTCAGCCTCATGCGGTGATGCGACGTTTGGGCCGTTCAGGACTCGATTTGATGTGTGTTGGAACCTAATGTTGTCAGGTCACCTAAGGTAGCCTGGCCTAGGGTAAGATAATCTCTAATTGAGGCACATGTGTAAAGATTGCATACAACCCAACAGTAACATCGAGCAACTCCACTCAAAAATGACGCTACACCAAACTTTGTGTAAAAATAAGAGCTGTTTTATAAAAATATTCTTTGTTGACTTCTCTCCCTCAGCAATTTACAATTAAATACAATGTCCAATTTCTATTAGTTCTTTCCATAAATCCAATAGTATTAGGAGATCCCAACTCAGCAGTGTTTACTCCTCCAACATTGAGTTATCCTTAGGCAACACTTTCTTAACAGACAATAATAGCACTTTATACAGTGACAGATTAACCACCCACGCTGAGGTCTCCTGATTACCAAAAGAACATTTACGCTTTTATATATTATCAACTTCAGCCTACTTCCTTGGGAGTTTCAAACTCAAAGGTCTCGGGGAAAACCTCCTTTTCACCCACTGTGTGTCCCCTTTTTCACAATCAGTGAATAATCCCAGAATTTCAATTCTCAATGACAATATCGACAGCTCTGTTAACATCTCTTCTCAATTAGCACAGGATAAGGTCCCAATGTCTTTCTCCCTTCCTCCCCTGTAAGAAAAACCCAATAGGTGCACCTCCCTCAGTTCAATACCCACAGTGTCTCAGGCTTCTTTCCCAGCCTGGAGGTGTTTTCTTGCTTCACTCACTCCACTGAGCCTTTTAACGGCCCTCTCTCACTAATCAGGGCAGTCAGAAAGTAAATCAGCTTCAGAAGGAAGAAGGAGAGGGGGGCCTCGGAGTTACTCCCGAAGTTGGGGTCGGGACGAACTCCTCCCCAGACACTATACACTCCTCCCTCTGGTTCTCCACCTTACTTGGGGCCCAAACGAGGGATAACGCTGTGTCCAGACTTCGACACTCTCTCCTCCTGTAGGCTCCTGCACAATCTCCGGCACTCCCCTCACTCGCCAGTAACGGTGGGGGCAGGACTGAGGAGGCTGGTCTGGCAATCTGGCGCGAACCTCGCCGAACACTCTCTGGGGTTGCTGTAGCGCCTGCGCGGGAGATCAGTTTCCCCGCTCGGCGCCGCCTCCCTCACGCGGAGGACCGATGACTGCTACTGAGCCTGCGCCGGGTATTAGCAGACAGCCGGCTCCCTTACTTCCTTCAGCCGCTCCACTGGGCCTGCGCAAGGTTAAGCGCTTCCACAGCTCGAGCGCTGCAGCTCAGCATCACCAATGCCACCACTTGCCACTGCCTCAGGGGATACTTAGCAGCGCCGGGTACAGAAACTCACTCCATCCTTCTCCTCTGGATACCGGTGAGGAATTCCCACGAAAAGGAAGGGAAGGGGAAAGTAGGCTTTCCCTGACTAGCGCAGGGAAAGTGTGAGTCAAAGGGGCTCAGGGGCCCACAGCCACGGCCGTACTGATTCCCTCAGGAAATAAGGACCAATGAGAGGGTTCGGTCAGGGGCAAGAGGGGGAACGTCTTCTGGAAGAGATTGTCAATCCCACAGACCAACTAACTCCTTCTAGTGCGTCCTCCTCCTCACACCGCTGCCTCTCTCCTCTACTAAACTGGGCTGCACAAAATGGCTTCCTGACCTCTGCCCTTATATAGCCTGTCCACACAGGCTCCAACAGGGTCCAGAAAGTTCTGGAAGGCCTAATGTTAACCTATGGGGCATTCTAGGATATGGCAGTTGGGACAGTTGGTAGCCACCATTTTGTGACTCTAAGTGAATTCCTGTCAGGAAAGGCATCTAGGTCTAAGGTGAAAAACTATGAGGGTAAAAGAACACCTATCCCCCAGGCCAACACCATAAAAACCTAGTGGACTCAAAAAGATACAAAGGTATGAGGGGCAAAAAGGGGACAAAAAAAATAAATAATTGGAGGACCTACGCAAAAGGCCAGACAGGTCTAACACGCGTCCCCCCCAGCTGAAAGTGGGGAGAGCTACCCAACCCCTTGGGAGTCCTCATCACTAAGGCGGAAATACCTAGAGAGACCGTCTGCATTGGCGTGGTCTACTCCAGGCCGATGTTCCACCCGGAAGTCCATTCCCTGTAGGGAGATAGACCATCTCAGCAACTTAGGATTCTCCCCCTTCATCTGCATCAGCCAAAGAAGGGGTCGGTGGTCAGTCTGAACCAGGAAGTGCGAGCCAAACAGGTATGGCCGCAGCTTCTTCAGAGCCCACACCACCGCGAAAGCTTCCCTCTCAATTGCACTCCACTTCTGTTCCCGGGGAAGCAGTCTCCTGGATAGGAAAACCACAGGCTGATCCAGGCCCTCTTCATTTAGTTGCGATAACACTGCCCTAATGCCATGTTCTGATGCATCTGTCTGGACAATGAACTCCTTGGAGAAGTCTGGGGCCCTCAGGACCGGTGCTGCACACATTGCCTGCTTCAACTTTTCAAAGGCTTGCTGACAAGCCTCTGTCCAAACTACCCGTCGAGGTTGTTTCTTTGAGGTAAGCTCTGTGAGGGGTGCTACAATAGTACCATACCCCTTCACAAAGCGACGGTAGTAGCCTGTGAGGCCCAGGAAAGCTCGGACCTCAGTCTGGGTCTTGGGGGGTTCCCAGGCCATGATTGCCTCAATCTTCGCCTGAAGGGGCTGCACTGTTCCCCTACCCACCAAGTGTCCAAGGTACACAACCGACCCCTGCCCTATCTGACATTTGCTGGCCTTGATGGTCAATCCAGCTTGTTTCAGGGCCTGGAGAACTGCTTGCAAATGTTGCAAATGGTCCTCCCAACTGTTACTGAAGACAGCAATGTCATCCAGATAAGCAGCGGAGAAACCCTCCATTCCGGAGAGGACCTGATTCACCAGCCGCTGAAAAGTGGCAGGGGCATTTTTGAGCCCAAAGGGCATCACACAAAATTGGAAGTGTCCCTCAGGCATGGAGAAGGCTGACCTTTCCTTTGCTCCGTCTGTCAGGGAGATCTGCCAGTACCCTGAAGTGAGGTCAAAGGTACTTTGATACTGGGCAGCTCCCAGCCGGTCAATTAATTCATCCGCCCTAGGGATCGGATGAGCGTCAGTTTTTGTAACTGAGTTCAGTCCCCGGTAATCCACACAGAACCTCAGTTCTGGAGTGGTGCCCGGTGGAGCGGCTTTTGGAACTAGAACCACCGGGCTGGACCAGGGGCTGTTGGAAGGTTCGATAACTCCTAGTTCCAGCATCTTGACGACCTCACCATGGATGCTAGCCTTCACCTTGTCGGACAGCCGGTAGGTCTTTGACTTCACTGGTGGGCTGTCTCCTGTGTCCACATCATGGGTACACAGGTGGGTCCTTCCCGAGACAAGGGAGAACAACGTAGAGTACTGCTCCAGTATCTGGCGGCAGTCCTCCCGCTGTTCAGGAGTTAGGGATGGGGAGAGAATCACTCCCTCCACTGACCCATCCTTTTCTTGAGACGAGAACAAGTCTGGGAGAGGTTCGCTTTCCGCTTCCTCTCCTCCACCAGTCACCATCATTAAGATGACCTCTGGCCTCTCATGGTGGGGTTTGAGTCGGTTAGCATGTAGCACCCGTAGGGGCTGTCGAGGGGTCTTAAGGTCCACCAGATATGTGGCCTTACCCTTCTTTTCTAACACCTCAAAGGGGCCTGTCCAGCGATCCTGGAGGGCACTTAGCTCTCCAGGCTCCATCACCCACACTTTCTGGCCAGGCTCCAATTCCACCTGGTGAGCGTTGTGGTCATACCACTCCTTCATCACTGCCTGGCTGGCCTCCAAGTTGTCAGAAGCTTGCTTCCACAACTTCACCATTTGGCTCCTGAAGGCCAGCATGTAGCTCACCACATCCTGGGGGGGTTTCCTGGGAGACTTTTCCCATCCATCCTTCACCAGGCTGAGAGGACCGCGTACAGGGTGCCCATACAGAAGCTCAAGGGGCTGAAGCCCACTCCCTTCTGTGGCACTTCCCTGTAGGAGAATAGCAAACAGGGTAGGAGGACGTCCCATTTCCTCCGCAGGCTTTCAGGCAGACTTCTGATCATGCCCTTTAAGGTCTTGTTGAACCTTTCTACCAGACCATTGGACTGGGGGTGATAGGGAGTGGTGAACCGGTAGGTCACTCCACACTCCTTCCACATTGCCCGCATGTATGCTGACATAAAGTTGGTCCCCCTGTCGGACACAACTTCCTTGGGGAATCCCACTCGGGTAAAGATCCCCATCAGGGCCCTAGCCACCACAGGTGCAGTGACAGTCCTCAGAGGTATTGCCTCTGGGTACCGTGTGGCATGGTCCACCAGAACCAGGATAAACCTGTGACCAGCTGTTGTTGGTGGATCCAATGGCCCTACAATGTCGATGCCCACCCTTTCAAAGGGGGTGCTAACGACAGGAAGTGGTTCCAGGGGAGCTTTCAGCTTCACCCCTGTTTTCCCACTGGCTTGGCAGGTTACACACGTCCGACAGTAGGTGTTAGACGCCACTTTCATCTGAGGCCAGTAAAAGTGGGGGACAAGCCGAGCAAAGGTCTTGTCCTGACCTAAGTGTCCTGCCAAGGGAATTTCATGAGCCAATTCCAGCAGAAAGGCTCGGTACCGTTGCGGGACTACCAAGGCCCTTGATGAACCAGGTAAGGGTACCTTAGGTTCACTGTTGAGGAGTCCATCCTCCCAGTAAATGTGGAAGTGTCCCGCAACGTCCCCTGCTGCCTGGGCTTCAGCCTGTGGCCTCAGTCCCTCAAGGGTAGGGCACTCCTTCTGGCCCTTACAGAACACCTCTCTGGTAGGCCCTCCCTCCACATGCCACTCAGCAGGGATGGGCAGGTCCTCCAGAGAAACTACTTCCCCCTCCACGGACTCCTGGTCCATCACCGCAGGTGGCTGATCTGTCACATGAGGTGTGGAAGCCGAAGCAGGCTTCTCCTGTCTTCGGGTCTGTCCCTTTTTGGCAGCGGTTTTGGGCCATTGTTCCAGGCTCCAACCCAGGCGAACTCCCTCTCCGGGCAGTCGCAGACCTTGTGCTTACACAGGCCCAGTCAGGTGTACCTAGCATCACTGAATGCGTCCGGTATTCCACCTCTCTCCAAGCATTATGCTCCATGTCATTCCCCAACAGACAATCAACTGGCAAGGCAGGGCTTACGGCAACTCGAAGTGAACCTGCAACCCCTTCCCACTCAAAGGGAACCTCGGCCACGGGGTAGTGGCCCATTCTGCCGTCAGCCATCGCGGCGGGGTGGAGTACATTGGGAATCACCTGCTCTGGAGAACCCAGATGACTTCTCACCATAGTCATACTGGCTCCTGTATCTCTCAGAGCCTCCCCTCTCTGGCCATTGATGGTGATCCACTGCCCATACTTGGTAGTATTTGGGGGCACCTGGATCTTAGGAACCATCTACCGTTCTCCAAGGGACACTAAGGTGACACCCGCCCACTCACCCCCCTTATCTAAGGGCAACTCCTCCCCGAGCGCTACACTAGCTACTCCCGGGGCTTTTCCTACGGTGGGAGGGGGTGGTCTCTTTGGGCATCTGACATCTCCCTTATAATGTCCAACACCACCACACTCAAAACAGTGGACAACCCTTGGCTGCTGGCTTTGGCCAGGATGAGGGTTTCTGGGCGGGTTAGCCTTAGGGGTGAAACCTGTTCCCTTTCCCTGGAAACTATTTTGGGGACCTTTAGAGAACTCCCGCTTTTTATCTCCCCCCTCCTTCTTCTGAGGGGCACCCCTGTCCGGCCTTTTGGGAATCTCCTCCAGTCCCCTTTGGGGACACCCGGGTACTTGCCCAGATGTCCGCCTCCTCTGCAAGCTTCCGCGGGTTGGTCAGCTTGCTGTCCACCAGGTGCTGGCGCAGCTCGGGAAAACATTTCTCGAGTAGATGCTCTTTCAAAAAAAGATCATACAACCCCTCATAATCCTTCACATCACTGCCCTGTACCCAGCCCCCCAATGCCTTCCTTGCATAATCCAGGAAATCCACCCAGTTCTGGGTGCTTAACTTGTGGCTCCCCCTGAACTTTTGGCGATACTTTTCCTGGGTTAGCCCAAACTTTCTAATCAACGCTAACTTCATAGTAGGGTAGTTGGTCTGCTCCTTTGGTTCTAAGGCTAACAAGGCGTCCCGACCAGTAGGAGGCATGTACTTGTACAACCCACCCCCCCAGTGTTTCTCCTGGATCCCATGGGCTCTTAATTGAGACCTCATAGGCAGCCAGCCACTTGGCTATGTCATCCCCCTGACTATAGCTGGCAACTATATCCTTAGGCAGGTAGGGTCTGGACTCCCTGGTTGGTTCTCTGGTTTCGCTGCCACCATTTGGAGAGTTGGCGAGTCCTAACTGTAGAGCCTTGAGTTCTAGCTCTTTTAGTCTAAGCTCATGAGTCATCCTCTGTTCCTCCTTCTCCTGTTCTAACCTGGCTAACTCCCATTTCAGCTTCCTTTTTTCCCTCCTGTCTGTGAGTTCCGCTTCGGTCAAGCTTCCCCCGGAGACACTACTGCCCCCCCTAGAGAAGGTCATTGGTCCTGCGAGTAGGTTTCCCACCTCAGGGTGGAATAATCCCTCTACCTCTATGACCGTGTCCCGGTCTGTCCCTTCATCCTCCTCCTTCCCTTCTCTGCGTGCTTCCACCCAAGCCCTTAAACTGGTCTGGAGTTCCCCCTTCTTAGCACCACGCTTAAAGAACACCCCCTTTTGTTGGCAGAAATCCTTTAGCTGGGCCACAGAATAAGTGTCCAGTTCTTCCAGTGCAAATTCCATTTTGCAAACGGCAACACAAGGTTCGACACACAAAAAGAATAGAGTTACAAGGGCAACCTGAAGCTACCTTCACCCCACCACCAGGAATAAATTTGGAAAAAACAAAAGTAAAAATTAGGAAGGCCGCTAGGAGAAAACTCCAGGTGTAGGTTAGTGGATTACACTCAGTTACTGCAGAGTAGTCGCAACCACAGTCAAGATCCCACCGCTAGACACCAATATGTTGGAACCTAATGTTGTCAGGTCACCTAAGGTAGCCTGACCTAGGGTAAGACAATCTCTAATTGAGGCACATGTGTAAAGATTGCATACAACCCAGCAGTAACATCGAGCAACTCCACTCAAAAATGACGCTACACCAAACTTTGTGTAAAAATAAGAGCTGTTTTATAAAAATATTCTTTGTTGACTTCTCTCCCTCAGCAATTTACAATTAAATACAATGTCCAATTTCTATTAGTTCTTTCCATAAATCCAATAGTATTATGAGATCCCAACTCAGCAGTGTTTACTCCTCCAACATTGAGTTATCCTTAGGCAACACTTTCTTAACAGACAATAATAGCACTTTATACAGTGACAGATTAACCACCCACGCTGAGGTCTCCTGATTACCAAAAGAACATTTACGCTTTTATATATTACCAACTTCAGCCTACTTCCTTGGGAGTTTCAAACTCAAAGGTCTCGGGGAAAACCTTCTTTTCACCCACTGTGTGTCCCCTTTTTCACAATCAGTGAATAATCCCAGAATTTCAATTCTCAATTACAATATCGACAGCTCTGTTAACATCTCTTCTCAATTAGCACAGGATAAGGTCCCAATGTCTTTCTCCCTTCCTCCCCTGTAAGAAAAACCCAATAGGTGCACCTCCCTCAGTTCAATACCCACAGTGTCTCAGGCTTCTTTCCCAGCCTGGAGGTGTTTTCCTGCTTCACTCACTCCACTGAGCCTTTTAACGGCCCTCTCTCACTAATCAGGGCAGTCAGAAAGTAAATCAGCTTCAGAAGGAAGAAGGAGAGGGGGGCCTCGGCAGTTACTCCCGAAGTTGGGGTCGGGACGAACTCCTCCCCAGACACTATACACTCCTCCCCCTGGTTCTCCACCTTACTTAGGGCCCAAACGAGGGATAACGCTGTGTCCAGACTTCGACACTCTCTCCTCCTGTAGGCTCCTGCACAATCTCCGCGCTCCCCTCACTTGCCAGTAACGGTGGGGGCAGGACTGAGGAGGCTGGTCTGGCAATCTGGCGCGAACTTAGCCGAACACTCTCTGGGGTTGCTGTAGCGCCTGCGCGGGAGATCAGTGTTCCCGCTCGGCGCCGCCTCCCTCACGCGGAGGACCGATGACTGAGCCTGCGCCGGGTATTAGCAGACCGCCGGCTCCCTTACTTCCTTCAGCCGCTCCACTGGGCCTGTGCAAGGTTAAGCGCTTCCACAGCTCGAGCGCTGCAGCTCAGCATCACCAATGCCACCACTTGCCACTGCCTCAGGGGATACTTAGCAGCGCCGGGTACAGAAACTCACTCCATCCTTCTCCTCTGGATACCGGTGAGGAATTCCCACGAAAAGGAAGGGAATGGGAAAGTAGGCTTTCCCTGACTTGCGCAGGGAAAGTGTGAGTCAAAGGGGCTCAGGGGCCCACAGCCACGGCCGTACTGATTCCCTCAGGAAATAAGGACCAATGAGAGGGTTCGGTCAGGGGCAAGAGGGGGAACGTCTTCTGGAAGAGATTGTCAATCCCACAGACCAACTAACTCCTTCTAGTGCGTCCTCCTCCTCACACCGCTGCCTCTCTCCTCTACTTAACTGGGCTGCACAAAATGACTTCCTGACCTCTGCCCTTATATAGCCTGTCCACACAGGCTCCAGTAGGGTCCAGAAAGTTCTGGAAGGCCTAATGTTAACCTAAGGGGCATTCTAGGATATGGCAGTTGGGACATTTGGTAGCCACCATTTTGTGACTCTAAGTGAATTCCTGTCAGGAAAGGCATCTAGGTCTAGGTGAAAAACTATGAGGGTAAAAGAACACCTATCCCCCAGGCCAACACCATAAAAACCTAGTGGACTCAAAAAGATACAAAGGTATGAGGGGCAAAAAGGGGACAAAATAAATAAATAATTGGAGGAGCTACGCAAAAGGCCAGACAGGTCTAACAATGTGTGAGCCCAGGTGGACCAAAGTTGCGGCCAGAGGCAGCGGACAGCGCAGGGCCACATACTCATGGCCTCGATGACCCAGAGTCCATCGTCTCAGAGGCCATCCAATATCTCAGAAGACAGGGTTCCTGACTTGAGCTGCACAGAGTTAGTGGCCCCGGATGCACTGCAGCCGGCAGAGGCACACCGCCACTGGACGGTGACTTGCGGTGCTCTGAGGTAGGGCCACGCGGATTGAGTGGGTCCTCGTTGATGTCCGAGGTAAATGTGGTGGAGGATTGCGGGGGACAGTGGAATGTGGCATGATGCAGAGGGCAGAAGCCGTCCCAAAGCCGCAAATGGAGGAGTGGAATGCTACAGCCTTGTTTTCACCACGAGTTCGGTATCAGCTACATGAGGATGAAGACAACCCCCAAGTCCAAACACTCAAATGCCACCAAAGTTCAACCAGAGAGATGCAGTCTGCAATGATGCCGGTACAATGCTATGAACTCGGCCATTGTTAAATCAAGCCTCAGTCCCAATGTGTGACCTACTCAACCCCACTGTGTGCAGGAGGCAGCGGACCACAGCCACGTGTCATTGGCTCGCAATGCACAGAGTTAGTGACACTAAGGCACTTGTCGGTAGTGTTCAATCATCTCCGTAACAATGATCCTTTTTTCCTCCTGACGGAAATGCGTCTTCCTCTTGCACCTCTCCTTGTGTGCAATGAAATGTACTTGCATTGCTAAATCAAGACTCAGTTCCAAATGTGTGACCTAATCGAGCGCAGTGTGGCCCGAGTGCAGTAGTCCGTAAGGGCCCACAGACACGGGTGGTTGGAAAGCTATACACTGACTTGGTGGCACCACATCGAAGGGAGTATAGTGATATAAACCCTGCCATGAACAATGTTCTCTGCCATAGTGTAATCAAGACTCAGTTCCAAATGTGTGACCTACTAGTCCGCTGGGTATGCCGGAGGAGTACGTCAATGAGAAAGGAGTACTGCGGGCCTATGTCGCGGAGGCCGTGATGATCTGAGGAGGCTGCCAGGTTCATGGCCCTCGTGCATCGAGCTCGCACCGGCATGTGGTGGGCCCTCTCCGACACATGCCAGTGTTGGCAGGTGAGCATTGAGGCCTGGGTACGCAGGGGCGGGCAAGACTGGTTCGGGGACCAGCGGCCCAGGGTGCAACAGGTGCACAGGATCATAGGCGATGGCATCGGCCTCATGATGGGGTGAGAGGCGCCACCCTGGCAGAGACGTTGGGCATTCCAGAAGAGAACCTTCTCTTCATGCTTTTTATTCACACCCCTACGCTGGCCTGGTGTACGCCGGGCCAACCCACTCCGCTCGCGCTTATGGGGGGGAACGTAACAAGCTACATTTGCGCGAGCTTCCCCACTGGCTGGGATGACATGGCTGCATCCACTACACTCCAAACACCAGCGGGGTATGTCAACATGGATATGTGTGTGGTCTGCATACTGCAGTTTGCCCAGCACATTCATGCTACAGTTGGTATTGTGTACATTCTCATTCATGGGTCACTTGCCTCCTTCACGCATGCCTGGTCCCCACCTCTTCACACAATCTGCTATTGTGCGCCTGTGGTGCCATGCCGGTGACAGCTTATGTGCATGGCTGGCCCAGGTTCCCACTGTAAGTTGTGCTGTTGTGTCTGGTGGGTGGTCATGTTGATAGACATGTTGTATGTGAGTTTGTAATGTGTGCATTCTTAGTGTTGTGAGTTGCATGATTGTGGAGTTGAGGTGTGTGGTGTGTTCATTTGATACTTGCCAACAAGCAATGCATTTCTTTGGGTGCCATCCTGGTATCGCTGGTTGATGATGGACTGTTGGAAGATGTGGAAATCATGCACACTGCCTGGGTGGTTGGCGTCGACGTTGGTGGAGATTCCCTGGTGGTCCACTATTGCTGGCACATTGATGGACGTGCTTTTTTAGTTGCGGTTATTGTGTGCAGTGTTGCCAAGGGCCACAAGTAGGACATGTGTGCAGTCAATTGCCCCGAACATGTGCGGGAAGCCAGCTTTGGCGTAGTTGCCTTGCTTGGTCTCCAGCTGTTCCTGCGCAGTGTGGGGGAAGTATAGATGGTGGGGTACCAGGCTGATGATGGCGTCCATGACCGTTGTGAGGAACTTGGATTTGGCTGGCTGTGAGACTACTCCGACTCAGTCAGTTGTTGGTTGGAGAGTACCAGAGGCCAACACATGCAGCATGGCCAGCAACTTTATATGAGTTGGGATGTTGGTTGTCCGCTGTGTTGGTACCGTCAGCCTGTGGGCAATGTTGGTCAGGATGGCGGAGGATGGTTGTCCCATTGTGCCTGTAGTGGGCAATGACATTCTCTGGTGTTGGGTCTATGAGGTTGGTGCGTTTTCTGAAGGTCGCTGTCTTTGTCTGCGATGCCTCAGTATTGGTCAGGGAGGGGGGGTGGTGGGGGTCCAGGAGGGTCCTGGCGGTAGTGACGGTGGCTGTTGTGGCCCTCTTGGGTGTCCAGCCCGCATGATCAGTGACTCCATGGCATTTGTTGGACTTCAGGTGTGTCTCTGGGCTGGGCTCCCTTTTGTATTGAAGGCTGTCATCCGACTTTACACCAGGTCAGAGTAGATGTTAATTTTCTGCTGCTAACATGCCTTATTGCCTTATTGCCTTATTGCATGTTTTGTGATCTTATCGCCGCTATGGCTGGTCATTGAGAATGTTACGTAGTGGTGTTGCCTCAGCTTTTGCAAGGTAATGCCTACTCTGCATCTCATTACCGATAGTTGCGGGGGTCATCTGTGGCAATGTTTTTTGCACCTGCTATCACAGATAAACTGGGGATATGTGCTATTTGCACCAGCTTGTGAATGGGGAGATACATTTTTCTCAACTTTGGCTGTGATAAAGTGCGGATAACTTGGCGATAAATCCTTGAGAATATGCCCCTAGGTATACAAATGTCTTCCCCCACCCCTCCCTCCTCCAACTCTCCTGCCTCATTACCAGGTTGTGGTAAATAAATAATTAATTACCGGATCTATTTTTGACTATAATCAATAAACAGGTAGCTCAATAAATAAGAGTCAAGATTCGAGGTAGCTGAAGTATACAGGCTTTAATTAAGCATAAAAGGACAGGAACAGGACAGCCTGCATGGGAATAGGATGGCAGCTGCCGGGGGCAGGATCTCGGAGCATAAGGGATAACTTTTAATATGGGTGCACAATATTTATAGTTAAACAGAATACATTACATTCAATATAGTAGGCGTAGCAGTAGGCGGGGTTTGTAGCAGTCGCGAAAGATAAGGCATAAAGTGGGTGTAACAAGAGGTGTGTACAGGGCGTATACATAGACATGTGATGTAAACGTAACAGAATATGTCAAAAAAGGGGCGGAAACATGGAGGGGGCTACCTGAGCAGCTGGGACCTCTAACCTAGTGGTGCGCGCAAACTGGCAATGACGTGTTACCAGGGAGAACTGGGGGCTATGACTTCTGCGCTAGAAGAGGAGACTAAAGTCTGGAGGGTCAGAGCGACATGTACCTAGGCATATCTAGTATCTAGTGTTTAGAGTACATGTTGATAGAATCCAAAAGTTATCAGGGTAAAGGCTAACAGACACTAAGACTGGTGCATGCATTATTCTACATGTAGTGTGTGTGCGAGGAATATTCCATGAACATTAATACAGTATTTCTCTTACATGGAGACATAAAGGCTAGACCATGACGGAAACTATTGATGCGATTCAGTAGTTTAGGAATGCAGAGAAGGAGGGTTGGACTGATAACTAGAAACATAACATATTCTTGGCAGACTGGGAGGCAGAGCCAGGCCTAGCCGGGCACTGCGAGGCATGAAAGTAAGTGAAGGGTCAGGGATACAGGTGGGGGCTGTATCGCTCCTCGGAGAGTTCAGGAAACAGGAGCTGAATCTGAGTCCGGGCCCTTTTGAGGCCTAGAAACGGGGACAATTCAATGAATTAACGTGCACACTGTAAAACGTGGCAACGTAGCTTTACATAGGCCTGATATTCGTTATATTCACGAAAACTGGAAACTGGCATACTAGAGATGGACACAACTGTAATTGCGTCTTTAATCGATCAGAGGGGAATACATGCATATCGATCATGCACATATGACATAACATGGGGAACACGTAGGCACATACAACATGGCAAAATTTACTTTTCCACATTCCCTCCTTGTGCCCTACGTTTCCATCAGGAAACATCTATATTCATGATACCATCTATCATTTCATATAGCATCATTTGCTCGTCTCGAATTGTCTTGGAACGGGATTTAGGACTAGGAATACAAGAGGTAGCACAAATGCCGCAAATCGCAGGGCCACATTGTATACAGAGGCAGCAACTGAATAGGATCATTACTGCAATACCTAGAAATGACAATACTTTCCATCCCCAGGCAGATACAATACTCCAGAGCCAACCGGACCATGTCCAGGTGCCTGGATTCTGGTGTAACTGATGGGCAATTTTATGAAGTCTGGTTATAGCTGAATAAACAGACGGCGCGTTATTAGGAATGAAAATGCAGCAACTAGATCCGATGACTCTACATGCTCCTCCTCTATCGGCCAGTATGACGTCAAGAACGAGACGATTTTGGAGCATGACAAATCTCATAGCAGATTGCTCTTCGGTTAAGTTACCTAGAGCAGAAGTAGTCTCATTCACTACTGCTTCAAGGGTTCTGGTTAGTCTACGTATTAACTTACTATTCTGGATAGGTCCTATAAAGAAGAAGAAACCTTTATTGAAATCTTGATATTGTTCTAGAGTAGTTTCAGTTTGATCGACAATTGGGGACTCAATCTCCCTTCTAGCTCTGACGTGTACTAGATGTGTGTTTCTGTGATAATCAGATGGGGCTAGAAAAACTGGTGGCAGTAGGAAGGCAATGTAACATGTTCCATCCCAATCGAGGGGCAGACGAACATATGCGGTCTGACCACAAACAAAATAAGAATGACGTGAAGCTTTGAAAATAGATTTCCCACTGTCACTATACTCGACAGTAGTAGTACAATCACTATGTCCTACATGTGCGGAACCATTCTTTCTGACACATAATTCGCCTTTGACTGGTAGTACTGAAATAGCAGGTAAGTCTGGAGTAGTATCAGACTGAACATTCAGGACCATAAAATTCGAAGAATAATTACCTAAATTATAAACTTCATTTTCTAGATCTAACCCTGTTCTATGGGGGAGACCTTGCTTGTCTGGAAAACATGTTCTATTCAGAAGGGACATATCATTGGAGGATGACGTTAACGTGGACCATGCTCCACACGAACCATTATGTGAAAACGGATAAGGAAAGAGTGGCAGAACTCCCTTCGGTGTCTGGAAAGGGGGGAGTCGACCACACACCCAACAATTAGTGGCATTGCTGGTCTGGTGTGAATAGTGTAACATTCTTATAAATGTATTATTTCTCATAGCAAGACGATAGGATAACTCGTGAGGAGGCAGATCACTAAATGTGTGCTCTACTGTAGCATTAGAAAACTTATTTACATAAGAAATTGGAAAACATAAATGTAATGCATAACTTGTGCAGGTAACCATCAAACTTAGAAACAATAAGAGACTTAGAAAAACGATACATCGTATAGAGTTTTGACTAACTCTCTCACTATGGGGGTCTATCTCATACATGTCAGATACCTGTCTAACCGTTTCACCCGAGGGGGACTTAGACAATTAAACTGGCTGACTTATTTTACTAGACCGGAGTTTTAACTTATACTCCTGCTGCGGAGTTTTCTCTAACAGAGGAACTTTCAGTTCGGGATTGAGATTAATGTCTGATTTAGAGTCTTGTTTCAGGCAGTCTTTAGAAATGGAACAGTCTTTGGAATTGTCATTAAAAGTCTTTTTTCGGATTCCATGAAATTTCTTGATATGCGACAGATGGACCCAACCCTTGCGGCCTTCAGAAGGACTAGTCTCGGCTCCTTCCAGCGAGGCTCCAGCGGACTTGAACGATCAAAGTTCCTGACCAGTACTAGGTCACCTGGGATGACCTCATGCGGTTTCACTTCGGTATTATCTGGAAATGCAGCGGCAACCTGTGAACGACAAGAGTGTAGGGCAGACATCAAGGAAGCTAGGTAATCTGTCAACATATTACTGGAAACATCTGTAATACTGCGGGGTCTAGGTGTACCCCACATGTTTGGGGGGCGGCCGAATACGACCTCATAAGGGGACAGACCTGATCTGGAATGTGCAACCATGCGCATAAAGAATAAAGCAACTGGCAGGGCAACTAGCCAGTCTACACCTTTCTCTTTACATGTCTTAGCAATACGGATTTTCAGGGTCTGATTATGTCTCTCTACGAGACCGGCTGCTTCAGGATGGCGCACACAATGGAACTTCCACTGGTACCCTAACAAAAGGGAAACATGTTTCATCAACTCAGATGAGAATGGCTGGCCGTTATCAGAATACACGACCCTAGGGAGTCCATAACGGGGAAAGAATTCATGAACCAACTGCCTGGCAGTGGTCGCGGCGGTGTAATCTGGGACTGGATATGCTTCTGTCCACCTGGACAAAGCGCATACAACTACAAGGACATACTTGAAACCTCGACATCGCTCCATCTGAATATAATCCATCTGGAGGACTTCAAAAGGGTGGTCAGGAGGTTGGAATCCACCTTGTTCCACCGGGACACTTTTACCTGGATTGAACTGGCAACATATCATACAAGTACGAACTTTCTGCTTGGCTGCAGCTCGTAAGTGCTTGTTGAACCAAAGGTTCTGTATACTGTCTAACATGGCTTTTTCTCCTAGCTGTGCTGGACTATGTGCGGTATTAATAATGACTTGAACCATAGAGTCGGGGAGAAACCATGTGGCTTTTCCCTTCGTCACCCATCCCTGATCTGTCTGGACCCCTCCTTGTTCGGACCATTTCTTGATTTCTTCGGGAGTTACTGTTATTTTAACATGTAACTGTATGTCTATGACATCTTGTGTAGGGTCCTTAACTGTCATACAAGTGGTCTGTTCTGGAGTGAGTGTCTGTGTCGTGTTAACTGGAATGTCTGGTGTCTGAGCTGTAAGCTTGGCTGTTCGATCTGCTAGATCGTTACCTTGGGAAATGATGTCAGTAACTTTCGTATGTGCTTTGCACTTCATGATAGCGATAGCTGTCGGTAAATGTATTGCATCTAACAGAGCTTGAATGAGGAGACCATGCTGAATCTTGGTTCCATGAGAAGTCATGAAACCTCTCTCCTGCCAGAGTACTCCGAAGTCGTGTACAACTCCGAATGCGTAACGTGAATCTGTGTATATGTTTACTTTCAGGTTCTTGGCACGTATGCAGGCTTGGGTCAGAGCAACTAGCTCTGCTGCTTGAGCAGACAGGATGTCAATACGGTGTGTTTCAATAACTTCGGTGTCAGTAGTCACTGCATACGCGGCTACTAGTTCTCCTGTACTAGTTCTCATACATGAACCATCCACATAAAGTGTAAGGTCGGGATTAGGTAATGCAATGTCTGTCAGGTCTTGTCTTGGCTTAGTCATAGTATTAATGACTTCCACACAGTCATGTGTGGCAGGATTTGAAGTAACTGATGGTAACAGGGTAGCAGGATTTAAAATGTTGCAGCGTCTGATTTCTATGTGTGGCTGGAACAGTGTCAGTTCATAACCTGTTAAACGTGCAATGGTCAAGTGCTGTGTCTGTGTTCGGTTTAAAAGAACTTCCACGGAGTGTGGAACTTGTACTGTCAAGGAGTGTCCTAATACTATGGAATCACTTTGTCTGATAGCTAGAGCTGTGGCTGCAACTGACTTGAGGCACGCAGGCAAAGCCTGGGCTACTGGATCTAATGTGCTCGAAAAATAAGCACAAGGCTTGTACTGTCCTGCTTGATCTTGTGTGAGAACAGATAATGCAGTACCATCACGTTCTGTGACAAAAAGTGTAAAAGGCTTACTGTAGTTCGGTGTAGCTAGAACAGGTGCTTGGCATAAGGCTTTCTTTAATTCATTAAAACTAAGTGTATGTTTAGATGTCCAAGGGAGGACAGTCGATACGGCTGCCTCCTGTGTCGTTAACTGTATCAGTGGCTTGGCTAGAAATGCATACTGAGGAATCCATTGTCTGCAGTAAGAAGTGAGGCCAATAAAAGCACGTACCTCCTTCTGTGTCTTGGGCTGTGGAAGACTCGCTATCAACTGGATACGGTCTGGTGTCAACTGCCTACCCCACTTGGACAGTAAGTGGCCTAAGTAGATCACTTGCTGGACACAGAACTGGAGTTTTGAAGGGGACACCTTGTGCCCCATCTCGGCCAGAAAATACAGAACTGTAAGTGACGCTCGTTCGCAGTCACGTTCAGAACGGGCTGTGATCAGTAGATCATCGACATACTGGAGCAGGGCAGTGTCAGTTGGCATGTGGATATTGTCTAGTTGTCTTTTAAGTGCTTGACTGTAAATACTAGGACTTTCTGTGAAACCTTGAGGATCTCGTGTGAATTTATAGCTCCTTCCATTTAAACAAAAACCAAAAAGGTACTGGCTGTCTGGATGAATGGGGACACTGAAAAATGCATTCTTGAGATCGATGACAGTAAAAAATGTAGCTTCGGAATCAATGGCTGTTAATAAGGATGAAATATCTGGGACTACTGGATACTGGGGTATGATACATTTATTAAGTTCTCAAAGGTCAATCACTAATCGATATACTGGAGGTGCATTTGGATCAGTACGTTTCATGACTGGAATGATAGGAGAATTACATACATTGGAGTCAGTTTCTACAACCACTCCTTGAGCAATAAGCTCGTCAATAATTTTGGATAAGGCTGTTACAGCCTCAGGTGGCAATCTGTACTGTCTGATTCGTGGCAAGACTATACCTTGTTTGAGAGTCACACGATGGGGTGTGATTTGCATAAAACCTACATCAGTTGGACCTTGCGCCCATAAATGCTGCGGTACATTTAGGAGTCTTGGATCAAAATCGCGTAATACATAGTGACCTTTAAAGTCACGCAAAAACAAACGTATTCCTTCTGGGGAACAGCAAATTACTGCACCTAATTCTTTCAATGTTTTAATGCCTAACAAATTTTCTGGACATGATTTCGTAAGTAATAAATCAGTAGTTCGGGACAATGGACCAACTTCTAGGGAAACTGGTTTTGAAATCTCGTTCACAATAGGCTTTCCTGAAAATCCAAGGGAAACATTTCTAGAGCCTGAGAGTGGAGCCCCTGGAACCTCGTCATGACTGATAGTAGTCCTACTTGCCCCTGTATCAATCAAAAACTTTCTGTCTTTCCCTAATACTTGACTGTGTACATAGGGACCCTCTTGATCTACAGGTATCTCGGTGAGAGGCAAGCCTACCTCCCTCTCTAGGCTGTTTCATGAATACTGTTGATACTCTGGATACTCTGTCTGAGCATACTGGTACATTTGCTGTGTAACATGCTGTGTTGCAGCGATAGGCTGCGGTGCTGGAACTGTCTGTTGTGCATTCTGCGGTGACTGAGAAGTCTGTGAGACTTGTTCTGGTCTAGGCGGACGTGGTCTTTCTTTAGTCTTACCAGTAGCTTATGTTGTGTTTCAGAACTGCACACTCGTTTATAAAATGACCTGGCTGTTTACAATAATTGCATGTCCCTTTAACGGGAGCTGCAGGATGACTGGCTTGATTCGGACCCCTCTTCTGACTGTCTTGTGGAACAGATTGTGCAACTAGTACTTTCATTTTCGTGTCTTTCATACGTCTCCTTTCGTGTTCTTGCTCTTCCCTGATTCTATTCTGGTGATACTGGAGCATTTGAAGCATTTGTGACGGGGTACTAGCTTGCCAGGTACTTTCGACTTTCAATACTCGATTTTTAACTTGTGGACTTGAATTCTCGACTAGTTTAGTAACAAAAAGATGAGGGTATGACTCGCTACCTGTCTTCAAACCACTGTTAATAATGAAACATTTTTCGAATCTAGAATAAAAATCACTAGTATCTTCATCCTGTTTCTGTTTGCATGCTGAAATTGCATCCCAACCTTCCTTTTTCGTGGCTAGTAATCTTGGCAATACTTGTATCAATAACTCGGGCAATTCTTTACATTTGCCCCCAAGACCGGTACCTGGTACTCGTATTTTATCTTCAGCTTCTAGAGCTGTCCAATCAATCTTTTTCTCTCCCACCTCCCATTCTTTTTCCTTGAGTTTTTCATATACCCCTGCGGGCAACAGGACCTTTAGCATTTTAATGACATCTGGATACGTGTATTCTCCCATACGGAGCATGTCTTTTAATTCTCGATGGAACCCTGCTGGATCTTTGTCGTGACAGGGAATTAATTTCTTCATCTCTAAGAGTTCCATTTTTGTGATAGGGGTGTAAACAAATACTCGTTGCATTTCACCACCCGCTGTCCTAACTGGGTGTACTTCTCGTAACGGATGCTGTCTATCTATGTAAAATGGTTTACTTTCTGGAGGTGAGACGTGAACAAAATGCGGATTCAGAAACGTTCGATATTTGTGGCGCTGTTCTAGAATGACGCTAATTAAATCGGTACCTAAACCTTTCCATCTATACTGGAGTAACTCGTTCAGAACATCATGTAACGGACCTGGATCAGAATGCTGACCCTCATACAGTGTGATGAGGTGCTGGATCATATACATACCCACCAGTCGCTGCTCGGCTGGGGGCAGTTTCAGAAACATTTGTGCCACTATTTCGTCTGGAAAAGTGGTAGAATCCGTAGTCCATCGGACTGCTGATCGGGCTACTTCTTGTTCATGCATGGTACTAAGTTCACTATAACCGATACGTGATTTCAGAATATGATCGGTAGCTTGAAATACTTGCTCAAGATTCTCTTGTTCTAGTGCTGGAAGAGGAAAAACGTTTTTGTGTTCTAGACGTGAATGTCGGTCTGGAAATCTAGATTTACCTACATACGCTATTCTGGTGGGATTCTCGTCGTCTACCTCTTCGGTATCAGTGTTGTCTTCTTTCTCGGACACTTGTGCTGCTTTACGTTGCTCGTGCAACCTTATTATTTCCTTACGAATCTTCTTGTACATACTCTCTATACTACTGAGTGTCTTGTGTCTTCCCTCGGCTATATGATCACTCCACTTTGTCAGAACTCTCATTTTGATCGGATCTTTAGTCGGATAATCTTGTTCCCTTATTAAACAATTAACTAGAAATTTTAATAGCATGAGCTGAGTTTCAGCTTTCCTTAGAGACATGATTTCGCCAATACTTTCTGGATCTTCTCCTGTACGGATGAAACGATATATTCTGTCTAGATCTTCTTTCATATTCGGTAGGGTGTCCAAATACTCGGTCACCCGTCTTACACGCAATGAATATATAACCATATTATCATCGCCTGGGACTGGATCATAACGGCATTCGTTAAGAGCTCGTCTGATATCTGCAACGGACTGATATTTGGGCGTACGCTGTAACGCACGTTCATGTAACTCGACTAACGTTACACGTTTGTGTGGCGGCGGGGTACCAGGAAGACCTCCCCCCGCGGCCCCTATACTAGAATCGTCGACCGATACTCTTCGTGCTGGCAGAGTGACCGATGTAGCGGGTACTTGTACTACGGGCTGGACCGGGGGTACCGTAACAGGTGCTGTAACAGGTGCCCCGGTGGCTGGAGGAACAGGAATTACATTATTTACAGGAGCTGGCGGAACAGGATTTGCATATTCTGGGACTGTGTCGTCCAAATAGGACGAGAGAAAAATATCAGCTGCGGTCGGTTTGTGACGTAGCTTAATCGGAACCAATGTCGGCGGAAAATTACATGGTGCTTCCGGGGTTGCTTTTGGCAAGCCCTCGGCAAGAAGGGGATACATACCCTTAATGAGGGCATTTCTCTGTCTGTCTGACTGTTCGGCTTTAACTCGTTCACCTATTTCGATTAATTCCCTTTCTTGGGCTCTTTCTGAGGTTTCTCTACTTAATTCTAACTTTCTGATTTCTTTTTCGGTTCTTTTATGAGATTCTTTGCGCCATAACTCGATGGCATCTTTCTGGGACTGTCTGGATTTCTTTTTCCATAATGCTTCTTCTACTCGCATGATGCACTCGGCATCCCATGTACCTGATACAGGCCATCTATATTTCTCTTCTAGATCTTTAGTATACTCGACCCATAAGTCTAGATATAATATGGCACTTATGCCATGCTTATGATACATAAAATGACCTGGACTGTCCCTAGGCGGGACAGGAACTGCTTCCTCGAGCAGACCTTTTCTAGTTCTTAACCGACGTAACTTTGAGAACAGAGGCATGACTTAGACTGGAGTCTGGACACAAATACAATACACAATAAACACAATAATAACTTGAAAACAAATCACCCATACCACGACATTGAAAACACATGAAATAACATTTAAAATAACAGTTCGGACAGAAACATTACCTGGAATACTTGAGAACAGAACACATGAATTTCTCGAGAACGGAACTTACTAGAATTACTAGATGCACTGCTGAAACAGTACGAAACATAGCGGTCCCATAAAGAGACACGTCAGGACCCGCATCCACCTAGGTGGACACTTCGTGTTGGATTTGCGTACCCAAACCCACGGACCAGAGACAAATTGATTGACCCTGTCTAGATACTACCCCAGCAACGGTACTCACCGGGCAGCAAGAACGGAAGGCCTCGGACTGGACTGGACTGCTACGACGACGGACTACGAATTTCGGACTTCAGTTACAGGTGGGCCTCCGGATACCTCGGACCTTGGACTCTCGGCTTGGGCTCTGGTCGGGACTCGCCGCGTTCCTCCACCGCCTCGTCTGGATGCTGGACCGCAACCTCCGTCTCCTCCGTGGACCTGAGGGATACTTGAAGCAGAAATATCTGCACGTGGCCGGTATGGTTCCGTCACGGCTGCAGAGGATCAGGGGGCCTGCGTGGCTTCTCCGGCGCGTGGGGAAAGGGCAAGTCCCTATTCGGGCGCCATTATGTGGTAAATAAATAATTAATTACCGGATCTATTTTTGACTATAATCAATAAACAGGTAGCTCAATAAATAAGAGTCAAGATTCGAGGTAGCTGAAGTATACAGGCTTTAATTGAGCATAAAAGGACAGGAACAGGACAGCCTGCATGGGAATAGGATGGCAGCTGCCGGGGGCAGGATCTGGGAGCATAAGGGATAACTTTTAATATGGGTGCACAATATTTATAGTTAAACAGAATACATTACATTCAATATAGTAGGCGTAGCAGTAGGCGGGGTTTGTAGCAGTCGCGAAAGATAAGGCATAAAGTGGGTGTAACAAGAGGTGTGTACAGGGCGTATACATAGACATGTGATGTAAACGTAACAGAATATGTCAAAAAAGGGGCGGAAACATGGAGGGGGCTACCTGAGCAGCTGGGACCTCTAACCTAGTGGTGCGCGCAAACTGGCAATGACGTGTTACCAGGGAGAACTGGGGGCTATGACTTCTGCGCTAGAAGAGGAGACTAAAGTCTGGAGGGTCAGAGCGACATGTACCTAGGCATATCTAGTATCTAGTGTTTAGAGTACATGTTGATAGAATCCAAAAGTTATCAGGGTAAAGGCTAACAGACACTAAGATTGGTGCATGCATTATTCTACATGTAGTGTGTGTGCGAGGAATATTCCATGAACATTAATACAGTATTTCTCTTACATGGAGACATAAAAGCTAGACCATGACGGAAACTATTGATGCGATTCAGTAGCTTAGGAATGCAGAGAAGGAGGGTTGGACTGATAACTAGAAACATAACATATTCTTGGCAGACTGGGAGGCAGAGCCAGGCCTAGCCGGGCACTGCGAGGCATGAAAGTAAGTGAAGGGTCAGGGATACAGGTGGGGGCTGTATCGCTCCTCGGAGAGTTCAGGAAACAGGAGCTGAATCTGAGTCCGGGCCCTTTTGAGGCCTAGAAACGGGGACAATTCAATGAATTAACGTGCCCACTGTAAAACGTGGCAACGTAGCTTTACATAGGCCTGATATTAGTTATATTCACGAAAACTGGAAACTGGCATACTAGAGATGGACACAACTGTAATTGCGTCTTTAATCGATCAGAGGGGAATACATGCATATCGATCATGCACATATGACATAACATGGGGAACACGTAGGCACATACAACATGGCAAAATTTACTTTTCCACAAGGTCTTAATATATGTCAGTGCAAGAAGGCAGGGAGGAATATGGACTGTGAGGAAGTGTGCTCCTGATTGGGGGAATGAAGATTACCAGTGCCTAATTGGATCATTGCCCACTCATGAAGTCCTCCTCGTCTCAATTTTAAATAAATCAGGATTTTCCAAGTTAAAGCAATTGCACCAAAAGTTCAAGATGCAGCATATGTTTATTTACATTCAGCAAATGCTTCATTGCTGAAGGAAGATCACCAGAGCCAAAGCTGTCATGCACAGATTCAGAAACATGAAGGCAATATGGTTTAATGAAGGTTTGAAGTGATAACCAAATGGCAGCCCTCAAATCTCTGGTAAAATAATCCCGCCCGCATCTGGCCATGACCACTGTTGTTGAATGACCATGGATGATGCCAGAAAGAGATGCCAGAAAGAGATTCACCTTCAGTAGAATACACCTGGTGAAGTCACCTACTCAAAGTATCAGTAGGCACCTTTCTACCTTGTGCCACCAGAGACAAAGATCGAATTCGAGAATCTGAAAGGCTTAGTACAGTTCAAAGTGGAAGGGATGGAAAAGGTAATGCCATCCTGAAAGATTGGAAATTTCTTGAACTAAATGAAAAGATGATTAACCTCAGTGATAAACTTAGGATCCAATGATAAAACAACCTTGTCTGAAAAAACAAGGATGACGAATTGTCAATGCAACCAACTCACCCAACCTCTGGGCTGACGTTATAGCAACTGAAAAAGGTGTCTTTGCTTACAGCCACATAAGAAGTATTTGCTCTTGAGATTCGGAGGCAGCCCCCTGTAAACCCTTAAGAATGATTTGGACTGGAATGAGAAGTACTCCTAATCAAGGTAATGAAGATTACTGGTAAGTAATTGGTTCATTCTCAGTTACTCAGACATATGTCCACTTCACCTACACTTACAAAAAGTGAATGTCCAAAGATACGAAGCCCATCTAGTCATCCCATTTCATCATTCAGTGTCTATTCGTAGTCTCCGGCTTTATTTTGATTAACATTAAGCTATCACCAGTGGCGGCTCCTCCGCCCTCCACCCTCCAGCCTCAAAATTTGAAAAAAGAAAACGATAATAAAAACAGGTTTATTAGGAGTTTATTTCTCAAGTTCTAGTCTTGGGGGCAGTCAGTAGAGGGAGTGGTGGTGACTACTATCTGGGAGCATATCACTTTCACTGGCAGTCTCAGCCTGGCCAAACCAACATGCACACTAAGCTGTCTCCAACCCATCTGCGTTACTGGTTGGGAGAGAGCAAAGCACAGACTCCAAATCTCTCTGGGAGCACAAATACACAAAGCTCAGGCCAACCCTGATGCTTTCAAACATGAGAGGAGCATCAGGATTGGCCTCAGGCGAGGATATGCTGCAGCAAGGACCAGGAGAAGAAGAGAGGGGGGCCTGCATCAAATACGTTTTTGTTTCCTTTCTTTGTTGTCTGTTTTTGTCTTCCGCTGCTCCCCCGTTCTCCCTCCTTCCCCTCCCCTCCAATCCCGACACCAGCCACTATTAGCTCACACTACCTACTATGAAGTACAGGATTTTGTCATTTTGTTTCATTGTGTGTATCAATGTATTACTGTTGGAAAGTGGGTTATTGGTAGGGGCAAATGTAGGTCTGCCAGTGGCAATAAGGCCAATAACACATGGTAGGACCCAGCATAGGTCTTAGAAAATGATTCCTATGCTCAACCCTTGGTAACGCGGCTGCGAGCAGACAGGCATAACTTCAAAGACAGGTATGTAAAGCATTTAAAAACACCATTTCAGTAAATAATTAAGACACAACACAAACTAAAAATCCAACACCAATTTATAAAAATAGGTAATATTTTTATCTCTTAAATGACACCAAAACAAAACAAATCCACTGTAGGGAACCAGAGATATGAATTTGTAAATATTAGTCACTTTCAAGTACTTAGAAACCAACAGTGCCCCTTTTAGTCATTTCATTTTCTCTGACGTGGACACACCTTTAGAGCTTGTTCTGGAGAATTTCTTACCATCTTGTGCAGCCTTCTCCAGCAGGCTTGGTCCAGTTAGAACTCCTTTCTGAAGTTCTGCTTGCGGGTCCCAAAGTATCCAACACACAGTCCAAGGTTCTGGAATCTCCTAGAGGGTCCTTGAAATTATGAAACTTCAATTCCGCAATCCACTGGTACTCCAGGCTGCGAATTCTTTGTGAGGCTGTCCAGGTGAGCTCTGTTAACCTGTAGCTTGCAGGGAGTCCACTGATTCCTTTTGCAGCACGGAAATCCACAGGGCTGCAGTTTCACTTGGTGCAGTCTTCAGAGGCCAGGCCTTAGAAATCTTTGCACAGCAAAACTTCACAGGAGGGCACTTCTTGCTTCAGTAAGTTTCAAGCAGCAGATCTGGAGGGCTCTGCCCCTCTCAGATACTCATTCAAAATACTCTGGGTCAAGCACCAGGTCACTTCTGACCAATGAGAGCAGTGCAACTCCTCATAGTTATATGACCACATCCTGTAGAGTGTGGCATTATTTTGTCCCAGAGTGCATCATTCTTCCAAATTCATAATGGCTGATTTTCCAGCAAGGAGGTAAGAGCTGGCTAAACACACCCCCTGGGATTGCATATTTCCATGGCCTCTCCCCCTACCATCTGCACATACCTTTCTTAAGCCTAGCCTTGACTCTGGGTCAATCAAGAGTGTAAGAGTGAAACTGAAACCCAGGCCTCCCCTCTGCCTTTGAAGAGGATGGTTTACGACTCCACCCCCTGCCCTGGCATTCCTATAGACCAGCACCCTGCCCTCCCAGCAGAGTTGTTAACCCTATGGGTTCCTTATCACCTCTTCAAAGCAGCCTGGCTAATCCACTTAACTGCCCAATCAGGGCAGACCACTGAAAGGCTGAATTTGGACTTACAACCAAGAAAGTCTTATAACGTCTTATATGTACACTTTAGGAGACATTCAACAATAATATTGTTGGATTTACTACTACCACTCTGGGAAGTCTTTGAATAGTCCTCTCCTATCAATATTTTTTAATAAATAACTTCCTACTATGTTAACCTATGGGCCATGGTGTTTGCAATGGGAACAATGACTTCGGCCAGTTTTCAAGCACCCGGGCTTATAAAAACATATTTTGTAAGTATTTCCCTAATTTCTACAGGATCCCCTCCCCCTGTGAAACCAAGGAGACTTTAGGGGTTCTGAATCTTCAGAAATATTGCAGATCCTCCTTACCTAGGGCTCCTAGCATCAAAGTCGAATTTGTACAATGTGGGGAGTGAAATGTAAAATTCCACTTTACCCAGGCATATAAAAACTCATTCTATAAGGGAGTACCTTATAGATAACCGGCCCCCCACACCCTGGGATACCTAGGGGAGACCCTGGGGGTCCCTAATATACAAAAACATTTTAGGTTTTCCATTTTTAAGTGCCCCTACCACCAAAGGCGAGTTTGGGCACAATTTACTTTTTAAAAGCAGTCCTGGCAGCCAGGGCTGTTTTTAAACTGACCCCAGGCTTCAGAAAAAGCACACATGCAAGTGCAGAAAATCTTCTGGCCTCTAAACTGCCATGCCCGAGGATACTGGAGACTTCTAAGTAGTTTCAACCCCCTGCCCTATTATATAGTAGGGGCTTATGGGGTAGGCCATGCCAATTACAGGGGTACCCCACCATACCATAGTGTACCCTAGTGTATGTTGGGTGTCTTAACTGTATTCTACTGCGTTCCCTTCAGCTTGGCACTGGCCCTGGGCCTGGTTAAACAGAGCCCAGGGTTAGTCAGAGTCAGTTGCCACCCGTTCCAGTCAGCAAAAAGTTGTGGGTGCCCAGGGCACAGGGTGACTTTGGAACAATTACAATATGGAATTCATCACTGCTCTATAGAGTTGTGCAAAGGAGAGACCATTGAAGCAATGTTGGAGTGAGAAACAAAGAATCATGAAGAATGTGGTGAACAGTTGCTGCTTCCAAGATGTCTGTCTTGAAAGCACAGTGTCTGCAAGACCTATTGCCCCCAGTTCTTTAACATATACGTAGAGTGGGCTATGTCTCTGCCCCACATACATACTACCCTCTCAGCTCATGCAGCTGCTTGTTTGGTGCATCATTCTCCCCTTTCTTGATCCAATCATTCTCGCAGGCTCACTATCGCTGACAGGTGGGATTTACTCGTGATCTTACATCCTAGAGGTGGATAATTTCACTGAGAGCTTGGTTGTGCTTTTTTGTTTACTATGCCTCACATATTCTACTGAAACTGTGAAATTTTAGCTTATTTAGCCAAAATGTCCCGATTCGACACGGACACACACACCACCCCTAGTATTATCATGCAGAGAAAAGCAAAAACGTCTAAAAATACGTGACACCTTTTCTTGTTGTCCCGGGGCAAACAGCGGTTATTAAGCCCCTATCTGTGAGTTCTTCCATCTCATGTGGAAGGTAGAAAAGCAGCCATGAAGTAGGAGGCGGGGTGGGCTAGAAACTCAGACACAGCATCACACAGTGAATAATACTCAAAGTCCATGTTCATTCAGCCCCTGGCTTTTAAAAAAAACATAAAAACAGTATTCAAAAGTATTACTCACATAAAAACACAGCACATGCTAACAATGTTAAATTGTTTACAGGCTAAGCCCGTGATTTTCTGCCACATTGGCCCGATACCAAATGTAGTCTCATAAGGGTTATGCACAGGTTGCGTTAGGGATCTTTGAGGCTCTATTGGAATACTGACAATGTGTCTGAAGTTTCAGTCAATGGGGCACGAGTACCAAGCAACAATGCAGTGGCATAACGCAAAATCATGCAGAGTGACAACTATGATATGATATGTCTGGCCCTCTGTTTCAATGGTTTCCTCCTCTGGGTACAATTGGGCAACTGATGGGCTGAATTCCCAGCTACTATGTTCCCTGCTGTAGTAGAACAAACATGAGAAATATCTTACAGTTCAAAAATGTAATAGCGAAACAAAATGGTCCTACCGAGTCCTGAAAAGTGATGGCTTCAATGTGCCAAGTCTGGATATCTATTTCCAATGGCTGGCGGCCATTTGGTCACTGGAGGTCAGTTCCGAACACAGGGGTCGTACATAAGTGCAAGTACTTTTACTATGTTATTTATATTGAGACACGATTCTTTGCTCCTCATGGGAATCGGGACCTTGAACACTGCTTAAAAGTATCTAGTATTGGTGAAATTCATATTTTCAACACAAGCGTAGAATGTACAAGCGGTGAAGAGGAAAGAAACATGATTTCTAAACTCTATGGGGCATATTTAAAACTAACGTGGCGGAGCACTGCATTAAGTCAAAAAGGCTTTAGAAATGCAGAGCTGCACCGTATTTACAACAATACGGTGCAGCATTGTGTTTCTCCCTGCGCTGGCACAAAATTTAGCTGCCTAGCGTCAATGCAGGCACTCTTGCAACACAGTGCCTGCATGTTGTGGGAAATTACTTTTTATGTGGAGGAAGGTGTCCCTTCCTGCACATAAACAATCATACGTTGCGTTTTGCTGTTTCTATCTGTGCTGCACAATGCAACTTGGCTGTATTGAACAAGGGAAGTTAATTTGTTCCCACTTACCAATCAATCAATCAATCAATCAGGGAATTTGTAAAGTGCACTGCTTACCCGTTAGGGTCTCAAGACGCTGGAGGGGGGGGAGGGTGCTGCAGCAAGTGGTTGAAGAGCCAGGTTTTGAGCAGTCTTCTGAATGCCGTTTGGTCTGCGGTCTGTCGTAGGAGGAGGGGGAGAGCGTTCCAGGACTTGGCGGCGCGGTGGGAGAAGGATCTGCCCCCGGAGGTGGTTCTGTGGATGCGCGGGACGGCGGCCAGGGACAGGTCAGCGGAGCGGAGTTTCCTGTTGGGTACGTAGAAGGAGAGTCTGTCGGTGAGGTAGGCTGGGCCGGTGTTGTGGAGTGCCTTGTGTGCGTGGATCATGATTTTGAATGTGATTCTTTTATCGATGGGGAGCCAGTGCAGTTCTCTCAGGTGCGGGGTGATGTGGTCCTGGCGTGGGACATTGAGGATCAGGCGTGCGGAGGCGTTCTGGATTCTTTGGAGTCTGTTGATTAGTTTGGACGGGGCTCCAGCGTAGAGGGCGTTTCCGTAGTCGAGTCGGCTGCTGACGAGGGCGTGGGTGACGGTTTTACGATTGTACGTCGGGATCCATCTGTAGATCTTGCGGACCATGTGGAGGGTGTGGAAGCAGGAGGAGGAGACTGCGTTGACTTGGTTGGTCATGCTGAGCTTGGAGTCGAGGATGACCCCTAGGTTGGGTGCGTGGTTGGTTGGTGCTGGGGGGGTTCCCAGTGATGCTGGCCACCAGGAGTCGTCCCACGCTGAGGGATTGGGCCCGAGGATGAGGACTTCTGTCATGTCCGTGTTCAGTTTGAGTTGGCTTGCCTCCATCCACTCGGCGACGGCCTTCATGCCCTGGTGTAGGTTGGATTTGGCGGTGAGGGGGTCTTTGGTGAGGGAGAGGATCAGTTGGGTGTCATCGGCGTAGGAGATTATGTTGAGGTCGTGTAGTATGGCGATGTGAGCGAGGGGGGCCATGTAGACGTTGAACAGAGTCGGGCTGAGTGGGGATCCCTGGGGGATGCCGCAGATGGTAGTGGTGGTTCCGGAGTGGAACGGGGGAGGCGGACTCTCTGGGTTCTGTCAGAGAGGAAGGAGATGGTTCAGTCCAGGGCCTTGTCTCAGATCCCTGCATCGTAGAGGCGTGTGTGCAGTGTGTGGTGGCAGACGGTGTCGAAGGTGGCAGAGAGGTCCAGGAGGATGAGGGCCGCTGTATCGCCGTTGTCGAGTAGGATTCTGATGCCATCTGTGGTGACGATGAGGGCGGTCTCGGTGCTGTAGTTGCCGTGGAAGCCTGACTGGGAGGGGTCCAGGATGCTGTCGTCTTCTAGGTAGTGGGTGAGCTGGGTGTTGACGATCTTTTCCATGACTTTCGCAGGGAGCGGAAGCAGGGAGATGGGCCGGATGTTCTTGAGGTCGCTTGGGTCAGCCTTGGGTTACTTCAGGAGGGCGTTGATCTCAGCGTGTTTCCAGCTCTTCGGGAAGGTAGCAGTCTCGAAGGAGAGGTTGATGATAATACGCAGGTGGGGTGCGATCATGCTGACGGCTTTGTTGGCGATGTGGTGGGGGAGCGGGTCAGAAGGGGAGTCTGAGTGGATGGTGCTCATGGTCCTAGTTATGTCTTCGGTGCTCACTTTGGTCCAGGTGGTCAGGGGGTCATGGGCGGTGGGGCACGGGGTGTACGTCGTGGCGGGGTCCATGGGGTGCATCCGGGGGTGAAGCTGTTGTGGATGTCGGTGATCTTGCTGTGGAAGAAGGCAGCGAGGGTGTCGTACAGGGCTTGTGATGGCGGAATGTCGTTGGTGCAGGAGATGGGAGTGGAGAGCTCTTTCACGATGTTGAATAGCTCTTTGCAGTTGTGTGCGTTGTTGTCGAGACGGTCTTTGAATGAGGCTTTTTTGGTGGCCCTGATAAGGTGGTGGTGTTTGCGGATGGCGTCTTTGTGGACTGTGCGTTTTGGCGGGTTTTCTGTCGTTGAGCCAGATGTTCTCCAGTTTCCAGCAGGTACGCTTGGAGGCTAGGAGCTCCGGGGTGAACCAGCTGGCTCTCTGGCTGGTGTCTCTGTCGGTGGGTTGTTTCAAGGGTGCTACGCTAACAGCCAAGCTAACAGTCTTGATTCTCAAGTTGCTCTTTATAAATTTACCAGGAAGCTAAGATTAAGATACTTTTTTTCCACAGCTTCTTTTGAACCATCTCTTACACAAGAAGATGAATATCAGGAATTCAAACCAAGGAGCACGTTTGTTCCTCCAACTTTCCACAAAACTATCGACTTGTTTGAATCATTAGTCAAACAAGATCTTGCTAGATTATCCAATGTTATCTCAGGGAGAACTAATCTATCAAACAGAGGAAGACTGGCATTGAGATCTTTACAATCGAACAAACTATTACATTTCATCAAAGCAGATAAGAGGGGTGCTCTGGTCGTAATGGACGCACTCAATACGAAAATAAGATTGGCCTGATGCTACAGGATTCTTCGACGTATCTACCGCTCACTGAAGATCCCACAAATACTTTTTTAGCTTTGCTGGATTCCATTTTGACACACGCAGTAGAGATGAAATGGATCAACTAAAAAACAAGAGAGTATTTGTTTACCCGTTTTCCGCGGAGACCGGGTTTGTATATGCTCCCTAAAATTCATAAAAACTTAAGGGATCCTCCTCTGAGGCCATAGTATCCGGTTGCGGATCTCTACATGAGCCACTAGGGCATTACTCGGATGTGTTTCTCCAGCCCATCATTCAAGCCAGACCGTCATTCCTTCAAGACACCACTCATTTGCTGAACATTTTACGCACGATCAGTGTTCCTGATAGTGAATAGATCTGTTTGTGAACTATAGACATTGTGTCTTTATACACTTCCATTCCCCATATGGAGGGCATTGAAGCCATTGAGTGGGCTTTGTTGAAACAAGATATTATGAGAGCCAATAAGGGATTTCTTCTTGAAATCCTTCATTTTTGTTTGTTTCATCGTTATTTTCATTGGAAAAATCAGTTCATTCTTCAAGCCAATGGTACTTATATGGGCTTTTCAGGAGCCCCCAGCTATGCCAACATCTTTATGTTGAAATTTAAAACTGAGAATATTTTTTCTGATAATGTTTGGACGTCGAATTTTATTGCTTATAGACGTTTCATAGATGACATACTCATCATTTGTCAGGTGTCACGTAGCCTGCTTGAAACACAGATTCTGAAACTCAACAGCATCAATCCTCGCATCCAATTTACATTTCAGATTGAATCACACTGCATAGCTGTTCTGGATGTCATGCTTAGACTGTCTGGCACTACCATTGAGACCTCTGTATTTAAGAAATCCACTGATCGAAACAACTCTCTACTCTACCAGAGCTTTCACCCCTGGCCCTTGAAACGCCATCTGCCTTTTTTCTCAATTTTTAAGAATTAAATGGATAAAATCGGATCCAGAGCTAGGCTTGCAGACTAACAGAGAGGTCAAACAGAAATTTCTAGTTGAGAGGTTACCCTCAACAAGTCATTGATCAGGCCGAGAGGAGAGCATCAGTTTTAAATTGTGATGAACTACTGATAAAAAGCATACTACCCCCTACACAACATCCCCGTACAGGTAAAAAGATTTCCTTGAACTTTAATGCCAATTGCAACAGTCATCATGTGATTTATGTCATCAGATGTCCATGCGACTTGTTGTATGTAGGGAAGGCTGAGAGAATCCTTTGCACTAGGATTACTGAACACAAAGCCAGGATTAGAACTAAGACCTTGAGTTCACCTTTAGCGTAACACTGGCAGCTTAATAATAACCATTCCCTTGCACAGCTCAGATTCGGGGTGCTTGAAAAAGTAGATGAGCAATTGGACGTGGACATGTCAAAGTTACTCTCTCAATGTGAATAATAACTGGATATGGTACATGCAAACATTGTCCCACAAGGGACTCAATGATAAATTTGAATTGTCATGCTCTCTGTAATTTGGACTTTCTGTTCGGATTTCTCATTTGTGCATTTCTATTTTCTAGATAGTACTTTTTTGTAGTAGACCGGGATGTTGTTTGTATTTCTCTTCGCTTGGGCTCCTAAGCATTTACATTTTCCAGTCCATATTGACAGCATTCACCATCTTTATTTTTTTCATCGTTTTTCGTGATCACCATTATTCACGTTTGCATGTGAGCACAATTTATACACACTTCGGTTGTTTCTATCACCATTTTCATTATTTCTTATTTTTTTCTTGTAAAAAAAAATAAAAAATTGGGTGGAGCGACCAACTGGCTGCGAGTTTAAAAAGCCTCTCTGGGACTAATTTAGAAATATCACCGTTGAAATAAATTTTTTTTTTAAAAGAAGCTTGTTATTCGCTCCTGGTCAGCTTGAATATTCTTGCATATCGGTGAGCGGCCGCGCTGTGAGCAAATCTGCCCTTAAAGACGTGTGACGCTATACATGTGAGAGCTCTGTATCGTTGTATATTGCCGTAAAGGTTAAAATGATATATTTCTTTCATTTTATAGCGGAACACTGCCTTTGAAAATAAACCTCATACTTGGAGGCCATTTCTTATATATGTTACTCGATACTCCTTTATGCAGGTAGACTGAGAAATTAACCTATGATCTTTCCCGCCTTTTGTAAACGCGTTTTTTAATCGAGTAGAGGCACTGATTGTTGGTTCCCTTCTATATATCTTTCTGTAGTTTGCCATCCGCATGATCAGCGACCAGGAGGAGTTTTCTACATCTTATATCAAATTCAGGTAACCCCCATTGGTGATAAATCTATAATACTAAATATAAAATTAAACGCTAAGCACTGAACACATTTTTGTAATTGTGCCCTGCAGATTTGTGTGCTCTACTCAATCCACTTCTCTTGCCATGCAATACTTATCGGTCACCAGTTTTTGGCTCCATCATTGAATGTGGTAGAATTCCGGCCTTGTTGTATTTTATAAAAGGTAAATATTCCCATCAACAAGGATGTAATTATTTTATATATTGTGACATTAGATCCTTAGATTAAAATGTTCGAGCTACGTTGTATGTATTACAACATAGTTATAAATATGAATGGAGATTGAGATCGGCAACCTTTGTTTCTATCATTGCCATGATCATCAAGGGAGATAGATATCGGCCAACTGTATCTTCATCGTCTAGAAAGAAATAGAATAGAATACGTCGTCTTAGACGGGTTGGTCTAGGTATATTGTCTTATGTCATCTTATAACTTTATCAATAAATCACGAAGCCTTTTCCATCTGAATATCTTTCTTTACCTAGTTATCGTGATATTTCTCCTTCAAAACATCAAAGCTCGCTGAATGAATCGTTATCTATATATATCCTACAGATGAACCAAACAAGTTTGAAATCAACTACACCCACGTTTTTAATCATTGTGAGTCCCTTATTTAAGCAAAAGCAAGCGTATCCAATGTGTCAATTCAAACAGACTTTATATATAAATGAGTTGTGATAACATTAATTTTTACTGTATTTTCTATAGTTATACCGTCCTTAATCTTGAAATTACGGATTTTGAACTGCTCCAAATCATAGAATCACGGAATTAGTGAGTATATATAATTACCTTAGAGATATACATTTAAAAGGGACTGCTGACTATTGATGTAGCAGGAAGCGTTAAAATTGAGGATGTTCTTAGATAAATAACCGATAAATATAATGGTGAGTAATGCATCCTTTATCTCACCTCTGTCTAAATATATTCCCAGTGTTGTTCACCTAACAAAAAGTCGTTTTAGGGAAATGAGCAATGAAATAAATATGCGCCTTTGATTGTTATAATAATAAACATTGTGTGTGAATTGCCATATGTTGGTATATACTTGTCATATAATGGGAGGTTTATGTAAAAATGTAGGTTCGGTAATATGTCCTATTATTTTACTGACAGTTCAGCTTGATTCTAATGTGTTTTTTATCTATTGATTTGTTTGCAAAAAGATATCTATTATATGTCATTTCTTTTTGTAGGCAGTGTGTGGCTACTCCAGAAGAAGGCGCTAGTCGGCGAAACGCGCGTCGCGATATAACTGTGCCACTTTTAAATTTTGAATATAAAATGTATTTGTGTTTATGATGTTGATTTGAACCTTATGGATGTGATTTGATTTATATTGTGAAATCATGTTTTTTATAATGGATTTTTAATTATGTTAATAAATATTAGAAGCTGAACTGTAATTAGTGTTTTCCTCTCTATTATTACACCTTATACGACAAGTTGAATTTAATTGCCTAGGTTGTTACATTTCGCATGTTGCTTATTCTCTAAGGACAGTGTCCATTCCTTTTCTCTTGAGCTGAGTGCTGTGCAGGCGCGCAACACCCATTGGGCTCACGGGGCTTCAGCCCCCCGTCGTGTGTCAGCCCAGGCTGACACGTCTTCGCGGGCTGGCGAGCATCTTAACCACTTGGCTGCTAAGGGGTTTTCCCCTCCTGTGCTGCATATTTATGAATCCCATTATACATGACGAGTTGACCTTGTCATGAGCACAGCTCCAGTGTGCCTCATGACGAGTTCACCTTGTCATTAGCATGCAAGTGGTTAATTGCAGCCGCACCCGAGTACTTAACAGGTCTTTAAAAGACCCTTAATTGTAAATGAGACTTTTGTTGTGTGTTCACCCATTCTTACAGCCACTGTCTGTGGTTGGAAGAATTACCCCCCCCCCCCGAAATATTTTTCAGCCCCCCCCGAAATTTGGCTCTAGTTGCCCGTCTGGTGCTGTGGTTTTCATTTTTTCAGTCTCCGAGGTTCATTTAGATGAAGCCGTTTTAGGGTTATGACTTTCTGACCTTATTACTTTATTTAGCTGCGCTCAGTACATGGAATAGTCTGTTTCTTTTTATTCCACTCCACTGTTTGAGGATTGACGGTATATTTCGAGCACAACAAACATTGCATTCGCGATGCGGGTTGTTTATTTTTGTCCTCTTTCCATGTGGATGGTCCACGAAGGCGGTAGTTTATATTACCTGTTACCAACGCGGCGTGTTACTGTCACAGCCAGCGTTTTTGAAAAGGGTGTTTCGCTACGGGCGCAGCCCATGCAGTTTACTGTTGCAGCCAGCGTTTTTGAAAAGGTGTTTCGCTAGGGGTGCCGCTGGTGCACTTAGCGGTGAGTTTCTCTTCTTGCGGTTTCTTTTTAAACTTCATTATCGCTCTGAGTGCCATACAGAGTTTTGAATAATCCGCTTTTTTTGATCCTCAGGTGTTCGTGTTCCATTTCACCTTCGGGTTCTTTCTCCATTTCATTAGCACTGCAGCTGAACTGTGCACTTGAGGTAAACTGCTCATTTACATGTTTAGGTGATAACTTAGTGTCAGCGCTTTTTGGCAGAATGTGTTTGTAGTTCTACTTTCAGGCATTTATTTAGGATTATGGCTGTTTCCCAGTGTTGAACTTTCACTTTCACCATGCACTCTTGGTGTTTTAAACTTGGATGGTGACTTGGGTGACCTGACCCCAGGTCACCCCCCCACTCCACACGGCTCCTAGTAGCTGCCCGAGTCTCTGCCCTCTGCACCGCCGCTGCTGAGGGTTCGCACCTGGTATCCGGTGACTGTGTTCTCTTTGTTTTCCCCCTGTGCTCTTCTGCTGTGTTTTTCCCCCTGTGCTGTATTGCTGTGTTTTCACTTTTGTAATTTCTCATTTTGTATTTTTGTTTTGTATTGCCTTCTCAGGCGCTCCTTGCGCCCCTGCCCTCTGTGCCCACCCCCCGCTTCCCGCCGCTGTTCCCCCACAGCCCTGCCCCCTTTCCTTGTGGTTTCCCGGCCCTCACCCATTGGCCACCCCGCTCCCGCCTCCCAGCTGCTCCTATCTCCCACTTGGTCTCTTATGGAGGCCGCATGGCGAAGGTAAGCGTGACCTGACCCCAGGTCACCCCCCCACACCACACGGCTCCTAGTAGCTGCCCGAGTCTCTGCCCTCTGCACCGCCGCTGCCGAGGGTTCGCCCCTGGTATCCGGTGACTGTGTTCTCTTTGTTTTCCCCTGTGCTCTTCTGCTGTGTTTTTACCCCTGTGCTGTATTGCTGTGTTTTCACTTTTGTAATTTCTCATTTTGTATTTTTGTTTTGTATTGCCTTCTCAGGTGCTCCTTGTGCCCCTGCCCTCTGTGCCCGCCCCCGCTTCCTGCCACTGCTCCCCCACGGCCCGCCCCCTTTCCTTGTGGTTCCCGGCCCTCGCCCATTGGCCACCCTGCTCCTGCCTCCCAGCTGCTCCTCCCTCCCACTTGGCCTCTTATGGAGGCCGCATGGCGAAGGTAAGCGTGACCTGACCCCAGGTCACCCCCCCACACCACACGGCTCCTAGTAGCTGCCCGAGTCTCTGCCCTCTGCACCGCCGCTGCCGAGGGTTCGCCCCTGGTATCCGGTGACTGTGTTCTCTTTGTTTTCCCCCTGTGCTCTTCTGCTGTGTTTTTACCCCTGTGCTGTATTGCTGTGTTTTCACTTTTGTAATTTCTCATTTTGTATTTTTGTTTTGTATTGCCTTCTCAGGTGCTCCTTGCGCCCCTGCCCTCTGTGCCCGCCCCCGCTTCCTGCCACTGCTCCCCCGCGGCCCCGCCCCCTTTCCTTGTGGTTCCCGGCCCTCGCCCATTGGCCACCCCGCTCCTGCCTCCCAGCTGCTCCTCCCTCCCACTTGGCCTCTTATGGAGGCCGCATGGCGAAGGTAAGCGTGACCTGACCCCAGGTCACCCCCCCCACGCCTCACGGCTTCTAGTAGCTGCCCGAGTCTCTGCCCTTTGCACCACCGCTGCCGAGGGTTCGCCCCTGGTATCCGGTGACTGTGTTCTCTTTGTTTTACCTCTGTGCTCTTCTGCTGTGTTTTTCCCCCTGTGCTGTATTGCTGTGTTTTCACTTTTGAAATTTCTCATTTTGTATTTTTGTTTTGTATTGCCTTCTCAGGCGCTCCTTGCGCCCCTGCCCTCTGTGCCCGCCCCCCGCTTCCTGCCACTGCTCCCCCGCAGCCCCGCCTCCTTTCCTTGTGGTTTCCCGGCCCTTGCCCATTGGCCACCCAGCTCCCGCCTCCCAGCTGCTCCTCCTTCCCACTTCGCCTCTTATGGAGGCCGCATGCAGCAGGCACTTAGTTGGCACGCCGCTGGCGCGCCAAAGGCAAGCGCGTCTGCGCCCATCCGTGCCTGGACCGCGGCCAGCACCAGTTCCCCTGGAGCCCCCGCCCCCCGCAACGCCAGGCTGCACTATGACTCCAGCACCCTCCGCGCACTCAACACCGAATGAGACCACCCCTGCTACCAAGCCACCCCGAAGCGCACCCAAGGGCCCTTCCCCTGCAGGGACTGCAGATTCACCAGCATCCAGCCCACCAAACCACCAACCAGAGAACCTAACCACATCCGCTGCACCCTCCTCAACACTCGCTCCGCTCGCAAACACGCCATCGAAATCTGGGACCTCCTAGACTCCACCGCTCCAGACGTCGCCTTCCTGACGGAGACCTGGCTGAACGCCACCTCAGCACCAGACATCGCCATAGCCATCCCACACGGCTATAAGGTCTCCCGCAGAGACCGCACCAACGGAGTGGGAGGGGGAATCGCCATCATCTACAAGGACACCCTCAGAGTCTCGACCTACACCGACGACACCCTCACCACCACCGAGCACATGCACTTCCAGATCCACACCGACCCCAACACCACCCTCAGAGGAACACTCATCTACAGACCACCTGGACCACGACCACAGTTCAGCGACACCATCGCTGACCTCGTCAGCACCCACGCCCTCGCCTGCACGGTCTACATCCTCCTCGGGGACCTGAACTTCCACTTTGAGAACAACAATGACGCCAACTCCACCGCCCTGATCGACAACCTTGCCAACTTTGGACTCAAACAACTCGCGTCGGAACCCACCCACGCCACCGGACACACGCTGGACCCCATCTTCTCCACCAGCCCCCACGTCTCCTTCAACCACACCACCGAGCCCCACTGGACCGACCACAGATGCGTCCACTTCACCTCCAGGAAACCCACCACACACCACTGCACCCAACAGCTGCCACGCCGCTGCTGGGGCAAGATCACCAAGGACCAACTGACTACCACTCTCGCCCTGAGACCACCCGCCGACCCCACCGACCCAGACACCGCAGCGACCAACCTCAACCATTGGATCAACAATTGCGCCGACACCCTCGCCCCTTTTAAGACCTCCACAACCAACCACACCAACAAGAAAGCCGCCTGGTTCACCGAAGACCTCCGGATCTCCAGGCGCACCTGCCGGAAGCTGGAGAAGAAATGGCTCCACAACAGAACACCAGACAGCCACACAACCCACAAGAACGCCAGCCGCAGACACCACCAACTCATCAGGACCGCCAAGAGGACCACCTTCAAGGACCACTTAGACAACAACGCACACAACACCAAAGAGCTCTTCTGCATCGTGAAAGAACTATCCAACACCAACGACATCCCACCATCACAAGACCTGTGCGACTCCCTGGCCGCCTTCTTTCACCGCAAGATCACCGACATCCACAACAGCTTCAACTCCGACACCCCTGCACCCACCACCAAGTCCACCACCCTTGCGTCCACCACCCGCACCAGCCGCCTGACTGCCTGGTCCAATGTCATCGACAAAGACACCATCAAAATCATGAACTCCATCCACTCCGGATCCCCATCTGACCCCTGCCCTCACCACGTCTTCAACAAAGCCAGCACAACCATCGCGCCCCACCTCCGAAAAACAATCAACAGTTCCTTTGAGACATCAACTTTCCCGGAAAGCTGGAAGCACGTCGAGATCAACGCCCTTCTGCAGAAGCCCAAGGCGGACCCCAAGGACCTCAAGAACTTTCGGCCCATCTCCCTGATCCCGTTCCCGGCAAAAGTGACAGAGAAGATTGTCAACAAACAGCTAACCAGATACCTCGAAGACAACAGCATCCTGGATCCCTCCCAATCCGGTTTTCGTAGCAACCACAGCACCGAGACCGCCCTCATCACCGCCACAGATGACATCAGGATCCTGATGGACAAAGGAGAAACAGCCGCCCTCATCCTCCTGGACCTATCAGCAGCCTTTGACACGGTCTGCCACCGCATTCTATCAGCACGCCTCCATGATGCTGGAATTCAAGAGAAGGCCCTGGCCTGGACCACATTCTTCCTCTCCGGCAGAACCCAGAGCGTCCGCCTCCCACCCTTCCACTTGAAATCCGCCAAGATCATCTGCGGCGTCCCACAGGGATCCTCCCTCAGCCCGACGCTGTTCAATGTCTACATGGCACCGCTCGCCCACGTCGCTCGACAACATAACCTCAACATCATCTCCTACGCCGACGACACCCAGCTGATCATATCCCTCACCGAAGACCCCCACACCGCCAAAGCCAATCACCACAGAGGAATGAAGGCCGTAGCCGACTGGATGAAGGACAGCAGACTGAAGCTAAACTCAGACAAGACGTAGGTCCTCATTCTCGGACCCACCCCATCAGCCTGGGACGACTCTTGGTGGCCCACATCGCTAGGCACAGCCCTGGAACCCACAGACCACGCACGCAACCTGGGGGTCATCCTCGACTCCACCCTCTCCATGACCAGGCAAGTCAATGCCGTCTCCACGTCCTGCTTCAACACCCTCCGCATGCTCCGCAGGATCTTCAAATGGACCCCTCCGACACGAGAAAAACAGTCACCCAGGCCCTCATCACCAGCAGACTTGACTACAGGAACGCCCTCGACTCAGGAACATCAACCAAGCTCCTGAGACAACTTCAACGCATCCAGAACGCCTCGGCACGACTGATCCTCGACATCCCCCGACGCAGCCACATCACACCCCACCTGAGAGGCCTGCACTGGCTCCCTGTCAACAAGAGGATCACCTTCAAACTCCTCTTCCACGCACACAAAGCCCTACACAACACCGGACCTATATACATCAACAACCGTCTCAGCTTCCACACCCCCACCCGAAACCTCCGCTCAGCCAACCTTGCCCTCGCCACAGTTCCTCGTTTCCAGAAAACCACCGCCGGCGGCACATCCTTCTCCTACCTCGCAGCCAAGACCTGGAACGCTCTCCCCACCAGCCTACGACAGACTCAGGACCTGCTGGCCTTCATGATGGTGGCTTTTATTTTCAACCAGATCTTAATGGGAACTTTTGGATGCTGGTCAGCATGAACTTGGGGAAATGGTGCTTTTCAGCCACATTTTCCACTTGTTTTTGAGCCTAAATGTCAGTCTCACAATGTCATATGACAGTTATATGACAGTTACTGTATATATTCTGATTACAACTACTTATTTACTTGTTACATATTCCCCTGATGAAGGGCTACTGTTAATAGCCCGAAATGCATTGGCAACTTATGAAGTTTGTTTTCGCATGCTGAACTCAAGCTGCATTATTTATTTACCTTTGGATTTGAACTGCCAGCATTTTGAATAGAACGCAGAATTCCAGGATTTTGAATACAACGCAGAATTCAAATCGCTTTTGGCTTTGAAGAATATATTCAGAACTTGTGGATTAAACGAAAATTGGTTTTGATTACTGTGGTATCATTGAATTATTTTGTATACCTTGTTGATGCTTTTGTGATTGAGGTTGTACACTATTATGTGACACACTTGTAGTGCACTGGGTTAAACTGGATACACTTCCAGGTATTCTCTTTTCATTTTGAATTAGGTGGCTTGCAGAACCCCATACCTGGTGCACACGTGACTTTTCTAAAAACTCAATTTCCATTTGCGCATTTGATTCTGATTGTTTGAATTAGTATCTGGAGTGCATATTTGCTGCGTTTATTCTCATTTTCAGAATTGTAATTTAAAATCCAACTGCACCATACATTAGGATTTTAAATTGTGATTGCAGAGACACCAAACACAAAGGGGTTACCTGTCCCCATTTGAAAATTATACTCATAAAATGTAATAAGGTAATTCAAATGTTATCCTATGGGAGAAGTAGGCCTTGCAGTAGTGAAAAAGCAAATGTAAGACTTTTTCACTACAGTCACATGTAAAACTTAAAAGTACATGTCCACGATTTAAATACATTGCACCCTGCCCATGGGGCGTTACAGGGCCTACATTAGAGGTGACTTATATGTATTAAAAAGGAAGGTTTGGGCCTTGAAACATTTTGATTTGCCAGATCAAAATGGCAGTTTAATACTTCACACCCGAAGGCTGCAAATACAGGCCTGAGACATGTCTAAATTGCTACTTGAGTGGGCAGCACAATCAGTGTTGCAAGCCCACTAGTAGCCTTTAATTTACAGCCCCTTGGCACAGGTAGTGCCACTTTACTAGAGTCTTCCAAGAACATTAAATATGACAGCTGGGTATAAGCCAATGTTAATCAACAAGAGGTGGACAGAAGGGCTTTTGGAAGATCCAGCATACATGCCTGAGCCAACACTAGAGAAGAGGGTTTGCAGTTCCTTAGGTGGGTCAAGAGAGGTAAAGAGAGATCAGCAATGTGTGTTGTCACAAACAGAAATAGCAGTCCTAAAATAATCGACGGGAGGGGAATTCCTCCTTTTGGAACTAGGGCCCTCACACACGCAGCCAGCTGGGTGTCATGCTTCATCATTTGTGCCTGCTCCTCGTCGGGTCAGCGCTACAATACCTGCCGGGCACGTAAAGGGGGGCTCTTTGGAAGAGATCTTTTGATCCTTGCCGTTTGGTGCAGTGGAGGTAAGGGACCTAAGAAGTGTAGACGTGGTGTAATGGAAAGTGATTAAAACATGTTGGGTAGTCCAAAGAATGACTTTTATTCAGGTTGGCCCCCCACCTGGTTAGAAGGAAGAATGGCGACTATCTGAATTAATGGTTCCAGATAACTACGCTCTACTCAGGGGTCGACATGTTTCTTGCCTAATAGTCTTTAGGATCAGTGGCAATTCATCAGGACCTAGTGAAAAACTATCTACACCCCCTGGAAAGGTGGACAACCTACCTACCATGTGTAAACTCTGCGAGTAAAGTACCCACAACAAAGGACGACCTGTAAGAAAACAAATAATAAAAACCACAGCCATGTCAATGGCAGCATTTTAACCGTGACAACGTATCTCTCTCTAAATAACAATCAATATTTGTGACCGTTAATGTGTGCAGGAGTGGCTAATAATGTCACACAATTAGTGGTAAAAGGTGATACCAGCAAGCACGTGGTTAAAGAACACTTGCAATGTGGAGGTCTCTATTTTGATAAAATCTGGCGGTAGCACCGGGGGCGGCCGGTGAAGGGCATGGACCCACCTAAATGCTCTTAGAGTCTCGCCTCAACAGAATCTGGCAGGTTGTGAGACACATAAAGTATTATATCCTGGGGAAACATAATGGCAAGGGTATCAGGTGAAGGTTGCTGAATACACGGAGTCTCTTTCCACCCTGAAAACAATAGCATGTTGCAGGTAAGAGATAGGGAAATTGGCGTGTCTGCTCAGGCACACATCTTATAACACAGAGTAGAATAATCCCCCAGAAGGCCCAAGCACTAAAGAACAAAGGCACCCCCACAATTCCTCAGGCTGCTACTCACGGTTATGAGAGGCACTGCCCTGAAGACCGGGGCTCGGCCGTGTTCTTGTGCTGAACAGAGGTTCTGCGGGTTACCAGCTCCATGCCTAAAAATCGTGTCTGATAGTCAATAGCTTCGCTACCCGAGAGCTTACCTCCTGCGTCGCTGACTGTCTGCTCGAGGCTGCTCATAAATCCAGACACACTCACCTTGAATCCTAGGATGCAGCATGGGTGACCTACAGCTCGCCGCCCGGAATCAGGTGGTAAACTGGTGTCTCGCAGGGGTGCAGATATACTCACCGGTTCCTGGTTGGGGGAGTGGCAGGTATCCGATTTGCGACAGCTGTGGCAGGTAGCTGACGTGTGAGGGCCAGATTGGTTGACTAGATGCAAATGGCGGCCATCTTATAGTGTGTAATAAACCGTTCAAGTAGTGAACTATCTATTGAGTGCAGTCACTACAGTGGACAAGGGTGGGTCAATATATTTCATGCAGGGTAGAAAAGACCAGATGTAGTAAGCCCAAATCTGTGGTACACCTAGGGTAGGAGGAACTTGGGACAATAGTCGTGCCTCGGTGATGTATGTATCGGTACATCTGATCTAGCTGCCAATAAGTTAGTGGGGAGGGGCATCACATAATAGGGGGTGGTAAAGATACTTTAGTCTGATCATATGTTTGTTAGGGACCCTCAGGGAATGTCAAAAGTCAATCCCTGCTGGTCAGTAGAGAGTTGATGCACCCATCTTTGTTCTATCCTAAACAAAGCTCTCTGTATTGTTTGAGGGTGAGCTTCAAGTACCAGCCAACGGAGGGTGTCTGGGGACTGGTTGAACTCCTTGAAATGTGTATACATTTTTGTGGTTACCCGTTGGCAACAAACATTGCTCTTGTGTTCTGTGATGCTCGTTTTGAGCATCCTCATGGCCCACCTAAGGAACTATGGGGCATATTACCAACAACTAGCGATAATTGTTGCTATGTTGGTTTAGCGGCGATATTTTTATCGCCGAGCTGCGGCGATTTTTATCGCTTAGGAACCTTGCTATTATCAAGGTTTATCTCCTAAGCGATAAAAATCGGCCGAAATGCATGAATATCGCAGAAAAGTCCGTGATATTCATGCATTACCGAGCTAATGCTCTTAGCCATGTTATCCACCTACCATTGGATAACATGGCTAAGAACTGCTATGGGGCAGGTGTTAGCTTTTGGAGATATTCGCGCTTAAATATTCGCGTGAAAGTTGGTAATAGGAGATAGCGATGTTAGCGACTGTTTCTAGTCGCTAACATCTTGGCACGCCCACTTTGCATGTCATTATTGATAAATATCACTGACATGCAAAGCGGGGCCCAAGATGGTCGCTATCTCCTACTAGCTGTCGCTAACTGGTGTTAGCGACAGCTAGGTAATAGGGAGATAATTTTATCTCCGCTTTCTTGGCTTTTAAAGCCAAAAAAGCGGAGATAAACCCCCTTGATAATATGCCCCTATAAGCCAAAGTTACCATGTTTTAGGGAAGGAGACCAGACACTTTAGCACTGGTTAGTGGTGGTACAGTGTGCGGAGTCCTAAGGCCAGTAAAAATGAAGTCAGCATAAACATGAGGTCTGTATGCATAAGATTAGGGGAAAACTATGCCAAGCATGCCAGGTATAACAGTAATGGAAACAAGAATGATTGATCCCAACCCACGTGGATCAAATCCATACCACAGATGTAAATTGTAAAAATCGCAAAGCCCTTATTAATAACAATGGGCAGATATGGGCATAGGACAATAATGGTGCAGGCTCCCCAGGGACAATGCACCAGCATGACCCAGGCGATGCTTGTCTGTGGACATTGTCTAGCTTCTGTGCCAGCGGGGCTTCATAGATCCCATTACTTTTTTGGTCTAAGTAGCATCAGCAAGCCTCCATGCTGGAAGGACCTTTAGTCAGTCTGGGTTTGTGCAGATCTTCCAGCCAAGAGTGTAGCTCTTCTCCCACAGGGCAGTGTGGTCCCTTTTCTTCCACAGATTACAGCAACAAGGAACTCCAAAAATCCAGGCTTGGCACAGTATGAGGTAGAGCAACCACAAGAAAAGGTTCCTGTTCATGAATGATACCCTGCGTTTTTGTGATGTGCAAATGGCTTCAAGTTACAGGATTAAGCGAGCTAGTATGTATCCTCCTTTTGTGGCCTGAGTGAGACGTTAAGCCAATCAAAGTTCTGTTTTACTGAATATTCAAACTTTTTTTCCCATCAGGAAGAAGTGCATCTTTCATATTTGTTATCCAGATTCCTGGACTTCTGGAGCAGAACAGGACCTGGTTTTGATCAGTTTAGCAGTTTGGACTAGTCAATGTGTGGCTGTAGATTAGTCAGAGGAAAAGCTACGGGGGGGGGGTAATTAATTAAAAAAACACTTACCTTAGATTGTCCGGCGGCCGCCGCCTCCCCTGCATCCTTTTCCTTCTTCCTCCGCAGTCCGGCCTGCAGCAGGAAGCACTCGGCACACAGGCTACCCTGGGCCAATCACAATGCTGCAATGCATCGTTGTGATTTGTCTGAGCACCGATCGAATCGAACAGGGAGCCTGAGCATGTTTCTCAGCAGGCTGTGTAATGCAGCCTAGTAGGTACATGCAAAGTGCGCATGAACTGTTTGGTTGGCCCAAGAGGGCCGGCCAAACAGTTTATGCGCACTTTAGGAATGCAAACCAATGGTATGTTTTACTATTTAACAACAGGTCACTCCCTAAGGAAATCTTTGCGGATCACACTATGGCAGAGTGGGCTTTAAGGGGGGTTACGCAAATTGGAGATCTATACTTACAGGATGGCTTTAAGCAATTCTCAGAACTAAGAGATACATATGGTTTAGATAATAGGGGATTTTTCAAATATCTACAGGTTAGAAGCTTCCTGAACAACAAAGTTGGAGGACCAGCAGGCTTTAATAAAATAGAAATAATGGAGAAAATAAAACTGATGGGGGACTGCTCTATCAAATCCTTTTATGCAGTATTGGTGGAAAATAAGCAGGATGACTTAGTTAAATTTAGCAAGAAATGGGAGGATAAACTGGGAATTGACAGTAATTCGTTTTATGATTCTTTGAATTTGGGTTGTACGATACTATGTGCTGCCCCGCTGCAATCACAGCATTATAAAACATTGTATTCTTTGTACTTTACGCCAGCAAAGATCGCAAAATGGGGAGGGAATCAAGGAATCAATTGTCCCAGATGTAATGAGCTGGAAGCAGATAGCGTACATATTTTTGCATCATGCCCCCAATTACGAACATTGATTAGTGAGATTGAGGGGTTTTTGGCAAGATCACTGGATATTGAGTTATCCCTTACGCCGGCTTGGATCATGCTAGGGGTGAATAATGAAGAGCAGGTTTACTATGCTGAATTTCTGTTTGTAATAATGGCTGTCTATAGGCTCACAATAGCTAGGGCTTGGTTAGATAAAAGTCCTCCGAGCTTCCAAACCTGGCTGGCAAATACTTTGTATGCATATAATATAGAGGAAAAAATTTATGCTCGAAAGGGGAGAAGTGGAAGACGATTGGGGAGAAGAATTTGGGAGCCAATATGTAAATGGAAAGAGAGGCAAAGAAGGAGTAATTAGGGGAGGGGGGCGGGAATATGCTGATGGTATCGTCTTTATTACTGCTTTCGGTTTCCAGCTCTCTGACTTCTTGGGTTTACTTTGGAGTTTGTTTCTTATTATAGCTGAACTGGTAAGCTTTATTGTATAATTTGTATGTTGGGTTTTCTTTGTGTTTTTTTTAAAGGCTGGAGTTTAAATAATGCAAAATAATACAGTAATGGACAAAACTGTGATATATGTAATGCTCATAATGATATGTTGTAACGAAGAAAAATAAATAAAATAAAAAAAAAAAAAAAAAAAAAAAAAAAGATTACAGCAACAAGGAACTCCAAAAATCCAGGCTTGGCACAGTATGAGGTAGAGCAACCACAAGAAAAGGTTCCTGTTCATGAATGATACCCTGCATTTTTGTGATGTGCAAATGGCTTCAAGTTACAGGATTAAGCGAGCTAGTATGTATCCTCCTTTTGTGGCCTGAGTGAGACGTTAAGCCAATCAAAGTTCTGTTTTACTGAATATTCAAACTTTTTTTCCCATCAGGAAGAAGTGCATCTTTCATATTTGTTATCCAGATTCCTGGACTTCTGGAGCAGAACAGGACCTGGTTTTGATCAGTTTAGCAGTTTGGACTAGTCAATGTGTGGCTGTAGATTAGTCAGAGGAAAAGCTACGGGGGGGGGTAATTAATTAAAAAAACACTTACCTTAGATTGTCCGGCGGCCGCCGCCTCCCCTGCATCCTTTTCCTTCTTCCTCCGCAGTCCGGCCTGCAGCAGGAAGCACTCGGCACACAGGCTACCCTGGGCCAATCACAATGCTGCAATGCATCGTTGTGATTTGTCTGAGCACCGATCGAATCGAACAGGGAGCCTGAGCATGTTTCTCAGCAGGCTGCGTAATGCAGCCTAGTAGGTACATGCAAAGTGCGCATGAACTGTTTGGTTGGCCCAAGAGGGCCGGCCAAACAGTTTATGCGCACTTTAGGAATGCAAACCACTCCTTCCACTGCACTGCCCATCCCTGCTCCAGCCTACACTGCACACAGGCCACTGACTGCATATAACAGGTAAAATAAAATGACAATAACGATACTTTATTGTCATTTAATTTTTCCTTTCTGCGCAGTGGGGCAAGGCTCCTCCGTCTTAGCAGAGGAGCCACCACTGCCGGGTGCATTTCAGTCTTATGGTGTTTTGATTGAATGATAAATCCATCCATTGGTGAATTCAGACTCTGCTTCTTTTCACTGCACCAGAATGCCTTTATTCCCCCTCTTCCTCTTCCCTGACCTTTTTCATCTCCTTTTCCCACTTAGAATCATCTTGGCCTCATACACCCTGGTTTATTATTATTTCTTTTGTTTTACTTTTTTACCGGACATTGCACTATCTTTGGATGGCAATTTTACAATTATTATCTTGCCGATCCAACATGGTCCCGAGGTTATTTTCTTTCAGCCTGCTCTGCTCTGGCGCTCTAAGTTTTCTCCCCAGCGCAGCAAACATCTAGGTTAGTGTTTCTTCTTCTTTGCAACAGCTTTTTCTGGAATCAGCTCTTCAGCTTATGCTCTTGCACACCACACAGTTACGACTCTGGTATCCAGCCAGGCCCTTCATGCTCCATCAACTATTGAAGGTGTGTGCACTGCTTTACCACTTCATAATGAATATAATTTACTTCAAATATCTAGGAATTTCTTGCTTTACGTTGCCAATTATATGGGGATTACTCTACTATTCTTTTTCTAATTTCTCAACAGTTGGAACAGTGCCGAGAACCTTGTCCTGATTCTCTGTTGATTATTTATGCGATTTTTGTTTTACATTATTTTTGTACGACTGCCTCTACTACTTCAGCATGCAAAGTGTCCACTGCTCCTTGAGAATCCAAATGATCGTGTGAAATCGGAAACATGGATTACTTTGTTCAATATTGAAATGATTGCTATTAATGGTAATTCCTTTAAAGTTGTATTAGAAAAAACATTTTACTTTTGAATTTATTGGGCAGAAAAGTGTGAACTGTCTTTAATCATCTAACGACTTGTTTATCTCCACTTGATACTTCAGTGGGGGGATTACAACAAATTTGTTGAAGCAATTTATTTTCTGAGACTACCTTTACAGATGAACCTCTTGTTGTTCTGAGGAGATAAAAAGTCGATACCAGATTTCAATTTCCCAACTAACCCATTGAATCTTATGTAGCAACTTTTTCAAGGATGAGGCTGAGCATAGACGTCCAATTAGGAATGAGGTGCATGGGTGCAGCTGAAACTGCTGAATGGGCTGGTGGAATCTAAATAGATGGCGGGGAACACTAGACTGTTAACTGACAGCTTCTTAGTCAAACACAATTCATTTTGTATATGCTTGGAGTACAGTAAAAACATTTTCCATTTAATAAATTGCACATAGTAATTAACAGCCTGATTCATGAAGCGAAATAGCGCCCGCAATCGCAGCGAAAATGCAATTGCGGGTGCAAATTACGGAATTGGCATTCAAGAACAAAATAGCGAATTCGCAAACACATAATAGCGAATATAATAGCGATTACGCTATAATAGTCGCAGAATCCCGGTAGTCGAGCATTAGCGATACGGAAATAGCGACCAACCACGGAATCTGCGAAATAAATAGCGAAACGCAATATATTCTCTATCGGCATTCATGAAAAATATACAATTGCGAAAAACCCCAAATTCGCAGTTAGCGCGGCGCAAATTAAGGACAACTCAAAGCAGGTGGTAACCATAAAAGCCATGATTAAGTAAAATTTGAAAAACCGTTGGCCAATCACCAACAGGTCCAGGCCTGACCAATCACACATAAGGACATTCAGCAGCAGCATTAGGCGTTCCACAATGCCAGGAATGTACATGGTGGTGAGGCGGCGAAGGCTACAGCGAGCAGCACGGAGGAGACGCATGAGGCAGGAAAGGATTTACCGGCAGCGGGTCACCTTGCTGGGCCAAACCAGAGAACAGATATATGCTAAATACAGGCTGAATGGGGAAATGATCATCTGGCTGATACATGAACTTGACCCCCTCATGCAGCACCCAACAAGGCGAAACAATTCGGTGCCTACACATGTGCAGGTATTGTGTAGCCTGCACCTCCTGGCCTCCGGGAGTTTCCAGGGCATAGTAGCGGCTGCTGGGGGGATATCCCAGCCCACCATGTCACGCTGCCTCCACACTTTCGTTGACGCCATGCTCACCCAGCTCCACCGCCACATCACATTTCCCACGAGCCAACAGGAATTGGACCTGACAAAACTACAATTTTACAATGTAGCCCATTTTCCCCATGTCCTCGGCTGCATAGACTGTACCCACGTCGCCATCTGCCCACCAGCTGCCACGGAGTATATGTACCGCAACAGGAAGTCCTACCACTCCCTCAACATACAGATGGTCTGCAATGCCAAGACCATCATCACTGACATTATCGCCCAGTACCCAGGGAGTACCCATGACTCCTTTATCTTCAGGCACAGCGGACTCCACACACGACTGCTCAGGGGAGAGTTTGGGGAAGGACACCTACTTGGTAAGTACACTTTGTCGACAATGTCACATTGCTATGAAGTCACTGCGCTGCACAGGCAATCAACATCTGCTCCTCTCATTCAGGTGACAGTGGCTACGCCCTACGGGAATACCTCCTGACCCCTTACCTCAACCCTGCCACACCTCAGCAACGGCGCTACAATGTTGCGCACATCCGGACAAGGAACTGTATAGAAAGGACATTTGGGCTGCTCAAGAGCAGGTTCCGTATACTGCACAAGACAGGTGGGGCCATGTATTACAGTCCTGCTGTGTGCTGCCGCATTGTGGCTGTCTGTGCAATGCTTCATAACATTGCAACCAAGCGCCGGATACCTGTTGACATCTCAGGCAGTGAATCAGAAGGGGACGACCGGCCACCAGCACATGCGCACCATGCACGCGGGGAGAACCCAGCGGAAGGCCACAGACGTCGCAACCACATCACAGAGAACAATTTCTAGCCCACCCTCTTCCCTCACCCCACAAATCACAATTGCATGCAAAATGTAATGATTACACAACGCTAATGTGTGCTGCAAAATAAATATATTTGTTTCATTCACAAAAAAAAGGTAATCAGTACAACTATTTACAACTAACAGTATTCCTTCATACTGCAGTTTGAAAGGACATGGCAGGCTTATAGTCAGCCTGTGCCAGTGTTTTTCTGAAAGAGTCAATTGCGCCTCCTGCGCGTAATGCCCAAGCGCCTCTGAGGCTCTTCCTCTTCCGGGGCACCTGTACCTGGCGTTGCCCTGGTGCTGCGCCTAAGTGGCGGGACTAGTGTGGCAGATTGGCTGCTGACGCTGGAAGCCCCCTCACTGCCATCGTCACCCCCTACAGTGGCAGGTAGAGCAGGAGGGTGTAGTGCCGTTACCGCCGTGGTGAGGTGCTCCAGGACCCTGGTGATGTCCTCACAGCACTGTACTAGTTGGTGCTGCTGTGTGAGTGACCGCCGCGACAACTGTGAGGTGGCATTTGCAGCCACATAATTAGACCTGCTGTAGGAGGCCAGCCGGCTCATGAGCTGGTGGTGGCGCCGGCTTGCTGCACTGCGCTGCTTGATCATCGCAGCAGTGTTTGCCTCCATGGCTGCAGTCATGCGGCCCATGGCCGCCGTCATGCGGTCCATGCGGTCTCCCACTCCGGCCACATTGCGCCCAATTTTGTGTAGCTGGAGCTGAATGGCACCTTGCTGCTGTGACTGGCGCTGATGGATCCTCAACATGCGTCTTTCTACGCTCAAACAGGCATGTCTCTGTCCATTGCCCCTCCTGCTGATTGGAGCTGTGGTGTGATGGCGAGAACTCCCACGCCTGCTCTGCTGGCCTGTCACAGTGGCTGGCCGCTGTGTTGGCGCTGTCGCAGGCCCAGATGTCGTAGCACCAGCTGCAGGTGGTGTCACAGCAGGCGTTGCTAGTGCGGCAGGGACTGGAGGCACATTAGTGGGGTGCCTGGCTCTGGCAGTGGGTGGAACGGCAGATGCAGGGGCCACAACGGTGGGGGGCCTGGCCTTGGCTGTGGGTGGAACGGCAGATGCAGGGGCCACAACGGTGGGGGGCCTGGCCTTGGCTGTGGGTGGAACGGCAGATGCAGGGGCCACAACGGTGGGGGGCCTGGCCTTGGCTGTGGGTGGAACGGCAGATGCAGGGGCCACAACGGTGGGGGGCCTGGCTGCTGGTGTTGTTGCAGCGGCAGGGGCTGGTGCCTGGGTTTCCGGTTGAAAATCCTCCTCCTGGGCCTCCTCATCTATTTGCAGCCTCTCACTGTCGCTGCTTTCTGCGCCACCTGTGAGGGTAAGTGGATACTCATTAGTTGCATGTGACTGTCAGACGTGCTGATGTTACATGCATGCTGGGTGACATTCCCTGGATGGCTGTGGATTTGCGTACTTTGGAACCTGTCTGGCTGCATTGTGGTACTACTACATTGTGGACATACTACATCTCCCACAATGCTTCAGGGCATTTCCTGATGCGCAACAAAGGCATGACTAAGGGGCATTATGTGAGCCTATTTGGTCAGGGACGGTCATAGGGGACAGGGTCGCAGTCGCATGCCACTTACCTTGGGTGTCTTGGGTGGGGCGGGAGGAGTCCAGAAGTGTGACGCCAACGCACGCCTCCCTCTCAAGGGTGTTCTCCACCTGGTCCTCCAAGGGTGTGATGGGAGGGACTGTAGGTCCGCCACCTCCAGTGGCCGATGCCTCTCCAAGGCGCTCCGCCACCCTCTCCTTGGCACGACCTCGGAGGTCATACCATCGCTTCTTGAGCTCCTCCAATGACCTATCGGCCACACCCACGGAGTTCACACTGGAGGCTATTCCCAGCCAGATCCTCCTTTTGTCTTGCTCTGGGACCTTCCTGGAGTTTATCCCAAAGAGTCTGTCGTGGTTGGCCACCACCCCTTCTATCAAGTTCTCGAGCTCCTGCTCTGAGAACTTTAGCTTCCTCTTCCGCCCTGTGCTGTTGCTGGGGCCAGGAACAGGTTCCTCAGACATGGCAGCAGTTTAGTAGTAATTTCGCAATCACCAGATTAGCTGCTGCTTTCCAACTTGCTCCCTCGAGGTTTGCCTCACTGTGGTGTTTGGGGGTGGGAACTGCCTGCTTCCTGGTTGTGATGTCATCACTGTGCTCGAAAAGCGACTTCCCGTTTTCCCGATCGCGCGAGATTGCGACTCGCATTCCCGATCGCACGAGATTGCGACTCGCATTCCCGATCGCACGAGATTGCGACTCGCATTCCCGATCGCACGAGATTGCGACTCGCATTCCCGACGCTGGTAGCAGGAAATAGCGATTATTCTGCGATTATCGTTAGTCGCTAACGGATTTAGCGCCCGCGTGCGAGTCGCTTTTTTTTCCCGGTAATATACATGAATTCTGATTTGCGAGTTCTCAATAGCGATTCGCATTTTATCGCTATTTGAGACTCGCAAATCCCGTTTTTCATGAATCAGGCTGTAAGATCTGAAATTGTGTGGTGCTAAAAAAACTCAACAACCCAAAAAACTCCTACGACCAGAGCCATTCCCTCTTTTCCTTAAAGTGCAATATATACGTGTATTCAAAGCAACCGAGGCTCGTCCGATATCGTGGAGGAGCTTTGCCCCCCCCCCCTCCTCTCGCCAGCAGCCAAAAAAATAAAAAATAAAAACATAACAAACCTATGTTTATTATTGTTTTCTTTTTCTTTGTAGCATCGGATTTAAGGGGCGGGATAATGGGGATGACAGGCAGAGGGGGAGTGGTAGGTACACTGTTGTAAGTGCGCATGACGGTTTCGCCAGCCGTTTCAGGATGGCCAACCATCATGTGTACTGAAGCTGTCTCCAACCGAGCTGCGTTGCCAGGTTGGAGACAGCAGGCACAAACTCACAGTGCTCTGGCCAATCCGGGAACTGCTCTCAGCATCAAGATTGGCCACAGGGGGTTCTGGGAACCGGTGCCTGCAGTGCATGGAGCCAGAGAGGAGCGTCGGAGGGTCAGTTAAGTTCTTTTTTTCTTTTTTTTGTTTGGTTGTCCGTCGTCCCTGGTCCCACCCTCGCCCCGCCACTTTACAAGGACACTGGCTGCTACTGATTCAAAGCTATCTAAGAGTTGCATACATACTAACCACATAGGAGTTTATTTTCTCTAAAGTGGAAGTAGAATACAATAGAAAGTGCATAATCTTGTTCCGAATCCTGCTACTTAGTTTTGCATTGTTTAATTCCAACCATGCACACAGTTATTATTGTATATAACATTATAGAGCAACCAGTGCATACAGAATCATCAACAAAGAGAGGAAAAATAGCTCATGGGCCCAACTTTTCCTCCTAAAGTGCAATGTATTATTATAGTCAGAACTATCTGACAGAACCTATTTGTTCCAACCAGATAAAAACATTTTTCTTTAATCATCCATAAAGTTCAAATGTGACATCATTTGATCAGTTCTAAGTGGTGCCCTACAATATTATGAAGTTTAACAACAATCATTTCCTCACAATTGTTGTTTTATATATTCAGTAAAACAACCAGTGCATATAAAATCATCAAAAAAACATATACTTTTAAAGTTGCCCATCCGAAAACAGAGATCGGAAACTGCTTGTGCCTGCTAAAGCTATAGTTAAGAGATTAATTCTTCATTACTGAGGGTTTTCTTCTGTTGCAAGAGTATTTTCCCTATAGCGCTGTATTTAATTTACCAGAGCATGGTTTCAGTACTGTCTCATGCTAACCTTCTTCATCTTATTGATTCATTCCCCAAATGTAGGATTAACGGATGATTTCCAATCCTTCCTGTTGTTAGAAAGAGCCATCGTTACTTAGATATAGTCGGAAACAGTTTCTGAACTAATTCAGTTGCTTGATATATGGCGGTTAGACACAGACTATTAAGAACAGAGACTATTTGCCTACATACGAAGCTAAAAGAGGCACCATGCTGGGGAATTCTTAAACTTATCGCTGCCTCAGATTTAATTCTATTTCTATTAAGGAAATCCCCAACCTTATGAATATTAATATTTTCCCATCTCTTAATGGCAATGGAAGACAGGCTTGGAGATAAGTGCATGCAGCATTCCAATGGGAGTCTAAATGTGGATTGCTGGTTTTTCATATATTCGGGAAAGAACATTCTCAGTTCACCTGGCCTGTAAGGTCTTGTAACTTACTTTTTAGAGTTTATTTTAGGGCTTACTTTATAGCTATCCCCATGCTCGCTATCCCACAGCAAAGAACCATATACAAAATAATAAAATCATCAAATGGGGAAAGTTACATAGAAAATCTGTAGTGCTGCAGACGCTAAATAATAAGATCTAAAACATGGAAATGCTTTCTGCCGTCTGATTTTGGTAGTTGTAAAATCATTAGGTCAGGACCATTTTGGTCAGAATGTATCAGGTTATTCATAACAGTGTTAATACAATTAGTTAAAATGTTCTTAAAGATTTTGTAAATTGAACCACCCCTGGGTTAAATATTGTTTTTTTCATCAGCGAGAGCTTTGCATAGAGGCACTGTGGTGGTTATCTGTAAGAAAGACCCAATCAGTTGTTTGCCACTGGTGAAAGATGAAGGGGGTTCTGGGGTAATGTTCCCCTGGTGTACTACCACTTCAGTACTGGAATGGAATCTATGCAATCTCCCACGGAAACCTATTCTAGGAGGATTGCACCTTCCCTCCCACTGTTCAGCACTTCAGGTCCGGTAGGTTTCCCATGGGCTCCAGATTTCTTCCCATTTCTTAGGGCAGCCCCTGCTTTGGTAAACTGTTTTCTCTGCCAGACAGTACCAGTCCAGGTCTTGTTCCCAGTCTGTCAGCAGCAGCGCATTAGTCACCCCCAATAGTCTTGCTGTGTTCCATTTGGCTATGACTGCTGCCAACAGTAACCAAGTTTTACTATGTGTGACCCACCTGTCTTCCCACGAGACCTCAAGCAAGTGCCACCTGGCGTCTAGCTGTACCTGCGTACCCGCTACTTCAGAGATTACTCTGTTTATTTCAGACCAGAATTGTTGAATTTTCGGGCATGCCCAGATAGTATGAAACAACGTACCCATCTACCCACATCCACTGATGCACAGGCCTGTATCACATCTACCCTGGTTATATTGGAGCGTCCCAGGTGCATACGCTTTATGCAACACTCAGATCTGGATTAACCTGGACCTTGCACGTATTGCCACCTTCCTGGGACACTGGATCGCCTCTTCCCAGTCATCATCCTACAGTAATCCCACATCAGTCTCCCATGCCTCTCTAAGTGGGCCAAAGGGATCCGGAACATTGTTCATTATTTTCCAGTATGAAAGGGAGATTGTCCTATCTGCCATAGGATCTAGCAGTAACCGGTATTCTAAAGGGACCAATGGGGTACAGGGTACTACCCAAAAGCATGACAACTTCTTCCAATGAGTGGAACTTTCTTGTCCCACAAAGGACTGTACTTTAATATTCAAGATGGAGAATCTCTCTTCTTGGGAGTAAGAGCTGGCTAAGCCAACCCACTGGTGTGGCCAATTTCCCTGAACACTCCCTTTCCAGAACTCCTGCAAATTTCATCCCTGGGGCTACCATCTGGCTGGGGGTACATGAAGAAGGGGTAGGCCTGGCTGTCATTCCTTACTGTCCTGCTCTGAAGCCCAGTTCGATTTACCCAGCCCCCTTGCTGACCTGTTCTCTGCAGCTGCAGAGCTCCCTCCCTCCATGATAACCCTTGTCTCTATGCAAGCCAATTATCACCTCATCAACGCAGTTTGGCTAAGCCTGTTAGGGGCTGGCCAATCAGGAGAGGCTGCTAGAAGGCTGGATTTTGGCTCAGAGAAAAGAAAGTTCTATAGATCATTTGCTGTATTAGTTATGACAAATTCAACAGTGGCAAGTTGTTGGAGATATCATTACCAATCTTTTAAGTCCTTGATATATTATTTTAGCTCACTCTTGTCAATGATTATACTGTGGTACAGTATTCCCATCTTAGGGTATGCACTGATCCCATTAAATCAATTAGAGGGGTTAGGCAAGGATACATTTTGGCCCCTTTTACTTTTTCTGCTATATATCAATGGTGTGGATCTACACTTGAGTAAGGCTGTGAAAGATTTACCTGTAGTGGGTGCATGGCGGAGCCCTATCTCATCTATGCAGATGACACAGTGCTCACAGAACAAATAGCAAATTGGTTACAGCAGCTCTTGGAATCTTTTGTGGCCTTTATGGACAATTTGGATTTAAAAGTTAATTTCGTTAAATCTTTCGTGATGGCTATGGGACCCAGAAAAATGAAATCTAGGTTACACGTGTGGAGAGGCCACTATTCATAGAGTCCCGAACTTTAACTAGCTGGGCATACCTTTTATACTTCTTCAAATGTGATGCATTTACTTAGAACCAGAGAACATCCATGTGAGGGTGCCATTGAGGCACTTTTTAAATTCTCCTCAAGGTTGGGTGCAAAATTGGTAACTGAAATGCTTCTTTTGTATAAAAGTAAATGTATTCGGGGGGGACTGTATGGCGCAACAGTGTGGGGTCAAGTTGATGTTGAAATTCTTCAGACCCTGGAAAATAAATCATCTACTTTAAATTCCCACCTCGTTAGCCTCATTCATTGGCCACCATTAGCTCCACCTAAACTATATTGAAGATGTGGTCCATCTTGCCCCCTTACTTTTGTGTGGTAAGGTCTGGTCCTCGACAGAAACAACCTTTTCGAGACTGATTCTGGAAGACTGCCTGTCGCTGGATGAGGCAGATAGAATTCCCTGGCTGTTCCTTTGGAGAAATTGTCTCTATATTAAAACCACAATGATAACTCCTCATAGTAAGGAACTGGTTAAATCTCTATAGCTTGATTTCACTTCCACAAATAGGCTTTCGAAAGGTAATAAACACGCCTAGAGTGAGAGCATACCTATACTTGGCCCCATCCAATGCCTTGAAACCATATCTTGCCTTCTTCTGCAACACCCAATGTAGATTCTATTTGACTAGATTGAATACTATCCATTACCTTTGTACCTTTCCTACCCACTTGTTTTCCATTTTTACCCAACTGCCCGTGTGATAACTGAACTCCACAAAGCATTATACATTTAATGTTTTTTTGTTCTCTGTACGCAGTCCCTCAGATGAAGTTTTTAATGTCAGTTTTAAAACTGCGAAATATCAGACAACACAGAAGCGCTTAGATTTTTTTTTACAATTGGGCTCTGTAAAATGCTTTGCATTAGATATTAAATCTGCTGGTACAGTAAGATGGATTTAACTATGTTTGGAGCTTTAAATTGTCTGCTGAGTTTTCACATTCTGTACAGTACACACCGTTTTTTCTTATTGCTCATTGTTTTGTATTTATTTTTTACCTTCTTTTTTTTTTTTCACAACCAGTTTATTGATGAAGATAAGCATATGAAATAGAGTGGCAGCCCACAATCAGGACCATACCACCAGACATTTTGATACAATCACAGCAGTCAACCGAGTGTCCAAGCAAGGAGATAATGCAATCAAGGATATCAGAAAACAGTTACCCCACCTTCATCTTATTCCGCTATCTACCTACCCAACTCCCTGATCCCACCCTGGAACCCACCCTAACCCTATGCATGTGTGCACTAACTGTATCGACATAAGTTTGTGACGTGGGTAATGTGTGTGTGGACATGGGCTTTGCCAGCCCGTACGGGGCTAAAGATCTTCTTCTTGCTCCACTGGGGGGTCCAGTGTCAGATCTCTATAGTCCGCCCACCTCTTCCATATCTTAAAGTGTTTGCGGGGGCATCCTCGTGCCTCAAATATAGGTCTCTCCAGGCCCATACAGAAGTCTATACCAGCCTTCCATGCATTCAGGGGGGGGGGCCTCACATTCTTCCATGCTCGGGCCAGGTCTCTTTTAGCTACCACTAGCCCTAGTAGGAGTAGGTGCCGCTTATAGATATTACCACCAACCCCTTCCAGGACGTGCAATAGACCCAGACGGTGAGTACAGGGGAGGGTCCAGCCCAGCACCTCAGACAGACATCCCCAAACACCCCTCCAGAAGCCAACCAGCCGAGAGCACGACCACATCGTGTGAAGTAACGTACCCACCTCGGCCCCACACCGCAGACACTCTGGGGACCCAATCAGGCCCGCCTTCCACAGACGCTCTCGGGTATAGTATGCTCTATGGAGAATCTTGAACTGTATGAGTCGAAATCGCATTGCGATAGCCGCCCCCCTCGGGGATTCCAAGGCCTCTCGCCAGTCATCCTCGTCCAAGGGGCCGAGATCAGCCTCCCAAGTCGTCTTCAGTGAGAGAAGAGTAGGGGAGCAGTGGGTGACCATTGTTTGGTAAATGCGCGATACTTTTTTGTCCCCAAGATCACCCATGAAGACCTTCGCCTCGATCGGGCTAAATTCAGGGAGTGAGTCAAGGTTGGCAATACTGGGCGTCAGTGCATGTCGGAATTGCAGGTACCGAAAAAATTGAGATTGGGGCATATCAAATTCGGTACTGAGGGTCTGAAAGGATTTGAGCGACGTTCCAGACATCACCTGGCCTAACTGCGAGATACCTATTGCATCCCAGCCATCGAAGCCTGACAGTTTAGAGAGTTCAGGTAGCATACCGTTCCGCCATAAAGGCGTTTCTGCGGTTAGTTTGCCCCACCAGCCCACGCGACGCAAGGCCTGTCGCCATATAGCAAATACGAGTTTAGTAACCCTCGGCAGCGAGCTACGCAGTTGGGGTGAGTATAAGATGGTATGGAGCGAGTTATCGCCCATCAAAGCACGCTCGAGGGCATAGGCCGGATCCCCACCGTCACCGTACCACCATTCGTTCAGAATAAGGAGATGAGCGGCCTGGTAATACGACTGCAGATCCGAGGTGGCCAGGCCTCCACAGTAGGTGGACAAAAAACATGTGCGCAGTGCCACCCGGGCAGAACCTCCAATTATATGATGTCTTTTTATGGTCACATTCTAACCAAAATATAATAATGTTGATTATGATGATTGTGGTCCAGTCCATCGTCTTTCTCTCTCTCTCTCTCTCTCTCTCTCTCTCTCTCTCGCTCTCCTCTCTCTGGTGGAAATATCTTTCTCCTTTGCAATGGTTTTCAGGAACAATAGGGGCTGTCAGCAGGTCTGAAAATGAAGAATCTAACAAGATTTGAGAGCTTTGAAAATTTGAGCAATGCCATAATGTGAATTTGATGGGACCATTGTGATCACATTATTGTTTAATATTTAAAGCAAGAAAAAACAAGAAACACCCCTCTTACTGAATTTTGCTGAATTTTGCTGTGAATGTGGCAAATCTTAAAGTGAAAAGTATGAAGACAGATCTAAAGAAAAGGATAAAGTATTAAGCAGTCTTTGAGCAGCAACAAATGTTACCAATATCAGTATAAGACCCACACGGCCTAGAATTATCTTGGCTGCTAAAAAAGTATGTTTTAAGTATAAAACATAGGCCACGTTGTCAGTATGTGCAATTGTTCCAGATTGAACAACAGAGGGTGGTCAGGAAGTTCAGAATTGTGAATCTGGTTTCAGGCTCAATATACCCTTTGTATCTGATGTAGTGAAAAAGAAGCATTGATGAGGAGCCTCTTTGTACCTCCCGTACGTGATATATCAATTGCCAACTCAAGTGTTGGATGACTCAGATTCACCCTTTAATATAATTTCAGATGATCTATTTTATTGGTTTCTTTTTAACTTTATCCATTGATTTTCAAAAACAAAACAAATTATAAACAATGCCCATTTTATTGGCGACATGATCCTGAAAATAGATATAAATTGAAGGAACTGTTAGGTTTCGATTTTGCAAAGTTAGTACATATTCATGTAGTTCAGGTGTGACCATTTACGTACAATAATGCAACATTTCTGATGGGTCCTTTCTATAACTGAAGCTGAATGTATTATGATGTTCAAAACAATTTGCAATACATTTTATCTTGAAGGTTTGAGTCTATGTCGTTTGTCAATAGATAATCCTTCAGTAGCTGCTAAATGTCCTTTGGCCTGCAGGTGGGTGGTTGGAGTGTGGCAAAAAGATTCACTCGTGAAATTGCAGGTGACTAAGCTTGTAATCCATTCCTTTACTGTCAGTGTGATTCCATCACCCCAATGCAACACTATTTCCCTCTTGGCTAGCAATAGAGCAATAGCTGTATATCTGCGCACCGATTTTGGATCATCTGCTACATAAGTCAAAGGGATCTGGGAGCAGGTCTGTATCGAGTATCCGTGAAAGGTGTTGAAATATTACACTCCAGTACCTATTTAGGTCCATGTGAGATGTGTGAAATCCGCATCAGGTGTGCTACATTTGGGACAATCAGACGACCTATCTGGGTATATTCTAGTGAGTGCGCTAATGGCGACATATTCCCTATGTATGAATTTAAAATGCAGTAATTTGTGGCGGTGGTTCGGCAATGCTAGGTTAATCTGCTCACAGCAGTAGTGCCATTCCTTGTCTGATATCAGCTGAGCCACATCAGCTTCCCATTTAGTGAGTATTCCTATCTCTAGCAGGTTTCATAGCTAGGTGTGCTTTGTAGCGTTTAGATATCAACCGAACGCCGTCGGGGTCTGATATCAGTAAGGTCATGGGATGAAAGATATCCAAGCGAATGGGTTATGTGGGGATACATGCACGAAGGGCAGCATGGTATTGTCACATTATAAATAGGGAGGTCCAGTTGCGTAGCTTGTGTAAATCTCATGTTGCCATCATGAGAGAGTACATGCCCATTGGGGAAGATGTCACCCAGCATGTGTAACTCAAATTTCCTTAGCGTGCATTGCACCACAAGCTCCCTTGTGGGCACTATCCATGGTTTATTGACAAGTCAGAGTAGGGGAATGTATTGAGGCCCTTTCCCCAAGAGGCGATTACTATTCCGCCACAGTCAGCTTGTGGTAGCTAGCGTTTGATTATCTGTGGGGTCTAGTTTTATTCCAGTAGGTAGGGTGGATGGGATGATAAAGGGTTATCTTCTGCCTGGTCCCGCTCTAGGCTTGAGTTGAATAGTCTGGCACCTGCGAGGTACAAGTGTGACGCAAACTGACACTGCACTGTTAAATATTATAATTGAGGGTCCGGGTCTCCAAATCTGCCCCTATCACATGGGAGGATAAGCATATCCCATTATATCCTGGGCCATCGCCCAGCCCATATGAGCCATAAGAACAATCCTCGAAAGGTGCGGAGAAGGCATTGGTGAGTGGGGTGGGGATGTTTAAAAGCATATACAGGAATCGGGGCAATACTCTCATCTTAGGGATGGAAATGTGTCTAGCCATGGAGAGTGGAAGGAGAAGCAACCGCTCGATTTGTATCATGAGCTTTTCGATGGCTGAGCCATAATTTGCATGAACCGCTTGGTCTTTATCCCTGTGGATTTTGATACCAAGGTATTTAGTAGACTGGCTACACCATTGGAGTGGGTACTCTCAGGGTACTGTTGTGGTAATGTCAGTGAGAGGTAATAACTTTGATTTCACTTTTAATCAAAAGGCCTGCGAACCCACCAAATCAGATGATTTCATGGATGATTGGTGAGAGATTACTGGCTGGGTTTCGGATGAATAATAAAATGTGAAAAGTTGGCCAGAGCGGCATCTGAGGCCATGATGCACGTGTTGTTTCTGCAAATGGTGGACTAGCAGGTCCATGGCTATGATGAAAAGGAGTGGAGACAGTGGGCAACACTGTCTGGTGCACTTTGTGACTCCAAATGCATCTGAAAGTATGCCATTAACCCATAGCCATGTCAGCGACTCAGAGTAGAGCAGCATAATCAGTCCTATGAAGCTTGAAGATAGGCCTAACTTTCGCAGCACCGCCTGGAGAAAAGGCCACTCCATAGAGTCAAAGGCCTTCTTTGCATCAAGCAGCGCTATGGCCTCGGACAAGTCGGGGGAGATTCTGTTGAGGACTGCGAATACTGTATGGATATTATAGGACGTGGATTTGTGCGGAACAAATCCTGTCTGGACCGGAGAGATAATTTGTTCAATCAATAATGCGAGCTGGGTGGCTATTATTTTGGCTAAAATGTATTATCATAATTTAAGAGGGAAAGTGGGCGTCATAGGCAGCCTCCTGCGGCAAGAGTCCTGCCCCAGCTTCCACGGCCCCACGCAAGGGCTGCTGGATGTGAGTGTCTGGCCACCCGGGGCCTCCAAGGAATGCTGGCTAATTAACTCAGACAAAATGTCTGCTTTTGGTCCACGCTAGAGTATTGTGAGCAAACATTCTCCTCTGTACTCATCCAGTAGTAATGGTCTTGCTGAAAGATTTACCAGGATTTTGTGGAAAAGTATTCAAAAACCTGTAGCCAAAGTCAATTGTTAAAAGTCTTCATTCTGGAGAAGACGTTGCATTTTGTGCGACATTCTGCCGCCAGGGCTTTCCCTTTTTCAGTTATTAAAGCACCAAATTCGCCTTTCAGATGTGTACGCTACTTTGATGGCACATTCCAGATCACCAATATTAATTTTTGAAATGAAGAACCAGCCATTTCCGATGGTCCGCGTTCAGTTAATTCCATTCCGGAGGAATCTTTTATTTCGGCTGACGAAGACTTAGCAAAATCAAAAAGTGATGAAAGCAGGAAAAACTTGCAGAGTACTAAAGTTGTACCATAATGTTCAAGGAATACTTCTCGACATAAACATCTCAGAGAGTATGTTTATTTTTATCTTCTGCATCCAGTAAGAGACATAAATTAAACATGTGTTATTTTCTTTTTAGCCATCTGTGTATTTCAAGATGTATAACGGGTTCTAGTGACTAATCTATTTCATTTGGTCATACACCTGTGTGTCTATTTCCATTTCTTTCTTTTATTTTTCTATATTTCCTTCCTTCCTTCTTATTTTGTCTCATGCTTTCCGTGTATTTGTCTCATGCCTGTTCTCGCTGTCTGTCTTTCTTCTCTGGTCTCATATTCTTTGGATTAGGCTGTCTGTAGCGTTCAGAAGTATGAATGAGTGTATAATTGTCATAGTGATTTTTTAACATAGTAACTATGATTTACTATGTGTATGTATGAATCAGGCGTTGTGTGTATAACTGTGTAGGTGAGTAAATGTAAGTGTGATTGATTCTTTTCATGAGTGAGTAGCATCACTGCATAACCGACTAGGATGACTGCTGATGTGTCAATGTCTATATAGGTGCATGAGTAATACGCAAACTAAAAGAAGGGGGATATTATCTTCTTCATGAAGGTGGAATGTATTCATAAACAGGGAAGAGAAAAAAGAAGCAATGGACAGAGTAAAGCAGAATATAGTGCGGAGTATGATAGGGAAGAGGAAGAGAACAAGAAAATGGGCAGAAAACATGAGAGAAAAGGACTATGTATATATATATTCCCTGGAAAAAACCAAAGGTTACAGGGACATTATAGTTAGGCTCAGATTTTACTCGTACAAAACCAGAGAAATTCAGTAGTTATACTTACCTCAGCTTACTATGACTTATGTCCCCACAACGCACTGCTTAGAACCTCACATATTACATCACTCATGACATTATCAGTGACATCAATCAATCAATCAAGATTTATAAAGCATGGCTAATCACCCCAATAGAGTATCCAGGTGCTTGCAGGCCAAGGAGGCTTAATAGCAAAGCCAGGTTTTGAGGGCCATTCAGAATTCCGAAAGTAAGAGGATGGTCTGAAGGTGCGTGGGAAGGCTGTTCTAGGTCTTTGCTGCGATGTGGAGGAAGAAGTGTTCTCCACTTCTGCTTCGGTAGATGTGGGGAGTATGGGCAAGTGAGAGGATGAGGAGCATAGTTTTCTTGATGGTTGGTGGAACTTATGATATCACTGATGACATCTCAAATGACAACACTTATGACATCACTGATGACATCTCAAATGGCATCACTTGTTACATCATCCCGTGAGAGTAAGTGTTTCATAAATGTTTCTGAGACTTAAAGATATATATTAAGCTACTGCATAGGCTAAATTACTATTCTTTCTGCACTACTATTAAGTGATACTATTTGTAACATATGTCATCTGAGTGGTTGTGCAACTGACTGTATGGGTGTGTGAGAGGGAGTGGCTGTAATGGTGCGTGAGTGGCTATGTGAGTCGCTGTATGGGTGAGTGACTGGGTGTGTAGGTGGCTGTGTGGGTGAGCGAGAGACTGTTTGAGTGGGTATTTGCTTAACTGAGTGGGTATGTGAGTGGCTGTATTGGAGAGTGAGTATGTGAGTGACTATATGGGGTGAGTTACTGGTTGTGTGAGTGCTTCTATGGATATGTGAATGGGTATATAAATGGTTGTGTGGTTGTGTGAATGGGTGCATGAGTGGTTATATGGGTGAGTGAGTGGGTCTGTTGAGAGGCTGTACGGGTGAGTGAGTAGGATGTGAGTGGCTGTGTGGGTGAATAAGTGGATGTGTGAATAGCTATATGGTTGAGTGAGTGGCTTTGTGAGTGACTGTCTGGGTGAGTGAGTGAGTGGCTATGACAGCGGCTGTTTGGGTGAGTGAAAGGGTGTGTGAATGGCCCTATGGAGGAGTGAGTGAGTGTGTGTGTGGAAAATTAGTACGGTTTGGTAAACATTATCTGCGCCATCTTGCCTTTTTCCCCGGATGCCACACTTTTTGTCGTGTGCACCCGCCATTTTAGGTGCCTCGATCAGAACCACCCTCTGCACGCCACTGGCCCCCAGCATAGCCCTTCGCCCTCGCAAAGCCCGCACGCTGACAACCCCCACACTCGCATGCCTTGGGTCATAAACCCCCCCTTCAACGCAGCTCTGCCTCAGAACCCCATCCTGTTCCCAGCGCGACACCTCCCTTCATTCCTTTTCGTGGTCCCAGGCCCTTTGATACCAACCCCCCCCCCCTTTTCCTGTATGCCCGTTTTTCTTCCTCTTTCCCAGGCCGACACCTAGCTCTGCCGATACTGTTTATTGCCCCTCCCCGTGCAGTAGAAAGCTTCCCTCATCAAAGGACCCCCGAGTTGATCAAAGCCCCCACCCTATGAGATCCGATCAAACCCCCACATTCCGTGAATCGGCGGAATGTCCAGCTGCGCGATAATCATCACCTGTTGTGACCGGGGTGGGGACTTCAACTGTAAATGTGTGTGGGAACGGGCCTGTAGGGGAGATTCAGAGGATGTCCTTTCATACTTCAAAGCATTACAAGACTGTGTTACCTGCAATAAAATTCATTTAACTGTGTATAAGAGGCCAGGCCTCAGAGATGCGGGGAGAGCACCTCGTGACGATACTGGCTGTCTGAACTGATGTGTTCTCCTCCGGAGAGAATATACCTTGTGTCCTGCCTTCCAGTCTCCAGCGCCTGCCTCTTCATTAGTTAATATTTTGTGGGTTAAAGAGGCGATACCGCCGGGCAAATATTGATTGTCCATTGACCTTAGTTTTAACAATTGGCGTCCCAAGCGTGGGGCCCATCAGTGACTCGTGGATCCAGTGGGAGAGGTCCTGACGACAGAGTGAACGACTGCAACGATCGGGAGAGCTCTTGCCCAATAGACCCTCGTCTGGCAGCCGATCATCCGAACTTCACTGGCTCCGAACAGACCTCTCTCGAGTGATCTACGGTCCTGACTGGGAACCATCAGGAGTGCCGCGAGGAATACGAGGAAAGGAGGACGATCGGGCGCTGGATTCGGAAGATAAGAAACTGTCCATACGGTCCGGGTAAGGTCGTGTAGACACGACGAATTGCGAAATAGTTGTTTAATTGTTCAGAAAATACTAGTATTACTCTTTGTTGACCTATTTGGAGATTCACTGTCTGCCAACGGAGAAACAGTAGGCTCTTTCTCTTTGCAAACAGTGAAGGATAAGTAACGCAGCCAGCGTGCCTATCGTTCTCCCCCACTGATTGATTATTTATTCACGAATTGTTTTCGGGAGATTCCCTCTCCCACACTGATTAACTGTTTTTTGACCCCGAGCTACTGTTCGCGGATTGTTTTCTGGAGATTCTCTGTCTACAAACAGGAAAGAACAGGTTCCCCTTTGCAGATAGTGAAAGGGTAGAGGACGCAGACCTTTGCGGATCTACTTATTCTTCCCACTGGTCGTTTATTTATTGTTTTGATATTGGTTCATGAGGTATTCACTGCCTGCAAACAACGTAGAATAGAAATATTCTGTCTAGTCTTTGCACGCAGTGATAAGATAGGCAGTGCTGACTTTTTGTCCTCTTCGCGAGCCGTCATGTCTGTCTTCTCCCCACTGGTCGATAATTGGTTCAGCCCGGACCGTTTATTAGAGGTGGATCATCTAGCTCCGCTGGAAGGCACCCCTAATAAAGACATGTTCATAAACTATGGATTAGTTACCATAGCCTATAGTAAACTGTGGCACAGGTATACCAAAGAAAATCAAGGGAAACAGTGGCCACTGATAGGATCCTTCGATCTTGATAAAATAGAAACGTTAGAAATAGCCCTTCGTAATAATAAGACAACGCCTATTATGCTCGACAGTCTCGGTATGTGGCGCAAAGAAGCAATGCAACGAAAGAAAAGAGACGAGGACAGTGTAGGTAAAGGAATATATCGACAGGACAACCCCAGGACACAACGACCCGAAAGTAATCCCCCGACACTGCGCACAGGGCGACCAGACTTAGGGCAAAACCAATGTGCTTTTTGTAAATATGCCGGGCACTGGAAAGCCCAATGTCCGACTCTACTGAACGAAAGTAGGAGCAGAGGGCCGACAGGAATAACAGGCCGGCAGAAAGGGAAAAGGCGCGAGACAAAGATGAATCAGACCGACATGGACAGGCCAGATAGAACCACCACGTTCGATTATGCCCGATGGCACAGATTTCGCCAGGCCGATTTCAACGACATGTTCGAGTCCTCATAGATCAAACGACGCTAAGACGGGAAACCCAGTCTAGCTCTAAATTAACCACGACAAACCCCGAATACCAGTTGCCAAAGGCGTAAGTGTGTACAATCAAAGCCACCAGAAAAAAAAAAAAAAGGCAGCCAACGAATAAAAAGACAAGAAACAGGTAAAAAGAACTCAGAACAATAAGTATGCGCAGCATACAGAAAAAGATAATTGTGGCCAATAACTGTTTTATGTTTGTCTTGGGTCTTTGTATATAATACTTGTACTGTCTCCCCGTCTGAGTTTGTGTGTACGTGATGCATGAATCTACGTCATCCCTCTGCCTGTGTTTCCGTGTTACTTAACTTCTGTTATCAGAAGCTTTAGCATGAAACAACCTGGAAAGAAAGGAATGAGAAAAGGAAATCAGTAGGCCACTGATGAACATGAACTTTTATTTAACATAACGAGCAAGAAACAATAACAATACGTAATAATAACACCTATTAATGCCCTAACAACAGGAAACGTTAGAAACAAGAACGGTAAACTGTAGAAAATGAAAGTCAGCAGAACACCCCCCCCACTCTGGAAACTTCCAAGGTGGGGCAGGGTTGTGGCTACGCCCAGCCGGCAGCAACCCATATAAGGCGGGTCCTGCTGCCAACAGTCGGCCAGGAAATCGTAACATAGGGTGGAGCCGGAGGAGAGACAGGGGCCAGCGGGACCCAGCCAGGGGATCGCCTTGACCACACTGGAGAGTTGTAAGGGGGGGAATGTCTATGTCCTCGACCCTCCTCTCTCTCTCTCCCAGTCCGGCCGCGGTGGCACGTGAGAGTTGCAGATAGTCCCGCCACATGCTCCCCCGGTCCGGCCACCAATGGCCGGGAACTGGGGCCAACTGGATCCGGCTGCAGCCGATGAGCCAAGGAACCCGTTCATGGGGCCAGAGCAAGGGGCGTCCGGCTGACATCCACCGGAAGCCCGGCCCAGAGACGGACGGGACATTTTTTCCTTTTCTCCTTCGTAATGGCAGCGACAACGCGCCAGGCGCCACTTCTTTCTTTTCTCCTCCGTAATGGCGGCAGCAACACGCCAGGCGCCACTTCTTTCTTGAATAATGGCTGCGACAACTCTGGAGGGGGGATGTCTTGTACATACCTCCGCGAAAATTAGTCCAGGTCGGGCTGGGAGGGAGAGGCGACGCGGACGAGCCTCTCCCACCTCCACGGATAGGAGGCTTCCCAGCCCCAGTCCGGCCATCACAAATACCTCTGCAGAAATTTGTCCAGGTTGGGCTGGGAGGGAGAGGCGACGCAGACGAGCCTCTCCCACCTCCACGGGTAGGAGGCTTCCCAGCCCCCGGCCCGGCACCGAAATCCTCCAGCTGGGCGGCGCCGATCAACGGTGCCGATACTTGCGCAGCACCGAACATGCAACGGTGCCAATACTTGCGCTGCACCGAACATGCAACGGTGCCGATACTTGCGCAGCACCGAACATGCAACGGCTGCGCCAATACTCGCACAGCACCGAACATGCACCGCAGGTGGCCATACTTCCGCAGCACTGGACATGGGTTCACTCCAAAAGGTCTCCTCCACTCTTGCAGACTCGACGAAGGGCGGCTGCTGCAGGCCTCAAAATGGCGTCTGGGCCCCCTGGAAGGCGGGTCTAGGCCGCTAGAGTAACTTTGACCAGCAATACAACTCGGACGCTTGTCCACCGGGGCACGAGCCCCCACCTCCGACAGCATCCCCACAGCCTTGAAGATTCTACAAAAGTCCCAGGAGCCCTCGGCCCCTGCCGGCTCCCGGTGAGGAACGACTGCCTTGGTCGCTAACGAAAATAACCACGACATAGCCACCCCTTCTGTTAGCACGAGTGTTTGAACTGCCGAAGAGGACTCTGGTCCAACCGCCGGTTATGGGAAACATTTTGTCTCTGATGCTACTTCCGGACTAACCCGGCCCCGCCCAAAATGGCGCCGGAATCAATGAGAACTTGCAAACGCCTCGTGGTGTTTTTTTAGCTAAAAAGACTCGATGTTCTGAAATATGTATATGATCCTTTGTACACTTGACGAAAAAGAGGGAGGGTTCACTCGACGAACATGTAAAAGGGTCCCGTGAAAAATGTTTTTTTCAAATGTACAATTTATTATGATGTTTATTGTAGCCGATACATAACCTCGCTTACGACACACACCCACGGTATACATATAGGAAATTTGATTGCAACTAGTCCAACTGTACTGCCAACTATGAAATGAATGCCCCTTGATCCCTCAACTATCGATAGACATTTTAGTTCCCTGCAAATGAATGAATAAGCCTTTTTTAATATTTTTAATATTCCCAATACTGCAAAATAACCCCCCTACTGTACGCACTTTAGCCATTGCCGTGCCCGGCCAAATACGATTGCACTGTCACATCTACATGCTGAACGATTGTGCAAATAAAGGTTTTCCGAACTATGAAATGGGTATTGCATGCTTTTTTTTTTGAAAAATGTGGGGCCAGCGGGAGAGTTTTTTGTGCACCCTGCTTTGTTCTCTTTTTAAGGTTATTAGAAGATGGTTGCTCAGCTCCAGAGGAAGGATCGAATCTAAGACACGATACTCTGCCTCCAAGTATGCGACTGGCTCTGGAACTAACGCATGGAGAAGGACCTCGACTTCTGAGGACGGGTAACGCGAAGCGGTGTAAATGATAGAACGTTATGAAGGTACGACACTCAAAGGTACTAGGGAACAGAGTTGGCCGAAGAGCTGGTATGCCTTAGACCATCACAGCATTGGAAAAGATTTAAGGGCCCCGATAGCTAGATACATCTACCAACTAGATACCCCGCACTAAGAGCCCCTGATTTTTTAACGTTTCCCTACACACGACCTATAAGGACACACTGCCCCTTCTCCCCCCCCCCCTGGCTTCAGAAACCAAGACCCCAGGGATTCTATCCCGAGGGGGACAAGACGAGTATGAGGTAAGTAAAGAACTTTCGCGCCCATGCATTTGAACTGCGCGAATGTTGTCCCCCTCCCTTCCCTTCTTTTCCTCCCCCTACAGGTTACACTGGAGATCACGACCGAGGTATGGTGAAGATCTGAAGCCCCGCCATGTCTGATACACGAAGCGGACTAACGTTGCCAGGTGGCACCTAAGCACACCCACAAACTGCTCTTGTAACGAAAGAGCTAATAAGTTGTATAATATGATAAAACACGGTCACCCCTAATCCGTGCTGTGCGAATGGACACGTGTCACGTATGTCTGAAACTATGAGAACATGTTTTTGTGCGACTGAGGCGCTGACTTGACTGGTCGGCGGACCGAGAGTGCGAGAAGTGCGATACAATGGTGTCTTTTACTCAATGCATGCCCCCTCTATCCTGCCTAATGCTCGTCCGTCCCAAACTGCATGCTTTCGAAATTCTAACACGGACCCGTAAATGTCTTATGTTGTGTAGTGCGCTGAATAGCCTATCTTAATACACGGCCACTCCCCATGTCGCACGTGTACTATTTAGCCTATTGTTGCACATCTCTCTCTCTCTCTCTCTCTCTCTCTCTCTCTCTCTCTCTCTCTCTCTCCCCTCCACACTCTCACTCTTCCGAACGACTAGCACCAAAATTGGCAAACCGCCACCCCTAGTGCACCCCCCAATTGGCTCCAAATACCGCAAGTATTTGCACAAAATTTGTCTTAAATATAATCACCCTGATGCCGTGTCACTACCTCTCCTTTCTGCTAAATATTGATGAAACCTAGAATTGGCCAAACGGGAAAGGACAGGTAAGACGACTAAGGTTCCCTAATCTGGCCCGTAATAAGGGAACTACATGTCAGTGGCTTCTATAAAAAATTGCCTCAGGATAATGCGACCTTCCCCATCCCGAATTGCCGCAATCCCCGAACAGTAAAAAGTGATCGAAACATCCCCGTCTTCCCAGAACCCCCTCAGTTTTGTATCAGCTGCCCCGGACGAGAGTTTTTAAAATGTCCCCCACCCCCTGTTGTAGGAAACAAGTCGACTTACAACTAACACGGGCCAGCCGTTGTTCCTAGAAATGATCTGTTGGTGAGCAAGCTACGGAGTTTTAGAATTTGAGAAATGTCACTGAACGCTTACCAACTGAACTGTGGCCTTCTGCTAAATAACGCCCTTATGACACAAAGCAAGATGATAGTCCCTAACCACAGTTTGCTATGTCCCTAGTTGTTTCCATAAGACCCCGGTTTTCTTTTTTAATAAAGTAATAAGGTTGTAAGAGGCTATGTAGGAACTAGACTGATGTTTGCGAAGTTAAGATTAGGCCGAAATGAAGGAATCGTTGCAATGAACCCTGTTGAAAGTAAAATGTCTAGCTGAAAGGTAGGATGCATTTATAGAATGGAAAATTGTTTAGCCTATGTTCGTCCCTCAGAAAGATACCCATCAGACCATGGTGATAGCACGTTGCACTTTTTAAAAAATATAAGGCCCTGGAGAACGGTATAGCTTTGTAAGGCACGTACTAGGAAGGTGGGTCTCTGTCAGAAGATCTGACGTAACTGTAATACACAAAATACGATGAATAGGCACCAGATTTCGTACCACGACAATGAATGTAACGCCAACCAGCACCAAAGAAATAGTTACGAAGGAAAGTTATAGGAAATCCAATGAGCCCATCCTCAATTATTTATATGATGGTTGTGAACCCCAATGTAACGGATGTTTCTCATTTGCGTGGAGCTGGGAGAGAAATAGACTTATGTGATTACCTTCCTCTGCCAATTCTCTAAAGACTGTCTTTTCAAACTCATTTAAGGGTACCGCTGTCGGAGGAAAGAGAGACCGGATGTGGGAGCACGTGGCCTGACTACAGATCGTGGAACATCTGCGACATTGGCCAAGGCGAGACCGCGACAGAAAGGAGTTGCAGGACGAGGCACTGTTTCCGACAAAATGAGAGGAAAGGGCTGACCTGATGCCCCTGCTCAATGTTCAACGTGTGCCGAAAAGTCCCCGCTCTCTGAATTCGGTCATGAGCCCGCCTACCTGAAATTTTCCGTCCCCCTGGTCTGTTCCCGATTTGGCCCTGCTCCATCCCCCCTTTTTTCTCCGACCTACCCTATGGACTACTTACACACACTCTTCTTCCACCTGAACTTTTTGACAATCGACTCCAAAGGACACAGGGTGAAAAGGACCTTCTTGACCAGGAAAACGAGGAGAAGATCATGCCCTGCAACGCGGAGCTCAGAAGAGAGCTGGACTCATCGCTCCACCGTGCCAACAGAAGACGACAAGGAATGCTGAGAACTCACTAATAACGGTCCATGACAATAGGACCTCCCCTTCGAACAATGGCGCCTCTGATTATCGTTTTTACTACGTCTCATTTCTCTCCCAGCCACCATTGTATTGATCATGCTCCAACTAAAAAATGAACAGAACTTACATATGTAATAACCTATCAGTTCACATTCCGAATGACTACAAGTATCTATGAAATGTACTCAATGATCACACTACAGAATCGTTTTGTCCGATATTGCATTACTATGACCTTCCTGCAACGAGTTTTTATCGATGGACCCGCCTCCTAAGACGAAATATTTTAAATGTAATGTTTATAGCTTCTTCACCTGGGTTCCCATTTCTTTACTTATGACCGCCACAGTAGACATGGATAGGAAATAGGCCAGCAAGATGTCTTGGATATGTTAAAGGGAGGACTGTGGAAAATTAGTATGGTTTGGTAAACATTATCTGCGCCATCTTGCCTTTTTCCCCGGATGCCACACTTTTTGTCGTGTGCACCCGCCATTTTAGGTGCCTCGATCAGAACCACCCTCTGCACGCCACTGGCCCCCAGCATAGCCCTTCGCCCTCGCAAAGCCCGCACGCTGACAACCCCCACACTCGCATGCCTTGGGTCATAAACCCCCCCTTCAACGCAGCTCTGCCTCAGAACCCCATCCTGTTCCCAGCGCGACACCTCCCTTCATTCCTTTTCGTGGTCCCAGGCCCTTTGATACCAACCCCCCCCCCCTTTTCCTGTATGCCCGTTTGTCTTCCTCTTTCCCAGGCCGACACCTAGCTCTGCCGATACTGTTTATTGCCCCTCCCCGTGCAGTAGAAAGCTTCCCTCATCAAAGGACCCCCGAGTTGATCAAAGCCCCCACCCTATGAGATCCGATCAAACCCCCACATTCCGTGAATCGGCGGAATGTCCAGCTGCGCGATAATCATCACCTGTTGTGACCGGGGTGGGGACTTCAACTGTAAATGTGTGTGGGAACGGGCCTGTAGGGGAGATTCAGAGGATGTCCTTTCATACTTCAAAGCATTACAAGACTGTGTTACCTGCAATAAAATTCATTTAACTGTGTATAAGAGGCCAGGCCTCAGAGATGCGGGGAGAGCACCGCGTGACGATACTGGCTGTCTGAACTGATGTGTTCTCCTCCGGAGAGAATAAACCTTGTTTCCTGCCTTCCAGTCTCCAGCGCCTGCCTCTTCATTAGTTAATATTTTGTGGGTTAAAGAGGCGATACCGCCGGGCAAATATTGATTGTCCATTGACCTAAATTGTATGGGTATGTAAGTGGGTGTATGAGTGGTTGTGTGAGTGAATGTGTGAGTGGTTCTGAGGATAATGTCATCTGTGATGCCATTTGAGATAACTTTCAAAAAAGAGAGTTTCCCAGAATACCAGAAAGGACTGAGTATCAAACAGTATCAAAAAGAATTCCTTTCTGTGTTACTCACTTTCTATTTGTGACCAGAAGGCCTACACACTAATATCACTTTTTAGTGTTCAATAGTGACACGGATAATTATATCTGCACGAAACTAGGGTTGCTTTTGTCTCTCAAATTTTTTATTCTGATTAAAAACATTTGAATTCATTTATTCCATAACATTTTCATAAAAACATATCCTCAAAAAATGATTTGCTAATACATATAGTAGATTCTGCACCCTTGAGGATTGATTAACGGCGGGAGAGAGGACGTGTCGATCGCTTCGGGTTGACAGCTATGAGGTAACCTTGCAAGAAGGAATATCCCTACAATTTTCATGGGTACAAAGTGAAGAAACCCTAAAGACGAGAAGAAAACCCGTCTTCGTGTATCATACAGGGACCTCATACATGATTTTAAAGGTTAAAACCAAGCAAATAACTACAAGTGATCTGGCGCAGATTTAAAGTCGCAAGAATTGAATTAGACACAGGAGACATTATTCTCCCCGTTTTAAAGAACTGAGGCTTGCTATCAACTACATAGAGGATCCACTGTTAATCAATCCCCAAGGGTGCGGAATCTTAAAGATATAAGATCAATGACAATACACTCAAAACTGAAGAACCATTGTTTTTAAGTAAAAGTTTGTCCTGAAGAAGGTGCTAAAACTAATTATCAAGAGGGGGGTGGATCACTTGTCCTGCTGAACCCGGATTAGTCGGTATTCATTGCGTCCCTTGGTAAAAGGACCCTCATGCCCTCGAGTTGATCAGCGTGAATAAGCGGTATATCTTGTTTCTCCGCTTTGGCACTCGGGTATCTGCATAATCATCGTTTTTTTTAGGTATGCAGCCTCCACCAGGAGGTTTTTTTGATCCAAGGTTGTGCAGTAGTGTCCAGTGATAGTGAAAGTGGTGATATTTAAAATAACACAGAATCCAGAGAACGAGTTTTATTAGTCTGGGTTCGGGGTTAGTGAAGTTGAAAAACTTTTTGGTATGTGTAATGGGAATATTAGGATTCTCTACGCTACCTGTCTTCGTGTTTATAAAAAGGTCGACATGTTTCAGCCCTTTCGTCAATCGATCAGTGGGCTTTCTTCAGGACCAGGATGTGCATGTGCGAAGAAGATAACTTTATCCCTTCCTTTCAGAGTTACACTTTTGGTGCCTATAGAAAAAAATGTTACCTTGGAATTAAAGGAACGTCTTATTTTATGTGAATACATTCTATATGTGAATGGTTAAAAACATTATATACAACGCCTACTGCTAGCTAGCCAGCGCTACCACTTTAGGCAACCACATACTCTTATCTAGCCTTCACAAGTTGAATTGTTCTCATTATTCATTATATCAGTTTTCTGTTAGTTCATAAATGACTGATGTTGTTGTTCTTCTTATGACTATATTCCTCTAGATGTTGTGGAGCTCAGAATTTTAATTTGAACGACCAACAAAAAAAGTGAATTTCCAGTTTCCCATTCACTTCACATTTACATACTTATATCCGTCATTTCCTGCACTCAGTTTCTTTGTCACTCTACAAAGTGATTTCTTTTCTCTCATCCAACTGAGTAGTATAAAGAGTCTTTTCACTCGTATTAACATGCAGTAATTACTAGAATTTGTATATTCTTAGCCCGTGTAAATCCTAATTTAAAAAAATTGAAGATCTAGTGGGGTGGGGCTGAATTTCAGGGCGTTCTACTTTGTATGTTTGTTATAGCAGTTCTAAAAATTCCCATCATTGCACCTACCTCCTCACGTTTCATTACGTGCTTCCTCGGGTGCCCATACAGTGTTAAAACAGCATAAAGCACCGAAACGCGTCGACAAAGGACTTTCTTCCATCATTTTATATTTGATGTTATGATGTTATCATTTTTTAATGTGTGAATATTATTCTGTATTGATTAATTTTAATTTGAGTTGGAACCACTTTTGGGATTACTATATGTATTAGAGAATAATTTTTTGAGGATATGTTTTTATGAAAATGTTATGGAATAAATGCCATTTAAGATGCCATTAGTGATGTTACTGAATATGTCATCAGTGATGTAATATGTGACAACATAAGCAGTGTCTTGTGGAGCGTTAAGTTATAGTTTGCTCATGTAACTATAACTGCTGAATTTCTATGGGTTTGTACGAGCGAAATCTGAGCCTAACTATAACGTCCATGTAAACTTTAGTTTTTTCAGTGAATGTCTATTTTTTTTATGGTATTTCCTAATTATGTCTCAGTGACCATTGATTTTTTGTGAATTTCTTAGGTTATTTTAATTTGATTTCCTACCTATAACCTGCAACCTTTGAGATTGGGGGAGTGAGTACCTGTATAGGTTGGTGAGTGGGTGTGTGAGTGGCTGTATGGAGCAGTGACTGGGTGTGTGATTGGCTGTATGGTTCAGTGAATTGGTATGTGAGTGACGGTATGGGTCTGTAAATAGGTATGTGTGTGGCTGTATGGATCATTAGGAGGGTGTGTGAGTGGTTGTATGGGTGTGTGAGTAATTTTCTGGGAATGTGAGTGGATGTGTGAGTGGCTGTACAGGTCTGCAAGTAGATGTGTAAGTAGCTGTATGGGTCTATTAGTGGGTGTGTGAGTGGCTGAATGGGTCTGTGAATGGGTATGTGGGGGGCTGTATGGATCTCTAAGTGCCCCTCCCCCACCCCACCTGCCTGCCCCACCACAACTCCCTCCACGGGCCGCGGCTGGTGGTATCCCACATAGGAATATGTGGAATATCTAGCACCGGGAACATCAGGGTTAAGTGCTACACGGAAGCTCTGTCATAAGACGACCTTACACATAGCGCATTGGCTGTAAGGGGGTGTCCTGTGGGTGTAGGCAGGCACACAGAGCCCTCGCACTGAGAGTGCACATTGATAGCACTTCCTTCTTGTTGACGCATCCACCAGGCATACACACACACACAGACACAAGAGGGAGGAAGGGATCTGCAGGCCTCAAGACCGGTTTACCATCAACGCAAAGTTACATTGCTGATAACAGATGCCGTTTTCCAGGTGCCATATTTGAGCAAATGACAGCAGGCACACATACACACATGCACACACACACACACACACACACACACACACAGAATGAAGGAATCGTAAAACAGCAAAACCACACCCAGAAGGATTGGGAGACACTGACAATGTACGAACATGTGCACACACACACACAAGCATTTAGAGGCACTACATCGTCAATGCATGAGCGGGCACACACACACACACACACACACAAGCATTTGGAGGCATTTCACTGTCACTGCACGAGCATACACATACACACGCACTTTGAGGTACTGCACTGTCAGTGCACAAGTGCACGTAAACACACACACACACACTAACAGCCACACTGTGCCTCTTCCAGGAACAGTACCATACTTGTGTATCTGCATCACTAAACACAGCCAACAGTCATTGTATTTTGTGGTGGTTCATTATCATACATTATCACAAATTGGGTATCACTCAGTGTTATTTGGACATCATAAATCAGGGGTCATAAATCATCAGGTATCGTAAATCATTCTGCCGCAACCGGCCATTATTTTGTTGCCATAAATAACTCTGCCTGATCATTATAAATCAGCAGCCATAAATCATGGTCATAAATCATCGGGATGTCATAAATCAGTTGGTCACAAATCTGTCATCATTTTGTTGTCATAAATCATCCTGCATGAGCATCATAAATCATCAGCTGTAAATCATCGGCTGGCCATAAATCACTGGTTTGTCTTTTGCTCATTTGCATCTCCTAGGGTCGTAAATCACCCCGACAGCTTGTAGATTGTTCTTTGTTGTTTTCCACGCCCCTTTGCGTTTGGGAGGTAGCCTTTCCCCGGAGTTAGGCCCCAACTCGCTACCTTGCTAGTCTCTTTTGTGCCCTGCCATCTGGCCGGGTCTGGGCTGAGATTGCCATCTCCGTTTGCTACCCCGATTTTTGTCAGGAAAACTCACCCAGCCGTGAGGCATCCTAGAGTGAGTGGCCCTCCTTCTACACACCGCCCTGTCGGTGTGTTTCCATAACCAAACCAATACACCTTTTGTTTCTGCCCTTTTTGGTTGGATTTGCACTCTCTTCGTGTGAGGGTAGCTTCTTCCCGGAGTTAGGCTCCCAACTCGCTACCTTGTTAGACTCTTTTGTGCCCTGTTGTTCAGCGGGGGCTGGGCTGTGAGTGCCATCTCCGTTTGCTGCCCCCTTTTGTTAGACCATTTCACTCAGCAGTGAGGCATCCCAAAGTAAGTGGCACCACTTCACCCAGCCGTGAAGCATCCCAAAGTGAGTGGCCCTACTCCCACACACCGCCCGTCTGTGTGTCTCCATAGGTATACCATAAGTTCCTTTTGTTCCTGTCAGCACTACAACGCTGCTGTTGTAGGAGTGGGTGGGTGGGACTCAGAAATTGTTGGCATCGCTCCCCCACGTGAAGGTGAGATGTCCAGGGGGAGCGTCACCTTATATTCCCCTCCTCTTCTTCTCTTCCCTTTGTTCTTGGAAGGGGGAGAGGGCCTCAGATGAGTTTCACTGTGTGTCCTTTCCTGGTGGCGCAAACCAGAGCCAACCAGACCCGTTCCTTTGTGGGCTCTGGCGGTCGTTTTGGCCCCCGAGGCCCCCTTCGGGGTGGCCTTTGCTAAAGCATTTAGAGATGTTGGATGCATGAAACCACCCACACAGATACAGATACGGGGATATTAATCTACCGCCCCCCCGGACCAGCTAGCGCTTTCCAAGAGTCGCTGGTGGCAAATATTACTGCGCTGGCCTTACAACCAGCAAACTTCAGTGTTTTAGGGGACCTTAACCTCCATCTGGAATGTCGAGATTCACCCGCCATATTGAGGTTCCTGGGAGACATGGAGGCGTGCCAGCTCAACCAGTTAGTCGAGGGACCTTCTCACATGGCAGGCCATTTATTGGACCCGGTGTTCACGAACATCCAGGAAGCCTCTGTCTCTACTCCCAGCCCTCTGAGTTGGACGGATCATTTCCCGGTTTTTATCTCAGTTCAGATACCAGTTAGAAGCAGGGAAAAGCCCCCACCTCTGCTGCGTAGACGCCCCTGGAACAAACTCGACAACCTAGAGTTTGTAGCCAGACTCCAGACATCGTGCCCTAGTTGGCCGAGCAATCCAGATAAGGCTGACACAGCCTATAGAGAGTGGATAGAGGAATCCCTGAATCATTTCATCCCCATGAAATGCATCAGGCCCAGACGGGGCCAAACCCATCCATGGTATTCCGAAGCTCTGACAACTAAGAAACAACAATGTAAACAACTGGAGCGCTTATGGAGGAGGTCTTACGACCACCTTGCCAAAACCAATTTTAGAGTAGCTACCAAAGCATACCATAAACTTATAAAACGATCAAAAGCTGAATACTACACAAAACTGATCAACTCTAGCACTAATCGCTCCAAAACCATCTTTTCCCTTGTAAAGGAGCTGACCAAAACTCCGGAGGGTCCTGGTAATCCTATTGTATCGGATACACAATGCGAAGAGCTGGCCTGTTTCTTTGTAGACAAAGTCAAAGGGATTTATAACTCCCTAATGTCAGAAGGACCCAGTGTACATCCCAATCTGGAGGGTCCTGCTGACATGCCTTATGTACTACAATACCTACCACCGATCGAGCAAACGGAGATGGACTCCCTGGTAAAAAAAATAAAGTCAGGCTCCCCGGAAGATCCTGTTAAGCCAGAATTGTTCAGAACATTCCAGAATCCTATTCTGCGGGAAGGACTGAAGTTAATTAACAACTCACTTCAGTCGGCCATCATTCCTTCATCCTGGAAGCATGCTAAAGTGGTCCCCCTGCTAAAAAAACCCTCATTAGACTCCACCAGACCGGACAGCTATAGACCCATCTCCTTGCTTCCCTACCTTTCCAAGGTGATGGAGGCCCATGTAAACTACATTCTGACTACATATCTGGAGTCGAATGGAGTTCTGGATGAATCCCAGAATGGATTCCGTGCCAGGCATAGCACGGAGTCTGCTCTGCTAGCTGTCACGGAACATCTGAGGGAGGGGCAGGACCAGGGCATGACATCGGCCCTGGTTCTACTGGATTTGAGTGCGGCCTTTGATACGGTCTCCCACAAGATCTTGCTTGCAAGACTGTGGGAGATCGGAGTTAGGGAAAGTGCCTTGGAATTGTTGAAAATTAGTACGTTTCGGTGAACATTATCTGCGCCATCTTGCCTCTCCCCCTGATGCCACACTTTTGTCGTGCGCGCCCGCCATTTTGTTAGATGCCCCGATCAGAAAGAACCCTTTTGCATGCCGCTGGCCCCTGACATAGCCTTTCGCCTTCACTAAGCCTGCACGCTGACCACCCCCTGCTTGCACCTGCCTTGAGTCATAAACCCCTCTTCGGCGCTGCTCTGCCCCAGGCCCTCATCCTGTTCCCAGCGCGACACCTCCCTGCTTCCCTTTCATGATCTCCGGCCCTTAGATGCAAACCCCCTTTTTCCCCGTGTGCCCGTTTTGTCTTCCCCGTTCCCAGGCCGACACCCAGCTCTGCCGATACCATCCCTTGCCCCTCCCCGTACAATAGAAAGCTTCCCCCATCAAAGGATCCCCGGGTTGATCAAAGCCCCCACTCCATGAGATCCGATCAAACCCCCACATTCCGTGAATCGGCGGAATATCCAGCTGCGTGATACTCATCACCTGTTGTGACTAGGGTGGGGACTTCGACTGTAAATGTGTGTGGGAACGGGCTCAAAGGGAGTTCCGGGAATGTCTTTTTCATACATCAAAGCTTTAACATGAATGTGTAATGTACAATAAAGTCATAAACTTGTGTATAAGAGGCCAGGCCTCAGGGATGCAGTTAGAGCACCTCAGAACGATACCTTCTGTCCGTTTCGTTGTGTTCTCCTCCGGAGAGAATAAAAACCTTGTTTCCTGCTTTCCAGTCTCCAGCGCCTGCCTCTTCATTGATTAAATAACTAGAGGGTCACAGAGGCATTACCGCCGGGCAAATATCGATTGCCCCCGACCCGCCTCAGGTTTTTACAATTGGCGTCCCAAGCGTGGGGCCCATCAGCGACTCGTGGATCCAGTGGGAGAGGTCCCGACGACAGAGTGAACGACTGCAACGATCGGGAGAGCTCTTGCCCAATAGACCCTCGTCTGGCAGCCGATCATCCGAACTTCACTAGTTCCGAACAGACCTCTCTCGAGTGATCTACGGTCCTGACTGGGGACCATCAGGAGTGCCGTGAGAAATACGAGAAAAAGAGGACGATCGGGCGCTGGATTCGGAAGACAAGAAACTGTCCGCATGGTCCGGGTAAGGTCGTGTAATCACGACAAGTTGCGACATGATTGCTTGATTGCTTGATTGTTTAAAAATACTAGTATTGCTCTTTTTATTTATTTGGAGATTCACTGTCTACAAACGGAGAAACAACGGGCTCTCTCTTTGCAAGCAGTGGAGGATAGGTAGGGCAGCAGCCGTGCTTATTTTTTCTCCCCCACTCAATAATCACTTGAAACTGAACTGTTGTTCGCAAACTATTGTTTCCTGGAGATTCCCTGTCTGCAAACAGGGAAGAGACCACCCTTTTTGCAGATAGTGAAAAGGGTAGGTAACGCAGATCTTTGCGGACCTACTCATTCTCCCCATTGTTATTTATTGGTCTTTTGTTATTTTGATCCATGAGGTATTCACTGCCTGCAAACAACGTAGAATAGAAATATTCTGTCCAGTCTTTGCACCTAGTGATAAGATAGGCAGTGCTGACTTTTTAGTCCCTCGTTACGAGCCGTCATGCCTGTCTTCTCCCCACTGATTAATAGCCTGTTTAGCCCGGACCGTGTATTAGAGGTGGACCATATAGCTCCACTAGAAGGCACCCCTAATAAGGACATGTTCATAAACTATGGATTAGTCACCATAGCCTATAATAAATTGTGGCACAGGTATACCGAAGATAGTCAAGACAAACAGTGGCCACTGGCAGGATCCTTTGACCTTGATAAAATAGAAACGTTAGAAATAGCCCTTCGAAATAATAAAACAACGCCGATTATGCTCGACAGTCTCGGTATGTGGCGCAGAGAGGCTATGCAACGACAGAGAAAAGACGAGGACAAACCAAGTAGAGAAATATACCGACAGGACAACCCCAGGACACCGCTACCCACAACTTATCCCCCGACACTATGCAAAAGACGACCAGACTTAGGGCAAAACCAATGCGCTTTTTGTAGGTATGTCGGACACTGGAAAGCCCAATGCCCGACTCTACTGAGCGTGAGTAAAGGCAAAGGGCCGACAAGAACGACAGACCGGCAGTACGAGAAAAAGCGCGAGACAAAGAAGAACCCGACTTACATAGACAGACCAGACAGAACCACCACGTTTGATTATGCCCGATGGCACAGATTTCGCCAGGACAATTTCAGCGGCATGCTCAAGTTCTCCTAGGTCGGGCAACGTCAAGACGGGAACCCAGCCTCGTTTCAAATTCACAGACGGAAAGAGATAATTATGACCAATAACTGTTTTATATTCGTCTTGGGTCTTTGTATGTCGTACTTGTACTGTCCCCCGTCTGAGTTTATGTGTATGTAATGTACAAATCTGCGTCATCCCTCTACACGTGTTTCCGTGTTACTCAACCTCTGTTAGCAGAAACTTAGCATAAAAGCAACCTGAAAAGAAAGAAATGGTAAAACAAAATCCGTAGACCATTAATGAACTTGAACTTTTAATTTAACACAACAAACAAGGAATAATAACGGTAAACTGTAGAAAATGAAAGTCAAACAGAACATTCGCCCCCCCCCATTCTGGAACCTTCCAAAGTAGGGCAGGGTTACGGCTACGCCCAACCAACGGCAACCCATATAAGGCGGGCCCGGCCGCCAACTCTTGGTCAGGAGATCTTAACGTATGGGGGAGCCGGAGGAGAGGCAGGAGCCAGCAGCCGGGGCAGTTGTAGGTAGTCCCGCCACATGTCTCCTCAGCCAGCCGCAACGGGCCTGGATAGACTTAAGTAGTCCCGCCACATGTCCAGAGGGGAACGAGGCACCTTTTTTTCCTTTTCTCTTCCGTAACAGCCGCAGCAGCTCTGGACGGCGGGATGTCCTGCACGTACCTCCACAACAATTTGTCCAAGTTGGGCTGGGAGGGAGAGGCGACGCGGACGAGCCTCTCCCACCCAGCCGATAGGAGGTCTCCCAGCCCCCGGCCCGACGCCGAACACCCCCAGTCAGGCGATGGTGCCAATACTTCCACAGCACCGAACACACCATGGTGGCGCCCCAGTACTTGCGCAGCACCGAACGTGCAATGGTGGCCATATTTTCGGAACACCGAACCTGCAATGACTGCACTGATACTCGTGCCGCGCCGAATGCGCGCCACAGGTGGCCATGCTCCCACAGCACTGAGCACAGGACTTGGGGAACGCCGGATGTGGAGAGACCTTCATGCGGGGCGATGAAAAGGAGCGGCATGGAGTGCACCGGGAGAAGGAGACGATGCGAACGAGTCTCCCTCGCCCCCCCAGGTGGGGGCATCACAGCTGCACCCCAGCTGAACGTCCCGCCTTCACACGACAGGGACCTCTTCCTTTCACTCCGAAGGATCTCTCCCACTCTTGCAAACTCGACGAGAGTGGCCCCTGTAGGGCCTCAAAATGGCGTCTGGGTCCGCTGGAAGGCGGGCCCCGGCCACTAGAGTAACTTTGACCAGCAACATAACTCGAACATTTGCCCCCTGGAGCACGAGCCCCCATCTCCGACAGCATCTCCACAGCCTTGAAGATCCTACAAAGGTCCCCGGCGGAACCTTCGGCCTTTGCAGGCTTCCGGTAAGGGACGGCTGCCTTGATCGCCAACGAAACAAACATGACATTGCCACTCCTTCTGTTAGCATGAATTCTAGAACTGCCGAAAAGGACTCTGGTCCAAACTGCCAGTAATGGGAAACATTTCTCCCTGATGCTGCTTCCGGACTGAGCCGGCCCCGCCCAAAATGGCGCTGGTATCAATCGGAACTTACGAACACCTCGTGGTGTTCCTTCGCACTGATATAAACTTGATGTTCTGAGATTTTATATGATCCTTTGTACACTTGGCTAGAAAAGACAAGGAGAACTCACTCGACGAACAGTATGAAAGGATCCCCGTTACAAATGTTGATTACAAATGTACAAATGTATTATATTTTTTTATAACTGATGTAAACCTCATTTACGACGTACACGTACGGTATGCATATAGGAAATCTGATTACAACCATTATGGTTATGCTTCTAAATTATGAAAATAAATGCCCCCGAACCCCCAGCCAATTAATAGACGTTTTAGTTTCTTACAAATGAATGAGTCAAACTTTCCGATGTTTTTTGCCGCAAACGACACCCCCCCACTGTACGCACTTTAGCCATTGCCACGACCGGCCAAATACGACCGCACCCTCATAATCCACATGCTGAAATGATTTTGCAAAATAAAGTTTTTGAAACTATGGACGGGTATTGCATGCTTTATTTTAAAAATGTGGGATCGGTGGGAAAGTTCTTTTCTGTGCACCCTACTCTGCTCTCTCTTTAAGGTTAAAAGAAGATGGTTGCCCAGCCCTGGAGGACGGATCGGATCGACAACACGACACTCCGCCTTCAAAGTACGCGACTGACCCATGAACTCTCGCGTAGGGGAAGACCTTGACTTCCAAGGATGGGTAAAACGAACGGTGTAAATGAAGGAATGTAAAGGGAGGGTGAAATGAAATAATGTAAATGTTATAAAGTACAACGTTCCAAAGTACCAGGGAACGGAGCTGACCCAAGAACCGAAGAACCTTAGAACGCCACAGCGTTGAAAGAGGTTTAAGGATCCCGATAGTGAGATACATCCTTTGACTAGATACCTCGCACTAAGCACCTCTGGTTTCCTTTTTTACGTTTCCCCGCCCACGACCTATATGGACACACTACCCCCCCCCCGACTCCAGAAACCATATCCCCGGGGACCCTGCCCCGAGGAGGAAAGACGAGTAAGAGGTAAGTAAAGGACTTATGAATCCATGTATTTGAATGTGCGCGAACGCTGTCTCCCCCACCCCCTTTTTTCCTCCCTCTGCAGGTTACATCAGAAATTACAGCCGAGGTGTGGCGAAGATCCGAAGCCTTGCCATGTCTAATACACGAAGCGGACTAGCGCCGCAAGGTGGTGTCTAAGCACGCCTGCAAACTACTCACGTATCGAACAAACCCGAAAAATTAGCACAACCTGATAAAAAGTGATCACCCTTAAACCAGACTGGACGAATGAACCCATGTCACGTATGATGCGAAACTATGAGGGAATGTGTGTGTGTGACTGAGGCGTCGACCCAACTGGTCGAAGGACCGAGAATGCGAGAAGTGCGACAACATGGTACCTCCTTTCTTCTTTCCTTTTTCTCAAAGCACGTCCCCTCTACCCTGTCTAATGCTCAAACTGCATGATTACAAGATCCTAACGCAGACCCGTGAATGCCCTTTACTGCGTAATGCACTAAATAGCCTTTCTTGAATACACTGCCACCCTCTCTGTTGCACGTGTACTATTTAGCCTGCCGTTACGCTCTCTCTCTCTCTCTCTCTCTCTCTCTCTCTCTCTCTCTCTCTCTCTCTCTCTCTCTCTCTCCCTCTATTTTTTACTCCCACTCTTCCGAGTGATTAGCCCCGAAATTGGCAGACTGCCACCCCTAGCACACCACCTAATTGGCTTCAAATACCGTCAGTATTTGCACAAAAACTTGTCTTTAATACAATCACCCTGAGACCGCGTCATTACCTCTCCTTTTCCGCTAGAAGCCAATGAACCGAGGTTGGGCCGTAAGGGAAAGGACAGGTAAGGCGACAGAGGTTCCCTAATCTGGCCCGAAATAAGGGAACTACAGGTCAACGGCTCCTATGGTATAAAACAAGGACCTCAGAATACGCGACCCTCCCCTCCCCGAAATGTCGCAATACCCAAAACCGGAAAAATGATCACCCCTGTTACCTCCCCTGTATCAGCCGCCCAAAAACTGGAATTATGAAACTACCCCTCATTTCCGGTTGTGAGAGATGGGTCGATTTATGCCCTTACCACAAGTTTCCTATGTCCCTGGTTGTTTCCCATAAAACCCCTGTCCTTCCTAATTAAGTAATCGGGCTGTAAAAGGTTACGTAGGATCCAGAATGATGTTTTACAAGGTTAACAGACTAGTCCAAGGTAAAGAAATCATCAAAATGAACCCCGTAGTAGTTGAAAAGCAGGATGCATCAATAGAAAGGAAATGTTTAGCCATGTTCGTCTCCCGGCAAAATACCTGCGTAGTAAATAATTGTAAAGGAAAGTCATAGTAAATCCAACAAGCCCGTCTCCGGTCATTCATATGCCAGTTGTGAACACCAATATAACGGGCATTTTCATTCTTTGCCTGGAGCTGGGAGAGAAATAGACTTTTTGATTATCTTCATCTGCAAATTCTCTAAAGACTGTCTTTTCAAACTTGTTTAAGGGTACTGCTGTTGGAGGAGAGAAGGACCGGATGTGGGAGCACGAGGCCTGACTGCAGACTAAGGAACACCTGCGACATTGGCCAAGGCGAGACCACGACAGAAAAGAGCTGCAGGACGAGGCACTGTTTTCGACAACATGAGAAGAAAGGGTCGACCTGATGCCCCTGCTCGATGTCCAGTGTCTGTCAACAAGTCCCCGCTCTCTGAATTCGGTCACACGCTCGCCTATTGGAAGTCTCTCGTTCCCCTAGTTTGTTCCTAATTTGGCCTTGCTCCATCCCCCTTTTCCTCTGACCTACCCTATGGACTGTTTTGAACGCTCTTCTTCCATCTGAACTTTCTGACAATCACCTCAAAGGACACAGGGCGAAAGGGACCTTTCCGACCAGGAACGCGAGGAAAGGGTCGTGCCCTGCAACGCAGAACTTAGAACCGAGCTGGACTCGTAGCTCCACCGCCGGTGCTCAACAGCGCCAACGAAAGGCAGCAAAGAACATTTGACATCCCCAATCGCCGTTTCTGCTAGACCTCATTTCTCTCCCAGCCGCCCTTGTATTGATCATGCTCCAATCCGAACCTGATATATATGTAATCACCTGCCAGTATGAAAGGTACTTGCTGCTCACGCTACAGAATCGTTTTTGTATTGCATTTCTATGACTTTCCTGCTAGACAAATTGATCAAAGTTTATCAAATAGGCTCACCTCCTAAAAACTAGAAATGTTAAAATGTATTGTTTACGACTCTTTTCATCTAGGGTTCCTACCGTTTTCTTTCTCATGCCCACCACAATAGAACCGAATAGAAAATGAACCAGCAAGATGTCTTGAATATGTTAAAGGGAGGACTGTTGAAAATTAGTACGTTTCGGTGAACATTATCTGCGCCATCTTGCCTCTCCCCCTGATGCCACACTTTTGTCGTGCGCGCCCGCCATTTTGTTAGATGCCCCGATCAGAAAGAACCCTTTTGCATGCCGCTGGCCCCTGACATAGCCTTTCGCCTTCACTAAGCCTGCACGCTGACCACCCCCTGCTTGCACCTGCCTTGAGTCATAAACCCCTCTTCGGCGCTGCTCTGCCCCAGGCCCTCATCCTGTTCCCAGCGCGACACCTCCCTGCTTCCCTTTCATGATCTCCGGCCCTTAGATGCAAACCCCCTTTTTCCCCGTGTGCCCGTTTTGTCTTCCCCGTTCCCAGGCCGACACCCAGCTCTGCCGATACCATCCCTTGCCCCTCCCCGTACAATAGAAAGCTTCCCCCATCAAAGGATCCCCGGGTTGATCAAAGCCCCCACTCCATGAGATCCGATCAAACCCCCACATTCCGTGAATCGGCGGAATATCCAGCTGCGTGATACTCATCACCTGTTGTGACTAGGGTGGGGACTTCGACTGTAAATGTGTGTGGGAACGGGCTCAAAGGGAGTTCCGGGAATGTCTTTTTCATACATCAAAGCTTTAACATGAATGTGTAATGTACAATAAAGTCATAAACTTGTGTATAAGAGGCCAGGCCTCAGGGATGCAGTTAGAGCACCTCAGAACGATACCTTCTGTCCGTTTCGTTGTGTTCTCCTCCGGAGAGAATAAAAACCTTGTTTCCTGCTTTCCAGTCTCCAGCGCCTGCCTCTTCATTGATTAAATAACTAGAGGGTCACAGAGGCATTACCGCCGGGCAAATATCGATTGCCCCCGACCCGCCTCAGGTTTTTACAGAATGGTTCGCGTCATTTCTATCCGACCGCTCCTTCCAAGTGCATGCCCCGCCGTACTCCTCCAGCATACATCCCCTGGAGTGTGGAGTCCCGCAGGGCTCCGCACTCAGCCCCACACTGTTCAATGTGTACGTCCGCCCCCTGGCCTTGCTGGCTCGTGATCGCAACATCAAACTACAATCTTATGCGGACGACACACAGCTCATTTTCACATTCTCCAAAGACACAGAGGCTGACCAAGCGAAGTTCCAGGAAGACATCTTAGCCATATCAAACTGGCTAGCACAGAATTTTCTCCAGCTTAACGCTGCTAAAACTGAGATACTTCTGGTAGGGAAAGACACCCAGAAATGGGATGAACGCTGGTGGCCGTCAACTTTGGGCATTCCTCCAGCTCCCAAAGAGGTTGTAAAAAATCTGGGTGTGATGTTGGACAACTCACTATCCATGGAAACCCACGTTAAGAAAGTGGCGGGCAACTGTTATGGTCGCCTACGCTCTCTGAGACCTATTCTTGGCTTCTTTGAGCCGTGTGTCCGTCAGATTATTATCCAGGCTCTAGTCTTATCCCAGCTAGACTACTGCAATGTTTTGATGCTGGGTTCTAATCAGGCAGTGATACATAGGTTACAGAGAGCTCAGAATGCTGCAGCTCGTATTCTGTTTGGACTGCCAAAAAGATGCCATATTTCACCTATTCTTCACCGGCTACATTGGCTACCTATCAAACAACGCATCCAGTTTAAGAGCCTATGTATCACCCATAAAATTTTGTATGACACTGGTCCAAAAACCCTGCAGGGACTCTGCTCCTTCTATGTCCCTACACGTGCCCTTAGATCGGCTGATCTATCTTTGGCACGCACGACCAAGATCCACAGATGTAGAGCTGGTGGTCGCGCTTTTAGGCACTTGGCGCCGAAACTGTGGAACTCGATACCACTCACGGTTCGGGCCACCTCTAACCACTTTCTGTTTCGTAAACAGATTAAAACTTGGCTGTTTTCCTCTATCTAATTTTCCTGTTGTGTTGTCTGGTTTCTAGGTCTGTCCGCAGCGCTGGGACGCCCCATTGCTGGGGTAGCCATGCGCTATACAAGCAGATTTAACATAACATAACATAACATACAGGACCAAAGACACTGACAATGTACAAATAGTAAAAAAACTGAAGAGACCCTGGCAATCATGCACATGCACATACAAGTAGATTATGAAAGACAATGTATGTAATCAAACAGAAATACAAACTTGTAAAATGAAATACACACTCCCAAAGAAAATAAGGATGCACAGCAACCATCTAGAACTCCAACAAGCATTTAACACTGCTGTAACGTAATCAATGTAAGCTCTGATGACCTTCTTGCACAGATACGCACTTTCCCTGACCACTTCTACAGACTAACAAAAAAGATTACATCAGCACAATGTTTAATCAGAACAGAATTAGTTAAATGGTTGTATATTCGAGGGACAGGAAGCTTCCCTTTCCCCAGTATAAGTGAACCCCTGCAGTTCCCAGCATGCACTGCGCTGAAGCTATTGCATTCCCCCATTATTCCTTATGAAATCAAGGGCACAATGGACTCCTATGGTGCTGTAGGTCCTTTTTATCGGGGAATTTGTTGAGAAGCACAGTGTTTTTGGTTTGTGAAACTCCCACCCTCTTGCATCTTTCTGTGTCTCTTTCTTTGTCGCACAGTATTGTTACAGGCAGAAAAGGCATGCGGCCCCGTACTTAAAGATAAAGTATAGTGACTGTCTTGTTGATTATAATAAAAAATGCAAGTGCTGCGTCCATGGTATATTTTAACTGACATGTTCACCTAACTGTAACATTCCTTTAATCTTTGTTTTTTTCAGTGAAATGTTCAAGGTTTTGTTTTAATACAAAGTAAGATATTATTATCATTCCTTACTATAAAGTCACTTTAAGCTTTTCTTCAGTCAATTTTTAGTTTTTTTTATGTAAAGTAACATGTTCTTACCATACATAACACCAACCCCATGCCACACACGGTACGGCAAGTCTAAGAAATGAAGGCAAGCTGGAAAACCCTGCATGGATTGGGGTTTCAGATGGTCTGTAAAATTGCTGAAAATGCAAAATTCATGACCGGGTTTTCAAATCATCCAGACATGGAAAGCTGCCCTTTCTGCAAGCTCCAGGTGGTCAATATGGGCGTGGCTAGCACCTAGATTGAGTACTTAGGTGCTACTTCGAACCAGGTTTGACACACCAGGCCCTACAAAAGAGGGCATCCCCTGGCCTCCCAGATGTTGGAAAGAGCTTATTGGTGTGTCAACTTGGGTAGTGACAGAGGTGGGAGATTGTACCTTAAAGCAACAGTTTTCTCACAGACACTCCCATTCACTTTCCGAAACTTCTGTGTGCTATCTCTGGTTGTTGCTTCTGTTGACCCTATCTCCCTGGGGCATATTACCAACAACTAGCGATAATTATCGCTATGTTGGCTTAGCGGCAATATTTTTATCGCCGTGTTGCGGCGATTTTTATCGCTTAGGAGCCTTGCTATTATCAAGGTTTATCTCCTAAGCGATAAAAATCGGCCGAAATGCATGAATATCGCTGTAAAGTCAGCGATATTCATGCATCACCGAGCCAATGCTCTTAGCCATGTTATCCACCTCCCAGCCATGTTATCCACCTCCCATTGGATAACATGGCTAAGAACTGCTCAGGGCAGGTGTTAACTTTTGGAGATATTCGCGCTTAGCGCGAATATCTCCAAATGTTGGTAATAGGAGATAGCGATGTTAGCGACTGTTTCCAGTCGCTAACATCTTGGCTCGCCCACTTTGCATGTCATTAGTGATAAATTTCACTGACATGCAAAGCGGGGCCCAAGATGGTCGCTATCTCCTACTAGCTGTCGCTAACTGGTGTTAGCGACAGCTAGGTAATAGGGAGATACTTTTATCTCCGCTTTCTTGGCTTTTAAAGCCAAAAAAGCGGAGATAAACCCCCTTGATAATATGCCCCCCTGTCTCCTGCTGCCTTTACTGCCTCTGCTCTGATTTACCAGGATGTCAACAGCTGTAGGATCCCAGGCTCGCTATTAAAGACAGACGTTCCATTATTTTAGATTTAGCTTCGGAAACTGTACCAAGTTAATCAGGCCTATTTCACATATGGTTCACATAAGAAATTCACTTTTTGGGGCTGTTCCTATTCTTTTTAGGTCTTGGCCTGGCAAAAAGCAGTGCATGCGCTGCTCTGCCATGCAGAGGACCTTTTGGAATCGATACGATTCCAGCGTGCATTCGGGGAGACAAACAAGACAAAAGATGTGCATGCGGGAATTGGATGCTTTACTGGCAGCGTGATACACTGGGGACTTCTTTTTGTGCCGCCAGTAAAGCCAGTCCCTGCGTGCACATCTTCTGTCCCTCCCATGACGGGCCACGCTGTTTTTGTTGTAACGAAAGATCGTTGCCCGTTTCAACTTTCCCTGTTACACCAGGCGAAGTTGCCTTTCTCTCCTCAGATCTCGCTTTCACCCACTGTAAGCTAAAGACATACAATGAATCATGCTTTGGGTACCTATGATCTCGCCTTGCAGTTCACAGCCGCCTCCACTAGGTGGCGCAAAAGACTGATTGAGTTTCACAAACATCTTCATTGCTCGCGCCTGTTCACACTTTGTGCGCATCTCCGCAGTAGTACTGTACAACTTTGCAAACGTTTGTGAACGAATGTTTGAATATACTTTTTCTTGTCATAAATAATAAAATATTTCCAAAGAGTGTGATTCTTGTAAATTGTGTTAAGGACTTGTTGTCTATCTGAACATTACCAAACTGATAGACCTATTTTGAAAACATGTTTTGATACCTCGTTCCTCTCAATGCCAGTGTTCTGTTTATTGAAGATCCCCCGTGTGTCACTGCACATGTACCGCATTCCAAACATGCATACACACCCTGCCGTGTCACCACCCCCTGGTTTGCAGAGATTGCGGCAGGGGTCACAAACACACTTTCTCAATTTTCGAGTACTGCAGTTAGGGTAAAACATCCCCAGCTCGAATATTCATATCTTCTTGTTTTCTGGTGGAAGTACTGGAATACAAGTCCACTTCGAATAAATAATGTTCTTTTGTTAATGTCACCTCTAGTGAGTTTAACACTATAAAATATAATTGATCGATAGGCGAGGTTCTCCTTGTTGCAGCGGCACACTGCTCTTTACAGCATTCAGAGGATAAGCGAAATAATTTCTTAGACAGAGAAAGATTGTCACTGGCCAGGGATGCTCATCGGAGAGTACTGATTTTGAGACACCATGCTGGGACCGAAACAAAGTGAAAAACCTGGATTTGTTAGGTTCATGGGAGAGGTGCAGATTCTGATTTTAGGATGCTTCGAGGGTGTTAGAGGACAATTTGCTAATAAGGAACATAGGAATTCAGACGGCATTATCTGTTGCCTTTTTTTAACCCATTCTATGATCCCATATGGTGGCGCAAATATAGTTCCATTATGCTACTTGATATGGACTACTTGTTTACTTCTCTATTAGTCTGACTTGTTATGATGATGTGTGGTGGCAAGTTTTTGCCTAATTTAGTTATTTATTTTAACTTTATTCGAGAAAACTGATATAGGACCACCCCTGACATTGCTAATGGAGCATTAACTGTAAGACGCCAATCTATGTGGATTCCCAGGCTGGACATGTTTAGTCTCGGCTTAAGTAGATCATATCAAGGGTACGCAGTCACCACTTGCAATTTTTGTCTTCTTCTGAGAAATAGTAACCAGAGATGCAGAGCCAGCTACCAATGGGATTGTTAGCAGGGTGCTGCAAGCTGTGAAATTGGATCCTTGCTTAGTTAAGGAGTACAGGTCCCTTCAGCCCAAATGCAAGAAACAACAAGCATTAAAAATGCAATATGTCTCGCCTTTAATTGAGTTAACGCCATTTGCTTTGCTATACAATACCATTAGCAAAGCAAATGGCTTTAACTTAATAAAAGGCGGGACCTATTGCATTTTCAATGCTTGTTTTTTTGTAACTCTTTATCTGCTTTGGACTAGTCAGTGGTAGTCAGTGCTGTCCTCGCTTTCTTCTCGGAGCCCTCTGTCCCCGCAGGCACTGCTAAATTCCCTGATCAGTTGCAGTGTTCAGACTCTGCAGCAATTGAAAAATTGATTTTAAAAATGTCTTCATAATGGCTGTATATCAATGGGCAAATGAATACGTCCTCAACAATGAGAGATAATACATCCCAAATGTTAGCCCATGTGAGTAAACAGCCCCGGTGTACTTTTCATGTTTGACTTGATGTTCCTTTCCCTTGGGTATTTCCGTTTCTCGCATGCATCTCTGAAGCTTTTTGTGTTCATGTAACATAGAAGTTTTGTCTAGTTCATACTGTGAACTGAGGCAGTTTTAGGTGCCTGGCTGAGTTCAGGTTGTGGATGGGTTCATCATGACAGGGAGTGCGGGTGCACGAGGAAGAACATTGAATCTGAGCCTTAGGCCAGCGCACGTTTATCACGGGGCCCCGTCAGTGGATCAGTTCAATCAATCCCATATGTGCCAATTGCAGAGAAATTGTGTGAGAGAGGGGATGGCAAAAGGGAGGTGATGCAAGGAATGAGATGCAGAAAGACAGTGAAAAAAAACTGTGATAAAAGGAGGTGGCATAAGGATTTGAGAGAGTTGCAGGCAGAAACAGGATGTAACTGGCTAACATTGAGATACTACAGAGGAACGTGTGAAGGGGGGAATGGGAGGGATACTTTAACCCGGTGTGGGTGATTTATGACTCTGCGTGGTCAGGATGGCCCCCGGTCATCTTCCGCACACGCCCACCGTGACGTTGGACGGCCGGGGGCCGTCCGACGCACGGAAAAGGGTTAAAGACTACTACTCCTCCTTCCTTCCTTCCACGGATCTTAGTAATGTTTAATTCAGTCTCATATTTCAAGATTTAAATCATGCTCAATACTAGTTATTCTCAATATCATGCAATATCATACTTATTACTAATTTATCTGATATGGGGCGGCCTTAGGCATGTGCAAGCTGTGCACCTGCACAGGGCCGCCACGCCAATATATATCCTTAATATAATAATCCTCTGAGGATGGATACATTTTTGCGTGGCGGCCCCTGGCAGGGATTTGGCGGCCTCCGGCTCTGTTCCAATTCCGAACACCCTGACCCCCCCCTCCGCACTGGCCTCCGCGCCTGCGTTCCTCCGGGGGCCCCCTACCTACGTTCCCTGCCCAGGGCCGCCATGAGCCTAGAGCCGCCCCATATCTGATACTGCTAGTAAGCACTGGCAAAGTAGGCCTGGGTTGTTCTTAGGTGTGTGTTTGTTGTTGTGTGATGTGCCTGGTTGCAATATCAAAAATATTAAAGACAGGCATCTAGGTACTGCTCATGTGGCATACTGCGTGAAGCACAGCATTCTAGCTGCCATGCATAAGGCCGTTCACAGATACACATATTTTGGCCAAAATAGGAGGTGTTGGGTGAGGTGTGTGATATTCAAAGATTCCCAACTGTATCAATGTCCAGAGCCATGTGCCCTTCCTCATTAAACCATCTACTTTTTCATGTGCACATATACAACCATGCTGGTTATTTTTTCGAATCTTAGACCATTTTTCATATACGTTTACATTTACATGCAGCTATTTTGGTTGTATTTTTTAGATATAGTATTTTTCCCCACCGGTGTTACCCTTCCAGCTTCTTATTGCTGGCCCCTTTCATCAGTCAAACTTTTTTTGCGCTGGTGCTAGGAGAAATACAGGGGTGTGACATATTCTTGTGAATACCGCGCATCCCTACATTTAAAATATGTCAGAGCTTAGCATTGCCAAATTTGGCGTAGTACCGCACTCAAAATGTATTTTGAAAATATGTCCCTAAGTGTCCTACACCACAATAGAGAAAGAGTAGCCAGGAAGTGAGTGGTCAGGCTATTAAAATGAGAATGTTAGATGGCACAGCAAAATATAAAACAGAGATTCAAACTGCTTGGGATACATAGTACCCTGTCTATAGAGCGCAGAGTGAACCGTTTGCATATGAGAGTCTTTCTTGATTAAAAATAATGAAATGTGAACACCAAAGAGTCCGAGACATACAAATGCACAGTAGTACTGAGGGGCACAGGAAGCGAGTATATGCTATGAAAGCACAGCAAATACTGCAGTTTGGTATGAGTGATACTGTCAATGACATGGATTAAAAATACTTTGGGCTGAAGTAAAAGTTGCAGTTTTAGGTGCAGGATAATTTACAGCTTTCTATCACAAACCATATTGACCCTTTATTCAATGTATTCTTTCCAAATGATCCTGTTACACAAAGTATACATCAGCACGGACAAAAATAACCTGTATCTTGAATGGTGCAATGGGCCCAAAATGCAGAAATTATGTGATAGCTTTGTGTCATAATGAACCCTTGTGCATGGGTTTTTATATATTTGATGTGGAAAACGTACGTCATCACAAACTATTTTTATGATGTGCCTTTAATGGGCAAATGGTTGAATCCCTATTTTCTGCTTTGAAAACCAGGTATCAGCATGATCAGATAACATTAAAAAACTGTGACCCTGTGATTGCAGATAACACACCCACTAAAATTGGCTGTAAACAGTCACTCACTACCAGGCTTGCAAAGGAGTCCAGTAGTATCTTCTTAATCGGATGCCCCTGCACCATGCCCGTGTAAAAGCTTCTGAAGTTCATAATGGCTAGACATCTGTCACTGGGAACAATGTAGAGGATATGAGTGCAGACCTCTTTTATTGGTTTGGAAAAAAGCTCCAAAAGAAAAGGTGTATTAGTAGACTTCATTGAAGTTAGCAATTTGGAGTACGCAAAAGTCTTATAGCATGTAACAACTAGATGGATGTCACTGGTGCGCTGTGTTGAAAGGGCACTACCAAAACATAATGGCTTAAAGTCTTACTTTGTAAGCAATAAATTGCATGTGGTAAGATTTTAGCATCTTCATAAATTGCATGAAGATCATTTAGCAGTGGTTCGGTTACAGTTTCATTTGTCAGCACTGCCAATTTTCATTTAGTTCCACATTTCTCTTCAGCGTCAAGCACATGCATTCATATTTACACAAAGCCATGCTGCATCATGGCAAGAAGCTGGTGCAGCATTTCAAACTACCAGGGATCCTGAAGGGAAGTTCCCTCAGGACATTGATGTAAATGATGAAACATCTACAAGTCACCAGAAGATGTTTTACTACGGTTGCCTATAAAAACTGTTACCCTTTGACTTCCAAATGAGGTCTTCAATATTTTCAAAATAAATTAGTAATCAATGCAAAGTGTATTAATGTTGCAAACCTTATCAATGCTACTTGGTCAAATGTTGAGCAATTTGTAATAGGATTTTCCAGCCTTCTCAGATTTTGAGACTAAAAGGTCCTGCAGCTTTTTGATGAAATCTTAAATTATCATAGCATTTTTGATGAGGAAATCGGATAATCTGCATTCACAGAGGCTCTTATGAATGAGAAGGAGGTGGCAGGTGCCATCAAATAGATATTTTATAGTACCACATGCAACATTGTTGCATGGCGTTTTTAGGATCCAAGCGGAATTTACTGATTCATGCCCTTATATAGGTACAATTCGCATTGCCCTAATATAGGCATAGAAATCATAACCTTATTTAGACATAGCCCATGCAGTCGAAATACAGGCATGGCTAATTCCACTCGTTCCAAAAAGCCACAACGATTTGTTGGAATAAATCGGCTTAAGCAGTCAGGGACATCCCCTTGCTTAAATATTGATTTGTCCAAGAACTCATGGAGTTTTCAAAGAACTACCATTCCCTTGGGGTCTTTGATGATGTTATAATGCCCGACTTTACGTCAAACTAGGCACCTTCCAGGTATAAATATGCCTACACTTGCCCTAGCAAAAACACAGTGGTTCGGAGCAGCTCGACTATCTACTTGCCCGATGCAGCTCGCTACAGCAAGTGCCGAAGGAAGCCGACCCTCCAGCTGACCCACTGATTGAGAAGCTGTCCTTTCTCTCGCCGAGAATTTCGCTCAAGTGTTTTCAAGCTCCCCTCACGGGGTGTTGGGAAATCGAGTCCCGAGACAAAGATACCAGACCTCCTGCATTCTAGAAACCATGGTACAGAGCTGATTTGACCTAAAGAAAAATTTTGGATAGATTCTTGGCAAAGAAAATAAACCTATGCTACACCACACTTACTTCTTCCCTCGTACTAGACTTAGGTTAGGTACATCGGGGTAGGCGTATTTTAGAAGCACCAGTTGAGTACTTTTAGCCTTTGTAATTTATGTATGTATTTATCTATGAGGACTTCTGTTTTCTCGGAGTTGAGTTTCAGGCATTTCTTCTTTATCCATGTGCCGACGGCTTTCATCCCTTCTTGGAAGTTGTGCCTGGTGATTTTGGGTTCTTTGGTGAGGAAGAGGATGAGCTGCATGTCGTCAGCATAGGAAACGATATTGAGCCAGTGGATTCTGATGATGGTTGAAGGGGGGCCATGAAGATGTTGAAGAGGGTGGGGTTGAGGGAGGATCCCTGGGGCAATCCACATCTGGTCTCTGTTGGTTCCGAGAGGTAGGCTGGAAGTCTGACTCGTTGAGTTCTGCCTTTGAGAAATGAGCATATCCAGTCAAGGGCCTTTCCGCGGAATTCAGCATTGTGGAGTCTGGTGGCTAGTGTGCAGTGGGAGATGGCGTTGAAGGCAGCTGAGAAGTCCATGAGGATGAGCGCTGCCATTTGGCCCTGGTCGAGGAGGGAGCGGATGTCATTGGTGGTGGTGAGAAGGGCGGTCTCGGTAGTGTGGTTGCTGCGGAATCCGGATTGGGAGATGTTCAGGATGTTGTTGGCTTCAGTGAAGATTGCTAGCTGAGTGTTGATGGCCTTTTCGATGTCCTTGTCTGCAAATGGAAGCAGGGAGGTGGGCCTGAAGTTCTTGAGGTCTGTCAGGTCTATGGAGGGTTTCTTCAGGAGGGTGAGGAAAATTATATTTTGCCTTGTTATATGTGCCTACGTGTTCCCCATCCTATGTTATATGTGCATGATCGCTATGCATATATCCCCCTGTGATCGATTAAAGACGCAATTATAGTTGTGTCCAACTCTAGTATGCCAGTATCCAGTTCTCGTGAAAGCAACGAGTATTAGGCCTATGTTGCCGCGTTTTACAGTGTGCACGTTAGTTCATTGAATTGTCCCCGTTTCTAGGCCTCAAAAGGGCCCGGACACCAGATTCTAGCTCCAGTCTCCTGAACACACTCCGAGGAGCGATGCAGCCCCCACCTGCATCCCTGACCCTTCACTTACTTCCTGCCGCGCAGCGCGGTGCCCGGCCTGGCTCTGCCTGCCTGTCTGCCAAGAATATGTTATGCTTCTAGTTATCAGTCCAGCTTTCCTTCTTCACATTCCTAAACTACTGAACCGCATCAGCAGTTCAGTCATGGTCTAGTCTTTCTGTCTCCATACAAAAGAATTACTGTATTAATATTCATAGAAGATTCATAGCACACGCAATACATGTAGAATATATGCATGCACCAGCCTTAGTGTCAAGTAGCCTTTGTCCTGATAACTTTTAGATTCTATCAACATGTACTCCAAACACTAGATACTAGATATGCTATAGGTACATGTCGTCCTGACACCGCAGACTTTAGTCTCCTCTTCTAGCGCAGAAGTCATAGCCCCCAGTTCTCCCCGGTAACACGTCATTGCCCGTTTGCGCGCACCACTAGGTTAAAGGTCCCAGCTGCTCAGGTAGCCCCCTCCATGTTTCCGCCCATTCATGACACTTCTGTGACGTTGACATCACATGTCTCAGTGCACGCCCTGTGCACGCCTTCTTTTCACACCCATGTGTTCTTATCTTACGTTTGTCATAAGTTACGCCTACTGTATGTAATGTAATTGAAATGTCTTACTATATATATGTTGAATTGTGATGAAACGGGTGCAGCTGCCTTCCTCTCCATTTTATTTCAGGCTGTCCCGATCCAGTCCCTTCCCTTTTGCCTGAATAAAGTCTGTTCAACTCGGATACATCGGATCCTGCCTCTTATTTATTGAGCTATCTGTTATTGTTAATGTATTCAAAAATAGTACCGGTAATTAATTATTTATTTACCACATAATGGCGCCCGAATAGGGACGAGCCCCTTCCTCACGCGCTGGCGATGTACGCAGGTCCCCTGACCCTCTGCAGCCGTGACGGAACTCTACTGCGCACCGGCAGATATTTCTGCTTCAAGTCTCCCTCAGGCCCACGGAGGAGACGGAGACTGCGGTCCGGCATCCAGACGAAGCGGTGTGGAATGCGGTTCGTCCCGACCAGAGCCCAAGCCGAGAGAGCAAGGTCCGAAGTATCCGGAGGCCCACCTGTTTCCGAAGTCCGAAGTTCGTAGTCCGACGTCGTAGCAGTCCAGTCCGAGGCCTTCCAGTTTCTGCTTCCCGGTGAGTACCGTTGCGGGGGAAGTATCTAGACAGGATCATTAGTTTGTTCCTGGTCCGTTGGGTTTGGGTACGCAGATCCAGTCCGAAGTATTCACCTAGGTGGGTACGGTATGACGTGTCTCTTTATGGGACCGGTATGTTCTGTACTGTTTTAGCAGTGCATCCAGTAATTCTAGTAAGTTTCGTTCTCGAGAAATTCATGTGTTCTGTTTTCAGTGTATCAGGTAGTATTCTGTTCGAACTGTTATCAATGTATTTTTATGTCGTGGTATGAATGTTTTGTTTGCCATTTAATTACTGTGATTATTGTGTACTGTGTTCCAAGTGTATTACCGAAATGCCTCTGTTCTCGAAATTACGTCAGTTAAAGACCAGAAAAGGGTTACTCGAAGAAGCAGTTCCTGTCCCTCCTAGGGACAGTCCAGGACATTTTATGTATCACAAGCATGGCTTAGATGCCATAATATATCTAGACTTATGGGCGGACTATACTAAGGAACTAGAAGAGAAATATAGATGGCCTGTATCAGGTACATGGGATGCCGAGTGCATCATGCGAGTAGAAGAAGCATTATGGAGAAAGAAAGCCAGACAGTCTCAGAAAGATGCCATCGAGTTATGGCGCAAAGAATCTCATAAAAGAACGGAAAAAGAATTCAGAAAAACAGAATTAAGTAGGGAATCCGCAGAAAGAGCCCAAGAAAGGGGATTAATAGAAGAAGGTGAACGAGTTAGAGCAGAACAGTCAGACAGACAGAGAAATGCCCTTATTAAAGGTATGTATCCTCTTCTTGCCGAGGGCTTGCCGAAGGCAGCCCCAGAAGCACCCTGTAATTTACCGCCGCCATTGGTCCCGATTAAGCTACGTCATAAACCGACCGCAGCTGAAATTTTTCTTTCGTCCTATTTGGACGACACAGTCCCAGCCTATGCAAATCCTGTTCCGTCTGCTCCCGTTAATAATGTAATTCCTGTCCCGCCAACTACTGTTCCCGGGGGCCAAGTTAATGTTACAGCACCCCCGGACCAGCCCACAGTAAATGTACCCACTTTGCCAGTTACCTTACCAGCACGTACAGTATTCACCGACGATTCTAGTTTAGGAGCAGCGGGGGGAAGTGCTCCTAACACCCCGCCCCAAGCAAGACGACTGACGCTGCATGACGTAGCGTTACAGCGTACGCCAAAAGTGGCGACATACACAGATCTCAAGCGACTTCTTACTGATTGTATATATGATCCAGTTCCAGGCGAAGATCACATGATCTTATATTCAGTACGTTTAAGACGGGTTGCCAGCTTTTTGATCACCCTGCCCGATATGAAGGAACATCTAAACAGAATATATCGTTTTATCCGTACAGGAGAGAATCCAGGAAGTATTCACGAAGCTATGTCACAAAGGAAAGCCGAGGTTCAACTTATGATTTTAAAGTTCTTGATTAACTGTTTAATAAGAGAGCAAGATTATCCAGATAAAGATCAAGACGAGATGAAAATCCTGACTAGGTGGAGTGACAATATAGCCGAGGGAAAACACAAGACACAAGGTAGTGTAGAGAGTATGTACAAGAAAATTCGTAAGGAAATAATACGTATACACCAGAAGGAGGAAGGAAAACGAGCAACCGAGAAAGAATACGACTCTTCTAGTGAAGAGGTAGACAGCGAGAATCCCGACAGAATAGCGTATGTAGGTAGAACTAGACTTTCCAACCGACATTCACGCCTAGATTACAAGAAAACTTTTCCTCCTCCAGTACCAGAACAGTGTTCTCTTGAGCAAGTATTCCAAGCTACCGATCACATTCTGAAATCACGAATAGGTTATAGCGAGCTGAGTACCATGCATGAACAAGAACTAGCCCGATCAGCAGTCCGATGGACTAGTGATTCTACCACGTTTCCAGACGAAATAGTGGCCCAAACGTTTCTGAAACTGCCCCCAGCCGAGCAACGTCTGGTGGGTACGTATATGATCCAGCACCTCATTACATTGTATGAGGAACAGCATTCTGATCCAGGTCCTCTACATGATGTATTGAACGAGTTACTCCAATACAGATGGAAAGGTCTAGGTACCGATTTAATTAGTGTTATATTAGAACAGCGCCACAAATACCGAACTTTTCTGAATCCACATTTTGTTTCCGTCTCACTCCCAGAAAGAAAATCATTCTACATAGACAGACAGAATCCGTTACGGGAAGTGCATCCAGTTAAGGGAGAAGACGGTAGTCTAGAACGAGTATTTGTTTACACCCCTATCACGAAAATAGAACTCTTGGAAATGAAAAAGTTAATTCCCTGTCATGATAAAGATCCAGCAGGGTTTCACCGTGAATTAAAGGACATGCTCCGTATGGGAGAATACACGTATCCTGATATCATTAAAATGTTAAAGGTCCTGTTGCCTGCGGGCATATATGAAAAATTAAAAGAAAGAGAATGGGAGGTGGGAGAGAAAAAGATAGATTGGACCGCATTAGAAACTGAAGATAATACACGAGTACCAGGTACCGGTCTAGGGGATAAAGCTAAAGCTTTGCCCGAATTGTTAATACAAGTTTTGCCAAGATTACTAGCCACGAAAAAGGAAGATTGGGATGCCATCTCAGCCTGTAAACAGAAACAAGACGAAGACACTAGTGATTTTTATTCTAGATTTGAGAAATGTTTCATTATTAATAGTGGTCTGAAGACAAGTAGTGAATCATACCCCCATCTTTTTGTTACCAAACTAGTCGAGAATTCAAGTCCACAAGTTAAAAATCGAGTACTGAAAGTTGAAAGTACCTGGCAAGCTAATACTCCGTCACAGATGCTCCAGATGCTCCAGTATCACCAGAACAGAATCAGGGAAGAGCAGGAACATGAAAGGAGACGTATGAAAGACACGAAAATGAAAGTCCTAGTTGCACAATCTGTTCCACAAGACAGTCAGAAGAGGGGTCCGAATCAAGCTAGTCATCCTGCAGCTCCCGTTAAAGGGACATGCAATTACTGTAAACAGCCAGGTCATTATATAAACGAGTGTGCAGTTCTGAAACACAACATAGCTACTGGTAAAACGAAAGAAAGACCACGTCCGCCTAGACAAGAACAGGTTCCGCAGAGTTCTCAGCCACCGCAGAATGCACAACAGACAGTTACAGTACCGCAGCCTATCGCTGCCACACAACACGTTACACAGCAGATGTACCAGTATGCCCAGTCAGAGTATCCAGATTATCAGCCGTATTCATGAAACAGCCTAGAGAGGGAGGTTGGCTTGCCTCTCATCGAGATTCCTGTAGATCAAGAGGGTCCCTATGTACACAGTCAAGTATTAGGGAAAGACAGAAAGTTTCTGATTGATACAGGGGGCAAGTAGGACTACCATCAGTCATGACGAGGTTCCAGGGGCTCCGCTCTCAGGCTCTAGAAATGTTTCCCTTGGATTTTCAGGAAAGCCTATTGTTAATGAAATATCGAAACCAGTTACTCTAGAAGTTGCTCCATTGTCCCGAACTACAGACTTGTTACTCACGAAATCATGTCCAGAAAATGTATTAGGCATTAAAACTCTGAAAGAATTAGGGGCAGTAATATGCTGCTCCCCAGAAGGGGTCCGTTTGTTTCTCCGTGATTTTAAGGGTCATTATGTATTACGTGATTTTGATCCAAGATTATTGAATGTACCACAGCATTTATGGGCGCAAGGTCCAACTGATGTAGGTTGTATGCATATCACACTCCATCGTGTCACTCTGAAGAAAGGTGTTGTATTACCACGAATCCGACAGTACAAATTGCCACCTGAGGCTGTAGCAGCCTTATCCAAAATTATTGACGAGCTTATTGCTCAAGGAGTGGTTGTAGAAACTGACTCCAATGTATGTAATTCTCCTATCATTCCGATTCTGAAACGTACTGATCCAAATGCACCTCCAGTTTATCGATTAGTGATTGACCTTCGAGAACTTAATAAATGTATCATACCCCAGTACCAAGTGGTTCCAGATATTTCTTCCCTATTGACAGCAATTGATTCTGAAGCTACGTTCTTTACTGTTATCGATCTCAAGAACGCATTCTTTAGTGTCCCCATTCATCCAGACAGTCAGTTTCTTTTCGGATTCTGTTTAAATGGAAGAAGCTATAAATTCACACGAGCTCCTCAAGGTTTCACAGAAAGCCCTAGTATTTACAGTCAAGCACTTAAAAGACAACTAGACAATATTCACATGCCAACTGACACTGCCCTGCTCCAGTATGTCGATGATCTATTGATCACAGCCCGTTCTGAACGTGACTGCGAACGTGCGTCACTTACAGTTCTGTATTTTCTGGCCGAGATGGGGCACAAGGTGTCCCCTTCCAAATTGCAATTCTGTGTCCAGCAAGTGGTCTACCTAGGACACTTACTGTCCAAGAGGGGTAGGCAGTTGACACCAGACCGTATCCAGTTAATAGCACATCTTCCACAGCCCAAGACACAGAAGGAGGTACGAGCTTTTATCGGCCTCACTTCTTACTGCAGACAATGGATTCCACAGTATGCATTTCTAGCCAAGCCACTGATACAGTTAACAACACAGGAGGCAGCCGTATCGACTGTCCTCCCTTGGACCCAGGAACATACACTTGTTTTCAATGAATTAAAGAAAGCTTTATGCCAAGCACCTGTTCTAGCAACACCAAACTACAGTAAGCCTTTCACACTTTTTGTTACTGAACGTGATGGTACTGCATTATCTGTTCTTACACAAGATCAAGCAGGACAATACAAGCCCTGTGCTTATTTTTCTAGCACATTAGATCCAGTGGCCCAGGCTCTGCCTGCATGCCTCAAGTCCGTTGCAGCCACAGCTCTAGCTATCAGACAAAGTGATTCCATAGTGTTAGGACACTCCCTGACAGTACAAGTTCCACACTCCGTGGAAGTTCTTTTAAACCGAACTCAGACTCAGCACTTGACAGTTGCACGTTTAACAGGTTATGAACTAACACTGTTTCAGCCACACATAGAAATCAGACGCTGCAACGTTTTAAATCCCGCTACACTGTTACCCTCAGTTACCTCAAATCCTGCCACACATGACTGTGTGGAAGTTGTTAACATCATGACAAAGCCAAGACAAGACTTAACAGACATTGCATTACCTGATCCCGACCTGACACTTTATGTGGATGGTTCATGTATGAGAACAAGTACAGGAGAACTAGTAGCCGCGTATGCCGTGACTACTGAAACCGAAGTTGTGGAAACACATCGTATTGACACCCTGTCTGCTCAAGCAGCAGAGCTTGTCGCTCTGACCCAAGCCTGCATACGAACGAAGAACCTGAAAGTAAACATATACACAGATTCACGTTATGCATTCGGAGTCGTACACGACTTTGGAGTGCTCTGGCAAGAAAGAGGTTTTATGACTTCTCATGGAACCAAGATTCAGCATGGCCCCCTCATTCAAGCTCTATTAGATTCAATACATTTACCGACAGCTATCGCCATCATGAAGTGCAAGGCACATACGAAAGCCACTGATATCATTTCCCAGGGTAACGATCTAGCAGATCGAACAGCCAAGCTTACAGCTCAGACTCCAGACATTCCAGTTAACAAGACACCGACACACATTCCAGATCAGACTACTTGTATGACAGTTAAGGACCCTACACAAGACGTAATAGATATACAGACACATGCTACTCCCGGTGAAATCAAGAAATGGACCGAACAAGGAGGGGTCCAGACAGATCAAGGATGGTTGACAAAGGGAAAAGCCACATGGTTTCTCCCTGACTCTATGGTTCAAGTCATTATTAACACCGCACATAGTCCAGCACACTTAGGAGAAAAAGCCATGTTAGACAGTATCCAGAACATCTGGTTTAACAAGCATTTACGAGCAGCAGCCAAACAGAAAGTACGTACCTGTATGATATGTTGTCAGTTCAATCCAGGTAAAGGTGTCCCGGTGGAACAAGGTGGATTCCATCCTCCTGACCACCCTTTTGAAGTCCTCCAGATGGATTATATTCAGATGGAGCGATGTCGAGGTTTCAAGTACGTCCTCGTAGTTGTATGCGCTTTGTCCAGGTGGACAGAAGCATATCCAGTTCCAGATTACACCGCTGCGACCACTGCCAGGCAGTTGGTTTGTGAGTATTTTCCCCGCTATGGATTACCTAGGGTCGTGTATTCAGATAACGGCCAGCCATTCTCATCCGAGCTCATGAAACAAGTATCCCTTCTGTTAGGGTACCAGTGGAAGTTCCATTGTGTACGACATCCTGAAGCAGCCGGTCTCGTAGAGAGACATAACCAGACCCTGAAAATCCGAATTGCTAAAGTATGTGCAGAGAAAGGCGTAGATTGGATGGTAGCACTGCCAGTCGCCCTTTTTTATATGAGAATGGTCGCTCATTCCCGTTCAGGTCTATCTCCGTATGAGGTAGTGTTTGGACGTCCCCCGAATATGTGGGGTACACCTAGACCACGTACAATTACCGATGTTGACAGTAATATGCTGACAGATTACCTTGCCTCCTTGATGTCTGCACTACAATCTTGTCGTTCACAGGTTGCCGCTGCATTCCCAGACAACACCGACGTGAAACCGCACGAGGTCGTTCCGGGGGATTTCGTGCTGATCCGCAATTTCGATCGTTCAAGTCCGCTGGAGCCCCGCTGGAAGGAGCCCCGCCTTGTTCTTCTCACCACCCGGACTGCAGTGAAAGTCGAGAACAGAAAAGGGTGGCTACACGTGAGCCACGTAAAGAAATTCCATGGACTTAAAGCTAAAACTTTTCTCAAGGACTGCCCCGTTCTCAAGGACTGCCCAGAAACTGAATCTAAACTTCCCCTGTTACAGAAAACTCCGCAGCAGGAGTATAAATCAAAATTGAGGTCTAGTAAGTCAGCCAGTTTAATTGTCTAAGTCCCTCTCGGGTGAAACGGTTAGACAGGTTCCTGACATGTATGAGATAGACCCACACAGTGAGAGAGTTAGTCAAAACTCTAAGAGATGTATCATTACTCTGTTTTTTCTATTGTTTTTGAGCCTTATGGTTACATGCATAAGTTATGCTTTACATTTATGTTTTCCTATTTCACATGTACATATGTTTTCTAATGCTACAGTAGAGCACATATTTAGTGACCTGCCTCCTCACGAGTTATCCTATCGTCTTGCTATGCGTAATAATACCTTTATCCGAATGCTACACTATTCACACCAGACCAGCAATGCCACTAATTGTTGGGTGTGTGGTCGACTCCCCCCTTTCCAGACACCGAAGGGAGTTCTGCCACTCTTTCCTTATCCTTTTTCACATAATGGTTCGTGTGGAGCATGGTCCATGTTAACGTCATCCTCAACTGATATGTCCCTTCTGAATAGAACATGTTTCCCAGACAAGGAAGGACTTTCCCATAGAACAGGATTAGATCTAGAAAATGAAGTATATGATCTAGGTAATTATTCCTCGAGTTTCATGGTTTTGAATGTTCAGTCCAAGACTACTCCAGATTTGCCTGCTATTTCAGTCCTACCAGTTAAAGGCAAATTATGTGTCAGAAAGAATGGTTCCGCACATGTAGGACATAGTGATTGTACTACTATGGTCGAGTATAGTGACAGTGGGAAATCTATTTTCAAAGCCTCACGTCATTCTTATTTTGTTTGTGGTCAGACCGCATATGTTCGTCTGCCCCTCGATTGGGATGGAACATGTTACATTGCTTTCCTACTGCCACCAGTTTTCCTAGCCCCATCCGATTATCACAGAAACACACATCTAGTACACGTTAGACATAGAAGGGAGATCGAGTCCCCAATTGTCGATCAAACTGAAACTACCTTAGAACAATATCAAGACTTCAATAAAGGTTTCTTTTTCTTCATAGGTCCTGTCCAGAATAGTAAGTTAATACGTAGGCTAACCAGAACCCTTGAAGCAGTAGTGAATGAGACTACTTCTGCTCTGGGTAACTTAACTGAAGAACAATCTGCTATGAGATTTGTCGTGCTCCAAAATCGTCTCGTTCTTGACGTCATACTGGCCGATAGAGGAGGAGCTTGTAGAGTGATCGGATCTAGTTGCTGCATTTTCATTCCTAATAACGCGCCGTCTGTTTATTCAGCTATAACCAGACTTCATAAAATTGCCCATCAGTTACACCAGAATCCAGGCACCTGGACATGGTCCGGTTGGCTCTGGAGTATCATATCTGCTTGGGGATGGAAAGTATTGTCATTCCTAGGTATAGCAGTAATGATTATATTCAGTTGCTGCCTCTGTTTACAATGCGGCCCTGCGATTTGCGGCTTGTGTGCTACCCCTTGTATTCCTAGTCCTAAGTCCCGTTCTCAGACAATTCGAGACGAGCAAATGATGCTCTATGAACAGATAGATGGTATCATGAATATTGATGTTTCCTGATGGAAACGTAGGGCACAAGGAGGGAATGAGGAAAATTATATTTTGCCTTGTTATATGTGCCTACGTGTTCCCCATCCTATGTTATATGTGCATGATCGCTATGCATACATCCCCCTGTGATCGATTAAAGACGCAATTATAGTTGTGTCCAACTCTAGTATGCCAGTATCCAGTTCTCGTGAAAGCAGCGAGTATTAGGCCTATGTTGCCGCGTTTTACAGTGTGCACGTTAGTTCATTGAATTGTCCCCGTTTCTAGGCCTCAAAAGGGCCCGGACACCAGATTCTAGCTCCAGTCTCCTGAACACACTCCGAGGAGCGATGCAGCCCCCACCTGCATCCCTGACCCTTCACTTACTTCCTGCCGCGCAGCGCGGTGCCCGGCCTGGCTCTGCCTGCCTGTCTGCCAAGAATATGTTATGCTTCTAGTTATCAGTCCAGCTTTCCTTCTTCACATTCCTAAACTACTGAACCGCATCAGCAGTTCAGTCATGGTCTAGTCTTTCTGTCTCCATACAAGAGAATTACTGTATTAATATTCATAGAAGATTCATAGCACACGCAATACATGTAGAATATATGCATGCACCAGCCTTAGTGTCAAGTAGCCTTTGTCCTGATAACTTTTAGATTCTATCAACATGTACTCCAAACACTAGATACTAGATATGCTATAGGTACATGTCGTCCTGACACCGCAGACTTTAGTCTCCTCTTCTAGCGCAGAAGTCATAGCCCCCAGTTCTCCCCGGTAACACGTCATTGCCCGTTTGCGCGCACCACTAGGTTAAAGGTCCCAGCTGCTCAGGTAGCCCCCTCCATGTTTCCGCCCATTCATGACACTTCTGTGACGTTCACATCACATGTCTCAGTGCACGCCCTGTGCACGCCTTCTTTTCACACCCATGTGTTCTTATCTTACGTTTGTCATAAGTTACGCCTACTGTATGTAATGTAATTGAAATGTCTTACTATATATATGTTGAATTGTGATGAAACGGGTGCAGCTGCCTTCCTCTCCATTTTATTTCAGGCTGTCCCGATCCAGTCCCTTCCCTTTTGCCTGAATAAAGTCTGTTCAACTCGGATACATCGGATCCTGCCTCTTATTTATTGAGCTATCTGTTATTGTTAATGTATTCAAAAATAGTACCGGTAATTAATTATTTATTTACCACAAGGGGGTTGACTTCGACAGGCTTCCAGTCATTGGGGATTGTGGCGGTTTTGAGGGAGCAGGCGACTGGCTGGCGTAGTTAGGGTGCGATTGGTGTGGCGGCTCTGTGGAGGATGTGGCGTGGGCTCTGGTCTGAGGGTGCTTTGGAGTGGATGCTTTTCATGGTATTTAGGGTGTTTTCTTTCGTGAGTGGGGTACAAGTGAGCAGGGTCTGTTGGATGGCGTCGCTGGGGGTGGGGGCTGGAGCGGAGATCTTGGTTGTCGAAGTTGTCATAGATCATCTTAATCTTGAGGTGAAAAAAGGTGCTGAGTTTGTTGCAGAGGTCTTGGGAGGGTAGGACGTCTGTTGTTTCACTGTTGGGTTTGGCAAATTCCTTGATGATGGAGAAGCGTTCTTTGGTGTTGTGGGCATTGGTTAGGATTCTGTCTTGGAGGAATTTCTTCTTTGTGGATTTGATGAGTTGGTGGTGTGCTATAGTGGCTGCTCTGTAGGCAGTGCATGTTTTTGGGGTTTTGTCATTCCTCAACGTGTTTTTGTGTCGTTGGCAGGAGCACTTCAATTCTTGGAGTGCAGGGGTGTACCAGCTTGCTGTCTTGATGTGTCATCTCGTGGCTTTCTTGAGGGAGGGCAGTTTGTGATTCAGCGGTGGAGGTTGCTTGCTGTGGTGTTGGCATCTGGTGTCGTTGGTGGTGGGATGCTGATGAGGGCAGAGGTCAGCTGGTCTTCGGGAACTTTGTTCCAGCTTCTATGGGGGAGGCGGTGGGTGTGCTACGGTACAGTGGGTTGTCTGAAGGAGAAGTGGATGTTGTGGTGGTCTGTCCAGATGAGTTCCATGATGTGTCTGTAAGAGACACTGTTTCCTTCTGCGAAGACTGGGTCGATTGTGTGTCCCGCTGTGTGCATGGGGGCGGTGACCAGTTGCTTCAGTCTTATGTTGGCGAGGTTTTCTACGAGGGTGGTGGTGTTGGGGTCGTCGTGGTTGTCCAGGTGGAAGTTTAGGTCTCCGAGTAGGATGTAGTTAATGGAGGCGAGGGCATGGGGTGAGATGAGGTCGGCGATGGTGTCGATAAAAAGAGCGCGGGGGCTGGGCAGCCTGTAGATGAGGGTTCCCTGGATAGTTATTTTAGGATTGGTCTGGATTTGGAAGTGGAGATGTTCCATGAGGGTCGAAGTGTCGTATGGGCCTGTGGTTGTCACGCGAAAGGTGCTTTTGCGGACGATGGCGATGCCTCCTCCTAGGTGGATGGGGCAGTCCTTCCTCAGGATCTTGTATCCATCTGGAATGGCGGTGGCGATGTCAGGTGCGGAGTTGGTGTTCTTTCAGCTTTCTGTGAGGAAGGTGACGTTGGGCACGTGGGTGTTGAGGAGGTCCCAGATTTCTATGGCGTGTTTGTGTAGGGAGCGCACTATAAGGAGGATGCAGTTGAGTGCTTTGTGAGTGGTGATATCCAGTAGACTGAGGGCTGCTGCTGGGGTCTGTAGGTGGGTGAAGGTGCAGCAGCAGTGTTGTCAGGAGATCGGGCCTTGGGTGTAGCTTGGAATCGAAAGCTGGCGGTTGTTGCTGCATCCGGGGTTGAGTGTGGAGGGTGCTGAAGTCAAAGTGGAGGCGGGTCGGAGGGCCAGGGTCTCTAGCGCTGGTTGTGGTCAGGTCATGTAGGGGCATAGATGGGGTTGTCTTTGGTGTGCCTTCGGCCACCATCAAGTAGGGGCCTTCCCCAGCCACTTTCTTCAGGCGCCTGCCAACAAAAGCAAGGAAATGGACCCCACTTGAGATCTGGTGCTGCAGCCATAGGCTGAGGCTGGGCTGTGGAAGAGGCGCTTCCTCTCTTTGCCACAGGCACTCCAATACCACAGACAGAGATTTCAGGCAAACAGAGGAACGCCGCACCCGAGCATTGCCATCTTTCCACTTGCAATGCAGATTGTGTTGTTTTTTTCTCTGTTGCTTGTTGCCCAGCCAAGGGATCCCCCCCTGCACTCAAAGGCTGAACTATGATAGTCATAAATAAGTCACTAGGTGCTGAAGAAAGGGCTGTTGTTCCGCGGGATCATATTCTAAACAAAGGGCAGGCCACAATCAACAGAGGACAACTGGTGAGTGCTATCAGCTCAGGGCCATGATGTTAGAGCACTTGGTTGCCTAATATACTCAGCGGGGGGTTCGAGAGAGAGAACCAAAAGCCTACGTAGTATAGAGGCCTACAGTCCGGAGAGCAGAAATTTGATACGAGAAAAGGGAGACTGTTTAAGAGAAGTGAGAAATGAGTGAGGGACTGGGAACAGTTGACCGCAAAAGATCGTTTATCTTATGTAAAATTAATGAAAGATTTAGCATGGGGGCGTGGCTTGGACGGCAATGAAGACGGTCGTCTAGGTCCGTCAGCTCCGCATCCCTGAGGGGCAAACAACCAGCCAAACCGAACTAAGGACAAAAAAAAAGGAAGCACGAGGTGTGGGAAGGATCGGTGCAAAGGACAGACGAACGTGGAACAAAGAGCGCAACGACAGGAAGAGATACGAGCTCCTGATAGCCACTGAGCACCCCTGCGCAGCAGAGAAGCAAGATGGCGGTGCAAGCCTAGAAGGGGACGGCCACGGAAGATTTGCAGGCGAGAGACTGAGCAAATATAAGACAGAGGCCCCAACCTTCAGAGACAAGGCTGCTGCGCCAAAGGAACTGCCAGGACTACGTAAAAGGAAGCCAGCCAGCGTAAGGTGACCTGTATAAGCATAAGTGCCCAGACGCGGCAACAACAAAGGGAGGAAGACCGGAGCGCGGGGGTGTGAAGCGGAAGCAAGCGACCGCAGCCTACCCGAAGCCGAGCGGCCTGCGGCGTCCAGGGACCAGACCCAAGAAAACCGGAAGTAGGTGGCTGCAGGGCGCCATGGCCGGAAGTCTTCCCCGAGTCTAACCGGAAGACGGAGGCAAGCGACCCGGAAGTGGAAGGAGGTGCAAGGCAGCAAGTAGGGAAAGCGAAAACGGACAAAAGACGGAGACGCGCGATCACCAGAAGCTCAGGGAGGGTGCGCATTGAGCACCGGGAGCTGGAGGGGGCCGCGGAGCGAGACTGAGACTGCCGCCTGTGAGAGAGAGGCGCGCTGAGTGCGCAAGGCGCAAAGAGAGCCCAACGGAGGCAAGGAAGTAATAAGCCCAGCAGCGCGCCCGCCACCTGGCGAAATCTGACACAGCCGGCTGGGATTAAGGCGAGGAACCGGCGCGACCAGGCGGAGAAAGCAAGCGATGAAGCCTGCGTTCACTCAGAAGGGGGGAGCACAGAGCTAGGAGACGCCTACCGCACGCCAGACACAAGACACAAGGAGGGGGAAGAAAGAGGAGAGGGGCAGCGCCCCAAGTACAGGCTGCCACACTGTAGCCATTCCGGAGGGAAACAAATGAAACAAAAGGCGGAGAAAGTCAACAAGGTTGGGCAGAGTGAGCGCGGCCCCCAAGAACAACCATAGACGAAACAGCCATTGACAGCCACAAACATAAGCACAAAACAGGCAATCGAGCCCAGGCAGCGACCAGATACAATAGAGCCTGCACAGAGAGAGGAGAGTGACACAACTCTCACCTGCGGGGCTACGCCACCACCTCGCCAAAAAACAGCCCACAGGTGCACTTTTGGGCAGCGCCCAACGAAGTCGGAACTGCAGAGAGGTGCAAAAGAGTCACGAAAGGGTCACAAAAGAACAAAAAAGCTAAGAGCCCTGAAACCAGCCTGCACGCTGGCAGGACCAAAGGCGAAAACAAGAACGAGACACATCAGGGAACCAAGCAGATACAGACAAGCTGCCCAACCACCCACTTCAAAACCAACAAGCACGTCAAAGGTGGCACAAGCGGGAGGGAGGCTGGTCAGCGTCCTGTCAAGAAGGGCATCGGAACAATGGCGGGCAGCGATGGGAAACTAACAAATGAGCAACAGAAGAAACCCAAATTTGACAATCAGGGGTCCCCTACCAAAGCAAGAGGTGAGCCGGTCACATTGGAGACTATCCTACGGAAAGTGAACGAAGGCAATGAGGTCGGAAGAGAGACAAAACTCAAGCTGGAGAACATGCAACTGGAGATGGCGGCCATCCGAGCGGACCTCCACAAAACCAACACAAGAATGGAAGCCGCAGAAAGCCGAATAAGCTCGGTTGAAGATGAGACAAGTAGGCACACCAAGGCTATAGCAGAGCTGAGAGCCGCCACAAACGCTGTACAAAAACAGCTAGCGGAGAAGGATGACAGGGCGAGAAGGGGCAATGTAAGAATACTAGGAGTGCCGGAAGGGGCTGAAGATAAGGCAGGCTCCTGTGCCGCAATGCTGGAGGAGATGATCCCACAACTCACAGGTATCACCTTCCAAAGAGGCTTCGAGGTACAAAAGGCATACAGGGTTCCAGCGGGGAAACCAACCACAGGCAGAGGCCCAAGAGCAATAATCTGCAACCCACTGAGACTAAATCAAACTGAAGCCATTTTTGCCTTCGCCAGGAAAAATCAGAACCTAATGTGGGCCGGAAACAAGATAGTACTGACCCAGGACTATTCCAAACCTACAGTGGAGCTAAGGAAGGGATTCCTGGCACAAAGAGACACACTGCGGAGAAGAGGAGCAACGTTCAGCTTTGTTAGCCCAACAAAATTCAAGGTAACGGACAAATGGAAGACGATGTTTTTTGAATGCCCAGAGGCCCTAAAACGATACCTGCAGGGACCAGCAGTGGAGGACATGGAGGAGAACAAAAGTCCAGGGGCAGCAAAGAGGAGTGCGTCGCCGCTGAACGAACAGTCGGATTAAGAGACACACGGCAAGCTTAAGCTTAAGCAGGAGGGCGCAGAACAGCGATCTACCTCAGAAATGCAAGACGAGGAAGGCTCCCGGAAACAGGAAGACTGAAGGACATAAAAGAGACTCGAGCAAAGAGCACATAATCAGCCAAAGAAGGAACCAACTCTACCTCAGGGATGATGCGAGCAGAGGAACTTTGTCGTCGCACACCCTTTTTGCAAGTAAGGGAGGGAGGGGGGCGGGAAGGCGAAAATGGGGGAGGGGGGAGGGGGGGAAAAGGGGAGGGGAGGGTTCAGTACATGGGCTTATTGACTATCTTTCATTTCTATGCAGCTCTTGCATCTTTCACTTCTCTCTCACACTTACACTTAGTAGGAGCAAAAGGAACCACGGAGACATGACCAGGCACACGACAAGGACGGCAAGGGAGCCTAAGGGTAGCCCACCAGTACAGCGCACACAAAGCAGCATCAATGACACATAACGGCCAGAATAGCATAGGGTCAGATATCAAAATAGTCTCCCTTAATGTCAAAGGGCTGAACAGCCCAGTAAAAAGAAGGAAGGTGCTCGAACACCTAAAGAAACTCAAAAGTGACATCTATGTGCTACAAGAGACCAGGCTTGAAGAGGCAGACATACAACGACTAAGAGCTAACTGGATAGGAGAGGTGGTGGGGTCGCCAGCCCTGAACAAAAAAAATGGGGTAATAACACTACTCAGCAAAAATTCGAACCTATCTCTCACAAGCTACCAAGCAGACACCCAGGGCAGGACACTAGTGACCAGTCTCAAGAGAGCAGGAGAGACCTACCATGTCGCAAACATATATGGCCCCAACAGTGAGGACAAACAATTCTGGGAGGGGATAGGCACCCAGCTCCACAACCTTCCAATGGAAGACCTATTGATCGTCGCCGGAGACTTTAACCAAGTCCTAGACCCAGCGATAGACAAGCACCCCTGCAGACGCTCCTCCACTATTAGCCCCAACATCCTGAGAAACCTGTGCACAAAGCTGAGGCTAAAGGACCCTTGGCGCCTAAGCAACCCGGATGCAAGAGAATACACATTCTACTCCAACCCTCACAACTCCTATAGTCGGATCGATTACATACTAATGTCAGAAACACACACACACCTCATAGATCACACGGAGATAGGTCCCAGAACAATATCAGATCACGCACACATAAGCCTATCCCTATCAGGCAGACATAACGAGAAGCCAACACGCAGGTGGCGATTCGATGACGGCCTTCTCCAACACACGTCTGCAAAGGCAGAAATAGAAACAGCAATTAGAGAGTATCTGACAATCAACGACACACCAGAGACTCCCAGAGAGGTACTGTGGGATGCCCTTAAAGCGACCATACGGGGGGTGGTAATGACAATAAAAGGGAAAATGAACAAAGCAAGGAACAAGAGGATAGAGAACCTGGAGAAAGAGATCAAAACACTGGAGCACAGCCACATAGCAAGCCTAGAAGACAAGAACACACTCACAGAGCTAACCAAACTGAAGTACGAGCTGAATAGAATACTAAGCGAAAGAGCAGGGACCTGGATCAACAAATATAAATCAATCAATCTTTGCACGGCCAACAAAGCGGGGAAAAATCTAGCAACCTATCTGAAAGGGAAACAAAAACAGCACACAATTGGGGCGATCAAAGACAAACATAATAAGGCCCAGACTGCCAATAAGGACATTCTGGAGGTGTTCAGGGACTTCTATGAGGGTCTTTACACAAGAGACGACACGCTAAAAGAGGACGGGGGCGAGGAACTCCTCAACAGCATAGCCACTCCCACCCTAACAGAGCGAGAACGAGAAGTCCTAGAGCTAACAGTCACAGAGGATGAGATAAGGAAGGCCACGGCCAGCCTCAAAGAGAACAAGGCACCAGGGCCTGACGGCTTTACAGCAGGTTTCTATAAACAATACCTGACCACACTCCAACCCACTTTGAAACAGGTATTTGAGGAGTGCGTCCACAAAGGACGCATGACCCAATCAATGGCTGAGGCTAATATAATAGTCATACCAAAGGAAGGGAAGGACACGACAGAGGCGAAGAACTTCAGGCCGATCTCACTCATAAATGTAGACTGCAAGATATACGCGAAGATACTAGCCAACAGACTTAACGCATACCTACCTAAACTCATACACAACTCCCAGGTAGGATACCTCAAAAACCGCATGTCCCATGACAACACCAGACTACTATGCCATATAATCAACCACTCGGCCCAGAGCAGTAAAGCTGCCGTAATGATAGCCCTGGACGCCGAAAAAGCATTTGACAGAGTCTCATGGCCCTATCTAGATCACTGTATGGGGAAATTCGGGCTAGGACCCAACTACAGGAGGATGGTGATGGCGCTTTACAACAGCCCCAAGGCGCGAGTGGTAGTGAACGGCGGCATCTCAAACATACTAAACCTGGGCAGAGGCACGCGACAAGGCTGTCCACTCTCACCTGGCCTCTTCCTTTTGGCAATAGAGCCACTCCTTACAATGATACGAACGAACGAGGATATAGCTGGGGTGCCAATCGGAGGTGAGAAATTTAAGCTAGCGGCGTATGCAGACGATGTGTTAATAATGACAGAAGACCCTGAGAGATCTATCAAAGCACTGACAGATACAATTGAGAGGTACGCCCAGGTCTCAGGGTACAAACTCAACAAGGACAAATCAGAATGCAAGCCCCTGAACATCCACACAACAAGTACAGTACTAGGAGCGTCAGGCCTAGCGTGGCAAACTAAACCTATTAAGTATCTAGGTATTCTCTTCGAGAGAAACCTGAGCACGACACTAGAACATAATGAACAGGTTATAATCCAGAAAATCAAGGCCAAAGTAGACGGGTGGTCACCCAAGTTCACAACATGGTGGGGGAGGGTAGAAACAATAAAAATGATGCTCACACCTATGGTGAACTATATGCTAGCCATGCTACCCCTAACCAACACAGATGACTTCCACAAAAAGATAGACAAGATACTGAACGATTTCCTATGGAGAGGGAAGAGGGCCAGAATAAGCATGCAAAAGCTCAGATTATCAAAGGAACAGGGGGGGCTAAACATAACAAACTTCAAACGATTCCACGAGGCTTGCTTAGCTAGACAGGGACTGCACTGGCTGGACCCAAGACAGGACTACACACCGGCATGGCTAACACTAGAACAGGGGTTGCTAAAAGGTATGAAACCCATCTCCCTCCTCACGGCCACCAAACACCCGGCAATCAAAGACAACCCGGTACTCAGAAACACAAAACGGGCTCTGCTTAAAATTGACAAACTTCTCAACACAAGCATCAAAGGAGGGCCTTTTGAATCTATCTGGCACAACCCATCCTTAAAATACAGGGGGAAGGTCCTCGACATGCACGACTGGTATGGCCTAGGGATATCCACAGCCAGGGATCTTAAGAACAAGGGTGCAGATGTAACTTTCGACACCCTGAAAGGAGAGTACAACCTAAACAGCGTAGAACTATACAACTTCCTGAAGATAAAAGTCGCAATTAGGAAGGCGAACCTCAACACCCAGACACCTTCGATAATACAGCTGGCCAATAGCCTGAACACGCTAGGACACCAGGTGGCACACCTCTACAAGATCCTAGGCCCCAAACACACCAAACTCAATGACAAGGTCCTAAACTTCTGGGGAGAGGCAGCAGGTCAAGCACTCAGTCAGGAAGCCAAGGCAGAGCTATGGAGGTCCACTAGTAGGAAAAAAGTGACGGCCACGCTGAATCAGACAAAATTCTGGCTGATACACAAGGCATATTGGACACCAGCCCGATTAGCCACTGTGGGCATTAGAGACAGCGACATGTGCTGGAACTGTGATAGTGAAAGGGGGGACTTAGAACACCTCCTTCTAAAATGCCCAAAAATCAAGGACTTCTGGGGGCAGATCAGAACACTCATCCACGAGATCACAGGCATAGACATACCAACGAACCTCACAAGTCTGGCTCTAGGGTTCACGTCACAGGCAATCACAAAGGCTGAGGACAGGGACCTCATAGATCTCCTGCTGACAGCCGCAGTCAAAGTAGTCCTAACTAACTGGAAGGACACATCAAAGGCGGCTCCACAGGCATGGCTCAACTGGGTCACGTTCCTTAGGGGGGCGGACAACATAACAGCAAAACACACACCGAAGACGCACAAGCAGTCGACCATGTGGGGATCTCTAGACCACTACCTGTCAACACACAAGCCACCGTAGGCATGAACGTGATACATCTGAGGTCACGGGCAGAAACAGGCTAGTGCCAACACAGCACCGTGTACATCTCCTACTTAACCTATAACCTATATCTCTCTCCACTATCCCCCGGGGCGGTGTGGGGAGCAAGATGCTTGGTCACAACGCCAAGGAACACCAATGGACGCAATATGACTATGAGACTATGAGACTTTGGACTATGAGACTACGAACTGGCGAATGATCTCAAGAGTACGGAATGCCACCCCCCCCCCCCTTTTTCCTTTTTTTGCTTTTCTCTCTTTTTTCTCTCTTTTCTTCTTTCCACTCATGTATAAGCCTCTTCCCTGTATGTAAAATTATATTTTTATATATACAATAAAGAATTTCGGAAATAAAAAAAAAAAAAAAAAAAAGAAAAAAAAAGAAAGATTTAGCATGGTGGAGAGCTGGAGAGAAGGCGGTAAAGTAGAAGGCTAGATGTTGAAATCAGGTAAAGAGGTGGAGAGAGGGCGAGCAGAAAATGAGGCGCATTCGATAGTACAGCAGAGTGGCGAAGAAAGACACATTTCCTGTCAGAGAGCAGTAAAGAGGAGACGGAGGACAGACGGCCTCGCCATGTGCGGTCTGAAGTAGTTACTGTAATTATGTTGGTCACTGAACAGGCGTTTGGCTGAGGGGCATTCGGATGGGTTCAGATCTGCTTTGCAGGCTAATTAATAATGCATGTCACTTATAAAGGGATAAAGACACCATAAATAATGTTTTAAGTTGTTTATTTGCCGGCTCAGTCTGTGTTTGTTTTTCGTTATTGGTGGACTCCCGTGGTTTTATTGCTTGCTTTATTTACACCATGCTAACACTGCTGTTCTCCCATTCTAGCATGAAATCACGGCCATTAAAGGTTCTCCTGACAACCGCTACAAAATCATGTGCTCATCCCCAAATTAAACACCTGTGAGTGTGACCTCTTCCAGAGCCTGAGCACGAAAACCAAGCGCCTATACATTGCCGCACACAAGCTACAGCCGTTAAAACATTTTCCCACCTATGAAATTTGAAATGAAGCGGTGTATAAGGTGCCGTGCACGAATTTCCCAGGGCGAAATTACTGGTGATAAATCCGTCTATCTCATGGGGGGAGGGGGAGCTAAGTGTAAAGAGCACACTATGGAAACATCAAATGACTAGGCGCCAACAAGACTGCGAAAGTAAGGAGTCACTGCAGGGATGTGCATCTAGAGGAGGGCGTGTTGGTCCCGCCCTCACCCTCAAATCCAACCATAGGGGATATTGGGGCATATTATCAAGAACGACGTTAAAAATGATCGCCGCTTTAGTGGCAGAAAACTGCCGCTAAAGCGGCGATAATGGGCTTGATAATATGCCCTGGAGAATTCCAATATGTGAACATGGGCTTCTATTGGAATTCTCCAGGGCATATTATCAAGCCCATTATCGCCGCATTAGCGGCAGTTTTCTGCAGCTAAAGCGGCAATCATTTTTAACGCCATTTTTAACGCCATTCTTGATAATATGCCCCATTGTGTCTCACCCGCTTGTACAGATGATGTCAAGTGGGCATAGGGAACCGGTCAAGGCACCTGCCTCCAGGGCCGGACTGACTACCAGGCGTTTTGGAATGCTGCCGAGCTGGGGGCTGATTTCACTGCGGGGGGGGGGGGTGGGGGGGACTGATTTAGTTGATGGAGACCTGCGTGTGCTTAGAAATAATTAAAGCAAAACGAATTTCGTTCAGTACATGCAGGTCCCCATCAACGAAATCAGCCCCCAGCTCAGCAGCATTCCAAAACGCCCGGTAGCCAGCCTCGATAGAAACAGCATTGGCACTTCGTGGGCCTAGATACAATTGTAAAGCAAACACAAAACCTCAATTCTGAATGCATTACAAGTGCAATTTTATTTCACACTCTTACTATAAGCATAGGTTAGTTATGCGAGTTACGATCTCCTTAGGCTTGTATCTTTTGTAAAAAAAAATAATAAAATCATGAGGTTTACTCGGGTGGCAATTTAAAAAGTTTTTTTTAGACAAAAGAGGGACCGTTTCAGTGGGCTTTAATGCAAATACTAAATCGTTCCCACCTTAGTTACAGGACTAATGAGACTCAGTGGGTGTACCCCATCAAAGCCCCTGGTAGGCCACGACCTCCATGATCCCTCTCATGGGGCCCTCCAACTTTATCCCAGTCTCCTGCAGTAAGCATCAGTCCTTACCCTTTCCCTACCCGTATCTTGAGGCCCTCAGCTGTTTTTAGGCCAGACACCCAGATAGAGTAAAAGAGGTGACGCAAAAAGAGAAAGTGCACCATAATATGACAAATGCCTTGCCCTCAGGATAGCCGCAAACCCACACTGCCCTGGGGGAAGTGCATTGAATGAAATACAGAGTGGCTACTTCAAAGCTGCTCTATGTTTCTCTTTGCAGGCAGCAAAATGCCTGCACTTTAAAGAGGGGAAAGAGATCCCCTTCCAGGCTGTAGTGAGTGATCACATCAGCCTGCAGGGAGGGATGTCTTAGGAGTCCATGGTACCCTCTTTCCTCTCTCCAGAGGGCTGCCTTCAGGATACGCAATGTCAGTGTGCAACCTTTTTGTGGCACACTGTGAGTGTGTCTCCTAATGGCCTGGTTGCATCTGCTCACACATCTATAATAGGGCTCAAGCGCAGAGACAAATAGATTCCCTCATTTCATGGGGCCATGCCTAATGCAAATGAGGGAGCGCGCTCTTATGATGGGGCTGGTGATACATGTGCACCAGAGCTATCAGTATTACAAATGGATTGCACAAGCTCCTTCGACCCCCTATTGCAATACCATTGTGCCCCGGGAGCACAAAAAGCAGGAGCACATGCCCGTTGCACCACCTGTTCACAGTTTATTATTTATTTATTTGAAAAGTTTTATAAAGTGCAAACAAGTCCCAGACGGGTATCAAAGCGCTGTATGAAGAGGTAAATTAACATTGACATGAAGAAACAGTAACCGGACAATACAAAAAGGAAGCGTAAGAGGAAAGTGAGACATAAAAGAAAATGTAGGTGCTAGGGGAGGACGTGGTAGAAGGTGGACAAACAAGTAAAAGCCCTACTAGACTAGGCTGTGCGGTTTAAGCATCGCACTAAGTCCAACCAATGACAAAATGCATTTCAGATCCAAAGTAAAAGTGATTTTCAAGTACATATTTCAAAACATAAAGGGAAATAGATTGTCAGGCATACATTTCAACACACAAAGTAAGAATGATTGTCAAGCACTAGAGGGAAGTGACTATCACACGCCATATAAGCTATTGCTGCTGAAGTTCTTCCAGAAGTAGCCATTTGATTGGTTTCTTGAATGAAGCCAGTTGAGGGGTTGGCTCTGATCTCTGTCGGTAGGGCATTCCAGATTCTTGGAGCCAGCCCTGAGAAGGTGCAGTTGTAAGTACCTTTTTTTTAACACTTAGGTGGTTTTAGGAGTAAGGTATTGGAGCTTCTTAAGTTTCGACTGGATCCAGAGAGCTCAAGTTTCTTTGTCAGGTAAATGGGGCTATTGAAGTGTAATACTTTATGTGTCAGACAGACTATCTTAAAGCAAATCCTTGCTTCAATGGGAAGCCAGTTAAGTTGAATTAAGTCAGATGTAATATGATCATGCTTTCTAGAGCCTGTGATTATTCTGGCAGAGGCGTTCAGAGTAGCTCTTAGTGGAGCTAACCTAGATTTAGGAAGCCCAGCTAGGGTCGCCATATTCTACTCGCAAGATAACAAGGGATTGGAATACTGATTGAATGTCCTCAGGATGTAGGAAAGGTTTGATTTTCCTAAGAGTGTTGAGCTGATGATTGGCATTCTTAATGGTGGCACTGATGTGTCCTTGCATGTTTAGAAATGTGTCCAGGGTGAAACCTAAAGAACAAGCGGAGTCCACCATATGCGGGGTGCAGTTGAGTGCAGGTATTTTTATGATCTAGTTTTGTGTTGGGGTCTCTTGGTTACGGGGGGTAATCAGGAAAAATTCTGTTTTCTTTTGTTTTTTGTCAAAGAAATTCTGTTTTGAGGGAATTTAGTAACAGATGGTTATATGTTAGCCATTGCTGAGTTTTATGGAGCTCTCCATTAATAGTTTTAATGTCATCTGGAGTGGAGATCTTTAAATACAGTTAAGTATCGTCCGTGTATATATGGTACTGAATGACCCATTCAGAATCACAGTTAGCGGTTCCATGAAGAGACTGAGGAGTGTGGGCGAGAGTGCAGATCCTTGAGGTACCCCAATAGTGACCGTGGTGCAGGCAGCCAAAGATTGGTTGACTTTGATTCTTTGTGTTTGGTTATGAAGGAAGGAGGAGAACCAATTTAAGACAGGGCCAGATAACCCCATCCTGTATTGCAGAAGGTTAATTAAGTTAATATGTTTGATAGTGTCAAAAGCAGAGGACAGGTCCAGAAGAATTGGAAGACCAAGCGTATCATGGTCAAGAGCTCACAAGGCATCATCAACAGTGTGAGTTAGCGCTGTTTCTGTACTATGACCTGATCTAAAGTCCGACTGTTGTTGGTCAAGGAGCTGAAATTTCTCGATGTGGTCACAGAGCTGTGTGTGAACGCATTTCTCAAGCAACTTCGCTATTGACATGGTGTTGGCGATCAATCGGTAGATATTGGGGTCTGTTAGGTCTGCATTGGGCTTTTTGGGGATGGGTGTCACTTGCCCCATATTTCGGCAGTCTGGGATCCTCCCCTGTAAGAGAGATTGTTGGATGATCTTAGGCCAGAGAGGCAGAACAGCCAGGTTGAGGTATTTGAGCAACTTAGCATGGAGTGGATCACTGAAATGGTTGGATGATTTAAGAGATGCCAAGGAATGTGATAACTCCTCCATGTCCGGGAGTAGGAAGGTATTTGAGCCGGCATTGTTTTTGGGTGTGTACTCTGTGGGGTAAAGCGTAGCACTCACTGCTGCAGGAACTGTTGATCCCGAGGAGCTCATCGACAACAGGTTAGCAGCGGCACCTTTCCGATCCTGATCAACACCCCTAGACTTTTCAGAAAAGTGCGCTGAGAAATCCTCTTCACTCGGACCAGCTGTTTTGAATACTTGAGTAGGATTCGTTTGTTGTTTGATGATATCACACAGCTTTTGGGGCAGTTTTTAGCACTGTCAAGCTGATCTCTGAAATGATCTGATTTAGCAATGCAAATGTGTTTGTTATATGAGCTTCTCATCTTCCTTAGCTTTTTGAGACTGGAGGTGGAGGGGGCATATCTCCAACGTCTCTCAGAGAACCTTAGATTGTGTTGTTTATCATTAAGGGCACCATTGAACCAAGGTTTGGATTGTTTGCACGGAATCCTTTTGATTTGCTTCGGGCTGCAGAGTTGCGAATGTTTGACATGACTTTGAAATAGTGGTCCATCAACTCTTCCAAATTATTCATGTTAGTGGGAGGTTCTAGAAGATTCTTGCTCAAGTTGGAGAGATTAGGGATGTTGATGTCTCTCAGATTACGAGTCAGTTGCTTGTTTTTCAGCGGTTGACCTTGACCTTGGGACATGTTGTATTCACTCTGTTGGCTTACTGCTCGCACACTGCCTTTTTTTCATTCCTTTGATTTTTGTTCAGAAATGCTTGCTTGCTAGTGGTTAATTCTTCCTCTTTGTCCCTACTTTTTGGGTTTAGTTTCATCCCACAGAGCGCAACCCAATTACTGTTAACATTATGCTTCGATGTTTATGTGTTTATTTGTGCCACTATCTTTTCTTTTTATTCCTGCTCGTGTCACTGTTTGCCTGTCAATGTTGGTTTTGCTTCGGCACCCTTCACTTAATTTCCCTATTAAAATGTCGAAATGAAATGTCAGACAATTTGAGCGCTCTTTTCAAAATTGCCCTTTCATTTTTTCTGAGTTCAAAGTGCAAGGATTTTCCCCAAACCCCTCCCGCTTCGCTGCTTGTTGCTTTAGTGAGCCTTGGTCAACGGACCTTCAGCAGCCCAACCTTGCAGCACAGTTAAGGGCAAGGCTTGGGCAATTCCCTTCGTATTTTCTCTGACGCTTGTTTATGTAATGTAAACTTGAGTGACCCAAAGGTGTTGGAGGACTTAACACGAGTGCTAGTTACATTGCACAATGTCAGATTAATTTTTTAGGGCATTTTTATAGAGCGCAAACTTAACTGACCCAAAGGTATTGAAGTACTTTGCAAAAGCGACAGTTAAATCACACAAGGTCAGGTAAATCTTTCAGTTTTTTAGGTGCACAGAGATGAAATGATGCCGCCTCCACCCCTGTTTATTCATTATTTCCCTTCTACCTGACAAATAGTAGAAGCATTCATCTATCCCACCTTCTCCCATGTCCCTGCATGCCCACCCACTGCCTCTTACTGTCATCCTTCTCCTGTCAGAGCTCAAATTCCAAAGCCCATTCACAGCAGCTCCCCAGGGACTGTGATACATTTTTAATATATAATGTGAATTGAGCGACCCGAAGGTGTTGAAACACTTTACATGAGTGTTACTTTCATTACACAAGGTCAGATTCATTTTTGGGGGCATTTTTATAAAGCGCAAACTTGACTGACCCAAAGGTATTACAGCGCTTTGCAAAAGCGGCATTTACATTACATAAGGTCAGGTTAATTTTTTTGTCTTTAGGTGCGTGGAGTTTAAGTGATACAGCGCGCACAACAGCAAAGAGCTCTTCAATATCGTGAAAGAACTCCCCAACCCCAGCTCCAGCTCCGACATCCCGCCGTCGCAAGACCTCTGCAACTCCCTAGCCACATTCTTCCACCGCAAGATCGCAGACATCCACGACAGCTTCAACACCCAGACCCCGACAGCTGCTGACACCTCAAACCCACCGCCACTCAGTCGCACCGGCCTCCTGCTCTCCTGGAACCACATTAACGATGATGACACCATCCAAATCATGAACACCATCCGCTTCGGCTCGCCATCCGACTCCTGCCCCCACCGCATCTTCTAAAAGTGAGCCCCATCATTGCACCCCATCTCCGGAAGATCCTCAACAGCTCCTTCGAGACCGCCACCTTCCCGTAGAGCTAGATACACGCCGAGATCAACGTCCTACTCAAGGAACCCAAGGCAGACCCAAAGGACCTCATGAACTCCCGGCCATCTCCCTGCTCCTGTTTCCGGCGAAAGTCATCGAGAAGATCGTCAACAAGCAACTGACCCACTACCTTAAGGAGAACAACACCCTGGACTCATCCCAATCTGGATTCTGCAGCAACCACAGCAACGAAACCACCCTCATCGCCGCCACCAACGACATCCGGACCCTGCTGGACAAAGGTAAAAACTGTAGCCCTCATCCTCCTGGACCTCTCGGCTGCCTTCAACACCATCTGCCATCACACCCTACGCACACGCCTCCACGACGTAGGGATCCGCGACAAACCCCTGGTCTGGATCACCTCCTTCCTCACAGGCAGAACTCATAGAGTCTGTGTCCCCACATGCCGATCCGAAGCTACCAAGATCACCTGCGCCGTACCCCAAGGATAATCCCTCAGCCCGACCCTTTTCAACATCTACTTGGCACCGCTCACCAACATCATCCGATCACACAACCTCTACATTGTCTCATATGCCGATGACACCCAGCTGATCCTCTCCCTCACCAAGGACACCGCCACCACCAAAACCAACCTCCACGAAGGAATGAAGGCCGTCACCGAATGGATGAGGAACAACTGCCTGAAACTGAACTCCGACAAGATGGAGGTCCTCATCCTCGGCCCAACCCCAACTTCCTGGGATGACTTTTTGTCGCTGTCTGTGCTGGGAGTGTGAGAAGTTGGCCTGATATGCAGTGCTCACTATTCTAGTGATCACTATGTATCAGTCCAGACAACCCTTATTGATGATTGGTTGTAAGTCAACCTTATAGACCAGCTATCCTAGTAGCATGGATACGAGCAGTCTAAGGCTAAGACTCTAGAGGGCGTGTTAAGCCAGCTGTTTTACCATCACATTACCCCTTGAACACCAAGGGAAAGGACACCACACAAGTTGTTATGAAAATAAACGTGAATTTATTTCTAACAAGACTACCCTGAACTCTTTATGAGTCAGGGAGCTAAGCACACAACAAAACTCTTATAAAAATACTTTAAGTCGCACAATTTACACAAATGCCCGAGGGGCACGAAAAACCATATACACAAGAAGTGGAATGCGAATTACTAGCAGGTAAGTAACTATTCTCATAGACTTTAGAATCGCTAGGCCTACAATACTAAACACTTAGATTAGGAGCAGGAGGCCTGTGGACGTCGTGTGCAGAGTGGGAACTCTCACGCGTAAGGCGGGAAAAAGTCTATGGAGGCTAGCAAACACAAAGTTACTGTTCTCGGGCGAACCCGACTAGGTGGGTCGAAAACGGGAGTGGATCCGAACACTTAGGGTGTTGGACTATGCTGGAGCACCGGGGTACTCAGTTTACCTAGCCCAGGGGCTGCGGCTGCATAGGGTTGAAGTTGCGTCGGAAACCCTCGTTGAAGAACCAGGAGCCTGAAGAAGAAGTTGCTGGCAGGCGACCAGTGAAGAAAGTTCGTGGAGATCCAAGCCTGGATCAGGGAAGAAGAAGACCTGAAAGCAGAGGGGACCAAGTTCTGAATCACTAGCCAGTGATTTAGGTGGGCACCAGGGTGGCACCGGACGAAGTCACCTTGACCAGGTGAGTGGGCGCTGCTGGGCTCTGCAGTCTCTCGGACCAGGAGGCGTTGTCGGCGACCAGGATGGAGGTGCGAGCTGTCCCACGAAGATATCTGCATCTGACGTCGCTGGACCCAGGATTGGGCAACAAGTCTTGGCAAATGCAAGGCCCACGCGGTGGACCTAAAATGGCGTCTTGAGTGGACCAGGAGGGTCCAGGGTGCTCCTCTTTTGGAGGGGAGCAAGGGCTAGTCTGGAGCAACCAGACCAGCAGTGTTTGTCGTCGTGGAGCGTCGTGAGGGGGCCACTAGCCAACGGGCAAGCGACCTGGACAACGCGGTGAGCAGCAAAGAGCAGAAGGGCCCCACGCAGATCTCGTGGATGCAGGGGGGCTGAACTTCGGTGCTGGAGCTGCTCAGGGTCGGGGCTTCTCTTACCCCAAAGCACTCGTCGTGCTGGACAAGCGTCGTGCAGTCTTCAAAGATGGCCGGTCCCTCGAGGTCTCGTCACACCCACGGATCACAGCTGGGCTGATGATGTAGGTTGAGGTCAGAGGTGCCAGGGAAGCCGGTTCTCGTCGTGCTGGGCAGTCTTGATCCGGAGGAGAGACTTACAGCAGACCGCGATGCTTGGTTGGTGCCTGCTGCTGCAGGGTGACTACTCCTTAGTCACAAGGGAGAAATCTTGAGAAGAAGTCGAGAGTTCCTTTCGTGGAAAGTAGTTTCAGGATTCAAAGATGATCTAATTTGGGAGGGGGCCTGCTCCTACCTTTATCCTGCAAAAGGGGGCTGGCACGCGACTAAGTCCTGCCCTATGGGTGGGACTAGGAGGGGGGTGGTTACACCCCTCTCCTTTGGCGGGCTTTCCCCAGCTCAGGGTCTGGTGTGCCCCTGGAACTGGTTCAAGCCGGCCTATGCACAGTGAGCACCGGGGTGCCACTCGCAGTCACCTTCCTCTAAAGCCCTGCCTACCTAGGATACACAAAATCCTGTCTGGGACGGTGCTGGCACCGCCCCTGACAGGGAACCCTTTGTCCTTGCCTCCTGCGCTGGGAGGACTCTCAGCAACAGGAGGGCAGACTTGTGTCTCGGTGGCAGCATCCATTTTGTGGAGCTAAGGCTCTGTCTGACTTTAACCGGGGTTACAGGTTACCAACATGTCGTGTCCCTCTAGAAGGGTGGAATGCTAACCCCGTCGCCAGAATTGGCGAGGGGTTAGTATTCCAATTCGTATGACACCTTACTCGACATGTTTTGATAAAGCGATACCAGAGTTGGCATATAACCGCGAGGATTATAATGCACTTAAGAGTATATGGTATGCGATATCATGGAAACGGCTAAGGAATGGATCCCGAAAGCCGCAGACAGGCTCAGCTCATGCCAGAGCACTATCTCACACGATTCCAAGCACTCTGCCTTCAGGATTGTCAAGGCCTGCCATAGGAGTGACTGATAGGAGATCTGTGTGCCCATTTAGGTTTAGATATAGGAATACTATATCTACAGCAAAGGGTGAGCACACCACTTTGCCCCAGCTGTCAAGCAGCCAGTTGTGTCTGTTTAGTTAGTCAACCCAGGGGTGGCATAATACATGCTGCAGCCCCTGGGAGACCTCTGGGTGCACCTCAGCCCTGGGTACAGGGACTTAGAGGTGACTCAGTATCCAATTAGATATGTACCTAAGGTACATGGAATCCATTTTAGTGAGAGAGCAGTAGGCCTGGGGTCCTGAATAGCAGGGCCCCAGGTCAACTAAGTCAGAAAACCAGCAAAACACCAGGCAAAACGTTGGGGGCAACCATAGTCAGGGATCTACCTTCCTACATAACCCCCCCCCCCCCAAACGAAAGGAGATAAGGCTATCCTTGACCAGGTAAGCCTATATTGCCTAAGTGGCCATATAAGGAAGTACCAGCACTGGCATGGTTACCTCCTATCTCATGGTCCACTAAGCAATCCCTCACCCTAAGGGTATCTGAGGGTCTCCACCATAGGGAATCTCTACCTGTGGTGTGTTTTGGCAAAGTAAAAGACTGGTGCTGGGATGGAGTACTGAAGTGAGACTCCACTAATGTTGGGCTCAACTTCCTCCAATCACCATCTACCATGTGTGCCTTTCTTTCCAGGACTGAGTTGCTATGAGCTCTCAGGGTCAACCTCTGGCTACCTAAAGCTGGAGGCTGGGTCCCTCTGTTTGGCTTACTGGAGGGACAGGTCAGGTCTGGGGCCCTCAGGTCCCAAGTTTGGCTGTGCCCAACAGTGTCCATCTGTGGGAGGTCCCTAACTAATTTTAAGGGGGATCCCTCAGGAGTTTGTTTTATTTTCACTTGGCTAGGACTACTAGCTTCAGTGCCCTTAATCTGCTGATTGGGGAATTCTTTTGGACAGGGGGCCCTTTGGGGTCCAACACTGGCCTCCCTGACCTCTACAGCCCTGGGCTGACTGAGGCAGGGTAGAGAGGGGCAGGTTACCTGCTCCAGACTGGGTCCCACCTTGGAAGGGTCCACTGACATCAGGGGTTCTGCCAGGCTAGGCCTGACTACCTCTGTGGCAGTTTCTTCACAAGGGGTCAGATCAGTTCCCTGAGGAGGCTGATCCTTTCCTAAAGTCTGGTGGGAGGGAGATTTCTCTTCCCCCTCAATGCTCTCTGTCTGAGTGGAGTGATCCATAGTTTCAGGCTTCACAACACTATCATCTGTCTGAGTTTGAGCTGTGGCCATCACAACTCTACCAACCTTTTCAGGAGGGGACTCAGTTTGGGTATGGGCTGTGACCATCACAGCCCTGCTAACCTTTTCTGGGAAGGAAGCTGTCTGAGATTGGGCTGTGACTGGCACAGCCCTCCTGACCTGTTCAGGGAGGACATCTTGGACTGGGGCTGTGGCTATCACTGCCCTACTAACCTTACCATGGGGGTTTACCATTCTAGAATGGGTTTCTTGCTCTACCTCAGCCCAGGCTGAGGTCTCTAAATCATTCCCCAGTAGGCAATCTACAGGCAAGTTGGATGACACTGCCACTCTCTTGGGGCCGGTGACACTTCCCCAGCTGAGATTTACTACTGCCATGGGATGAGTTTTCTTCACTCCATCAATGTTTGTCACCTGGTATGTGGCACCAGGTAAAAGTTGCCTTGAGGGGACTAGACTCTCAGTCACCATGGTGATGCTAGCCCCTGTGTCTCTGTAGGCCTCAACTTTCATTCCATTGATGAGGGGCTCTTGTCTGTATTTGCCCAAAGTGTTGGGACAAGTTGTGAAGTTGGCAAACCCCATGCCAGTCTCACAGACAAGAGTATCTAGGTTTGGGGACCTGGTTAGGCCAGAGTCCCCAGGAACTCCCAAGGTAAATGCACCCAAATTCTTGGGGGCACTCCCACCACCTGGGGGATTACTACTAGTAGTAACAGGAGGTTTGGGAATGTTACTTGGGGGTATGTTCTCCTTATTGTTATTCTTTGGGCAACTGCTGTCAGTTTTTAAATGACCCACCTGTTTACAGGGATAACAATAAGGTTTCTTCTGGTTATTAGAAGGATTCTGGGACCCACCCCCCTCAGAGGATTTTTGGGGCCCTGATGTGGTTTGATCTGTAGATTTATTCCCACCCTTCTCTTGAGGCTTGGTTGATTCCTTGTTCTGGTCACCACCTTGGTTCTTGGGCCTAATCCTGGTTCTGACCCATTTGTCTGCCCTCTTACCCAATTATTGTGGAGAGGTCAGATCAGAGTCTACCAGGTGCTGGTGTAATAACTGGTTCTGACAATTATTTAAGACTTGCTCTCTCATAATAAGATTATACAATCCTGTGAAGTCAGTAACCTTGCTACCCAGTAGCCAGCCTTCCAAAGCCTTAGTGGCACAATCAACAAAGTCAGACCAGTCCTGAGACTGAGTTTTCTGGGTGTCTCTGAACAGCAACCTGTACTGCTCAGTGGTTAAGCCAAACCTATCAACCAGTGCATTTTTCAGGACCTGGTAATTGTTAGCATCCTCAACTCTAGCAGTGAGGAGCTTATCTCTACCTTTACCATCAAAGGAGAGCCACAGTATAGCTGCCCACTGACTCTGGGGAATGCACTGCACAGTGCAGGCCCTCTCCAAAGCAGCCATCCATTTCTGGATGTCATCCCCTTGCTTAAAGGGGGGCACTATCTTTGTCAGGTGTTTAGTATCTAAACCCTTCTCTTTATCTCTTGGGAGATTGCTGCCACCAGTGGGAACTATCCCACTCATCTGCTGCTCTCTAGCAAAGGCAAGCTTCTCTTTGGCCAGGGCAAGTTCTTCCCTTTCAATCCTCAGTTTAGCTTGTCTCATCCTTGCTTCATGCTCTCTTCTCTGAGGGGAAGTCAATCTCCTCTGGGGAGAGTTCCTTCTCCCCTGAGAAGAGGCATTAGAGTGCAGAGATCTAATGGAGTCCCTAGAAGGAGATCTATCTCTCCTAACTCCAATGTTAGGCCTGATCAGGGTCAGTACTGGGGGGCCCCCAGCTCCTTTCCCAAGCAGGTCTAAGTTGGCCCTAGTGAGTCTGCTGACTAGTTCAGGCCTGTCTGCCTCATCCCCAGAGAGTTCCTCTTGATCCTCCTCCCCAACTGCATTTGCAGTGTTGGGGAGGTCTGGATCCCCAGAGGTACCCTCTAAGGCTGGCATATTCCCATCTAGCTGAGAAATCTTTCTCGCATCATATGTCTCTAAGAGACCTATCAGAAAGGGAATGGTGGGGTTAGACCCCTGTTTCAGTTTCCTGGAGGTACACACTTGTCTCATCTCCTGGAAACTGAGAGCTGCATATCTTGATTTGACCTGTGGAGGGTCAATATCCACAAGGGGGGTCTCAGTAGACTCTCCCTGGGTAGACATGCTTTTCTAGTGAGGTGTAAGTGGTGCACTTACCTACACTATATGTTTGCCTACTGATCCCTTGCTAGAGTTGTAGTTTAGGGTGTGCTAGGCCCTAGGAGCTACAACAGCTGGTTCAGTAGAACTCAGAGTATTCTAAGCTAAGTTATATGTACCTCAGTACTTATGTGATCTTTCAAATGATATTCTTAGGATATGCGTGGTAAAACAACAGCAAGCTCAAATCCCACCGCTGCCACCAATGTGAGAAGTTGGCCTGATATGCAGTGCTCATTATTCTAGTGATCACTATGTATCAGTCCAGACAACCCTTATTGATGATTGGTTGTAAGTCAACCTTATAGACCAGCTATCCTAGTAGCATGGATACGAGCAGTCTAAGGCTAAGACTCTAGAGGGTGTGTTAAGCCAGCTGTTTTACCATCACATTACCCCTTGAACACCAAGGGAAAGGACACCACACAAGTTGTTATGAAAATAAACGTGTATTTATTTCTAACAAGACTACCCTGAACTCTTTATGAGTCAGGGAGCTAAGCACACAACAAAACTCTTATAAAAATACTTTAAGTCGCACAATTTACACAAATGCCCGAGGGTCACGAAAAACCATATACACAAGAAGTGGAATGCGAATTACTAGCAGGTAAGTAACTATTCTCATAGACTTTAGAATCGCTAGGCCTACAATACTAAATACTTAGATTAGGAGCAGGAGGCCTGTGGACGTCGTGTGCAGAGTGGGAACTCTCACGCGTAAGGCGGGAAAAAGTCTATGGAGGCTAGCAAACACAAAGTTACTGTTCTCGGGCGAACCCGACTAGGTGGGTCGAAAACGGGAGTGGATCCGAACACTTAGGGTGTTGGACTATGCTGGAGCACCGGGGTACTCAGTTTACCTAGCCCAGGGGCTGCGGCTGCATAGGGTTGAAGTTGCGTCGGAAACCCTCGTTGAAGAACCAGGAGCCTGAAGAAGAAGTTGCTGGCAGGCGACCAGTGAAGAAAGTTCGTGGAGATCCAAGCCTGGATCAGGGAAGAAGAAGACCTGAAAGCAGAGGGGACCAAGTTCTGAATCACTAGCCAGTGATTTAGGTGGGCACCAGGGTGGCACCGGACGAAGTCACCTTGACCAGGTGAGTGGGCGCTGCTGGGCTCTGCAGTCTCTCGGACCAGGAGGCGTTGTCGGCGACCAGGATGGAGGTGCGAGCTGTCCCATGAAGATATCTGCTTCTGACGTCGCTGGACCCAGGATTGGGCAACAAGTCTTGGCAAATGCAAGGCCCACGCGGTGGACCTAAAATGGCGTCTTGAGTGGACCAGGAGGGTCCAGGGTGCTCCTCTTTTGGAGGGGAGCAAGGGCTAGTCTGGAGCAACCAGACCAGCAGTGTTTGTCGTCGTGGAGCGTCGTGAGGGGGCCACTAGCCAACGGGCAAGCGACCTGGACAACGCGGTGAGCAGCAAAGAGCAGAAGGGCCCCACGCAGATCTCGTGGATGCAGGGGGGCTGAATTTCGGTGCTGGAGCTGCTCAGGGTCTGGGCTTCTCTTACCCCAAAGCACTCAGTCGAGGGTCACTCGGTGGTCGTGCTGGACAAGCGTCGTGCAGTCTTCAAAGATGGCCGGTCCCTCGAGGTCTCGTTACACCCACGGATCACAGCTGGGCTGATGATGTAGGTTGAGGTCAGAGGTGCCAGGGAAGCCGGTTCTCATCGTGCTGGGCAGTCTTGATCCGGAGGAGAGACTTACAGCAGACCGCGATGCTTGGTTGGTGCCTGCTGCTGCAGGGTGACTACTCCTTAGTCACAAGGGAGAAATCTTGAGAAGAAGTCGAGAGTTCCTTTCGTGGAAAGTAGTTTCAGGATTCAAAGATGATCTAATTTGGAAGGGGGCCTGCTCCTACCTTTATCCTGCAAAAGGGGGCTGGCACGCGACTAAGTCCTGCCCTATGGGTGGGACTAGGAGGGGGGTGGTTACACCCCTCTCCTTTGGCGGGCTTTCCCCCAGCTCAGGGTCTGGTGTGCCCCTGGAACTGGTTCAAGCCGGCCTATGCACAGTGAGCACCGGGGTGCCACTCGCAGTCACCTTCCTCTAAAGCCCTGCCTACCTAGGATACACAAAATCCTGTCTGGGACGGTGCTGGCACCGCCCCTGACAGGAAACCCTTTGTCCTTGCCTCCTGCGCTGGGAGGACTCTCAGCAACAGGAGGGCAGACTTGTGTCTCGGTGGCAGCATCCATTTTGTGGAGCTAAGGCTCTGTCTGACTTTAACCGGGGTTACAGGTTACCAACATGTCGTGTCCCTCTAGAAGGGTGGAATGCTAACCCCGTCGCCAGAATTGGCGAGGGGTTAGTATTCCAATTCGTATGACACCTTACTCGACATGTTTTGATAAAGCGATACCAGAGTTGGCATATAACCGCGAGGATTATAATGCACTTAAGAGTATATGGTATGCGATATCATGGAAACGGCTAAGGAATGGATCCCGAAAGCCGCAGACAGGCTCAGCTCATGCCAGAGCACTATCTCACACGATTCCAAGCACTCTGCCTTCAGGATTGTCAAGGCCTGCCATTGGAGTGACTGATAGGAGATCTGTGTGCCCATTTAGGTTTAGATATAGGAATACTATATCTACAGCAAAGGGTGAGTACACCACTTTGCCCCAGCTGTCAAGCAGCCAGTTGTGTCTGTTTAGTTAGTCAACCCAGGGGTGGCATAATACATGCTGCAGCCCCTGGGAGACCTCTGGGTGACCCCCTGGGAGACCTCGCCGCCAAGACTTGGAACACACTCCCCATCCACCTGCGACAGACCCAGGACCTACTGACCTTCTAAAGACTTCTCAAGACCTGGCTGTTCGAGCAGTAGAAGCACCCCCACTCCCCCTTAGCGCCTTGAGACCCTCACAGGTGAGTAGTGTGCTCTACAAATGTTCTGATTGATTGATTGATTGATTAATTGATTCTTTCCACTCTACCTGAAAATGGGAGCGTTTTGTTGGTGTTGTTATGTCCAGTGCTCCTAAATGCAGGGCACTGAAACAGAGGGAGGGGCCAGGGACTTGCTGGTAAATGGATGGTGCGAGCAGCGTTTGGAATTGAAATCTCTGGAGAAGGGTGCCTGGTGAATAGAGGCCTGGGAGAGGAGAGATGTGATATCTTTGCCATTGGAAACTACATCACTGCTTTTTTTTCATAGGCTGTTCAATACTCTAGTGATGCAGTCACACACAGAATAGTATAGTGCTGTTGACGTGCATCAAGCACTTGTCTTTCTGTGTGTGCATTACAAAGCAAGCCTTGGAATGTTTCCTGAGGCAAGCATGTATTCCTGAATAATACTGCCTAGTAATTGTATAGCCCTTCAATCCCTGGTGGTACAGCACCCAGGATAATGTGCTACATGGCTAAACACTCATAAGGTCCCAAAGGCAAGACCTATTGGTCATGCCAATGCTTGCTACTGGCATACCAGTATGTTTAGTAGGCACATCACCTAACGCTTATATTTCTAAGTACAGACTTAAAACAGGACATCGAAGCAGAAAGAACTTTAAAATGTTTTCCAGAACTGCGTTACTAATGCATGACTAATAGTTAAAGTAAACAAAGACAGCAAAGTCCTGTTAAAAATGAATAGGGACGATTTTATATAATGTTCTATGTAAGTATCGTGTCAGGGCCTTTACAGAATCTTAAAACATGAACAGATGGATTGTATTTTCATCCCTATCCTCTAAACCTTTTGCTTCTTCCACATTTAGCTTAAAAACAACGGATTTACTGCCGGTCTCACTTGGCATACATCCCACTTTGATAAGCTGCTCTGAGGAACAGTTCCCTTACTGTTGTACTGGGTAGCTCATGCACACAGGCACCAAGATTATAACGTGTGGTAAGCACAGCTAATAACGTTTTACAAAACGAGCATGGGAGTAAACAGAAAAAAACAAAGCACATGGAGGCTGTTTATTTTAAGGAGCCTTTGTGTTAGAAATTATAGCCATCGTGGTCCTCCACCTATTTTGCGGTAAAATAGCGATTTGCAACATCACTATGGGCGATATGTATCAAGATACCCATTTGTGATTCTAAAATAGCTATTTTTAAGAAATCGCTATTTGAGAATCGCAAATGGGTATGTATGTACAAAATCCCATCTTTTTTGCAATTCCTTAGAATTCCTTAATTGCGATTAGCAAATTGCGAATCGCAATTAAGGAATACTTTCCCATTCATTTCTATGGGCCAGGAGGCCCATAGGAATGAATGGGAAGTTATTCTTAATTTGCGATTCGCAATTTGCTAATCGCAAATTGAGAATAATTTCAAGGGTGCAACCCTGTTGCACCCCTGAAATATGCATGGGTGCACATGTGGCGCACATACATGCCCTAAGGGCATGTATGTGCGTCACATGGCACTTTGAAAAATGCAAAAATGTGCATTTTTCAAGGAATTCGCAACTTACAACCAACTAGAAGTTGGTGGTAATGTGCGATTCCTTAAGGGCATTTTGCTAAAAAAAGTTTGCTACATACATTGCCTTTAAGGAATCGCAAAATTTGCGATTCCTTAAATGCAATTGCCAAATAAGGAATCGCAAATTTTGCGATTCCTTATTTTGCACCAGTTTTGCTTCATACATTCCATTTAGCAAATTCGCATTCGCAAAGGCCAAAATTCTGTGAATTTCGGCCTTTGCGATTGCGAATTTGCATGATACATATGGCCCTATATGTGGGATGTCTGACTATGAAGCTTACGAACAATAAGTGTAAGATATTGCTTCATAGAAAAAAATATACACCTACATAGAGATGGAAGCCCGATGCTATTAACCTACACGGAGCCCAGCATGGGGAAGGCCACTTTAATTGTATGAGCTGGTATTACACGGAATATAGTATTTACAAACATAAATTGTGAGACATTGTATTAGACATTGGGTGGCACTCACCTATACGAAGACACGCAACAAGCACAAAGACACAGAAGATAGGGGGAGAGAGGTTCCTCTCCTTTTCCATCATCCCACAAATGTAACCTTACACACACAACACAGGGAAAAGGAGGTAATCAAGTGGGATTGCCCCCTCTCTAGAAAGACAAGTCAAAATAACATGCCCTCACCTACAAATAGTAACATGCTTCATTATTGGGCATACTAAAACATCCCTGCGCAGACCAACTCCTGGGATGAAGCGAAGGGTTGAAGGGAAAAGCTTTTTTAGTAAATAATAGTAATATTATAATTAATATTAATATATTTATATATTCACAGACTAGATTAATCACTGGATATTTGTTTTAATCCTGTCCAGGGGGCCCAGTAATAAAGAGGAAAGGTATGTCCTCAGGTAGTTTTATTTAGATTCTCTGCAAGGTAGATCCTCCTAAATGTTTGTAATTTTATCCCTTTAACCCCTTGATCCATCCCAGGAGTTGGTCTGCGCAAGGATGTTGTAGCATGTCCAATGATGAAGTATGCCACTATTAGTGGGTGAGGGCATTTTTCAAAAAACCTTGTTGTCTTCCTAAAGAGGGTGCACTCCCACTTTGATGACCTTCTTTTGCCTTTGTTGTGTGTGTAAGGACACACAACAAGCACAATACACATACATGAAGGTGTCTATAGAGGAAAAGGGAACTTCTATAGACACCTACACAAAGCAGGCTGGCTGGATGAAGCTTTTACAACACAGAGGGCCTGATTTACCAACATTTTGTGTCATGGCTGTATCACTGTTGAGGCGCATCCATGATGCAAAATGCTATAGATATTAACAAAGCCATGAAAGGGGCGATTTGCACTGACTTTCTTGGTTTTCTAAATAAAATACAACACAATGCAGCGGCTTGCACTGAATTTCATTACATTTCATCCTGGCAGACGTTCCATAGGTGTAACAAGGGCATCCCTATGCATCCACCCTTGGATTTCACGCACACCCAGATTTTCAAAGTTTGTAAACATGCGATTATGTGAAATTGCTATGCCTCCCGGAGGATGGCTTAGTAGGGGGAAAGAATCTTTTATTTCCTCTTTTTTGTATGTGTGCTGCAATGTACAGCACACATATAAAGAGGTAAATACCTCAAGAGATTGTTTTTGTGCAGGAAGGTATTCCTTCCTGCACAAACACAGTTCTCCTTGTAACACAGGCACCCTTGCCCCATGGAGCAAGCGTGGCTGCGTTGGTGCTAGGCTGCCCGAAGTGCACCAGCGCATGAAAAGGACAGGAATGCGCCATGTGATGTTAAATACGGCACATTCCTGCTCTTTCCATTTTATGCAGTGCAGGAAGGTGGCTTGCCGCGTGGCGTTCCGTGAAAGTATGTTAAATATGCCCCTGACAGTATGAGTTTGGCATACATGGAATATGATGTTCATGAATAGGCGTTTGTGTAGAGGCGGTGGCAGCACCTCGGAACAACGCTTGAGAAGGCGAGCAGATTGCGAGGGCTCTCCTCTGCTCCCACCTTATTCCCTTTGATGCATTTGAATTGACTCGTTTTTAGCAATTTTTAAAACATTTTATACATTGCTGTGTTGAATACTGTGTGTTCTTTTAAAAACTGACCGCTACCTGCACTTCACTAATTTGGTCCCCCTCAGTCCCGTTCCACCGCGGCTTCACGTGCCGTTTGTTGTGGAGGGCTAGGACGGCCACCATCTTTAGTGTGGGTCGGACCCTGCTGGACCAGAGTTAGCGGTCCAGCGGAGGTTGGGGTTTTTTCGCCTACAAATAGCCATGCCCTTTAAGACGCGCAGCGGCCACGCGCAGCGGGCGCGCCGTCTGCGCGCCGAAGGAGCGCCAAAGGAGGGCCCGTCTGTGCCCGTCCGTGTCCCGGACGCGGCCAGCGCCAGCCCCCCTGTCGGTGCACCACTAATACCCCACAGAACCAGGACTCGCTACTCCCGTGAGTACCTATTGGCACTTAAATTGGCTTCCTGCCCCTGCAGTAACACATGGGAAGCAGCTGGCGATCCCTCGCGGGTCTGTCAAGCTTGCAACTTTTGCTATCAGCCCACTCTCTCATCCCCAACTCAGCTCCCCGATGATCCGTCACTTATTCGGGCAGGCCTGATCAATGCCAGATCACTGGTTAAGCACTCTGAGGACATTTTTGAAATACTGAGTGACAACCAGTTTGATCTCCTCTTTGTCACTGAAACCTGGCTAAATGAGACATGCGGACCGGTGGTCGAATTTGCCATCCCACGGGGTTTCAAAATTGCCAGGAACGACCGCCCATTAGGCAGAGGTGGTGGCCTAGCAGCCATATTCGGAGAACAATGGACTCTCTCTCTAGAACCCCAAGGCCCCCCAGCGGATGCTGAGATATTGCATTTTTCACTTTCACTTGGGGCGCACTTCACTCTAGGGGGTACCCTGATCTACCGACCACCAGGCCATGTTGGTAGATTCCTAAGTACATTGGAGGACATAGTAGTCCCACGGGCATTGAGATACTCCAGATACCTTCTTCTGGGGGATTTCAATATACATGTGGATAATCTGGACCTCCCTGACACGTCCCGCCTAAGTGAAGCTCTTGCCATGGCCCAGCTCAAACAATGGGTTAAAACTCCCACTCACTCAGGTGGACATGTCCTCGATTTGGTCTGCACTAATTTCGACATTAATTTATCCAATCCCGAAATTGTGCCCTGGTCCGACCACATGCTGATTAGATTTTCTTGGACCCTGACACGCCCGGCCAAGACTAACGACTCAACTGCTCATAAACAAAAAATCACTGTAGAGATCATGTCTGAACATCTTGACACCTCCCGCCCCACTCTACCTATGGAAATTGAGTCGGCCGTTAGCACATTTAATTCCTGGATAGAAGGTGGGTCGGCCGCATCAATAAAAACAGGTCGGGTTTGCCGACTGCGCACCACTCCTTCTAAACCCTGGTTCACCCCTACCCTCCGTGATCTTAAGTCAGGCTGTAAAAAACTTGAACGGGCATGGAGACAAGCCTATCTCCCCGAGGCTAAAAAGAACCTAAGGACGGCGCAAAAGAAATATTATGCGGCGATCAGATCCGCAAAAAGCCAATATTTCGAAGGGCGCATAACTAATGCCAATAACAATAGCAAAGAAATCTTTGCTATAGTGAAAAGTTTCACCTCACCCTGCGCTGCCCAACCCATACTTGCCTCCACGGAGAAATGGTGCGAAGAACTCTCCGTTTTCTTCGTTGACAAAATCTCCAAAATCCAGGACGATCTACTTACGGTATGCAACAGTTTTCCACCCACACTGGTCATCCCGTCTCCTGTGTTACCTACCCCCACGGAACGGTTTCACCAGTTCACCCCAGCAGAAAACACGGACATTGTCAGTATCCTCGCCTCCCTACATTCAGGATCCCCTTCTGACCCTTGTCCTGCCAGAGTGCTTGCACGTCTCGCAGACACAGTTGGCAATGAGGTAACACATATTATCAATTGCTCTTTCCTCACTGCCACGGTCCCGACCTGTTGGAAGCAAGCAAAATTGCTCCCACTTCTAAAGAAAAATGGATCAGATCCTGCTATCCCTGCTAATTTCCGGCCTTCACTCAGCTAGACAAATTCGTCGAAAATTCCCAGGCTCTTCATCCAGCACAGTCAGGCTTTAGAGCAGCCTACAGTACGGAGACGGCGTTGGTGGAAATGTCCGAGGCCATCCGGGAGTGTTTGGACGAAGGTGGCAGAGCGGCTCTGATTTTACTAGACCTCTCTGCCGCCTTCGATACTGTCCCTCACTCCCTTCTGCTTACCAGACTAGCGGACATAGGCATCACAGGCTCTGCCCTTGACTGGTTAACGTCTTTTTTGGACAACAGATTCCAACAAGTCTGGATGCCGCCTTTCGCCTCCTCCCCCAAGAAACTTGCAACGGGTGTACCCCAGGGCTCTACCCTTAGCCCCCTGCTTTTTAATATATATCTAACCCCGCTCATTTACCTCGCTGAACAACTGGGAGCAAAAATAATGGCCTACGCTGACGACACTCAACTCCTGTTCACGTGGCCCAAAAACAACCTGGATACATCTGGAGCCCAAACCTGCTTGTCATCTGTCTTTCGCTGGCTTGCCCTCGCACAATTAAAATGCAACGAAAGCAAATCTGAAATTCTGCTATATGGCTCCTTCCCAGATAACTTTGGCAACTCTCTTTGGCCGGCCGATTTACCTTGCCCCAAATCCATCAGAGGCCCTGCTAAAAATCTTGGAGTCTGGTTTAACAATGACCTCAGATTCGAGGATCATTTAAAAAAACTCACCGGGATCTGCTTTTCTACACTTAAAACTTTACGCAGGTTCTTTCCACTCCTCCCGAGAGTGGCCAAAGAGACCGTCATCCGTGCCCTTATATTATCCAGACTGGATTACGCAAATGGCCTCTTCTGCGGCCTTCCTGCCTATCTGATCCATCGCCTCCAAGTTATACAAAATGCCGCTGTACGGCTTTTGTTTAATATCCCAAAAAGTTCAAGTGTCCGTCAACCTCTCCGCACCCTACATTGGCTCCCGGTTGCCCACAGGATTTTATTTAAAATCCTTGTCCTCGCCTATCGAGCTGTCCACCAAGCTGGTCCAGTTTACCTGCGGAAAAGATTCTCCATATATGTTCCCAACCGCCCCCTTAGATCAGCTAATCTGCACCAAATGACTGTCCCAAAATTCAAATACAGCAGGCTCGGCGGCCAATCCATCTCAGTCAGAGCGGCGAGAGCATGGAACACCCTCCCGCAGCAGTTAAGAACAGCTCCATCCATCATTCTGTTCAAGAAGGGATTGAAGACCCACCTCTTCAACATCAATGTATAGAGTCCCCCTCTGCCTTGCCTCTCACTTCCTTCGCGCCAGGATACTATTTTCTTAGTAACAGAGCGCGCTATAAAAGCCTATAATAATAATAATAATGAATATCACTTAATAGCCACTAAATCCTAGATTAGGTGCTTTACACCAAAGGCGCTATATAATGCATAAGGGGTTAGACTCCTACATGGTGACACAAACCAGTGGCTGTTCACTAACACAGAGTCCAGTATGGGCAAAGCCCATCCATAGCTGTGAGGTGGCGCTACACAGAATGAGGTTTGTGAACATAAATTAAGGATTCGATTATAGATGAGGTGCTATAAACCTACATGGTGACAAAAAAAGCCCTCCACATCTACACAGAGCTTTATATATACCCACAATGAGATACTGTACATGTGCTACACAACAACATGAGCAACAAGTGAGTCCTTTCTCTGTAGCCCAGGTTAAAACGTCATCATTCTTAGTTTCTCTTAAGCTTTAGTTGGATATGTATAAATAATATAAATTGCACACTAATTCCAGCCAATAAGTGAGCTCTGGGTCTGTGAACCTGAATCCCTTTACTTGGCTTGTCACAGTGTGCAATATATAATAATATTATTATTACTACTACAACTACGACTACTTATACTACTACCAATGATACATTATATATGTGATTAATATAATATATATTACACCTTTCGTTCAGCCAATCACAGAAATTTGGGTTCACAGACCTGAAGCACTCTGATTGGCTTGCTGCAACTTGTGGCAAAAGACCTGAAAAAAACAAAGGGTATAAAAGAGGACAGGATAAGCACGGATGTATGACGTTACAACGCAGGCTATTACAACGCCTGCCTTTACAACACGGTTTTTACATCGTAATCCATTACAACGCATAGCGCTTTGGGGTGCTGGATAGTGAATAGTTTAATTTACTATTCCAACTCCAGTCCCCGTGGACACTAGGAAAGGTGTTGGATAGTAAATTCAACTTATTCCCTATCCTAGAGCGCCCCCCAGCACAATGCGTTGTAATGGTTTGCGTTGTAATGATCGTGTTGTAATGGTAGTGCATTGTAAAAGTTTTGTTGTAAAGGTTGTTTACCGATAAGCACATCTTGAGCCCCAGGCCCTTGTCAGGGGTCCTCAATAAAAACATTGATTTTATCATGACTCTGTGGGCCTCATGGCAGGATTTGTGGGTCCCAGCACACACTGAAATGCATCTTAGGGCCTGATTTAGAGTTTGGAGGAGAGTGTACTCAATTGCAGAAATAATGGAATATTCTCTCTGACAAACTGAAAGTCTGCACGCCTCATTTAGATTCGGGCAGACCTTCAGTATGTCAACAGTGGAACTATTCTGTCTGCCATCCACATTCACTTTTGACAGTCCAAAGGAGTAAGGGTCGTTAGGGGGTTTGCTATTTGTTCACCCACCCTATTTAGAGTGGGAAAATAAATGGCAAGTTTTCCCTTGCATTACTTGGCGGTACATGGCAGTAAGGGACAGTGAACATTGGAAAGTTCCCCAAGCCATGGGAGAAAACTCCTAAAGCGAGGGGATGGTTGTTTTTAGTTTATTTTTTAAAAACAAAACTCCCCATTTGGGATTTTGTTTTTTAAAATAATAAAAACATTGAAAGCTTGCCGTACGGCTCCGTCATGCTGACAGAGCTGTCCGTCAAACTTTCAATGCAGTTACAGGAAACAATGTGAGAGAGTTGCTGTCAACGCAAGGGATATCCGCTAGGCTGGCAGACATCTCTACATTTGGTGGCTGGGTACTCCCTCAGGGTGATGGAGGACTTTACTCTGTTACTCTGGCGGAATAAATCCTGATCAAACTGGTTTTTAAAACCCTGAGCACATGGGAGAAATAACCTCACCATCCATCCTTCTAAGGTCAATGAAATCAGTACCAGTTTAGACTGGCTAATAACAATTGTAACTATAGTTAGAACATTATTTTAAGAAATCTTTAGATAAAACTGCAATCCAAAGAACCAATTCATACTCCTTTTATAAAGAAACCGTTAACTATTTTCACCCTGAAAGGGTTTCTTTAGTTTTTTGTTTCCTGCTTGTCTTTTTTTTAATTCAAGCCAAAACGCAAAATTACTCTCCTGAACTTGTTAACATCCATCTAATACGTGTGCGTATCTGTGGTGCGGGCGATTTGAGACGTTCTCACCTATTTACATCCAGAATACATCAAGCAAAAGGCAACTTGTTGGCAGGTCACTCGCTGTGCAGGCAGCTGGAGCACTACGGGCCCAGCTGTGTCCCTGTCAGAGATAAAGTGCAGCCTGTGAACTCAGTCTGAAAATGGGTAGATTGAGTGCAATTACTACACATGCTAACAGGTGGAAGAGCCATGCAGGCACAAATCCAGGAAAATACATGCAGTAGAATACCTCACATGCACCCAGTGCCACACAGATACACTATATCAGTGGCCTCCTGCCGTTCTCGGCAGCATAACCACTAAAATGCACCACAAAGAACACAACAGTAATCTCTTACTAGCTTCAAGCCAAGGAACGGATAATCCATAACCCTTCTCATATATCCAGCACAGACAGACCCTGTACGGCCCCTTTGTGAGTAGCTCGTATCCTCACCACACAAACACATTTGGAAAGAGCAGGCCATACACATTCATTCTATAAAAACACAGCTAACACCAACGATGCTAACCAACATGGACACATCTGCACAGTGGCGGCTCCTCGAGGGAGTGCTGCAGGCGGTGGGGGCAGGACAGGGAGTGGGGTAGTAAACTCCGGCATACGGCTGAACGGGATTAAGTAAATAAATAAAACGAAATACATTGCACGCGCTGCAACGCCAAATGGCAGCATGCTCAATGTAATTCGTTTTATTTATTTATTTATTTATATACTTAACTGTGGGGCATATTATCAAGGGGGTTTATCTCCGCTTTTTTGGCTTTAAAAGCCAAGAAAGCAGAGATAAAATTATCTCCCTATTACCTAGCTGTCGCTAACACCAGTTAGCGACAGCTAGTAGGAGATAGCGACCATCTTGGGCCCAGCTTTGCATGTCAGTGATATTTATCACTAATGACATGCAAAGTGGGCGTGCCAAGATGTTAGCCACTGGAAACAGTCGCTAACATCGCTATCTCCTATTACCAACTTTTGGAGATATTCGCGCTAAGCGCGAATATCTCCAAAAGCTAACACCTGCCGCTGAGCAGTTCTTAGCCATGTTATCCAATGGTAGGAGGATAACATGGCTAAGAGCATTAGCTCAGTAATGCATGAATATCGCTGACTTTACAGCGATATTCATTCATTTTGGCCGATTTTTATCGCTTAGGAGGTATACCTTGATAATAGCAAGGTTCCTAAGCGATAAAAATCACCGCAGCTCGGCGAAAAACATATTGCCGCTAAACCAACACAGCGATAATTTTCGCTAGTTGTTGGTAATATGCCCCTCAGTTCGGCCGTATGCCAGAGTTTACTACCCCCACCCTGCCGCTCCCCCTTTCAGCACTCCCTCAGGAACTGCCACTGAACACAGACAGTGTAAACATGCCACTTAGCTAGCGGCGATATGCTTAGAATATCTGTGACCCACAGCGAAGGGCCAGTTGCTCCCCCAAGAGATGTGCAAGCAACTAGTAAAACCCTCTGCTGGCACATCTCCAAAACCAACCTCTTCCTCCCAGCAGCTGATTGAATAAGCTGCCCCCCCAACTACGGATGGACTGGATATACAAATGGCTAAAACATGTCATAATAAGGTTATACAGACCGCAAACTGTGGCTGAAATTCAGAGCCACGTGAAGAGGTAACCTCTAGAACGTCTTCCTAACGAGAGGCTGTGCCCATTGCAAATAACATGTGAGCCTTCGGCATGTGGAACTGGGTAGGGCCAGTAGAACTGGGAGAATGTCCACAGCTGTTTGAACCAGTTTTCCCATCTTTTGCCTTTTTATGTTCAAGTGACCCTAATGCAGGCAAGTATACTGACACAGACTCCAAGGGGCACATGCATCAAAGGAAATTGCATTTGCAAATGGTGCGAATCGTAAAATTAGTCCGTTTGCGAATGCAATTTCCATTTTTGGGATGCATTAACATTTTTGTAATTTTCGCAATTTAAGAAATCGCAAAATTGCGATTTCTTGAATTGCGATTGCATTTAAGGAATCTCAAATTGAGATTCCTTAAATGCAATGCATCAAACTCTAAAAAATTGTGATTTCACAAATAAGGGGAGCAAATTACCATGAAGTTGACCTTCATGGTAATTTGCGAAAACTTTGAAAAATGCACTAAAGTGCATTTTGCAAAGTTCCATTTTACACACACACATGCCCTTGGGGCATGTGAGTGTGCAAAATGAACTTCTAAGCAGATTTCAGGGGTGCAACAGGGTGTCCTTTGGACACCCCTGCACCCTTGAAATTGCATTCTTAATTTGCAAATTTCTAATGGTGAATTGCAAGTTAAGAAATAGGAATGGATAGGGAGGTATTCCTTAATTGCGATTCTCAATTAGAGAATCGCAATTAAGGAATTTTAAGAAATCGCTATTTTTTTTAGCAATTTCTTGATGCATTGCAGTTTGCAATTCCCTAATTGCGATACCTTATTTTTCGCAATTAAGGAATCGCAAAATGCAATATTGATGCATGTGCCAGATAATGCCTTAGTTAAAATAGAGACCCTTGCAACTTGTCCTCAAGAATGATGACCCTCAAATCACTTACTGTGAGGGCTGTGGAGTAGTGGCAGGGATGTTTGTATTACAACACGACTATACCCTAAGGGTGAGCAGGACTGGCTTTAGAGTTGGTGGCGCCCAGTGAGATAATCTTTGTTGGTGCCCCATGACCTTCTTCTTCAAGGATTTCCTAACCTCCACCCTCAATCTCCTCATCTCACCTTAGCCCCTCACTCAGATGAATTTCTTTTGCAGCATTTCTCATCCAAATGTAGACTTTCAGAGCGTCTCTACATCAAAAACATATCATATAGAGGCGGCGAGTCATATAAGTGTGTAAATTTATGATTAGGAAATGTTACTTAAGATAGTGAGGACTACAAGGTGTAGAAGTCACATGCCATCCATACTGGTAGGCATTTTCTATTAAGAGTGCTTGGTTTGGAGAAACAACGGGGCTGATTAACTAAGGGGCATATTTACAAGGGCTTTATCTACGCTTTTTTTGATTTGTAAGCCAAAAAAGCGGAGATAAAACCAGCGCGCTATTTACAAGAGGGTGCTAACATGCATAATCACATGTTAGCACCCTTTTTCCCAACGCCTCCCTTTGCATCTCCAATGAGATGCAAAGTGGGCATTACTGGGCGTACCCCGTAGGGACTACCTTGCAAATATCGCTTATGTTTACATCGCAATATTTACAAGGCAGCCCACATGATTTTAGCAGACGTTGGATTTTGGCAAAAACAGCTGTTTTCACAAAAATCTAACTTCTGTTAAATCCTGATTTAGACATCTCTAACATAGGGGGTGGATTATGCTGATACAACCCTGTGGGTCGTATCAACAAGGTTATCGCCGTATTGCAGGGAACATCACTGGAAAACCAGCGATGTTCCCTGCATAGGGGCGATAACCTCGCTAGCCCTCGGAGATTTTTATCGCCCTGGTGTAACGCGTTGTTAATAACATGCTACCAGGGCGATAAATTCCAGAGATAGTCTGCAATAATATAATTACCGCTAAGCACGGCCTTCGATAATTATTGCTGGCCGTTGTTAATATGCCCTTAAATTTTTATGATGCATAGTAATTAAAGTCGCTGTGTTGCGTTGCATGAAAAAGAGAGCACCCAACAGTGCTATCTCTAGTAAGACATGGTGCTGTTGCTCTCTACTCTAGTGCTGGCGTACCTTAGGCTGCCGTATGTCAATAGGCACAACTTTGCACAATAGTACAAGGGTGAGTATGGGACGTCAAGCAAAGGTTTTATACCGGAAGGGTATAAAGTTCTAGGCTTTGACAAAATGTAACACTTTGCCACTTTGCATGTGTGCTGTCCGTTGCAGTGCACATGCAAAGTTGGAAAGATTTGGAGAAATAAATCTTTTCTCCAACTTTACGCCTGCCTTGAGGATGTGTGATTTGTATGGCAATCCATTACTAGCATAGGTAGTAGATAGGCATTAGCATTAAAATCCATGGGTGTCCATGTACCATCCATGATATGCCTTCTTGATGAAAAGTATAAACAAGTGAATGCCTCTGAAACGATAAATAACATCTTTTCTTATGCCACACTAGTCCTTTTTATTGACTTTGGGCTTCAGTTATTTTTCTTTTTTATATTATTTACATTAAAGATTCGCTTCACCAGATATGTTTCAACATACCCTCAGTATTTTTCCAATATTTTTGACAAAACAGTTAACAATATGTACAACACATATATACACTGTATGGCTAACAGCACAAACTTCTTACACATAAAAACGTATATAGCATTGTCAATTTCAGTTGTAGTGTTCCTTTCAGGTTACACACAAATATACATCTTATCTACACATTTTTTTGTCCTATTATCTTATATACAAAAAGTGCTGGGACCTTATTCTTTTTATCCTCAATACTATCTATTAACAGGGTCCTAAAGAGGTCAGAGACTATTTACAAACTATATTCATGAGCAGGAACACTCCAACTCGAGACGCCTGTTGTTTGGCGTGTTCTTATCCTTGTTTGCTCTGACCTCTTAGTGGTAAGAGCCAACTCATTTCGACCTTCATACTAACCTCTTCCCCGACCCAAGAATAACCGAATTGGCTGTGAGCCACTGCACTACAGTGCATCTACAGAATCTGGCAATAGATGTCCTGCATCAATCAAGTCCAGCTCTGATGAAGACCTGGGCATTCCCCCGCAAAAAGATTGTATAAGTGGCGCAGTGAAACTACGAGATTTCACTGTGCCACTTCTAGGATGCTACTGCTTCAATATCTTACTTCTGCCTCACAGGAGGCGTAAGACTGACCCAGGCCCTTTCACATGGGCCTTGCCCCATGTGAAAAGACACATTGCTGGAGTTGCATCCCAAAAATGCTTCACTTTTGCGCTGACAGATACATCAGTAATACTGTAATACAGTAATACTCACCTGGTGGTCGTTCGTCTGCAGCAGTCTCCGTTTTTCCTTTGTCTCCCGTCAATGGACGTCAGACGATTTCAGGATCTTTATTCAAACCCGGCAAAGCCAAGCAACATGACTGTTGCCCGGTGGAGCTGCATCGCCAGCTAAATGGGAGACTGGCCCAGGCACACTGCCACGGCCATCACCTACCGAGCCAGAGAGCAGACAAATCGCATCGTTCCTCCGCTGCTTGTCTCCCTCCCCCTGTACTCTGGGGAATTAATGATGGCTCGGTTAACGAAGGAGCCAGTCCCAACGGTATTCACTACTCCCGGAGCTCCCTGAATGGCAGGTGAAGAGTGGGGACGAGGCTCACCCCTCCTGATGATCCCCCGGCCTCTCCTGAGCGCGACACAGTTTCTTCCCTTTCTGCCAGCCCTCCAGCTTCGCCTCCGATGGGAAATCAGGGACACGTGAGTGCAGTGGTAGTGAACCTACTCAGCGCTGCGCTGCGCCGCTCCCAGACTTTTCCGTACCATCTTGAGCCTGGGAGGCGCACCCTCCCCCCCACGGACTTCGCTGCTGCCTCCTTAACTTATTTTATTTATTTAAGAAGTTTTATATAGAGCTAGCCAGACCGGGGGGTATCGGAGCGCTTCACATCACTTACAGAGCAATTGAAAAGAGAGCAGAAGATAATACAATAACGCAAGACAATCGTAATGACAATGACACAGAGTTCCTTTTCGAGGACTTGAAAACACCGCATCCAAGAGGGGTGAGGTGTCAATCTCTAGGCTCCAGTTATTTCTATCTGTTCGCTAGGGCTCGATCAAGGAAGAGGGTTTTGAGCTTATTTGTGAATTTAGCGAAAGGAGGAATAGTTCTCATGTGAGAAGGAATAGAGTTCCAGATTTTGGGCGCGTTACCAGCGAAGGTCCTGGCCGCAGTTTTTTGTTTTCATGATTTTAGCGGGTTTAGAAGTAGGGTGTTAGAGCTTCTGAGAGTTCTGTTCTGGCCAGCTTTTTTAAGTTTGGTTGCCTTTGTGAAGGGCTTTGTGGGTGATGCAGGCTGTTCTGAAGCCTGCCTGCAATTCTATTGGTAGCCACTTGAGATCTTTGAGTGCAGGAGCGATGTGATCAAATTTCTTTATTCCCGTGACCATTCTGGCAGCCGCGTTGAGAGTTGTTTTCAGAGGGGCAAGATGTGTTTTTGCTATTCCAGAGAGGACTGCGTTTCCATAGTCCAGTCTTGACAGCACCAATGCCTGGGTGGCTTGTTTAAGATCTTTGGGCGGGATAAAAGGTTTAATTTTGTTCAGTAGCTTCAGGTTGAGGAAGGCGCTCTTCGTGGAGATCTTAATGTGTTTAGTCATGTCGAGTTTTGAGTCTAGGGTAATGCCTAAAGATTTAACAGAATCAGCCAGGGCGAGGTTCCCATTGAGCTCATCGATAGCTTTTAACCACTCAACCATTTGTGGGTTCTCATCTTTGTTCGAAATAAGGAGTAGCTCAGTTTTGTCCGGGTTCAGTTTTAAGTGGTTACTAGTCAGCCAAAGTTGCACTTCTCCTAGTGTTTCATTGAGTCTTTGAATGTCTTTGGCAGAAGAGATTTCCAGGCACAACTGAGTATCGTCAGCATACAGGTGAAAAGGGATGTTGGCTTTTCTGAGTAGGGAGTTGAGGGGTTCCATGTAAATGTTGAAGAGTTGAGGGGAGAGCACTGATCCTTGGGGTACTCCTCTATTGACGGGGCGGAGGTCGGACTCAAAGGAGAGGCTAAATTTGCTCCTCCCTAGTGACAACGAGCTCTCCACAACTGATCTCACCTCGCTCTATAACTCGAATATGGTAACCTTGCTTGACCAACGTGCACCCCTGAAACTAAAAAAAAAGTCCTATTGTGTCTAGATCTTGGTTCCATTCAGACATCAATGATGAAAGGAGACAACTAAGAGCCACAGAAAGACGATAGAAGACCATGCCCACTACCGCTCATCGCGACCAACTTAGATCTCTCCGGTAAAAATACAACAGTCATATCAAAAACAAAACATCCTTGTACTTCACTATGCACTGGATAGCGCCAAGAACAGACCCAAGGAGCTCTTTAATATCATCAGACGCCAAACCTCCAAACCGGATACGTCCCTAGGGCCTGCATCCAAAGAACGGTGTGAAAACTTCGCAAACTTCTTCAACAATAAGATCTCCCAGATCGAGCGATCTCTCTACTCCAATTGTGCCCCCTTTCCGGTAGCAGCCTGGGTGGGGTGTTTGGTAGCACCCCCTCTCTCACTACTAACCCCTGGTCACTCTTCCAGCCCATCCCTGAAGAAGAGATAACCAAACTTATCTCCACCTCCAAACCTTCATCCCATGCCCTAGACCCTTTACCTGCTCAACTCACCAAAAAGCTGAAACTCCACCTAGCTCCACTCTGGTGCAGGATTATTAATAGCTCCATAAAAACCGGAGTCGTTCCGGATTGTCTGAAAGTGGGACAAGTAACCCCACTGCTGAAAAAACCAGGCCTTGACATCAACGACCTGAACAACTTCAGACCCGTCTCCAACCTTCCTCTTCTCTCCAATATCCTAGAAAAATGTGTACTCCAACAACTAACCCAACACCTGGACAACACTAACCTTCTTGACTCCCATCAGTCGGGATTCAGGAAAGGTTGCAGCACTGAAACCGCGAGTCTCAATATAATTGATGACATCCCCAAATCATTGGACTCTGATCAATGTTGCCTCCTCATTCTACTAGACCTATCAGCAGCATTCGACACAGTTGACCACAAACTTCTCCTCAAGGCTCTCGAAGACAGGGCCGGTCTAGATGAGGTGGTCCTCAAATGGTAACTTCCAGCTGGCTTCCCCGGACCTTTGTCTGCAGATCCTCTACACCGATGCCTCCGCGATCCAGAGCCTGGGCATGCATCTTACAGCCTTCCCGTCGCCTTGGATTTTGTGGCTACATCCCCCCCTCCGACTGTACTCTATGTAATCATCCTTCCTGGGTTTTTTACTCTTGGATTTATGATTTCTGTGACTTTTGTGCATCCTGCCATTTTTGGAGAAGGTCTCCGTCGATTTCTTTGATCCGGACCCGCCATCTTGTCTGACCTTTGCCCGTCCCTTCTTCCCTCCTGACTTCCCCTGACGACTCTTTTCCTTCTCTGCCTCTTATGATTTTCCATTTTACTGTGTAATTTCTATGCAACAAATGTTTTAATTATTATACCTTGTAACTGGCTATGTTGCTATGTTGTTCCTTATGTAAAGCCCTCTGATACCTCCGGGTCTAGCTAGTGCAATACTCAAGATAAGATGTATCTGTAATTTCTTGCGACATGATGTGTCATACAGTAAATATGATGCATTCATTATGTCGCAAGGAGGGCGCATTGAAAACTGTCGCATAGCTGTTTTCACGCAGCAATGTTTTCATAAATAAGGCCCTAAGAAATTACACTGGAAAGTAAGCCCCAAAACACTTTGCACCCGGTTTGCATCATGTTTGTGATGTTAATTAAGCACAACGTGTTAGTAAATACGCCCCATAAACATATCACAATAGGGGTGTCATACTAATAAAAGTTTATTATTACCCAAAGAAATAATTTTTGGCAGTAGAGTAATAAAACATTGTGAGGAAAGATATATGGTCTAGGCCTATGTCTTTCAATTTGCATACATCATTTTTGTGTTAGTTCATAGCTATATAAGGATATTTTTTGGGGGGAATATCTTGATTGTTTTTTCTTTCAAACAGTAATAAAACAAAACTGTTGTCGCACAGTGTCACACAGAGTAATCTTCAGGGGATTCGTTTTACATGTAATACATACAAGCATGGTATATAGTTTGATGAGATATGTCTAGAACACTCCAATGTCCTCCCTTGTCCCAATTATTCAGTGTACATATTGGGCCTCCTTTTTTATAGCGTCTCTCTGTCCCTGAATGGATGATGTATGAGTAATTGTTCTATTCCCTGTCGTAGCACATCTAGTTTGTGTCTGGTCCGTGGTATTTCCTCCAGCTGTCCCATATCTTGTGGAATTTTCTCAGGCAACCTCTGGCCTTGTAAGTGACCCTTTCTGCTGCCATATATATGCCCATCCCTGTCCTACACTCACATAGTGTCGGCGGTGCCGTGTCCCCCCAGCGCTGTGATATATCCCTTTTCGCAACCACTAGGCCTAGTGTACTGAGTATCAATTGAGATCTGTCTACATCTACATCATTAGGGGTCCCTAATAATATGAATTTCAGGTCTGAGGGTATGTTCGTCTTCATTACTTCATTAAGTTCCCCTATGATCTCTTTCCAGTAGGTCTGTATATTTGAGCAGTCCCATATTGTGTGGTAGACTTTCCCCAGATCATGTCCGCACCTACAGCAAGTCGGATCTGTGGCGCGTCCAATCTTGTGTAGTCTGACCCGGTCGTTTTAGACCCTATGGAGGATTTTATATTGGATAAGATGCAGTGGTGTCTTAATTGTGACTTCTCTAGGGTGCATCAGGGATGCCTACCAGTCCACGTCTTCCATTGTGCCCTGGTCTTTTGTCCAAAGTTTACCTAGATTGTCCAGCGCATTATTATTTAGGGTTTTGTATGTGGTTGATACCGCCTTAAGTGTAAGTTGTTCTTGTAGTAGTCTCACTTCTAGTGGTGCGTATTCAGGCTGGTTGGTCCCATCTATATTCTCCGCTTGCCAAGCATGTCTTAACTCAGGATATTTAAGGAACTGAGAAGTTTGAAGTGTAAATTCAGTCCTTAAGGTGGGGAAACTTTTAAGAGTAACTAATCAATGGGGAAGGATCACTTGTCCTGCATGAACCAGGATATGCAGGAAGTAGGTGAAGTGTCTCCAATAAAAACCCTCATGCACGTGTTGGGAAGTCGTGGTAGCGGTATATTTTGATTCTCCGCTATTAATACACGTGTGTGCATAATCATAGGGTTAGTTTTTGGTATGCAGCCTGCACCAGGAGGATCTTACCCATGGTTAAAAACAATAGTGATCCATAGGGTTAGTTTTTGGTATGCAGCCTCCACCAGGAGGATCTTACCCATGGTTAACAACAGTAGTGATCCAGTGATGTGGACAGTGTTCTGTTTAAAATACCCATACAGCCAGATACTTGATTTTATTAGGTCTGGATTCGGGTAGCCCCTTTTGAGGAATGCTAAAGAAGTGCATTCTTTGAAAATATTAGGAATTCAAAACGCACTAGCAATTAGTTTTATTCAATTGTTTTATTTTTAGCTGACATCAGAGCCCGTCAAAGAATGATTATGATGGAGTTATCGCCACCAACAGATGAGAAACAGTGAAAAACGCTGGTCACTATAATATAGAAGATCTTTCAACAACCTGCTTGACAGCCTATAATGGATATGTCAATACACGAGACTCCAACGTTCATTACATAGCAGACCACTGAATATATTTCTTATAAAACGCTTGGTGCATTACAGAACTTGGCAACGTTTATCAACCCACCACTTGAATTATGTTGCATATAGGACACCTCTCTAGGTATGATGAAATCAGGGTTCAACAAGAGACCCAGTAATTTGACCGAGTCTGTTTATTATTATATTTCTAGTGTTCACTAATTGTGCGCTTATACTAGAACAACTGAATCCCACTTTTAAAATTATCATTACTAATTCAGCCTGCAGACTAGTACCCAACCCGACAGCCATCACAATAGGGTTGCAATAGGAAACCCGGTAGCCCGTCTTAGCAATCTGACCAAGTCAGTTTTTCACTATTTTTCTAGTGTCCTTAAATCACACACATTTATTAAACTAGTGACCTCTAATATGAGAATCTTTTTTAAAGCCTGTCAATTCCTCCTGGAGACTACCGCATAGTACGATAGTCTTCCTTCACTTTCCTTCACAACAGATTTGCAATAGGAAACCCGGTAGCGCTCCTCAGCTACTTCCGGGTAACAATCAGCAGCCTCAGCGTAATGTGAAGCCCGAGGAATGGAGCACAAGGTAGACAGGACAGATCTTCACTGCACGATTAAACCGCAAGTATTTTAGAACCAAGAACTAAGGGGTCGATCAGGATGGCGGACGGAAGAGCCACCGCGGCCCTGGAGTAGGCGGAAAAAGCCTTTTCCGTGTCCGCCTGCCGCGGATACTCCGTCCGCCATATCAGGATAGGAAAACGTGTCAAATTTCCGTCCGCGACGGAAAAACACGCTCCGCCGGCCAACTACACACGACCACGCGGCGGACGGAACACATCCAAACGCTCCGCCGTACGCACTGACGTCGAAGACCGTCCCCCAAATCAAGATGGCGGAAAACACACATAAAACCGCTGCGGAAAAACAACCTGTCTTAACACGGCGGAATCCCCACAGCGAACATAGGTGACACAGCCGAGATACCCACCGCAAGCTGACCACCACCATGGACCCGGCGCTACACGCTTTCCCGATGCTCTTCGCGATCCACCACGTCCTAGTCATGGCCTACTATGGACGACGACGCAGGTAAGGTACAAACCATTGGCTGTCTGGAGGGGAATACCAGCAAGGGACGTGACGTAGGGAGGGGGAGTGTCATGTTACCGAAACCACTGATGAGAAGCATATACGAATACACATTAGCAGGACGCAAGCAGGAATGACAACGACAGACCACGAGACTTGATAGACTACCTTTATTGTCAAATAATAGGGGTCAAATCACAGTGTATGCGTGAACATGGGCAAAGTGGGCACCAGAGCAGGTACAACATAGCAGGTAACGAGAGGGCAGCATGCAGTATCAGAGCATCAACAGGGCATTGTGCATTACAGAGCAGGTACATCATAGGCAGGTAACGAGAGGCCAGTATGCAGTATCAGAGCATCAACAGGGCATTGTAGAGTACAGAGCAGGTACATCATAGGCAGGTAACGAGAGGGCAGTATGCAGTATCAGAGCATCAACAGGGCATTGTAGAGTACAGAGCAGGTACATCAGAGGCAGCACGTGAGAGGGGCCAAGTGCATCAACAGTCCATTGCACAGAACAGCTCCATCAGAGGCAGCACGTGAGAGGGGCCAAGTGCATCAACAGTCCATTGCACAGAACAGTCACATCACTGGCAGCCCATGAGAGGGCAGAATGCAGTATCAGAACAGCAACAGGGCAGTGTGGCCAACAGAGCAGGTACATCAGAGGCAGCACGTGAGAGGGGCTAAGTGCATCAACAGTCCATTGCACAGAACAGCTCCATCAGAGGCAGCACGTGAGAGGGGCCAAGTGCATCAACAGTCCATTGCACAGAACAGTCACATCACTGGCAGCACATGAGAGGGCAGAATGCAGTATCAGAACAGCAACAGGGCAGTGTGGCCAACAGAGCAGGTACATCAGAGGCAGCACGTGAGAGGGGCTAAGTGCATCAACAGTCCATTGCACAGAACAGCTCCATCAGAGGCAGCACGTGAGAGGGGCCAAGTGCATCAACAGTCCATTGCACAGAACAGCTCCATCAGAGGCAGCACGTGAGAGGGGCCAAGTGCATCAACAGTCCATTGCACAGAACAGCTCCATCAGAGGCAGCACGTGAGAGGGGCCAAGTGCATCAACAGTCCATTGCACAGAACAGCTCCATCAGAGGCAGCACGTGAGAGGGGCCAAGTGCATCAACAGTCCATTGCACAGAACAGTCACATCACTGGCAGCACATGAGAGGGCAGAATGCAGTATCAGAACAGCAACAGGGCAGTGTGGCCAACAGAGCAGGTACATCAGAGGCAGGTAACGAGAGGGCAGCATGCAGTATCAGAGCATCAACAGGGCATTGTGCATTACAGAGCAGGTACATCAGAGGCAGGTAACGAGAGGCCAGTATGCAGTATCAGAGCATCAACAGGGCATTGTGCATTACAGAGCAGGTACATCAGAGGCAGCACAACTACGTGTCCCTACCAACCCGTCACAGGGACCACAAGAGTGCCACGCAGTTCTCAATGGACACACCATGTGAATTAACATTTGAGTGAAGTGTACAGCACGTCACATCACAGAATCAGGGGGGACTGCGTGAACTACCTGCCTCGGACACACTGGCAGCACCAGCAACAGGAGTGTGAGACACAGCCACAGCCCGAGTGACACACACATGGGCCACGGACCCAGACACACTGGCAGCACCAGCAACAGGAGTGTGAGACACAGCCACAGCCCGAGTGACACACACATGGGCCACGGACCCAGACACACTGGCAGCACCAGCAACAGGAGTGTGAGACACAGCCACAGCCCGAGTGACACACACATGGGCCACGGACCCAGACACACTGGCAGCACCAGCAACAGGAGTGTGAGACACAGCCACAGCCCGAGTGACACACACATGGGCCACGGACCCAGACACACTGGCAGCACCAGCAACAGGAGTGTGAGACACAGCCACAGATGTAGTCACTGACACGTGAGCCACTGACCCAGACAGACTGCCAGCACCAGAAACAGGAGTGTGCAACACAGCCACAGATCTTCTAACTGACACGTGAGCCATAGACCCAGATACACTGCCAGGACCTGCAACAGGAGAGGGCACAACTGACACTGTGCCACCATCTGATACATGAGAGTTAACTGCACCGGCGCCACTGGGACAACTGAAATGATGAGCCACAGGGCTGTATGGGCCAGGAGGCAGGGTGGGCCTGGGAGCTGGGGATAGCTCACCTAGAGCCAAATCGGGGTTTGCAGGTGTCAATGGTGTGTGTCTGCGTTTCTTAGGGAGGTGTGAGTGCACCCTGGACAGGACAGGACTGCCAAGTGGTGGGGACTCCAAAGAATCACCACCCAGTATAGGTGGAGCAACTGCTGCCGGGGATCTGGTTTCGGGGGACGTGCTGGAGCCTGCTTGTCGTTTGCTCTGTGCCTGCCGCCTGGACTCGGAATGATGTGTAATGGGGGATGCAACAACAGGGGACACCCTCCTCTGCTTCTGACTGGCCTGTATGGGAGTGGAGGTATGGGGGGACTCCGCCGCGGAGACATCAGTTTGGCGTTTAGTAGAAAACATCAGCCTCAGTGCAGCCAGGGGTGAAGTATGCCTGTCCTTGATTGCGCCATTGTCCATGCTAGATGCCTTGTCCGTAGGATGTGCCTTATCCTTAGGTGGAGTGTTGTCTCTGGATGTAGCCTGTGCCCTGCTCGCCGCCCTGTTCCTGCCAGCAGACTTGTCGTCTGTGGTGCACCTGCCTCCAGCAGACACCTGCTCCCTGTGTGTGTCGCTGCCCTTGGGAGTGTTCCTATCCACTGCTGTGGGCCTGCTCTTGGGAGTCTCCCTGCTCTTAGTAGGTGCCTTAGTCTTCTCACTGTCCTTGGGAGTGTTCCTATCCACTGCTGTGGGCCTGCTCTTGGGAGTCTCCCTGCTCTTAGTAGGTGCCTTAGTCTTCTCACTGTCCTTGGGAGTGTTCCTATCCACTGCTGTGGGCCTGCTCTTGGGGGTCTCCCTGCTCTCAGTAGGTGCCTTAGTCTTCTCACTGTCCTTGGGAGTGTTCCTATCCACTGCTGTGGGCCTGCTCTTGGGGGTCTCCCTGCTCTCAGTAGGTGCCTTAGTCTTCTCACTGTCCTTGGGAGTGTTCCTATCCACTGATGTGGGCCTGCTCTTGGGAGTCTCCCTGCTCTTAGTAGGTGCCTTAGTCTTCTCACTGTCCTTGGGAGTGTCCCTTACCTCTGCTGTGGGCCTGCTCTTGGGAGTCTCCCTGCTCTTAGTAGGTGCCTTAGTCTTCTCACTGTCCTTGGGAGTGTCCCTTACCTCTGCTGTGGGCCTGCTCTTGGGAGTCTCCCTGCTCTCAGTAGGTGCCTTTGTCTTCTGACTGGCCTTGTCCAAGGAACAGTCCATGGACATGTGAGTATCCCTTGCCTTCGGAGTACCTTTCGTGTTGAATGCCTGTGTAGCTCCGGAAGGCATGTCCCCCAACAACACTTGTGGATCCTGTGTGTGTACTCCAGTGCATCTGACGTCGTCTACGTGAACAGATTTAGCTGATCTAGGGGATGGGGTCTGTGCCCTGCGTGCCCTGACGTGCTGTCTGACGCTGCTTCTAGTGCAATAACCTGTATTTGAGTCCTGCTCTGAATAATCACTACCCCCTGAGACATCCAGCGGTGTAGATGGGGAAACAGAAGTAGCACCCTGTTCATTCGACTGTACTATTGCAGACGACACACTGCTTGCCAATGACTGCACTGTCCTGTGTAGACCTGCAAGATCGCCATGCATCCTTTCCATGAATGCCACCACCTGCCCCAACTTCCTATCATGATCCTGGAAAGCATTTGTCATATTGGTCTGACCCACACACAGCTGTCGCAGCAGATCAACGGCCTCAGCACACAGTGCATTTTGGCTCACCGTGGCAGGGGCAGCGGTGCCTGCACCGAACGCCACTCTGCTCCCCCTACTCCTTCGGCCACGAACAATACATGGTGCAGTTGGCGGAAGTGTGGGCCCTGTGTGCTGTCTTCCGACAGAAGGTGATGAGTGCCCACTCCCAGTCTGTGACAACAGTGCAGGCTCACCAAGAGTGTCCGACGAGGAGGACGATGGTGTCTCCACATGCGAGTCCTCAGGGACGGTCCTGTCCCCCTCTCCGGCGCTGGCCTCCTCCGTGTCAGTCTGCGTGTGTGCGAAGTCTGAGCCGGACTCATTTCCTCGGCTACTCTCCACCGTCTGTGGCTGAGTGTCCTCTGTCAAAGCTGAAATGCACAGAAAAGATGTGTGAGTCATGGGCACACTCACGTACAGAAGGAACAGGATAGCCAAATCACATAGCAGACAAAGGTTCATGAGCCCTCAGCCTGCACATGGCCCACCCCTACCAGTCATCCTCACATTTTCTGCCATGGGGACATGGACCACTAGGGGATGTGCTTTAACACTCAACTACTAAGCAAGTGGCGTGTCAACATGGCGGACCTGGATGTCAAATGAGTACCACCCAATGGGACCAAAATGCCATCACAGGCATACATACGCAACACGGAACTCAATGGTGTGTCTGTGCACCAATACATGCATAGCACTCACAAGTTTCCTACACAGACAGTATGCTCACCGCTAGTTTGCTGTTGATCGGCACTCAGACGTTCGGCCAGTTCAGGATGCGTCACTGCAATGATACGGTGCATGAGAGGGGTCATGGAGCGTCGGGCCAGACGGGGCGTCCTTGGAATCAGGCCCAGTGTTACTTCCGCTACATTCTTGCTCAGCCTGGAAATGTCGTCCCAGCGTTTGTGGCAGTGTGTATGTCGTCTGTTGCACACCCCCAATGCCCGTACTTCCCGTGCTATGGTCCTCCACAGGTCCTTGCGAAGGTGCAGCTTGACCTACCATGATGGGAGACAAAAGGGTTTAAGTCAGTGGACAGGTGGCCTGTCACACACATAGGGGCAAGACGTTACTGTCAGCAGCCATGCACAATCAGGAACATATGTCTAGCCCACACTACACAGCTAAGATATAAATAGGCCTGATCATTTGGCCCCCTCATGCACACCAACATGTCCCACACTGCACTTACCACCCGTCCCGGTGCGCCGTAGAGGCGTCCATAGTTGCGGAGTACACCGTCCACGAGGACATCAAGCTCCGCGGCGGTGAAGGGTCGAGACCGGATCTCTTTGCCTCTCGACATGGCAAGATCACGGAGTATGGCACTAGAGCAGCAGTCGGTGGTCAGCTCAGCAGCAGCAGCAGGTCGAGGTGATGGTCACAGGCAGCAGTCGGTGGTCAGCTCAGCAGCAGCAGCAGGTCGAGGTGATGGTCACAGGCAGCAGTCGGTGGTCAGCTCAGCAGCAGCAGCAGGTCGAGGTGATGGTCACAGGCAGCAGTCGGTGGTCAGCTCAGCAGCAGCAGCAGGTCGAGGTGATGGTCACAGGCAGCAGTCGGTGGTCAGCTCAGCAGCAGCAGCAGGTCGAGGTGATGGTCACAGGCAGCACTGGTCCCCAGGGTAGGAAGTTTCATGTTGGCCAAGACACATATATAGGGCCCTCAGCACGTGTCAGTGGCATACGTCGCCAGCAATTGGTCAGCCCTGGGAGCGTGATCGTGAAATGGGCCAATGACTGGCCCTGTTGTTGCGGTGCACAGCTTCCGCTACTTGCGATTGGCCGTATGCGGCCAGCGTCCCTCTTCCCATTGGCTGCATGTGCAGGGACCGTGACGGGCACACATCGGCAACCGCACGTGCAAGCTTCAGGCACGGATGCTTCAGTTGCAACAATGTACTATCACTGGCGCCTCCATGGCGGGGCACGTACACAGCGGGGGAGGTGCAGGCCTATACACCCTGCAGATGTACTCAATGGACATGCCAGTTCATGACCCCCCTTACAGTCACCTTGCATCATCCACCGTACACCGGCCGGAGCGGCCGGCCCATGAACATCCGCCGTGCCCGGCCATGAACACAACCGCCATGGCCGGGACCGGCGGTTGTTCATGGCCGGGCACGGCCATGGCGGTTGTGTTCATGGCCGGGCACGGCGGTTGTTCATGGCCGGGCACGGCCATGGCGGTTGTGTTCATGGCCGGGCACGGCGGTTGTTCATGGCCGGGCACGGCCATGGCGGTTGTGTTCATGGCCGTGCACGGCGGTTGTTCATGGGCCGGCCGCTCCGGCCGGTGTACGGTGGATGATGCAAGGTGACTGTAAGGGGGGTCATGAACTGGCATGTCCATTGAGTACATCTGCAGGGTGTATAGGCCTGCACCTCCCCCGCTGTGTACGTGCCCCGCCATGGAGGCGCCAGTGATAGTACATTGTTGCAACTGAAGCATCCGTGCCTGAAGCTTGCACGTGCGGTTGCCGATGTGTGCCCGTCACGGTCCCTGCACATGCAGCCAATGGGAAGAGGGACGCAGGCCGCATTCTGCCTTTGGGAAGTAGCGGAAGTTGAGCACCGCCATGGCGGCGCCAAATATGTGATCTTGTCAGACGCTGCACCGTGATGTGTTGTGTGCAGTTGCGTCATGAGGGATGTGAGCGTGATTGTGAAAGGTCATATGTCATACAATATAGCATGTGTGTCCATACAATGGACATCGGTCGGCACACAATGGCCAACAGATGTGCATTCGTACGTGTTGACGTCGGGTTTGACCCTACAGACGTTGTTACATCTTCACAACTACACAGTACATCACGGCTGTGTGGCCAATTCATGCATCTGTTGTCGGTTTATTGTTGTGTCGAGGTGACTACAGTGGTGGTGGTACACATGCATTCCGTGTATGTGATTTATACGTTCTGTCACCATGCATGTCATTACCGTATGCACATCATCATTGGTGGTGGCATTTGTGCTTGATGACATGGCGTGTGTAAACTTATCGTTTGTGTGCATGCAGTTGCATGAGTGTCTGTGATGTGTCTACGATACATTAGGGTGACGACTGGAGTTATGTCAGTAAGGTACACATGTGATGGAGTTGTACACGTATGCGTCGTTTGTACGTTGACCTAAGTTACATCTCTCTCCCACACAGGAGGGCTCCAAATGTGCATCGCCCATACACTCAGCTGGAGGATATGGTAGACGAGGAGGTGATTCGGAAATTCAGGCTGGATCGACGTCGGTTGCTGGAGCTTGTGGCTCAATTGGCTCCTCATCTGCAGCCACGTAGAACGTATCCTGGCTCGTTTACACCCACTGCAAAGGTCATGGCGGTACTACATTTCTTCGCTACTGGCACATTTCAGTATACAGTTGGAGGTGCCGGGGGTATGTCACAGGCAATGTTCAGCACGGTTCTTCGGGATGTGTTAACAGCTATGATGCTGTACAAGGATGAGTACATACATTTCCCACGTCCGGAAGAGTTGCCAGCTGTCAAAGCTGGTTTCTATGCACTGGGCCACATACCTCACGTTGTGGGCTCAATTGATGGCACGCACATCGCGCTCATTCCACCACGGGCACGCGAACAAGTGTTCAGGAATCGGAAACACTTTCATTCGCTGAACGTGCAGGTGGTGTGCCTGGCGAGCAACATCATCTCCCATGTGTGTGCAAGATTTCCTGGATCCGCACATGACGCCCACATCATGCGAACCAGCAATGTCCCACGACTCATGGCAAATCTGCCACCCGGTCAAGCGTGGCTTGTTGGTGAGTGTGCAGTGGGGACTCTTGTGATCTCTGTGTTGCATGGGGTACCCACCATATCTTGTTCTGATGTTTGTCTCTGTCATCCCCCTACATAGGCGACTCGGCTTACCCAAACCGGCCCTGGCTCCTCAGTCCCCTACGTAATCCGAGGACGGCGGGTGAAATGCGGTACAATGAGGCACATGGAAGGACACGGAGAGTCATCGAACGTACCTTTGGACTGCTGAAGTCTAGGTTTCGGTGCCTCGATAAGACCGGAGGGGCACTGCCTTACTCACCAGGAAAAGTATGCAAGATCGTGATTGCCTGCTGCATGCTCCACAACCTGGCAGTACGCAATGACATTGAACTGCTGTTGGACCCTGAAGACGAAGGAGTTCCTCGGCCTCCCATCCCACCCATGTCGACTGATGAGGATAGTGGTGAGGAGGAAGGTGTGGACCAGAGGCGCCAGCTCATTGATCGCTACTTCCCTTGAATGTGAGTATCTACCTCTAGTGGCGGTTGACAATGCCTCATGTATGTTTTCTGGTGTTGTGTGGATATGGGGTTATTCAGCTGGGTGTGGTTTGTGATGGTTGCACATGTGTGTCTTCATGTCTTTGGACATAGGAGTGTCCATGATGTGTGTGCTCCCATCCCATGCTTGTGTGATGGTTGTCGTTTGTGTAATGTTGCTGTGCATTGTGTTGTGATGTGTGTGAATCTCTTTACTGACGTGTGTTTGCTGTCTCTGGTTTTCTCTAGGTCACTCCCGCAGCGCCATGATCATGTGCGACTATGATCCCTGTACCTGTTTACGTCTGTATCTGATGGCAATCATGTGAATAAACATGGAGGCAAAACATCATTGTGTGAGTAAATGCAATTTATTGACAGGTTGTGCTTTTGTGCTGGTGAATATATACAAGTAAGTGGGAGGGAGGGAGTTGGAGTTGTAGGTAATGGCAGATGAAATGTCCGTGCTGACACCACATTGGGGGGTGTCAGGCTAGTCCAGCAGACCAGTGGCAATGATTGTCTATGTGGGACAGGATGGTTTGCAGGGTGAATGTCTGGCACAGGCAGTGGCATTGTCAAGGTCGTCCCCTCTTGGAGCGTGTGCCTGGCGCTCCAACACTGCTCTCAGCAACTTCCTGCCTCGGCCGCCCCCTCCGTCTCGGAGGTGGTACAGAGGCAGCTGGGAGGGCAGGTTGGTGATGGGCCACATCCGTCGCCAGGGGCTCAGGTGGTGGTGGCGGCGGTGGAGGCGGAGGCGGAGGCGACGGGGGAGGCGGAGGTGACGGTGGCGGTGGCGCTGACACACATGGTGGAGGAGGGGGGGGTTGTTCCGGGCAACCCATTCCCTCCACATCGTTGCCTGCTGGCCCATGATCACCAACATCTGGCCAAGGATGCCAGAGATCTCGCGCAGGCTGTTGGTGTTGTCCACTGAGTCCTCGTGAACACGATCAGCGTTTGCCTGGGACCGGTCGTATGAGGCCTGGCACCTGGCAAGAGCTTGTAGGGACTGTGCCACTGGCTCGGGTAGCTGTCCCTCCTCTGACCGGCGGTGTGTGGGTCGCCTGATTGGCAGTTGTCCCGTTGCCTGTGTTTGTGGCCCACTCACCCTGCTTGTGTGTGGGGCCGTTGGACCAGCGTTGCGCGCTGGGTCATGCTGGGTGGCACCGGCAGGAGTCGTGGTGCTCGTGGTAGTGGTGGTAGTGGTGGTACTGGTGGTACTGGTGGTACTGGTGGTGGTGGGGACTGTGCAGATCACAGAGACGGGTGCCGCGGGAGTCACACATGCGACGTTGGTCGGTCCCGGGAGTCCCTGTGAGCCAGATGGCCCTGGCTGCGTGCTTGGTCCCGCTCCATCCTCCGCCCCGGAGCTGCCTGTGTCGTCGTCGGCAGAGAGTCCTGTAGGTGTGGGAGGCGAGGCTGGCGGCCGGGTACTGCTTTCCCCAGTCAGTTGACGATCACCTGAGGGACAAGATCGAGCAGGTCAGTAATGTGGACAGTACATGGTTACATTGATTTGTAGACATTTCTGTTTCCTGTCGCACACACCCCACCCTCCACCACCACCGCCACCCTCCCCGTGCACATGGGGGCCTGTTGGGAGTTGTAGTTTGGGCCTCTCACACACCCCACCCTCCACCACCGCCACCCTCCCCGTGCACATGGGGGCCTGTTGGGAGTTGTAGTTTGGGCCTCTCACACACCCCACCCTCCACCACCGCCACCCTCCCCGTGCACATGGGGGCCTGTTGGGAGTTGTAGTTTGGGCCTCTCACACACCCCACCCTCCACCACCGCCACCCTCCCCGTGCACATGGGGGCCTGTTGGGAGTTGTAGTTTGGGCCTCTCACACACCCCACCCTCCACCACCACCGCCACCCTCCCCGTGCACATGGGGGCCTGTTGGGAGTTGTAGTTTGGGCCTCTCACACACCCCACCCTCCACCACCGCCACCCTCCCCGTGCACATGGGGGCCTGTTGGGAGTTGTAGTTTGGGCCTCTCACACACCCCACCCTCCACCACCGCCACCCTCCCCGTGCACATGGGGGCCTGTTGGGAGTTGTAGTTTGGGCCTCTCACACACCCCACCCTCCACCACCGCCACCACCACCACCACCCTCCCCGTGAACATGGGGGCCTGTTGGGAGCCATGGACATGTTAGTGTGTTGGTGTCCGACGTGCATGGGTTGGGGCGTGGGGGATGTTTCTTCTCAGTTGTGTGAGCCTGACCATGTCGTGCTGATCGTGGTGCTTGGTTTGTACTCACCAGTCTCTTCTCCTTCGTCAAGGCCGTCTAGGCTCTCTGGGTGTAGTATCACCAGCACCTTCTCCTCCCAATCGGTGTAGGGTATGGGCTCCGGGGGTGTGCCACCGCCAGTAAGATTGGCTCTGGCGTGGTTTTTCGCTCGGATGCCCTTGACCCTGGTCTTAAGGTCATGCCACCGCCTCTGAATGTCGTGCTTGGTCCTCGGCACAGTCCCCGACGCATTCACACGAGTGACGATCCTGTCCCACATGTGGTTCTTTTGCGCCACGGTCGTCTGCTGGACTTGGGCCCCGAAGATGTTGGGCTCCACACGGATAATTTCATCTACCATTACCCGCAACTCTGTCTCCGTGAATTTGGTTTTTTTTTTGGGTGCCATGGTGTGTGGTGCTCAGTGTGTGAGTTGAGTGAGTTGGGAGGTGCAGGTGTGTGGTGTGTGATGTGTAGGATTTGTGTGGTGGGTGTTTGTGTGGTAGGGTGGTGGGTGGGTGTCTTCTATGTGATTTTATGTGAGTTAGCAGTGTCTCGAATGGCCCTCTTGCTGGCAGCAATGCTGTGGTGCAAGGGATTGTGGTTGTGTGGGGGTGTCTTTTTATAGTCGTGTCTCGATGGTTGTTGGCAGTCAGGTGGTAGGTGGGCGTGTTGACTTGTGTGCATTATTGGATAATTGGGACGTGTCATGGTGGCTTGTGCTGGGGGGGGGGCCTTGTCAATGTTCGTATGTTTGCTTAGGACTTGCGGTGCACTTTCATACATTTGTTAGGCGCTAGGGATGTTGTGCGTGTTGGCCTTCCGCCCTGATGCTGTGGTTCTCGTTGCATTGTTTCCGCCGCGGACGTGGATGGCTGTGAGTTCCGTTGTACGGGCGGATTTATCCTAATTGCGGCCACGGAGTATTCTCAGGGATGGCGGTACATGTTTTATTTTCCGCGGTCATTTCCGTCCGCGGCAGTGGTTGTTCATTGGACTCCGTCCGCCGCGGACGGACTTGGTTGTGTTCCGTCCACCGCGGACGGTGTTGGTTGTGTTCCGTCCGCCGCGGTCGGAGTTTCGTGACATGAATATCCTAATCCCAACCGCGGTTTCTCCGCGGCGCTGCCGGGAGTAAAATTTCCCCCACCATGGCGGACAGTACCCATTTCCGTCCGCCATCCTAATCGGCCCCTATATCTTTAACTCTTCCCTGGGTCTAGCCCCCTCGATGCAGTTGAAATACCAGAAGGAAGTGTGATCTTGACACACTTCAGGTATGTGCAAACCCAAATACCTAATAGCGTGTCTTGTGACCCATACCCTCAGTAGCTCTGTATGATCTAAGAGCACGAACGCTGAAGACGGCGTTTTTAAGGTTGTAAGCGCATGGGCACACACTTCGTGAGCGCATTATAGTGTACACGGATTTGGTAACACAATGACTTTGCATGACCAGTAATTAGTATACCAATACCGCATTTGTCGGGGTTTGGACACTTTTTGCATGCAACAAGTTTGTGGAAAAAGAGAGAGTTGACACTGCCATTTACATAGGGGCTTGTAAAGTATTGCCATTTTTTAAGTTGCCACAAAATCTCTTTAGAGATAGTAGTCAAGTACTACTTTATGTGTCTCCCCTCACCTTAACCCATGTATGTTTTTCTGCCAATATCTGTATTATTTATTGCAGGTACATTGAGACCTCAAAGAGAAGAAACAGGTTGATAATTTTCCTTCTCTCACACTTGTTTGCAATAATATTGTAAACTTGCACCACTTTCACATATCACGTTTGGTCCTGAAGAAAGCACATAAGTCTGAATATCGGCAGATGGGGCTGAAACATGTCGGCCATTTTTATTCTCACTAATTGCTAGTTCGTTCTGAATTCCTAATATTTTCAAAGAACGCACTTCTTTACCATTCCTCAAAAGGGGCTTCCCGAATCCAGACCTAATAAAATCAAGTATCTGGCTGAACGGGTATTTTAAACTGAACACTGTCCACATCACTGGATCACTACCGTTTTTAACCATTGGTAAGATCCTCCTGGTGGAGGCTGCATACCAAAAACTAATCCTATGATTATGCACACACGTGTATTAATAGCGGAGAATCAAAATATACCGCTACCACGACTTCCCAACACGTGCATGAGGGTTTTTATTCTAGACACTTCGCCTACTTCCTGCATACCCTGGTTCATGCAGGACAAGTGATCCTTCTCCATTGATTAGTTGCATTGAATACAGGAAACTGAAGGATCAGTATTTCCTCCTCCCTCCTTTGATTAGTAAACTTTTAAGAGTGCCTTTATCTATGACATCTCCTACTTTGGAGATTCCTATAATGTCCAATTCTCCGACACTCCGTAGCTTATTCATTTTCCTTAGACAAGTCCTTCCCAAATTGGCGTTTCCTTAGTGATTCTGCGATCCCAACCCATCGCTTTGGTTGCCCCGCCATGCCTCTATAGTAGTTTGTGTGGCTGGGAGCAGTGTTCTGGATCCCTTACCTCCATAGAGATAATACAGGAATGTTTGGGGGAGTAGAGTTTCCCGCTCTAGTCTAAATGTGGGTGATTGCCAATTACATGTATCCAGTTGTTAATAGAGGTTAAATGGTCTGCCCAATAATATGCTTCTACATACGGGAGTGCCATTATATTGATTGTGTTGCACTGTGTGTAGTGCAATTCTCGGTTGTTTCCCCAACACCAGGAGCGAGAGCAGTTCAGCCTCTATTTTACAAAATGTTATTCACGGGTGGGGTTTGTAGGTATTGGGTAGAGTATTTAGGAATTGCAGCAAGGTCATCATTTTAACATTGCCCCTCGTCCCATTATCATCATGGCCAGTGCTTTCCATCTCTGGGCATGTTCTCTAAATTTTGTCAGTATTCGTTTAATATTATTTTGACGACACAGACCACTGTACGTAGTGAGACATATTCCTAAGTATGTAAAACCTTTTGCCGCTACCTGGAGGTCCGTTGGGGGCCATTCCGTCACCCGGCCCGTACTATATATCACTGATTTGTGCCAGTTTATCTTATATCCTGACTGTTTTCCAAATATATCTATTGTCTGGAACAGAGTGAGGATTGTGGGATCAGGTTGTGTAACAAATAGGAGAATGTCCCACAAATTGGAGAATGTCATCCGCATTGAGGGAAATGTTCTCCTCCAGCGTATCTTCTAGACTTATCCTAAAACCCTGCATCCCTGAATGTTGCTTGATCCGGCAGGCTAAGTTCTCCATCGTCAGAGACAACAGTAGGGGGGATAAGGGGCTTCCCTGTCTTGTACCACGCCCTATGTGAAAATCCCTGGAAGTTCGCCTGTTCGCTCGTACTGTTGCTCTAGGAGAGTTATATAATAGAGCCACCCATTTCCTAAACTTTGATCCCAGACCAAATTTAGTCAAGACAGCCTCTAGAAAGGGTCAATGAACAGTGTTTAACTTCTTCTCTACATCCAGGGATAATAGCAGATGCATTAATGTCGTTATGACACTGCATAGTCTTGTGGATAGGATGGTCGCCAGTATGTTCACCTCCATGTAAGAAGAGAGATTGGGCAATAGGATTTGAATCTGTCTTTTGGTTTCCCTTTTTTATGTATCAGTATGATTGTGCCAAGCACAGGTCCAGCAGAAGGATGCCCTCGCTGTATGTGTCTTGGAAAAGGGTCAATAGGTGGGGAGTTCAGAGCATCTCTTGTAAAATTTGGCTGGTAAGCCATTTGGTCCTGGGGTCTTCACAGGGCGTACTTTGGTAATGGCTTCTTTCACTTCAGTAATGGAGATATCCTCCTCCAGCCCAAGCCTGCAAGTATCGTCTAGTGTCGGGATAGGCACTTCAGCCAAATAAGCTATGATTTCAGATGGGTTGCTGAGGGGGCAGTTTTCATAAAACTCCCTATAATATGTAGCAAATATCCCCACTATTTGAACATTGTTAGAATAAGTCAAACCCTGTACGTCTGTAATACCATTTACCCATCTGGTTTCAACTTCCTTTCTGCTAAACCAGGATAGGATTTTTTTTTTTTTTTTTAAACTTTATTATGCAAAGCAAATACGATACAAGTATGGGCCTACAACCACAGGGGCCGGCCGCTAGAGTATCTTAAGCACGTTAGAACATCAGAAAGTATCGATCGATGGCCCAGAGGCCCGGTTACATACAGGATTAAAGGCTCTGCAACCTACGATGAACTAAGGATATCATCATTTTCCTTTTTAGAAAAACACAAAAGAAACAAACAAACAAACAAAGCTCAAGGCGGGGACCACGGTAAACGAAGCCTGCTCCAACAGGGGGGACCCACGGTAAGGATAAAAGACCAGGAGATTGACAGAAGCCGCCGGGGGTGGGTCAGTGGGGAGGTAGGTGAATCAGGAGAGGAATAGAGTCATCCAGGAATGTCGGATCAGGGAGACGGAGAAATATCCAGAGTGTCATCGAGTGGTGGTGTGCAATTGTTTCCTCGATAGGCATTCCATTGACTCCAGATTTTAATCCACGCCTTAGGTTTGCCCCTAGCCAAATACACGGTCTTTTCCCGAAACACACACCAATCCATACTCTCTTTCCACACTGACACTGTGGGGGCCCGACGGGAACCCCACCGCTGTGCGATGTCTCTTTTCGCAATCATGTTCCCGAGGGCCGCCCACCGGGTCTGGGCGACGCTGTAATCATTCGGCTCCCACACATTCAACAGACATCTCCGAGCCTCAGGCAGCAGAGCAACCCCGGTAACACACTCCATTACTGCATGCACACGAGTCCAATATGCAACCACATCCCGGCACTCCCAAATGATATGAAGGAAAGTGGCACTCAAACCACACCCGCGTTTAAACAACCCATCCGAGGAAAAGCCCATGGCAACCAATCGAGGACCAGTAACATAAACTCGATGAAGAATTTTAAGTTGGACGAGATAGAGAGTGGCCGGAATGGCGACCTCTTTCGGGGAAGACACAGCTGACTGCCAGTCTTCGTCATCCAACTCCAGCCCATCCCCAGTCCAGGCCACCCTGAGACGCACAAGAAGATCAGCCCGAACGTTGATCAATTTCCTATATATTAGCAATATCGTACTATCGGGCAAATGACCATCGAGTATACGGTCCTCAAGCGGGGAGGACTCGGGAACATCAGTGCCAGCGGCGAAGACCGACATCAGGGCATGGCGAATCTGTGCGTAGCGGAAAAACTCTCTATCACTCAAATCATACTCACTCTGAAGGACCGCAAAGGACTTAACCGCGCCCTTCACCCAGAGGTCACCCACTCTGCTTATACCTATCATGTCCCACTTCTCAAAACCCCTCGATGTCCAGAGGCTTCACAGTTTTTCGGATGCATACAAAGGGGTAGCTCGTGTCAATCGATCGGACCATCCCATGGCCGCTTTCGCATCCTTCCACACACGCACCGCAATTCTAGTTGGTCCGGTCAAATCACTCCCTGCCGCCTGAGAGTAGAGTGCCCTATTGTAGTCACCACCCGGCAATTGATGCCTGTCCATCTCGAAAGCAGGATTCGGACTGGGGGCATACATTGATTGATGGCGGACAGCTGGGAGGCCCAATAATACCGCCTGATATCCGGGAGCGCAATGCCCCCGTCATACCAGGGGAGAGTCAGTTTTACGAGGGCAATTTGCGCACGGCCGTCCCAAATTAGCCGTCTCTGCAAGCCCTCCACCTCCCGAAAATAGCTCACTGGAATGACGTCGAACGAATTCTGGAGTGCATACAGAAATCGAGGTAGAGACATCATTTTAAAAAGTGCAGCGTGGCCGAGTGGCGACAACGGCAGCCTACGCCACCGGGCCATGTCTAGTCTCAACCGACGGAGAGGAGGAAGGAGATTATGTTCATAGCTGGCAGCCGGATCCAGCGATATAAAAATTACTAAGTACCGGAAACCGGAATGAGAAATTTGAATGAGAAATCTACTTGGCAACAAGGGAAGGCCGCCCGAGATGACGTATACACAGGATTTCGACCAATTTATAATCAATCCGGAATTCTTGCCGAACGAGGAAAGGACATCAAACAGGACGTTGAGAGACTTACGAGGAGAAGTAAGATACAAAAGAATATCGTCTGCATACAACGAAACTCGGTCCTCAAAATCGGGGGACCACCGGATGCCCTTTATCGTCGACTCCCATCGAAGCCAGGCCGCAAGCGGTTCTAAAGCCAGAGCAAAGAGAAGGGGAGACAGCGGGCACCCCTGTCTGGTACCTCTCCCGAGAACGAAGGGCGCGGACACACGACCGTTGACAACAACCTGCGCCAACGGGTCCCTGTATAAGAGCTGCACCCATCCGATAAATTCCGAACCAAAACCGAATTTCGCAAGGGCTGCCCAAAGATAAGGCCATTCAATCGTATCAAAGGCCATCGTGGCATCCAGAGAGGCCAAGATGGCCGGCTCCGAAAAGACCCTGCTCTCGCGAGAACACCATGCAGCCGCCTCAGATTGAGGGCAGTGTTACGATGCGGTATAAAACCGGATTGATCCGGATGGATCAGGTCACAGATAACAGAGAGCAAACGGTTCGCGAGAACCTTAGCATGAACCTTAGGCTCAGCGTTCGACAGGGAGATGGGCCTGTATGATGCGCAATGGTCCCGAGGCTTGCCCTCCTTAGGAATGACCATGATCGTTGCCAGACGCTGGTCACAAGGGAGAGTGCCCAGGTCACGCGACTCCAGAAACATATCACGGAGATATGGAGCGACTCTATCAGGTCGCAGTTTGTACAGTTCAATAGGCAAGCCGTTCGGGCCCATAGCCTTGCCCGAACGGAGAGAACGAATCGCGGTCGCAATCTCATCCACAGACAGCGGGGCATCCATGCACTTCCGATCCTCCTCAGAAAGGCGAGGCAACGCGATGTCACGCAACAATGAATGGGAGTCTTCTTCATCCCTAACAGACACCGGAGAGTACACACCACGAAAATAATCCGCGAAACACTCCACTATCTCACATGGATCAGTCACACTCACACCATCGAAAGTCTGAATCACAGGCACCACACGACTCGCCCTCTCCCTCTTGTCAAGCCATGCAATCAGTTTACCCGCTTTATCCCCGACACCATACAGTTTACCCTGCATCTCCCGCCACATCGACTTGGCAGCATCAGTAACAAGAGACTTATAATCCAGCTGCTTCAGGGCAAGGGCATGGAGTCTATCCTGGGTGACACCGGATTCTAGGTCAGCCTCCAATTCCAATATTTCATCCTCAAGACACACCACCTCCTGATTCCTAACTTTCTTGGTTTCCGCAATTAAGGATAGGGCCTTTTCATGGATAACAGTCTTAAAGGCCTCCCATAATGAAACAGAGGAAGAAACAGACCCCTCATTCTCCAGGAAATAGTGGTCCAGGGACTTTACCAAACTGTGACGGGTATTGGGATTACGCAAGTGCCAAGGGTTGATAGGGGGCACCCGTCCCTCCACATTCTCCACTTGCAAAAAAAAATAAAAAAAAAAATATATATATATATATATATATATATATTTTTTTTTTTTTACTGTGCCTTTTCACACTTGTTTCTGCCAATGTAAAGCGCTCCGATACCCTCGGGTCTGGCCAGCGCTATAGAAAACTTCAAAAATAAATAAAATAAAAAATAAAAATAAAATTCGTCCCAGTATCCATACAGAACCACAATGGGGAGTGATCGGAAATGCCCCGAGCCAAGTGTCTGATTTCCCTGACAGAGGAGGATTGGACAGCGGGCATGAGAATGTAATCAAGTCTGGAAAGACTCCCATGGGCCCCAGAGTGAAAGGTGTACTGACTCTGTGTCGGGTGCATCAGTCTCCAGCAGTCCACCAGACCAAAAGTGTCCAGGAACCCACTAAGCCATGACTGAGAGTTAGAAATATCCCTGGGGGGGTGACGATCCAAAGTGCCCGAAAGTACCGCATTGAAGTCCCCACCCATAAGGAGGATACTTTCAGGGAGCTCCAGTAACAAACGGCCAACATCTGAGAAGGTAGAAGTCTGGAGACCCGGTGGAACGTACACAGTGAGCAAAGTAAGGGACTTACCCTCCCACCTACCGGTGAGGGCGGCGTAGCGCCCTCTGCCGTTGCGGATCACTTGTTGTTTTTTGCAATTGCCGCCCTAAGTGCGCTGGGGATGCCCAGACGTGGGTCCCAGGCACTCCACACCACTTGGAGTCAAGCTAGCCGGGCTGAAGAGAGGTGTTACCTCGAAACCGGTCCGGTCCTCGGATGCTTGATTCCGGTCTGGGAAAGATATGGCTGTTGTAGTTCGGACTGGACTGTTCCCATGGGGCAACAGGGTCAGAGCTGATTTGCATAAAGCCATTATCTGACCCAGGGTGGTGTGGAGTGCAAAAAAACGATGGATTTGGGCCCAGATCTTTTGACTGGGGGAGTGTGTGACATTGATCCACATTCAGTCCATCACTTGTTGTTTTTTGCAATTGCCGCCCTAAGTGCGCTGGGGATGCCCAGACGTGGGTCCCAGGCACTCCACACCACTTGGAGTCAAGCTAGCCAGGCTGAAGAGAGGTGTTACCTCGAAACCGGTCCGGTCCTCGGATGCTTGATTCCGGTCTGGGAAAAATATGGCTGTTGTAGTTCGGACTGGACTGTTCCCATGGGGCAACAGGGTCAGAGCTGATTTGCATAAAGCCATTATCTGACCCAGGGTGGTGTGGAGTGCAAAAAAACGATGGATTTGGGCCCAGATCTTTTGACTGGGGGAGTGTGTGACATTGATCCACATTCAGTCCATCACTTGTTGTTTTTTGCAGTCGCGGATTACATCATCAATCTCGAAAGGGAGAGAAGATCGAACCAAGATACCCACCCCTCTAGAACCAGTGGTAAATCCGGAGTGTGCAACCAGTCGATAACCCCACCTATTCATAGCCTGACACATATTTCCCACCAAATGCGTCTCCTGCAAAAGTACCACGTCAGGAGACAAGCGACGCAGATATTGCAGCACCACACCCCGTTTGATGCGGTCGCCCAACCCGTTAACATTCCAAGACAATAACCTCAACCCACTACCCCCCATCCCAACAGATAATGCATGAGTCACCCCACAAAGAGCAGAACATTCGAAGCTTGAAAGAAAGCAATACGTCGCCTTGAGAAAAAAAAAACAAATTCACAAACACCCCTTCCCACCCCGACCAACTCCCGTTACAACTCCCCCCTCCCTGCACCCCTGCAATAGACTAAATAGCCACCCCAACATGCAGTGTGCCTGTCGCCCTAACAGTCCCAATCTACAAAAAGACCCCAGAGGAGGAAAGAGGCCCTTCTCCCCGCCACCCTAAGTAGAACAGCAACGAGAAACATACATAGAAAGGCTCAGAATCCAGCCGACCAATGTCAAGTATCGGAAATTAGGGCCGAGTCATCAGTGTTAGCGAGGCTCACCACCCTCGGCACCACCGGGGTGCTCAGTGCAATCGCTCCGGTCAGGCAGTGAGTCCAGCCAGTCACTCACAGGTTCCGGTCGATCAAAGAAAAGTGTCCATTCCTCATACTCCACACGAAGCCTAGTTGGGAAAAGCATTGCGTATTTCAGGCCCAGGTCTGGAAGACGTCGCTTTACCCCCTGGAAACTCATCCTTTGCCTCTGGACGAGTTGAGTAAAGTCCGGGTAAAAGTTGACTGTAGAGTTCTCGAATTTCACCGGGCCGTTCACCCTCGAAGCCTGCAGGATAGCATCACCGTCTCTAAAGTGAAAAAGCTTTGCGATGATAGGCCTCGGAGGGGCGCCCAGTTTAGGCTTGCCACCCGGAACTCGATGGGCGCGCTCCACTGCAAAGAACTTGCTCAGTCCAGAAGGGGCAAGATGGTTCAGGACAAGATTCTCAACCAGGAGATCCGTCGGGAGATCCTTGGAATTCTCCGGAACACCTATGACGCGAATGTTATTGCCCCTTGCCCTGCTTTCAAAATCCTCCAACCGTTGAGACAGGAGATCATTAGCCAATTTCAGGGTGCTAGTCTCGGTCTGTAGCTCAGACACATCGGCCGTGAGGCTAGAAGTCTTCAGGTCCGACGATTCCACCTTCTCGTTGGTTTTAGCTAGGTCGGCTCTGATCAGGGTGACATCGATTTCCACTGTGTTGATTTTACTGGCAAGGGCCTCATACTGTTGACCTATAGTCTCCTTCATACTGGCAATAGCGCCTATGATGTCCTGAAGAGACAGATCCGTAGAGGCGATGGAATCGTCTTTGGGGTCCCCCGAGGGGTGGCCAGCGCCACCAGGAGATCCCCTTAACTAGGATGTATGACATTACAACGCATGCTTTTACATCGCATGCTTTTATTTACAACGCGTTTTTTACAACGCATACCATTACAACGCATAGTGCTTTTAGGCGCTGGATAGTGAATTGTTTAATTTACTATTTAGTATTCCAACTCCAGTCCCCGTGGATAGTAGGGAAGATGTTGGATAGTACATTAAACCCATTCCCCATCCTAGAGCGCCCCCCAGCGCAATGCGTTGTAATGGTTTGCGTTGTAAAAGTTACCTTTAGCTAGGGTATATCGGTCCATAACGTTGGATTGGACCGGGCCCCCTCGGAGGGGCGTCTTAGTCTTCCGTTACTCGGCATCGATCCTGACAGCCATGCTGGAAGACGCACCCCGGAGGGACCCATGAGACCTGGTAAAAATGGCCGCTAGCGGGCAAGGCAACAACAGTCCACTAATACAGGCCCGCGTGGCCGAGGCAAAGTCACAGCCTGACCAAACTGCATAAGACGCAGAGGCACACTTCAACTGAGCCAGCTGGACCCCAATGGGAACTGCCCCGCAGTTCGACGGTGCCAGAAATCGATAGCGAAACTGAAAGTTGAAGTAGGGCTACTGGGGGAAGACCCCTCCGCCGATGTTGTTCAACTCCGTCCCGGCGTTACAATCCACCAAGACCCCGGCTCACCGCCAGGTGGGCCTCAAAAGTTCAAGACAACGTAGTTTCAGTTCCCAAAGTCCAATTAAAAATTTGAAAAGAGTTATGGTATCAGATAAGGTTCCACTGCAATAAGCCGTTCAAAAATTCAGGATTTCATCAGGATGAAATGCGAAGAGTGGCGAGGGTCCGGGGAGCTCTGTGCTCACGCGGCCATCACAGACGCTCACGTAGCTCCTCCCCTCCAGGCTAGGAATTTTGATGCTTTGTCTCCCACTTCATAGAGATGGTGAAGGGCCTGTGCTCTGGTGGCTTCCCAGGCCATATCTTTATATTCTTGTCTTAGTGCACAAACTGTCTGGTGGCTATGGGAACCGTATTTGTGATGCCATGTTCCTCTAGAGCCAGGATTCATTTCTCTGGTTTCGCCTGGTCTTCATGCTCCTTCCTCTTCTCCCATGCTATACTAGTTTGGGCCGTGTCTCTCAGGAATGTTTTGTATGCCTCCAACAGTGTGACTATTGATTCTACAGTGCCTATATTTTCTGTAAAGAAAACATCTGCATCCACCCTAATGCCTCCTAGTATGTTCCCCTTTTGTAGGCCCCATGCATTGAATCTCAATTGTGGGTGCAAATCTCGGTTTCTACTTCCTATTTGTGTGAATAGTGGGGAATGGTCGGACAGTCCCCTGCCAAGATACTCTGCTTTACTAATCTCAACCAAATCCCCCCTGGGGATGAAGATGTAGTCTAATCTGGAGTTGACCTTGTGCGCCTGTCATGTCCTTTAGGCTAGTTCTGTCATGTATACCCCTATTACATACATTCGTCCCATCCACACTACACCAGGCTCTTAGCATTCTATCATAATCCCTGTATCTGGCGTATGTAAACATGTTCCCAGGCACTGCAGAATTATGCTATATAAGGGTCACCACTTTTTTCATCCTAGGCCAACAGCCAGCTGTGCATGGTCGCATTTGTTTAGAAAAGTGTTGGCGATTGTTTTGAAAACATTTACCATGATTGTTTTAAAAACATATGGATTCTAGAAAAAACTCGAGAGTGACCACTTTAGTATAAAAAACCCTCACTCCCCCCTACAAATTAGAGGAGAATTCCTTCCAAACTGACATGAGGTCCTGCATGCTGAATCTTCAACACGCAGCGGTCTGACAGCCCTTGCAGGATGTCATCCTCGTAGCAGAGACAGGGTCCTTGATTCCGAACCATCAGGTGAGGGGCCGGTTTCTTCCCTAGGGGATTCTTGGCTACAGATATACATAAACACACATATACATGCTACACATGCAGATCTAGGTACATTTGAAGGAAGTGGCCCTTAGGGGCCACCCGGGTTACTTACAACCACCTGCTATGCCTTCCCAAGTAATTAATAGTCTGTCAGACAGTAGAGAATACAAACATACATTTTATTAGCAATACTCTACAGAGGAGTCCAAACTGACCTGCATCCTAAGATGTCTGTCAAGGGACTGACCGCCTAACAGCCTATAACACGTAATGATTCTTCCCAAGAGCCTCCAATCATGCTCCCAGTGGAAAGTTACCGGCCTGGGCCAAACATGAACAAAGAGGGCACAGATGGATGAGCTACCACCTGTCAGATGGGTACCTAAGGTTACCATGCTGAGCCTCAGCTTCTCCTAACGTGGGAACAGAACTGCACACTCTGATAAGTACGCGAGGGCAGAATGGCCTATTCATTAGTAAGTCGAGAAACAGCCTTGAACAGAAGAGAAAATAATAACTAAATCCCGTGTTCTGCTGAGGCAAACAATACTAGTAATGAGGCCTAGTTCAGGCACTGTCTAAGCAGCCTAATAGGGATTACGAAATACAAAATGGAGTTGCACTCGCTAACTGAAGCCTGCACATTACGGGGATAACTCAGTGGGCTGCATAACGTGAATACAATTGGTGTCTATTTAGCCACACACTGCTAACCTAATATAGCATGAAACGAGTGCATTGCAGGAATGGGATTTTCAAATTCAAAACATTTAGGCAAATTACCTAGGGCGCGCATTTTAGGGATATGCAAGTGCTACTGTTTTTATCTGAACTGTTTATGTTCATCTTATTAGCACAATGGTAGAAATGTATCTACTATTTACTATTTTGGTACTAGCAATCGCTTTTATATGCTACTGTGTCCTGATTGTCGCAGTACATGCTTTACACAAGACTGTCGCTGAACCAATAAATACTTATTGAAACATCCTAATTGCCAACCTGTGTATTTTCTGAGAGTAAGCAAGCACGAGTGTCTGAGCGAAACGTAATGTACTGTTTTCGACAATCTTTGAGGAATCAGGGTTGTCATGTTCAGTGGTTGCCAGAGACTACCTATACCACTGTAGAATATAGGGGGTGGGAGTGGCACTGTAGAGCTAGCTGGTCTAACGTCTGACAGATCCGGTGGGGGTATCCAGAAGCGTTTGGGACACCAAGCCCTCAGTTTAGGTCATCAAAACTCGCATGTCCTGGGGAACTCCTAGGAACTACACAACACGCCCCTGAGAAGTACGAGTATTGTTTGGACTGTGGGTTGTATTGTCTCCATACATCTGTCATGCCCATCGTGTCTGTGACGCATGCCAGAGGGGTAGTTGCGGATGACTTGTTTTACCCCCATACGGTCCATGGGTATGTGCATGACATCGTTGAAGTGACCTCCTATCACATGAAGTGAGGTTGGGAAATCCAGAAGGATCTCTGTCAAATTGGTCAATGTTTATGCTTGTGTCTTAGGTGGGGCATACACACAGATAAGGGTTAATTTGCGTGTACCCCATAGCCCTGTCACTCCCACATATGTGCCTTTTGGATCCATCCATGTATGTGATAGATGGAAGGGGGCGATTTTTGATCAGTATCGCCACTCCCCCAGATCCAGATGTGTAGTTCGCATGTGCCAATACTACATAGGCTCCTCTGCCAAGGAATCCGCATCTCTTACCCTGCAATTGCGTCTCTTGGAGTAGTACTATATCTGGGTGCATTTGTTGAATGTATCTTGTGACCAGTCCCCATATAATCCTATCCCCAAGGCCATTCACATTCCATGTTAATATGGTGAGAGGGTGATTGTCTTTGGGGGCCTTCATATTCCTGAGTCTGTCCAATGGGTAATGGAGGTGTATGTATTATTACTCCCTGACTTAGCAGTTTTCTTTGTGGTGGCCACACTGAGATCCGTGCGATGAAACTGAACCATAAACATAACTGTCCAATTCCCTTCCGAACTAACGCCCACCTATACTCCCGCATTCCCCCTTATCACACTCGTCCCCATTCTCCTGGACCAATTTGTGTATATGAGGAGAAGGAGAGGTCTGTTGCCCACCCCCCGCTTTAAACTTACACTATGAGTTCAAAACTCCCAGAGCGTTGGATTTAGTATATGAAAAATGTAAAAGAGTGTCTCAGGCCCTGTCGGAGTATAGTTCCAGGAGATTTTTGGGGCATGGCTTGCATGTCCATTTCTCCTGTGTCCAGATCTTGTGGCAGTTCCTTGGCTCCTTCAGATTGAGTTGGGTGAGTCTTCTTGTGCTGAGCGTTTTTGTGTCTCTGTATCTTGCTCCAGGGCCGCTATTTTGATTGGTAGCGGGTGCGGGCCTCATCCCCTGATGATAGCTCTCTACTTTGTCACTCTGTTAGAGATTCCCTCTGGTTTTCTCCATTCGCAGCTTTAAGTGTCTTTCTGTTCGCAGGATCCCTTGGCGCTGGGTTTCTCCGTCTGTGTCTCACAGGTCTCCGGATTGTGTATGGGGTTGCCCCCATCATTTAAATTCCTTTTCTTTTCCAGCAGTCTTTTGGATCTGTAGTTTGTTTTGTGGGTTGCATCCCCTTCTTTTTGTGACCTCCCAAGTGGCTGAAGGATTGGTTGTTTTTCAACACAGGACCATGCCTCTTCTGGTGATTGGAAGAAGCAGGCCTTTCCCATGAATATAACTTTGAGTTTTGCCGGAAGCTGTAGCATATATTGGATTTGATGTGCCCTGAGCTTTGCTTTTATAGAGTCAAAGGTTCGTCTTTGGACCTGGAATTCTCAACTGTAGTCTGGGAATATCATGATTCGCGAGTTGTTGTGTTTAATCTCGCCCAGGCACCTAGCTTCTTTTAGGGTCATGTCTCTGTCTAAATAATTAGGAAATCTTGCTATGGGGTCTGATGGGATGCACCCGGTGGGGGCTTGCCAGTCAGTGTCCTGTGCGCTTGTTCAAATACAAAGCAAGCAAAGAATTTATCAGTTGGGAAAATGTTTTTTAGCCATGAGTTCAAAAATTCTGGGACATTAGTTCCTTCAACCCCTTCCTGTAAACCCATAAAGCGTAGGTTGTTTCTGCGTGCCCTATTTTCAGCATCTTCGATGCGTCCAATGATATCTTTACCAGTCGTCTGTTGTTTCGTTACTCCTTTCCAAAGGTCTTTTATCGCATCCATGTGACTCGGGTTTCTGATTCAGTCACTCTTTCAGAAAGGTTCCAGAGGTCCTGCCGAAGTAATGTGACTTCTGAGCGAACCCTCTCCTATCCCAACTTCCAGTGTGGTCCTGGATGATTGAATCACTTGTAGCAATGTTGCCGTGTCCCTGAGAGACGGCTGTGTTGTTTCAGGAGCCGGACGACCACTTGGGTGTATCGGTCCATCTTTCCTTGTCTAGGGGGTTTGGGATATTTATCTTTGTCCTTAATGACGGGTATATGCACTCTCCTCTCGGAGCGCAGTTAGCTCCCTAGGGCAATAACTGGCCCTCTCAAGACTTTTCCTTTCTGTTGTCTTATGTTTTGTGCATTTATCTTATGCCGCTGTTAGTGCACTATGCTTCCTTTCGTTCTGTTCTGTATGTAACTTGTCCTTGCGTTGACAGTTACAATGGGTCTCAATCTTTTTTTTATATAATTCTTTTTATTGATGACAATATTGATATAGCACATACGCTATTCCATTGCTGCATACAGAGATTGACACCTATACATTGAACATTGCTTTATCCCTACATTTGGTTACATGTTATGCGTACTTCACTACTCCTATCCTCCGTTACTACTCACTAATTGAGAGGGAGGGGAAACTGGGGCGGGTTGAGTCCAACTATTCTCTCTATCTACATTCCACTTGTCCCATATTTGTGTCCACTTCTTGGGACAGCCTGAGATTCATACACTGTCTTTTCCATTAACACACACCAGTCCATATCTTTCTTCCAAGCATTCACCGTTGGTGCCTTTTGCGCCCCCAATGCTCTTGCGATATTACACTTGACTACTACCATTCCCTTCGTTGCCCAGGTTTTTTCTTTACTACTCAAATCAGTAGGTTCCCAAATGTTTAGAAGGCACCTTCTAACCTCTAGTTCCAATTTTGTTCTGAGTACTTCCTCCATGCTGTAGAGCACTTCTACCCAGTTTCTTCTAATGTGCACACATTATGTAGATAATTGTACCCTCCTGGTTACATTGCCATTGTGGTTACACAAAATTCACCCTGTAACCCATTTTGACCAGCACCGGGCCTGAGAGGTATATTCTGTGTAATACTTTGAGATGTACCGGCCTTGAAGAGAGTGCTACTTCTTTAGGGGAGGCCTGGGACTCCTGCCAGTCGTCCTCCTCCAAATCCGCTATATCGTTTTCCCAATTCCTACGGAGTTGCAAAAGGGGGTCGGGATGCACTATTGACTAGTTTCTGATAGGTCAGGGAGATCTCTTTTTGGAACATATGTGGGGAGGACTCCGAGGGAACTTCACCCTTAGGGATAATTGTCTGTAGGGCATGTCTTATCTGCAGGTATCTAAACCTCTCTGTGCCTGCTAATTCATACTCTTGTTGCAGTTGTGGAAAGGGAATTAGTCCCCCCACAACCACATGTCTCCCACTCGAGAGATTCTGATCTTGTCCCAGCGCTCAAAGCCCTTAGTTTTCCTCAGTGTTCCCAATCGTTCTGTATCCTTTAAAGGGGTAGCTTGCATTATCTTCCCTGCCCATTCCAGGCTCCTATTAACTGTGTGGTACACCTCGACCGAGTGCTTAGTTGGCCTGTTAATCTTAGTCTTGTTGGTTTGGAGTAAAGTGCCAGATGTCTCTTGTGTGTGAAGTTGATGGAAGCAGGGTAACATATATGTCACTCATAGTGTTGCAATGTATCATGTCTCAAAGCCAGGCCCTAACAGTCGGTGTTTGTGTTCCGCCCCAATGTAAAGAGATCTGTCGCTTTGAAATGAGCAGAGCTATTGCCGTGAACCTCCTGATGTTCTTTTTTAAAGGTTGAACGTGTCCAAGCCATGCTGTCAGTGGTGCAGGTTGTATAGTTTGTTCTACCATAAGAGATAAATGCTGAAATATCTTTCCCCAGTATGTCTGAACTGGTGCGCGGTGCCATGCCAGATGTGAAAAATCAGGATCTGGAGCCAAGCATCGAGCACAAGCATGTTAGGTGTGAGGATCGATTTTGGGCAGTAATTTCGGGGTTATATAAGCACGGTGTATATATTTAAAATGCAATATTTTGTTGCGATCATCATGAGGCTGATATGTGCAGTGATTAATATCTGCTAACTGTGCTGCCTAGTAATATTTTCTAATGTCAGGGAGTCCTATGCCTCTATTGTACCAACCTCTCACCAGTTTTAGGTTGCTATCCGTTTTGGCTTTCCTACCCAAGGAGCTTCCTTTTTTAGATCGTTGGTTGGGACTGGGTTTGGTGAATCATGCAAAACATATAAGAAGGGTGGCAAGGACATCATTTTAAGTTAAGCAGCTCGGCCCAATAGTGACTACAGAAGAGTTTTCCAGTGTCTTATATCGCTCTTTAACCGATGCAATGGGGTAAGAGCTTAAGGTTGTAATATAATACCAGGTCATTGAAGGTGTATATATCGAGGTATTTAAATCCCTCTGTGGATCTTGCCACCTCATATCTTTTGGGTAGAGGGAGGGACTTCCCCCTCAATACAAAAATGAATGACTTGGATCCAGTTAATTGTGTAGGCCGAGTAGTTTCCAAAATTTGTTAATATGTTGAGGATTCTATGTATCGATGCTTTAGGCGACGCCAGATACAACAGTATGTCGTCTTCATAAAGGGAAATACGATCCTCCCATCCCTCTGACCATCTCAGTCCCCTTATCAATGGGTCTTTTCGCATTTACGAAGCCAGTGGTTCTAACGTCAATGCAAAGACTAGCGGAGACAGGGGACAACCATGCCTCGTCCCTCTTCAGAGAGCAAAAACTGGGGATTTTTTTTATTATTCACCACTACCTGTGCCAGAGGTTTGGTGTATAGAAGTTTAATCCAACTCATGAATTAGGATCAAATCCCATTTTTCCCAGGACTGTGAATAGATAGGACCATTCGATGGTATCAAAAGCCATAGTGGCATTCGGGGACATCACCACTGCTTCTTCCCTTAGAGTGGCTACTCTCCCATTTACCCGTGCAGTCGACGGAGACTCACTGATGCGTTTCTTGCCGGCATAAAGCCTGATTGATTGGGGTGAACCAATTTCGAGATAACCTGTACCAAACCATGACCAGTAGCTTTGCTAAGATCTTGACCTCTGCATTAAGCAATGAGATGGGCTGATTCGAAGAGCATTTGTTTTTGGGCTTACCTTCTTTATGAATTCTTTATGAATGACCACTATCGTTTTATAAATTGGAGTACAATCCCTTTTTAAGCTTGTCACCAAGGCCATTGACATTCCAAGACAGTAATCTAAGTCTATTTTCTATTGGTGGGCCCATTCTTGTTCAAACTGGCTGTTATAACTTCCCCCCTGGTGCCCGGGTGTCCTCTCTTATGCACCAGCGGAACCATGGTTTTGCATCAATCACTGTGCTACTCCATATTTCAAATTTGTCTTTCTCAGTTTTGTCATCCAAACTGTGTTCTAAACATAACAGTTACCAGCAATCCCCCTCCCTGCTCCCCTGCAATCTGGGCTTAAAACTACCAATGTCCCCATCTATGCAGAGTGCCTGTCGCCCAATCCCCAAACCATTCTATAAGCTGTGAGGGGGTGGACTATCTTCTCCTCTGCCTACCACCCTTACACATTTTGGTACATACACTTCAGCTTTGTTACTTTTAACATAATAGATAAAGTCACTTAGCTGGTCTCCAGCTGTAGTCTCTGGTGGTGATACAGTACTGGTTTGCCTTCAAGTGTCTTTGCTGCAGAATCTGCAGCTCCGTTGCATTGATTATCTGTATTGTTCGCTCGTCTGGGACCATTTGTCTTTTGGGAGGGTTCTCCCTCCACTGTCAGGAGTTATTCCCTTTTACAGGTGTCCATCCGTCCAGCCATTCCTGTGCTGACTCTGTGGTGTTGAAAAACCGGGTCCTTCCCTCTGCCTCGAAACGTAGTTTTGCAGGGAACAGCATTGAGTACTTCAGCCCCTTGTCTCTAACCATTTTCTTGATTCCCAGAAAGGAGCGTCTCAGTTTCTGGACATTTACTGTGAAGTTGGGGAAGAAGGTTATCTCACTATTTACATATTTAACCGGAGGGGTTTTGCGGACAATTTGCAACACAAAGTCTCGGTCTCTAAAGTTAGGGAGCCTCAGCAATAGTGGTCGCGGGGGTGCCCCTAGTATCGGCCTTCCAACCAGAATCCTATGTGCTATTTCAACCATAAAAGAGATTAGATAACCCTTCGGTTGTAAGTGTTTAGTGATTAGAGCTTCGCTCGCTTGGGAAACCCATTATTGCAGCGTGACCTTCCTTCATAGTCATCTAGTTTACTTTACATTTTTCTGCTGGTGGCTTGAAGTTCTTTGATATGTTGTTGCATCATTTTGGAGTCCTGGTGGAGGTCAGTGGTAGTCGCTTTCATAGTTTTGACTTTGTTGCTCACCTTTTGAAGGTCCGCTCCTAATGAGCGTTAACTCCATCATGATCGAGTCCATTCTGCTTTCAAGTGACGTTCGTACTCCCGTAATAGTTTCCATGATGTCCTTTAGTGTAGGACCTCCCATTTCCAATCCCGTCCCCGCCGCTGTATCTACTTTAACCTCCTCTTCCGTGTGAGCAGTTTTTTCCATTGTGTATCTTTGCAGCTTGGTTTGGTGCATACCGTTAGTGCCCCAGACATCCTTTTTGGCATTAATGTTATGAGCAAGGGTGGGAGGAACCTCCTGCTAAGTAGCGTCTAGGCCCACTAGGATATAGCCCACCGCCTGCCTGTGGCCATGACACCTCATCCGGCCTGTCGAGGTTCTCCCAGGAGGGCCGTTATTGGTCTTGGGCAACCATCAAAGGGTCTCCCCGCCTCCACCATCGTGCTCTCACTTCTTTCAGGAGTCTATTCCAGGGCACTGCTCTTTGTTTGTGGGTTATGATGGTATATTATGTTTTGTCTGGTGGCACACTGATACCAGTGTGCGGTATACCAGTTGTGTATTCAGGCCTCTTTCGCTACCAAGCCTTTCTTAGTTTTATTTTAGTTGTCTCCGGGTGGGAGGGGGCTTCAAAGGCCTGGGTACAGGCTCTAGCCTCAGACCGCAACAGCCTCTCCTCCCTCTGCTGGACTCTGGGTCTGGAGGGGGCCCCAAATGTAAGCTATGATCTCAGTCTCGCTTCTTAGGGCCAGGATGGAACCGCTTGTTTTGTTATCTTGTTCGGATGTTTTAAAATCATCACAGAGCTTGCTACAATGGGTGGGTTTTCAGTGTAGGCTCCGGGGCCTCGTCAGGTTTTTCCAGGTTGCTTTCCGTTTGTGGGCACAGTTCTACACCATCCTGGGAGAGGGCTGTAGGGTGTCTTGGTCACTTTTCCTTGGTTCTGTCAGGGTCCTACCCCTTCAGGGAGCCCCCCTTTGGGGCCCAGGAACATGTAGGCCCATGCATCCAGCAGAGGCTTCGGTAGATTCACGTTGGCCCCTTTTGCCTGCTCAATTAGTAGGGGTGGGCGGACATTTCCATTCCACCCACGGAATGGGCGGAGATTTGTCCCTTCCACCTTCCACAAATAAGGCGGAGAAACAAGGCAAATCTCCGCACACTCGGGGCGGAACAGAAGTGGGCCGCCCGCCTCCTGCCTGCCTCCCGCCCATAATATTAAACATTTATTAAAGCCTTAAATAGGATTTAATAACCATTACCTTATTGCGGGGTCATCTTCCTGGTCTATCGTGCCTTCTTCTTGAAACTGCGCATGCACGGGAGCCTGCGCATGCTCATTCCTGGCGAGGAATGCGCTTGTGCAGGCTCCCGCGCACTTCCACTTTTGCGGCTGTGCCACTTTCACGGCCGCGCGGCCAATGTTTGTTATTCCTCTGAAGTAGGCCAGGCATGTTCTGAAACTAAAGAAAAATGTTTTTAGAATGCCTTATGCTGGGCTGCAGGGTTACCTTCAAGCAGAACCGACTCATGCACCAATTGCCCTAATTATTGTTCTCATTTCAATGAGGGTTTGTGTATGGAATATTTTCTTAACACACATTTTTTTTATCTGATAATTTAGGAGATAATCACTTTTTATCGAACAGACTTTTTAAGTGCCCGGTGCCTTTTTGGCTAATCGACACTATGCAATAATTGCCAGGATAAACAGAATGCCATACTTCCAGTTCTAGATTTGAGTACAAAAAGGTTTAAATGTTTGCCAATGCTCATGCAATCACAGAAATAATCTAATAAAAAGCAGTCTAGAGACAAAGGATGTTGCTCCCCCCCTTTGACTGACCTCTATATCCATGGACATTTGATTTGGCAGCAGTTAGCCTGATCATTAAAAAGTTCCATTGGGAATGCAGATCCCACAGATCGTGTCTTTACTGTGTACATATGTAAATGTATGTCTGGTATTTTCGTTGGCTGAGTTAGTGCTTTTGCTTTTTGAATGTAGAAGCACCGCGTGGACATGGATTTATTAAATGGTATTGTGTACTTTGTGGAGTTCCAATTTGTAACGCACACCCCTCCCTGAATTAGCCTTGATCTGCTCCACTTTGCTACTCTGATGAGTAAGTACTACAGGGCTCAACTTGTTGATCTGTTTGGATCTATTCATGAGAGTGCCTTAGGACACCAGATGTAAACTGTCACAGGAACCACTGACATCTCTTGGGCCCCGAACCAGTTCCCACATGAACTGCAATTGAGGTGCATTGTTATCACCCACTGCCCCAAAGTCCTTTTCTGTGGAACCTCAAGCACCAAGCTTCAGTTCCTTTCGCTGCTTAAACAAGCATTGTCATAGCCAATAAGTCTTGCCTTTGGGACCTTATAAGTGTTTAGCCATGAAACAGTTGATGTTGTTGCACCAAGGATATTGTGCTGCATAACTAAATACTTATAAGGTCCCAAAAGCGAGACCTATTGGCTATGCCAATGCTTGTTTTTAGGATGCCCGGGGGCCCCGGGTCGATTTTTAATCCCAAACCAACCCTGCCCCATGCCCGTGGGTGTGTCCTGTTTCACGGCTGTGTGGTGGGGCAGCCCTCTCGCCCGCATTCTTCTCTTTCAGTCAGGGGAAGCTGTGGCTAGTGTCCTGTCTACGCTGCCTTTTTTGCGCTCTCCTCGCTAATACGGCCTGTCTCATCTTTGGTCTAATCGGTGCCTCCGGCAGGACTCCCTATTCCCCCTCTATGGCTCTAGGCGAGATTCTCTGCACCAGCGGCCGATGTAGGGAACAGTGGATTCCTCCTCTCTCCCATTCCAGACCGCCCGGCCTTGGGCCCATTTAGCGGGCGCAGGATGGACTTTTTTTTCGCCCTCTCACCGGGCAGGCCGCAATCCCTCCGTCGGGACCTAGCTCTCTCCTCTGCAATGTTTCGGGCGGGCCCTATGGTCCCCCAGGGCCGGGATTCACGCCCTTCACCGTGTAATCTTGGCACAGGGGTCACCCGCTAGAATTGTTCGACCAGGCCCAGAGGGGCTCAGTGTCTTCTCTGCTCTCGGACTCAGACTGGCTTAGAGCAGAGTTCTCTTGGTTATGTCAGCGCACAACCCCTCGCCTTTTTAGGTTTTGCCTAGCGAAAGCTGCGCTCTGCGCAGCTTTTTCGCGCAGGCGAAATCCTGTTGAGAACTGTAGGGTGCTTTGGGTCGGCCCTCGTCATTGATTGGCTGGCTCCGTAAACGGAGCCTTGCCATTGGACGAGGGGCCTGTCCGTCAATGCCGGACCAGACACGGGGGCGTTCCTGACATTCTTTGCCTTTTGCCGACGTCACGCGACGCCGGGAACGCCCCCGAGTCTGGTCCGGCATTGCCGGGACCTGCGTTTGCTGAAGTGTCGGGTTTCTTTGCTGTGGCGGAACAAATTGCAGGTAAGCGATGGTGTCTTTTGTAATCTAAATGACTGTATTTTTTGAATGCCCCATCCGAAATGTTTAATCACGTATTTTTTTTTGTTCTCTGCAGCTATTTTGCGACGGCCCGGTGGGGGGAACAATTTCCGGTCGGGATCCTTGGCTCGCTGTCTGTCTCCGTCTCCGTGCTCCAAGGGATTAGTGTCGGGTTTCTTTGCTGTGGCGGAACAAATTGCAGGTAAGCGATGGTGTCTTTTGTAATATAAATGACTGTATTTTTTGAATGCCCCATCCGAAATGTTTAATCACGTATTTTTTTTTGTTCTCTGCAGCTATTTTGCGACGGCCCGGTGGGGGGAACAATTTCCGGTCGGGATCCTTGGCTCGCTGTCTGTCTCCGTCTCCGTGCTCCAAGGGATTTCTTGCAGGTAAGCGATGGTGTCTTTTGTAATCTAAATGACTGTATTTTTTGAATGCCCCATCCGAAATGTTTAATCACGTATTTTTTTTTGTTCTCTGCAGCTATTTTGCGACGGCCCGGTGGGGGGAACAATTTCCGGTCGGGATCCTTGGCTCGCTGTCTGTCTCCGTCTCCGTGCTCCAAGGGATTTCTTGCAGGTAAGCGATGGTGTCTTTTGTAATATAAATGACTGTATTTTTTGAATGCCCCATCCGAAATGTTTAATCACGTATTTTTTTTTGTTTTTCTCTTCAGGTTGCCGGGACCTGCCTTTGGTGACGTGTCGGGTTTCTGTGTCTGTGGCGGAACAAATTGCAGGTAAGCGATGATGTCTTTTGTAATATAAATGACTGTATTTTTTGAATGCCCCATCCGAAATGTTTAATCACGTATTTTTTTTTGTTCTCTGCAGGTATTTTGCGACGGCCCGGTGGGGAGAACAATTTCCGGTCGGGATCCTTGGCTCGCTGTCTGTCTCCGTCTCCATGATACAAGGGATTTCTTGCAGGTAAGCGATGGTGTCTTTTGTAATATACGCGATTTACATTTGTATATAATTATAATTTGTTTTATGTGTTCTACTTTTTATAACTTTGCAAAGTGTTTTAGAAATTAATTTATCTCACTTTCGTTGCAGGTATTTTTCGGCGTCGCGGCGTGGTCCCGGGATCTGGGCGTGGTCGCGGTTTCCGGTCGCCATTTTGCGCTCGGTGTCTGGCTTCGTGGTACGATGGATTTCAGGTACGCGATTTAAATTTGTATATAATTGTAATATGTTTTATGTGTTCTACAGTCTTTAGCTTATTTGTTTTATATATTTTGCGCTTGTTCTCTCTAATGTTTCCGTGTCGGGTCTCCTCCGTGGCGTGACGACTTGCAGGTAAGCGATGGTGTGTTTTTTAATTTACATTTTTATGTCATTGTAATTTATTTTATATGTATTCAGTCTATTTTGTTTATATTGTTATGTATTTCTTTTTGGGGCCTGTTCTCTCTAGTGTTTTTGTGTCGGGTCTCCTTTGTGGCGTGACGACTTGCAGGTAAGCGATGGTGTGTGTTGTAATTAATAAATGACTGTCTCTTTTTAATGACTGTGAGTTTTTGTAACTTTGTAAAGCTTTTTTTAGAATTAATTTATCTCACTTCTTTTGCAGGTTTTTTTCGGCGTCGCTGCGTGGTCCCGGGATCTGGGCGTGGTCGCGGTTTCCGGTCGCCATTTTGCGCTCGGTGTCTGGCTTCGTGGTACGATGGATTTCAGGTACGCGATTTCAATTTGTATGTAATTGTAATTTGTTTTATGTGTTCTACTTTTTATAACTTTGCAACGTGTTTTACAAATTAATTTATCTTCATTTCGTTGCAGGTATTTTTCGGCGTCGCGGCGTGGTCCCGGGATCTGGGCGTGGTCGCTGTTTCCGGTCGCCATTTTGCGCTCGGTGTCTGGCTTCGCGGTACGATGGATTTCAGGTACGCGTTTAATTTGTATATAATTGTAATTTGTTTTATGTGTTCTACAGTCTTTAGCCTATTTGTTTTATATATTTTGCGCTTGTTCTCTTTAATGTTTCCGTGTCGGGTCTCCTCCGTGGCGTGACGACTTGCAGGTAAGCGATGGTGTGTTTTTTAATTTACATTTTTATGTCGCTGTAATTTCTTTTATGTGTTCAGCCTATTCTGTTTTTATTGTAATGTATTTATTTTTTGGGCCTGTTCTCTTTAATGTTTCCGGGTTGGGTCGCCTTCGTGGCGTGACGACTTGCAGGTAAGCGATGGTGTGTGTTGTAATTAATAAATGGCTGTCTCTTTTTAATGACTGTGAGTTTTTGTAACTTTGTAAAACTTTTTTTAGAATTAATTTATCTCACTTTCGTTGCAGGTATTTTTCGGCGTCGCTGCGTGGTCCCGGGATCTGGGCGTGGTCGCGGTTTCCGGTCGCCATTTTGCGCTCGGTGTCTGGCTTCGTGGTACGATGGATTTCAGGTACGCGATTTAAATTTGTATGTAATTGTAATCTGTTTTATGTGTTCTACTTTTTATAACTTTGCAACGTGTTTTAGAAATTAATTTATCTTCATTTCGTTGCAGGTATTTTTCGGCGTCGCTGCGTGGTCCCGGGATCTGGGCGTGGTCGCGGTTTCCGGTCGCCATTTTGCGCTCGGTGTCTGGCTTCGTGGTACGATGGATTTCAGGTACGCGTTTAATTTGTATATAATTGTAATTTGTTTTATGTGTTCTACAGTCTTTAGCCTATTTGTTTTATATATTTTGCGCTTGTTCTCTTTAATGTTTCCGTGTCGGGTCTCCTCCGTGGCGTGACGACTTGCAGGTAAGCGATGGTGTGTTTTTTAATTTACATTTTTATGTCGCTGTAATTTCTTTTATGTGTTCAGCCTATTCTGTTTTTATTGTAATGTATTTATTTTTTGGGCCTGTTCTCTTTAATGTTTCCGGGTTGGGTCGCCTTCGTGGCGTGACGACTTGCAGGTAAGCGATGGTGTGTGTTGTAATTAATAAATGGCTGTCTCTTTTTAATGACTGTGAGTTTTTGTAACTTTGTAAAACTTTTTTTAGAATTAATTTATCTCACTTTCGTTGCAGGTATTTTTCGGCGTCGCTGCGTGGTCCCGGGATCTGGGCGTGGTCGCGGTTTCCGGTCGCCATTTTGCGCTCGGTGTCTGGCTTCGTGGTACGATGGATTTCAGGTACGCGATTTAAATTTGTATGTAATTGTAATCTGTTTTATGTGTTCTACTTTTTATAACTTTGCAACGTGTTTTAGAAATTAATTTATCTTCATTTCGTTGCAGGTATTTTTCGGCGTCGCTGCGTGGTCCCGGGATCTGGGCGTGGTCGCGGTTTCCGGTCGCCATTTTGCGCTCGGTGTCTGGCTTCGTGGTACGATGGATTTCAGGTACGCGTTTAATTTGTATATAATTGTAATTTGTTTTATGTGTTCTACAGTCTTTAGCCTATTTGTTTTATATATTTTGCGCTTGTTCTCTTTAATGTTTCCGTGTCGGGTCTCCTCCGTGGCGTGACGACTTGCAGGTAAGCGATGGTGTGTTTTTTAATTTACATTTTTATGTCGCTGTAATTTCTTTTATGTGTTCAGCCTATTCTGTTTTTATTGTAATGTATTTATTTTTTGGGCCTGTTCTCTTTAATGTTTCCGGGTTGGGTCGCCTTCGTGGTGTGACGACTTGCAGGTAAGCGATGGTGTGTGTTGTAATTAATAAATGGCTGTCTCTTTTTAATGACTGTGAGTTTTTGTAACTTTGAAAAGCGTTTTTTAGAATTAATTTTTCTAACTTTCTTTGCAGGTATTTTTCGGCGTCGCGGCGTGGTCACGGTTTCCGGTCGCCATTTTGTCTTTGGATTCTTGGCTCGCTCGGTGTCTGTCTCCGTGGTACGATGGATTTCAGGTATGCGATTGCCATTTGTATGTCATTGTAATTTATTGTATATGTGTTCAGTGTATTTTGTTTATATTGTAATGTATTTATTTTTTGGGCCTGTTCTCTCTAGTGTTTTTGTGTCGGGTCTCCTCCGTTGCGTGACGACTTGCAGGTAAGCGATTGTGTGTTTTGTAATAGTGTTTTTGTGTCGGGTACGCAATTTACATTTTCATCTAATACTTATTTTGTTTACAAGTGTATTTCCTATTGGTCTTATATATTTTGGGCCTGTTCTCTCTCATGTTTCCGTGTCGGGTCTCCTCCATGGCGTGACGACTTGCACGTAAGCGATGGTGTGTTGTGTAATTTACTTTTTTATGTCATTGTAATTTCTTTTATGTGTTCAGCCTGTTTTGTTTATATTGTAATGTATTTCTTTTTTGGGACTGTTCTCTTTTGTGTTTTTGTGTAGGGGCTCATTCGTGGCATGACGACTTGCAGGTAAGCCATGTTGTGTTTTGTAACAAATGACTGTCCCTTTTCAATGCCCGGGAGTTTTTTAACATGGAAAAGGTATTTTTGAGTTTATGTATCTTCCTTTCTTTGCAGGAATTGAACGGCGGCGGCGTGGGAACGATTTCCGGTCGCCATTTTGTCATGGGATCTTTGGCTGTCTGTCTCCGTCTCCTTGGTCCAAGGGATTTCAGGTACGCGATTTAAATTGTAATGTAATTAGTATTTCTTTTACAGGTGTTCAGCCTTTTTGGTTTATATTCTTTTAATGTTTCTTTTTGGGGCTGTTCTCTCTAGTGTTTCCGTGTAGCCTGCCGTGACGTGTCGGGTTTCCTTCCCCGTGGACGAACAACTTTAAGGTAAGCGCTGTGGTCATGTCTTAGTGCGACTCGGTGTAGATAGATTCAAATGTAATTTGTATTTTCTTACAGGTGTTGTAGATTTAACGTAACAGGTGTTCGGCCTATTTGGTTTATGTTCTTCTGATGTTTCTTTTTTGGCCTGTACTCTCTAGTGTTTCCGTGTCGGGTCTCATCCGTGGCGTGACGACTTGCAGGTAAGCGATGTGTTTTGTAACTAAACAATTACTGTCACTTTCGAATACCCGGAGTGTTTTGTTACGTTTCAAAAGTAATTTCTAACTTCATTTCTTTCCCTTTATTTGCAGGAATATGTCGGCGGCGTGGTGTCGTAATTCTATTATGCTTACTTTAATAGTTATTTTATATCGTGTGGTTTCAGTGTAGGGAATTATTGCAAAGAGCTATCGTGTTTTTCTACTTTAACAAAATGATATTCACCAGCACTTCTTTTTGTATTTGCAGGCAGCGTGGCGCCAACTCGTCTACCACTAAGCTTTGATATTCAAGATCGGCTAAAGTCGCACATAGCCACTAAGTACTCTAACGAGTCACAGCATCCACGACCTTTTCATTCGGCCAGACAGCCTCCTATCGGCAATTTACATATGTCGAGACAGCAACATCCTAAACAACATCTCACCTACATGTTCTTAACAACAAACTTTGCAAGTCTTTTGTTATTTAATGAACTAACTGCGTTTTTTTTTGTCTTCCACAGTATGTAAAGGACTACAGCCACGGAAAGAAACATTTCTTCGAGCGAGCTCAGAAGGTATACTTCGTGACAGTGGACTGGAGCCTCTCGATTTCTCGACCGATCTCAGGAGGTATACTTCGAGACAGCGGACTGGAGCCTTTCGACATAAACTGTAAGTTCCTTCCTGTCTGTACAAACAACATAAATGTTACTATGCAAATCTAGTTTAACAAAAATACAACAAATGCACTCATTCTATGTTCTATAGCAGAGTGGAGCTTCACAGTGGTGCTTCAGAGTGGAGCTTCAGAGTGGAGCTTCAGAGTGCAGAATGTTAAAAGCAATGCCAATAGCTCTAACTTTAACAAAGGCAAAACCATTGCATTGTAAATGCTTGTTCTCTCTTGATTGTGCACCCCCTCGGCTGGCAGGTTTCCCCCTCAGGATCGGACAGCCTTCCAGTACAGTGCGATACAAAAGGGGATGATGGGCGGCAGTTTTTGAGGTTTTGGAACTGCCAGATTTAGGTCAGATTCAATGGCCCTAATAAGGACTGGTAATTACTTAATTGTTATTTACTCCAAGTAACGAAAGGATCTCTGAGCTCTGTACAGAAAATATTAATCTGTGATCTGCATGTAGCATATGGTGCTTTGCAGCAGGAACATTAACCCTCTATGCTACTATATCTTTAATCAAAACTGTCACTAGACAAATAGCAGATCTTTCCTTCCGCCATAGTTATCATGCCATTGCAATTATGCTCTGAAAAGTGAAGTGCACACAAAGATCCCTACAGGCTGCTCTTATCTAAGTTTAGCCAGTCATGCAGAAGTTACCACCTCGACCTTGGCTCCCAATCGCCACCCTATAACTTTTGGAGGAAGTAATGCCATAGGAATGGAAAATATCCTACCTATGACCTGGACTGACCATTACTTGGTTAAATTCCGAGTATACACCCCAAAAACAAACAGATCAATCACTAATGTCATAAAAAGCATCAAGGCAGAGAATGGAGTGGTATACTGGAAAGGGCAGCATCATCTCCTGTATTCTCAATGGTAGGTCCCTTGATGTGGACAAACAGGTGGAAGGAAATTATGTGGCCTTTTGCGAACAAATAGAAAGCGAAACAAAAGGGGATGATGGACGGAGCGTTTGAGCAAATCAAACACTCACCCCCAGTCAACTGATCTGGGTTTAATCCACCACCATTCTTTAGCCCACTCAGCCACCCCATTTCAGACATGGCTATATGCAAATCAGTCTGACCCTGTGCCTCAAGGGAACAGTACAGCCCGAACTGCCAAGCCATGTCTTCCATGGACCGGAAACAAGCATCCTGGGACCGGTTTCGGATTCATAATCCTCATCAGCCAGGCTATCTTGAATCCAGTGGCCAAGTGAGCAAGGGACTCATGTCTGAGCATACCCTGCCACACTTAGGGCGAACAAAGTGAAACAAAAGGGGATGATGGACGGAGCGTTTGAGCAAATCAAACACTCACCCCCAGTCAACTGATCTGGGTTTAATCCACCACCATTCTTTAGCCCACTCAGCCACCCCATTTCAGACATGGCTATATGCAAATCAGTCTGACCCTGTACCTCATGGGAACAGTACAGCCCGAACTGCCAAGCCATGTCTTCCATGGACCGGAAACAAGCATCCTGGGACCGGTTTCGGATTCATAATCCTCATCAGCCAGGCTATCTTGAATCCAGTGGCCAAGTGAGCAAGGGACTCACGTCTGAGCATACCCTGCCACACTTACGGCGAACAAAGTGAAACAAAAGGGGATGATGGACGGAGCGTTTGAGCGAACAAATAAGCACTAGGCGTGATCAGATAGCTCCTTTGAAGAAAAAAAAAAAGTAAAATCTCAGCCCCTTGGTACAATCAAAAACTGAGAGACCTAAAAAAAGAGCTGTAAACATGCAGAAGGGAAATGGAGAAAGGTGTTTGTAGATGAAGACAAGGTCGCCTGGAAGCTAATTATAAAAAGGAAATTAGTACTACTAAAGCAGAGTATTTTGCAGATGCAATTCTGAGGACTCCCGGCAGCACCAGGAGTATCTTCACAATTGTGAAAGAGATCTCCAACCCAGAGTGCACAAAAAATGAGATTCATCCTACACAAGAGCTTTGTGATAATCTGGCCTCCTTTTTTGAAGAGAAGATTAGTAAAATCATGAACGGGTTCCAAGTGGGAAACATGGCTAACATAGAGGGCAACAATAATATGAATAGGAAGCTGCTATCTGATCAGAAGGAGGAGTGGATTGGGATAGTTACCCCCGGCACTCTGAATTGTTTTGAAGGTCCATCAGATGGAACTTTAATAAAGTAGCCCTTAGTGTCTCCTTGGGATCCCCTTTGGATCCCTTAGCTCATAGAAAACGGAAAGCACTGGGTTCTGAATTTTATCCGGTGCTTAGAAAGATTTGTAATCAATCTTTTAACAGAGGGACAGTGCCTAGCTGCTGGAAACATACAATAGTAACTACACTTATGAAAAAAGCATCGCTTGATCCAGCTTGGCCAAAAATTACCGCCCTATATCCCTTTAACCCTACCCATTGAAGATCATGGAGCGATTAGTCAGTAGGACACTCTCACAGTTCCCAGAATCCAATAACAAATTAGAGGATGTGCAATTTGGATTCCGTCCTGGACACGGGACAGAGACTGCCCTGGAGACTGCTCTAGATCACCTTCGAATGCGAGCGGACAGGGGGCAATCAGCTATACTGATTTTGCTGTACCTGTCTGCCGCATTCGATACGGTCAATCATGAGGTACTACTGACTAGGCTTGCCAGAGTCGGAGTAGGGGGCCTGGCACTGAAGGGGTTTCAATTCTACTTAGCAAACAGATGACAGGCAGTAGCCCTCCTTCCCTATCGGTCAGAATTTACCAATGTTCAGCATGGTGTTTCACAAGGGTCCGCAATCAGCCCAATTTTGTTTAATATCTATATGAGCCCACTGATGGCTGTCATCAAGTCACATAATGTTAACGTGGTAAATTATGCGGATGACACTCAACTCATCCTGACGCTGGAAGGTAATCAGTCTTTATCTTTGGAAGACTTCCATGTGTGTATGCAGGACATCGCACAATGGCTGAAATACAACTACCTACAATTTAATAGCGACAAGAAGGACATCTTGTGTGTTCCAGGTGGGAAAGCCCCTCCCTCACTTCCTACTAGGTTCTGGCCTATCGCCACAGATGCACCACCTATACCCTACGAGATGCTGCGAAACCTGGGAGTTAGTTTTGACAATAAACTAAGCTTAGAAACTCATGTGAACAAAACAGTTGGGATTTGCTTCTCCTTGATAAGAATGCTTCGGAAGGTTCTCCCACTGTTACCTATACAGGCAAGAGCCCTGATAGTCATGAGTCTCATCTTGAGCCGACTGAATTACTGTAACTCATTGCTGCTAGAGTCCCCAGGATATCTGGTTGGGAGACTGCAGAGGATCCAGATAATAGCGGCCAAGCTAGCCTTAATGAAACCAAGTCGTTCCTCAGTCTTTCAGGCTCTGTCGGAGCTCCATTGGCTCCCTGTCTCACAGAGGATACATTTTAAGTCTCCCTGTGTTGTCTTTAAGGTTCTGCATGGATCTGGGCCCTTGCCATTGCAAATTAAATTTGGTATGCAGACAAAATATCGATATTTAAATATCGATATACAATTATATCAAAGTTTAAATATCGATGGGACAAAATATAGAAGGTACGTAATATCGATATAGTAATATCGAAGTTTTAAATATCGATATCAGTAATATTGATGTTAATAATTTCGATGTTACTAATATCGATTTTTACATTATTTGTGTGTATATCATTATGTATTTATTATGTTTTTAATTTATTTTTTTGTAATTTAATAAGAAAATTTATTTTAGTACTGTAGCGGGTTGTGGGTTTATAGGGGAATAGGGTGGGAAGTAATTTAATTATGTTAAATTAATTATTAATTAGTAGGAATTATAAATTAATTTTAATTAATTGGTAATTAATTTTAATCAATTTTAATTAATTGATTAATTGATAAATATGTTCTGTAGCGGGTTGTGGGTTTATAGGGGAATAGGGTGGGAAGTAATTTAATTATATTAAATTAATTGTTAATTAGTAAAAATTATAAATTAATTTTAATTAATTGGTAATTATTTTTTTTAATTAATTGGTGATTCATTTTAATTAATTGATAAATATGTTCTGTAGCGGGTTGTGGGTTTATAGGGAAATAGGGTGGGAAGTAATTTGATTATGTTAAATTAATTATTAATTAGTAAGAATTTAAAATTAAATTTAATTAATTGGTGATTATTTTTAATTAATTGGTAATTAATTTTAATTAATTGATTAATTGATAATTATGTTCTGTAGCGGGTTGTGGGTTTATAGGGAAATAGGGTGGGAAGTAATTTAAATGTAATTAAGTAATAATGTTCTATAATTAATTGTTTTGTTAATTATATAATTGTTAAATAATTATTAATTGGTAATTAAATATTATTATATGGTATTTTTTATTAATGTTTTTGGGTTAAACATATTTTGGTAATCATGTTTTTAATAATTATGTATTGGTATTTGTAAATGGTTTATATTTATTTAATAGTTAATATTTTTATCATTTAAAAAAAATACATTTATTTATAAGTTAGTTATTTTTACCCCTACGCTATCCAACACTTTCCCTGCTGTTGCACTCTCTGGAGTTGGAATAGTAATTGTTACCCCTACGCTATCCAACACTTTCCCTACTGTTGCACTCTCTGGAGTTGGAATATTAATTGTTACCCCTACGCTATCCAACACTTTCCCTACTGTTGCACTCTCTGGAGTTGGAATAGTAATTGTTACCCCTACGCTATTTAACACTTTCCCTACTGTTGCACTCTCTGGAGTTGGAATAGTAATTGTTACTCCTACGCTATCCAACACTTTCCCTACTGTTGCACTCTCCGGAGTGGGAATAGTAATTTTTACCTCTACGCTATCCAACACTTTCCCTACTGTTGCACTCTCTGGAGTTGGAATAGTAATTGTTACCCCTACGCTATCCAACACTTTCCTTACTGTTGCACTCTCTGGAGTGGGAATAATAATTTTTACCCCTACGCTATCCAACACTTTCCCTACTGTTGCACTCTCTGGAGTTGGAATAGTAATTTTTACCCCTACGCTATCCAACACTTTCCCTACTGTTGAACTCTCTGGAGTGGAAATAGTAATTTTTACCCCTACGCTATCCAACACTTTCCCTACTGTTGCACTCTCTGGAGTGGGAATAGTAATTTTTACCCCTACGCTATCCAACACTTTCCCTACTGTTGCACTCTCTGGAGTGGGAATAGTAATTTTTACCTCTACGCTATCCAACACTTTCCCTACTGTTGCACTCTCTGGAGTTGGAATAGTAATTGTTACCCCTACGCTATCCAACACTTTCCTTACTATTGCACTCTCTGGACCTGGAATAGTAATTTTTACCCCTACGCTATCCAACACTTTCCCTACTGTTGCACTCTCTGGAGTGGGAATAGTAATTTTTACACCTACGCTATCCAACACTTTCCCTACTGTTGCACTCTCTGGAGTGGGAATAGTAATTTTTACCCCTACGCTATCCAACACTTTCCCTACTGTTGCACTCTCTGGAGTGGGAATAGTAAGTTTTACCCGTACGCTATCCAACACTTTCCCTACTGTTGCACTTTCTGAAGTTGAAATAGTAATTGTTACCCCTACGCTATCCAACACTTTCCCTACTGTTGCACTCTCTGGAGTTGGAATAGTAATTGTTACCCCTACGCTATCCAACACTTTCCTTACTATTGCACTCTCTGGACCTGGAATAGTAATTTTTACCCCTACGCTATCCAACACTTTCCCTACTGTTGCACTCTCTGGAGTGGGAATAGTAATTTTTACACCTACGCTATCCAACACTTTCCTTACTGTTGCACTCTCTGGAGTGGGAATAGTAATTTTTACCCCTACGCTATCCAACACTTTCCCTACTGTTGCACTCTGGAGTGGGAATAGTAATTTTTACCCCTACGCTATCCAACACTTTCCCTACTGTTGCACTCCCTGGAGTGGGAATAGTAATTTTTACCCGTACACTATCCAAAATGTATTTTTTTTTTATTATTTTTACATTGTTATTAATTGTTATTTATATGATAATTCCATGTATATAAATGTTTTTGTAATTTATTATATTTTCATTTATTTATAAGTTATTAAAATAATTATTTTAGAGTTATTATTAATGAAGTATATACTATGTAGTATATCTTTATTATTATTCGTTTTTATTACATTATTTATTAATTTAAAATATTATAATATATTTTGAACTGTGTTTATTACATTTATAAGTATTATTTAGTTAATATTACATAGTTTTTTTATTTTAAAAAACGATATATTTTTTCGATATTTTTGTACTTACCTTGTTAGAGATAGGATCTCGATATTATTGTCATCGATATTTTTGTTGCGATAATTTGGTATGTAGATATTTTTGTAGTCGATATTTTGTCATAGATTCATTAAATTTGAATGGTACGTGCCCTCTCGTAATCTACGCTCCTCCTCAGCTAACTTGGTGAGAGTGCCCAGATCTAAAAAAATAAGATCTGGAGAAAGTGCTTTTAGTGTTGCAACAGCACGGATATGGAATCAACTCCCCAATGATCTTAGAAGGATGGAAGATCTGATGCAGTTCAGGAAGAAACTGAAGACGTGGCTCTTTCCCAGAGCATAGCTTTAGTTTTAATCTGAAATGGAACACCATCTTTTTTCTCACTGCACTTAGGCTCAATAGACCACATGTATCTCATCGCCAGGATACCCGTAGGGTCGCAGTGCACTTTATACGTTTTGCTAACATTAACATTAACATTAACAACTGACACTGGGGTTGAGCATTCACTGGTGAAGAGGATCACTCCCCTATTTACCCTCAGATTAGCAGCCAACCGAAAACGACCAGAGGAGTTGCATCAGAGTGTCTTGATCCAATAGAGGCAAAAGTGAGTGACAACAACATGCAGGCATGCTGCCATGTGAATGCTTGCCGAAACCACTGAGTAATACTTTGTGCAAAGCTGACCGTTGCCCCTGCTGTCATCATCATGTTGGTCCATCATGGTGGCACGTGTACACTAACCTTGTGCTTGTCCCACATAGGCAGTTCACCTTTACCCAACAAAAGTCCAGAAAACCCGCCAGCCCTTGTGTGGTGGCTGGCTGGGTGACACTCGGTGCCACAGCATTCTACATGGCGCGGGAGGTAGGGACAGCCCTCCCGCTGCCGTATAGGCACTTATCCTGTCCCGCAGCATGAGTTGCACAAACCGGGCATTCCAAGGCCCAATAAACAAACATGATGTATTTTGTTTCAATGATCTGGATTCTATTTTATTTTTTTATTGATCACCGCCCTCTCCCATCCCCCCTCCCTCTTCCAGGAAACAAAGAGTGTTTTGTGAAAGAAGTGTTGGCTGTTTCTTTATGATCATCTATTGCTGCGAATTCAGAAAATGGAAACAAGATCATCAAACAATATGGATGCATTTCTTAACAAGTCTTCGGATGTGTTCATTGAGATGCTAATAGATTTTAAATCCACAAGTGATATGCAAAAATGATAGAATTCCACGCCTTCATGCCTGTTTTTCTCAAGAGAAGTATATCTGGGAGTTCTTTTGGATTGCTTCATCACCTGGCCTAGTTGAGTCTTTTGTAGGAAGCTCCAATGCCCGTTGGTTGCTCTAGAACTACACCTGAAGAGGAAGAGAGCCATCTTTCTCTGATGCTTCCTTTTTGGCATTTAAAAGGTGCCACAGAAAGTAGGAAGGCAAGGCACGTTCTCATTTATATGAGCCACACTGCCTGGGCTCCATCACCCTTGAGAAATATCTGTATTTCGATTAAGGATGTGGTTAAATGAGTGCTGTGCCTTCACAACAAGGTCGCTTTGCTTGTGAATATTGCACAATGTATTTGTACTTTGCTATCAAAGCCCTAGCTTGTGACGGATCGCCACTTTGTTGTAGCACTTGTGACCAGGCATTTTGTCAGTAAACACTGGCCAAAAACCAAACAACTTCATAAGTGATGTGACAACTCAGCATCGGAAATTATGAGTAGTTTTCAAATCTGATTATCGGCGGGGGCTGTACTGTACTTAAAGGTACTGGTCTCTTTTTTTAGGGGTTTAGTTCTGATGTTTTAGTTCTTGAAAGCTAGGCCTGTGCTCAAGGCCTGGCTTTGAGAAGATCGTGCGTTTTCATTCACTTTCAAGAAGTCTCATAGACTCTTGTTGTACAGTGCTTATCTCTTCTTAGGCTAACAATCTAGATTACTGTGGGGCTCCTAGTTCTAGAGTTCTGACTTGCTTGTTTGGCAGTTAGAGCTCTGGTCAGATGGGGAATGGTCCTACTTGCTCTGTGCTGCAATAAAGCTTATCATTACAAGTACTTACCTTCTGGACTACGTTTGTACTTACTACATTTGGCGACGAGGACGTGTGATACAACATCTGGCCACAGCTAAGTCTTTGAAACTTGCAGCTGAATATGGTAGCAGAGAAGTAGCGCTTCCATTACCCCGCGAACCCTGTGCAGCGAGCGCTGTGAAGTAGATCCTCATGCTGGGACAGCGACTACAGCAACAAGGAGATTTTTATTGATCTAACTCCCCGACATCATCATTGATGAGAAAGTGACGTCGGATCTTCAACCTCCACAACGGCTTCGCGGCGAAGGTGACGTCAGCATTGCAACTCTGGTAACGTATCAACCAGAGAGATTCTTTGGTATCCAAGCAACAGTGAGACGCACTGTTGGAACGCATCCAGTGCGTGTCTCACTACGCTACAACCTTGGTGTCAAGCGTACGTGCGTACTGACGCAGGACGCAGACGGCCATTTTGGATTTTTAGCGTGTTGACTGTCGGAAGTTACCGGAGAGACGAAACTCACGAGTCCTCATTCTTACTGTCATTAACAGTGTGGGAGTTCGGACGGAGTTGAAGAGAGCCCACGGAGGTGACTTAAAACTTTTTAATAAGCGCATGCGTTTTGAATTACACTTAAGAAAATAGAGACATTGCATTTAACATCATCGCATCAGGCTCAACATAAAACGTACTTCATAGCGCTGTGATAAACATTGGTGTGTTTTTCCCTGATATTCACTTAACCTCAGTGAACGAGTTATACAACAAGGATGGCACAATCAATTAATGTTGCACTTCCTCCGCAATTCTTGAATGAACCAGGGAATCCGTCCATGGCATGGGAGGATTGGATAGTTATGTTCCATAACTACATAGAAGCTCTGGATGGGGAGGAATTTTCACCGAAAAGGAAAAAGGCTCTGTTGATGAGCACATTAGGAAAAGAGGGTCAACGCTTATTTAAGTTTTTGCCACAAGCCTTGCCTTCTGGATCCACAGCTCAGGTAGATGAGTTCAAGGAGGCAATAACGAGACTAGAGACTAGATTTGGAAAAGAAGAAAATCTGGTCTTACAAAGATATACATTTTATAAGAATAAACAATTAGAAGATGAAAGCATTGACGATTTCGTTGCACGTTTACGTGAACTTTCGGTGAAATGTAACTTCGGACAGATGGCCGACGAACTAATTAGAGATCAACTTATTGTCCAAGCTAACAATAGGAAAGTTCAAGAGCGATTGTGGACAGCAAAGAATCCAACTTTAAAAGTAGCCATAGATTTAGCAAAAGTTGTGGAAGAAAGTGAAAAATGCATGAAAGAGCTACAGAAGAGTGGGTTAGAACCTAGAATTGCAGAAATATCTAATAAGGTGGTGAATAGTGACAATAGTGATGGGGAGGCGGCGGCTATTGCTATTGTCAGGAAAAAAGGATATGTTCTCCAGAAGAAGAATGTGCAACTTAGCAATAAGGGTGGATCAAAAATGTGCTCAAAGTGTGGGAGTTATTCACATACATCAGATGCTAAGTTCTGTTTCGCAAACAATAAAGAGTGTTTACGGTGTGGGAAGATGGGACACTTCGCCAAAATGTGCAAAAACAAAAATAACTCGAGGGTGACTGTAGTCAGTGAGTATAGTGAACTGAAACGTGATGTGAATAAAATTTTAGTTTTGTGCGACACAATATGCACGTGTGAAGAACAAAGAGGGAGAATTATAAAAGCGGATTTTACTATTGACGGGAGGTCTGTCAAATTAATGGTCGACACAGGTTCAAAGTGGACCATTATTCCTTTATTCTTGATGAGGAGTGTGTGGGGTGAAAGAGTTTTAAAGGAGTGTGACATTTTTCCGTCTGGCTATCAGGGGGAGAAGATTGACCTTTTAGGCTACTTCGAGAGCAAGATTGAATTCAAGAATAGGTCAGCAGTAGGTAAGGTGTATATATCAAGTGATGGACCAGCCATTTTAGGACGCTATCAACAATATGATTTACATATTGTGGTTAATCCCAGAGCTGATGATCCGGTCTCAATAGTTGACAGTTCTTCGTTAAATGAGATTCTAGAGAGGTTCAAAAATGTTTTTAGGGATCAATTGGGAGAACTCGTAGGTTACTCTCATCATATCATTCTCAAGGAGGGTAGTAGTCCTGTACAACATAAAGTGAGGAGAGTTCCTTTTGCCTTGCGGAAAGAAGTTAAAGCCACGTTGGAGGAAATGCTTCAAGGAGGCATCATCGAACCCATTGAGGCATCTCCGTGGGTTTCACCCGTTGTTATTTCGCAGAAACCTGATAATAAGATTAGGTTTTGTGTGGACCTACTTTCGCTAAATAATTGTGTAGTAGCCGATGTGTTTCCACTACCAAATATTGGGGAGCTGGTGTCGACACTCAAGGGAGCCAAGTTTTTTAGTAAATTGGATTTAAAGCATGCCTACCATCAAATTTGTTTAGATGATGTTTCCAAGCACTTGACCGCATTTATCACCAGTGAAGGAACCTTCCAGTTCACGAGGTTACCATTTGGTCTTGTCTCTGCGGCCAGCGTGTTTCAGAGATTAGTCTCAGAAGTCTTTAGGGGTTTAGACAAAGTATTGTATTTTCAGGATGATATCTTGATTTATGGAGACTCGTTAGAGGAACACAATGGGATTCTACAGAGCGTGTTACGAAGGATAGATGATGCTGGTCTTACTTTAAGGAAAGAGAAGTGTGCGTTCCTTTTGAGAGAGATAGAGTACTTAGGCTTTTGTCTATCTGAGGAGGGCATAAAGCCTAAGAAGAACTTGCTGGAGGCCATTGAGTTAGCTCCTTCACCTGTTGATAAAGATCAACTTCGGTCCTTCATGGGCTTAATTGAATTTTACTCAAAATTTGTGAGGGATTTTTCATCCAAAACTGCTCCTTTGAGATATTTACTGAAGAAGGGCGTTAAGTTTAATTGGGCTGCTGAACACGAATCTTGCTTCAGTTTAATAAAAAGGGAACTTAAGTCTGCTGGTGTCCTTACCCCTTTCGATACTGGTCGTTCCTCTGTCTTGATGGTTGATGCGAGTGGGGTGGGACTTGGTGCGGTGCTATTGCAGAAGCATGGAAGGGAAGAAAAGACCATCGCCTTTGCCTCTAGGCCCTTATCTGTCTCAGAATCCAATTACTCAGTCATAGAACGTGAGGCCCTTGCAGCTGTTTTGGGCACGAACTACTTTAGGACATATTTGTGGGGGTACAAGTTTGTTCTTCGTACTGATCACAAACCACTTGTTAATGTTTTAGCTCCAGGTGGAACTGGGAAGGGGTCTCCCAGACTGGCGAGACTGGCTTCTCGTCTACAAGACTACCAATATGTGGTGGAGTTTGTTCATGGCTGGAAGAACATTCAAGCAGATTGTTTGTCTCGCCTTCCTGTGCACTCTGGTGAATGTGGTGATTTTTCTGACAGTGTCTTAGATGACTTCGCAGTTGCAGTTGTAATGGGTGATGTTTTGTCTTTAGGGTTTGGGTCCTTTTCTCGTGATGACTGGTCAAAGGGTATGGAGGAGGATCAGGTTTTAAAGACAGTTATCGATCTAATTTCTAAAGGAGCGAGAAGAGAAAGCACGGTTGTGCCTGAGGTCAGACCCTTTGTGAGGATCTTAGATGAACTTTCTTTAGAAGGGAAGGATGTGTTGATGCGAGGTGATCGTTTCATTCCTCCTAGTTCATTGAGAAGCAGAATCCTTAGTTTAGCTCATGAGGGCCACTTGGGCCAAACCCTCACCCAGCGTCGTGTTAAAGAGAACTTTTGGTGGCCTACGGTCGATAGCGATGCTGTGGATTGTGTTGTGAGATGTGGTCTTTGTAAAGAGGGAGAGAAGCGCTTACAAATCGTGGGGTCACACTCACCGCAGAAGATTGGGTTTGAGAATATTCCGTGGCACAGTATCTGCTTAGATTTTATAGGCCCTATGAGTGAATTACCCATGAATCAACGTTTTGCCATTGTCGTGATTGATTGTTACACGAAATGGCTTAGTGTGCAATTTGTGAAAGAGATTAACACTGACACCACTATTAATTTCTTGAAGGGTGTCTTCTTGAATGAGGGATATCCATCTGTCCTTATCTCCGATAATGGCACTCAATTAACGTCACTAAAGATAGCTTCGTTTATACGTGAGTGTGGCATCAAACATCAGAAGACAAGTCTTTACAATCCACAAGGGAATGGTCTCTGCGAGAGGGTGAATCGTCTGGTGAAGGGGGTGATTCAAATGTTTGTAGAGGGTGGCTGTTTTTCACATGAGCGTGTGCAAGAACTTGTGTGGGCTTACCGGTCAACACCTCATAAGAATGGAGGAAAATCTCCTTTTGAACTTAAGCGTGGCCGTGCACCTGTTTCAAGATTGACTCCTGCATGGTTGAGGTGTTTGGATGGAGAGTTTCAAATTCAAATTCAAATAAGCTTTATTCGATATTTCATAAAATATCATACAAGCATACAATTACAGAAATAATTTAAAACAAACAATTTGATCAATTCATTAAAATAAATAAATAGAAATGGAAAAGTGTATCGGAGAAATCATTACCATTTAAAAAGCAAGATCAGGAGAACCAATCTTAGCATGATTAAAAGTTAATTAAAAAAGAAGAAATCTAAAAAACAGCATATTTAGGTAGGGAGGTATCTAAAAAACAGCATATTTAGGTAGGGGAGAGTTATTGCCCTCCAGTGTTGATTCTGTACCCATCTCGGTCGGTGATCTAGTTAAAGTGAAGCCGGGTAGGTATTCTAAAGGTCTTAGCAAATTTAGGGGTCCATTTAGAGTCAAGAAAGCTTTTCCACATTTTGTTATTTTGGAAAATGGGGAGACTTGGAATTATAGGAGGGTGGCTCTGTTTCAAAGAAGGAAGGATGGTTCTTCTGATGAGTCAGTGGGTAGTAGTTCTGGGGGGTGTAATGGGTATTTGTTGGCTTCTGAGGGTGGTTCCCCTTTCTCCTCTCAATCCGTTGGACGGGAGGAGGTGGGTGGTGGTGATGCTCCTGCTCTCTTTGAGTTTGCATGGTAATGTCCCGGTTGATTCTGCCCCTACTTCTTCTTTTATATCCTTCTCTGATGAGGCCAAGTCGAGGAGTTCTCGTCCCCGGCGCCCACCCACTTATCTGAATGACTATGTACATTGAATTTGTTGTTTATTATCATTTTTTGTTTTTCCTTATTAAGGGGGGAGATATGTTGTACAGTGCTTATCTCTTCTTAGGCTAACAATCTAGATTACTGTGGGGCTCCTAGTTCTAGAGTTCTGACTTGCTTGTTTGGCAGTTAGAGCTCTGGTCAGATGGGGAATGGTCCTACTTGCTCTGTGCTGCAAAAAGCTTATCATTACAAGTACTTACCTTCTGGACTACGTTTGTACTTACTACAACTCTCATATGTGAGATTAATCCACCTCGTATGACGCAAAATTTCCCTGATTTCATGAAAATAGAAACAGTGCTTCACTGCCAGTTTGGCTGTGCGCCGTATTACGATGGCTGACAGATGAGCGCCCGACTGCCATTGTAGTGGACCAGGACCGGCCAAAGTTAATCGGTGGTCCCTTAACCCACCGAATTACAGTCCGACAGCCGTGTAAGCGGTCGGAAACATGCCTTTCGCCATTGAGGCTTGAGCTGCGCCCCGGAAAATGGCTGCAGAACAAGCCCCAATGGCAAATGGCATGTTTATACCATCCCTGCATTGTGTGCCAGGCACCATGTGGTGCCTAGCACAGGGTGCATGGCTGTTTGGGGTAGCACCCCGTGTGCTCCATAGCGGGGGCCCAGGATGGGGGCCCTGCTTGTGGCCCCCAAAGTCCCTTTCTGTCTTCCTTTTCATGGCAGTCGGACCGCCATGGAAAGGCAGAGGGAAATGGAGATCATAATTCTGACAGAGGTGCCTGTGCAACCACCACTGCCATTCAGGGATTACTAGTCCAATCGCCGCTCCGACTGGATCCTGTCAGAGTCAGCGGTCTTTCCCTCCCATCCACAGTGCTCCAACCGCTAGCATAATATCCAGTGGTAGGACCACGGCCCTGGCAGTCGGGTGGACCGCCAACGATGGCCTGTGGTGGCGCTCCGTCTGACATCATAATCGGGCCCTGTGTTCGTACTGGATGTTTTGCTGTAGCTTCAGTCTGTCATCCCATGAATACATGCTAAAAGCATATGCTGATCTATGCAATTTCCCAGGTTCAAATTTTTTTGTACAATTTATCACTAGACATGAAAATTACTAATAATTTCAACAAATTTCTTTTCTCTATAAAATTAAATAAACCATAACTTTTTCAGACTCAATAATACATGTTATTGTGCATAGCACAAGCTGCAAGCTAGGCTTCCATGCTTTGCACTGATATACTAGATTTCGTAGAATGCTTCCCTAACGCTTGTCATTATTTGCTACTATTAGGTCTCACCACACTGTTAAACTTATCAATACAAATGAATAATTAAACTGTTTCAGTGTTCCTTTCCATAAACACCTATGCAAAAATAAAAGTTCACAAACTAAAATCTACTTCTGTTCTGCACTTCATGCACATTTCAAAAACATTTGCCTGCTCAGTCTGTTTAAATGTGGCCTAAGCGTGTGCAGCTGTGGAAGAATAACATTTGCTGTGATTTGGTGGACTGATTTTAGTGGGATAAGTTCTCTCGGTTCTGAAGTTTTCATTGCTGACAAGCGAAGGAGTCTTGGGGCATATTATCAAGTAAGGGCTTTACATTATCGCCGCTTTTATCGGCAGGAAACTGCTGATAAAGCGGCGATAATGGGCTTGATAATATGCTCTATGCCTTTCAATCGAAGCCCATGTTAGATGTGAAGACATCTAACATGGGCTTCGATTGTAATTCATAGAGCATATTATCAAGCCCATTATCGCCGCTTTATCGGCAGTTTCCTGCCGATAAAAGCGGCGATAATGTAACGCCCTTACTTGATAATATGCCCCTTGTCTTTAAAATTGTCTTAAATGTCCTCAAATTGTATGCTTGGATCTGGGTGTTAAGCATTCCAAGAGCTGGGCTTCCCAACGCGTACAACCTTGCTCCTTTGGGGTTTGCAGTTGGTTCTAGGTTAGGTGTCAGACTTTGCTGGGTCCAGGGTTCTGCCTAGGTGTATGCTTAAGGCACAGAGCCCAATGACATTTTCGTCCTATCTCAAGGTTTCAACATACTGCAGAGAATTCATTTTTTACTGAGTTCGCTAACCGTAGGCATTTAATTCAGATCTTCTCTGGAATAAAACAGAGTTCCTGCTCACATAATCTCTTTCATTGTGACCACAGCTTAGATAATGTTTTAATAAGCTAACCTCCTTAACATCAAAGCTCTAAACAATTTCATATGTTGAGGCAACAGAAGTAGTGGGACTATCCTTCTCCCTTGAACGTCTACGCCAGCCAGGAACTTGTGAAAGAGCGGTATAATCAGAATACAATTCATAATGACTGCAATATGTAGCTTATCATTCGGCAAATGAAGCTTTATGCTTTGCAAGACAAGAGGGAAGGGTTCTACAATGTTCTAAAGGGTATTAATAATATCCACTCCAGAATCTCGTGCTACCAAATTACTGTGGCCAAAATATTCAGAACCAAAACATTAACCGTGTAAGTCTATATAGATACGTATGAGTTTTCTTTATTTACTTCCAAATATATGCCTTTAACCTCATATCCATGACGTACATAGATATTAACTTAAGAATGGTAAATCTTTGTTTGCAACATATGCATTTAACGCCTCGATGTTTTGGTCCTTGTTATTTTGTCCTCGATGGTAGTGAAAGCACACAGTTTCTGCAGTAGATATTTCGACATTCAACCATTCAAAAGAAAATAAGCAATATTATGTTGAAATACTGAACCAAGGGAGGGTTGTGCATTTAGAGAGCAAACAGTGCTAAATGCTGGTTTACGCTACTCACATAATTCCACAAAATCTCCTGTAATTTTGCTGCAATTTTTTTTAATAAATATGCTACACCAAATTATGCAAGTTACGCTCACACCTATTTTAGAGGTACATAGTGATTGTACCCCAGAGGACAGGTCTACTAATCACCCTCTGTAAAATTCACCAGGCCTCTCCAAATAGGAGCAATATGTCACTCACCTCAAGTGAGTGTGGGGGAGGTGAGCATGTATGTTTGACTAAGGCCGATAGACAAGAATTGAGCAAAGGTAAAATGGCGAATGTGTGGCTGCCATCTCACCTGGCTTGTCAGTCCCATGCCCAGTACCTCCTTCTCCTCGTTGTCTGTGGGGAAGCCGCTCTCTTGCCTCCCCATCAAAGTAGCTTCCATGAGACTGAGCCTACAAAATATCTTCCACAACATCAACATGAGGTATGATACACAGGATGCACAGAGGGGCAGGGACTGTTCTGCTCAGCAAAAGAATTTGTCTGCTGAGGATATGTGTGCTGTGACTGTGTAGTGTATATTTGGTTTTCCAGTCCAGGAGAAAGAATAGGAATATAAATATTGGCTATTTACCCCTGAGAGTATCCAGGCGCTGAGGTTTTGCTGGTCTTATTAAAAAAGCCAGGCCTTGAGTCCCTTTCTGAAACTCACAAGTTTGGGAGAAGTTCTCAAGTGGAGGGGTAGGACTTGGCAGCGAGGTAGGAGAAGGAACAACCTCTGCTGTAGTTTCGGCGGGTGCGCAAAATGTGCTCACGGGTGAGGGAGGTGGAGTGCAGCTGCCTGGCAAGTTGATGGCAGTTCAGGCAGTGGTTAATGTATGCTGGACACTGGTTGTGGAGGTCCTTGTAGGCGTGTGTCAGAATCTTGAACTGGCATCTCTTCTGGACGGAATCCAGTTGAGGTTCCTGAGGTGGAGGGTGATCTAGGTCCATCTTGGGAGGTTGAGGATGAGTCTAGTGCCTGCAATATGCATGATTTGGAGTCTCTTGAGGAGTTGGGTGGCGGTTCCAGTGTAGAGTGTGTTTCCGTAGAACAGCAGGCTGGTGACGATGGTTTGTGTGACAGTTTTCCCGGTGTTAATGGTGAGACATCTGAAGATTTTCCAGAGTATGTGGAAGATATGGAAGTAGGCAGAGAAGACTGCGTTAGCCTGGTGCCTCATGGTGAGTTAACTGTTCAGGATGATGACAAGATTACGGGCATGGTCAGTTGGAGTGGGTGTGGGTACAAGTTCTGGGGGCCTTCAGGTGCCGTCCCACAGAGAGGTGTTTTTCCCAAAGATCAACACCTGTGTTCTTGGTGGCTGAAGGGGAGGAGAACTCTCTGACTATGCTGAAGAGTTCCATGGTGTGGTTGGTGTTTGCCTCAATGTGTTCTGTCAGGGCATCTCTTTTTGTGTACTTCATCATGCATCAATTCTAATCGATAGTCCAGCATCTGCTCCAACTGTTATGAAAATATGCTCCAGTTCAACTATAGCAACTTAGAGAGCTACAGCCAGGGCTGGCTCTAGGGCGGTGTGATGGGACCATCGCATCTGCATCGGGCGCTGACTTGGTTTGTAGGCGTCGTGTTCGCAAGTATATTATCGTTTTAAAAGCACCTGCTGCCGCATTCCTGGCCTCAAGCAATTTTCAGGCATCTATAAAAATGTCAAGATAACTCCGGTGATTAATGTTCTTCCTGGAGAGAGACTGGAGTTTTGTCTAGTGAAAGTTTTGACTCATCAGTAAAGTAGCCAGAGGGTTAATATGCCTGCTGCAAAGAACGTGCACCATGCGGATCACAAAGTACATATAATGTAAGTAGGTCAGTGGGTTACTGCTTTTTTCAGAGTTTATAAGTTAAAAACCTAATACAGAACAGTGAGCTATCAACTGGCATCAAAGAGCTGCATACAAATTGCAAGGTATATATATTAGAGATGTGTTTTTTCCCCAAATCTTGCAAAACGGGTTTATTTGGGTAGAAATTAATTCTTATTATTAAAGAGAACCACAAACAAGGGTGTTACGTTTTAAATTCTGAATTTGTGCTTTTCTAGACCAAGCACTCTTAAACTATACCGCCTACCAGTGTGGATGACATTTGACACCTACACCTTGTAGTGCTCCGTCTTATGTAACATTTCCTATACACTGCTTTACAAAGGTATGATTGTCTCTGTGCAATGTGTATGTGATGTAAAGTACTCTGACACCTTACACTGGTAACAGTGGTGCTTCAAAACTAAATTAATCTGAGAGACAGGGGTTATGGAGACATGAGGGGCACTATTAAATGGTGGAAGTGAGGGAATCCGTGGCAGAGGTGGTCACTGAGGGGTGCCAACAAACATGGTCGCATAGGGAGCCACCAGTGCAGAAGGCGGCCCGGAATACACCAATATTAGCCCTGTTTGCACTGTTACTATTTTATACACTGCATTCTGCCTATCCCATCAACAATGGGGCCCATGCTTTGAGATCTGCGTTAGGCCATGTTGCTATCTCCTCAATTGCCAACTAGAGGCTCCTCCATAGAGACCTCCTCCCACCACAAGAAAAGGAGAGGAACAGTTTTTATAGACCTTCAGAGACAACTCACCAGAGGCACTGGAGAGTGACAGTAAGAGAGACAAAGTACAGGAGAGCTATTCGGGGAGTTGGGTTTCTGTCTGACATCCATGCTATTCTGTCCTACAGAGTGGTCCATTTCCTAAAATAGGAGTCCCTGTCATCATACCCAGTGCACTCAGAGTTTGCTAGGTATGAATCTTGTGCCAAGGGGCATATTAGTGCCATGCTAGTGTTTCCTCCTGGATAGAGGTCCAGTAACCATTCAACCCCGATGTACAGACTCTGAGCTCCTCTGTAGAGACTGTGAAATTAATTTTGTGAACATTCACATCCCTTAGTTGGAATTACAGATGGCTGTTTTCAGTTGTAGTCAGTTCAGTCATCTTCCATCATCAAAGCAACATGTTCCCTTACTAGGGACCATCAGCCCCATTTGGCCAGCCCTTTGGGACTGGATTTGCAGATCCCCAATATCTACAGAGTCCAACCCTCAAACAGGGAGATACCTATAGTGCACAAGGAGCAGGATCCTGCTATATTTTTTTAAAACATTACCATTATTTCTAAAGCTGTATCAGTTTAATGGCTGTATAACCCAAACATATAATTGTAGGAATGCATCATGTCATATTATTTATATCAACAGTAGACATCTGGGGGATCAGTTATTGGTGAGTAGATCTGCTGTTGATGGTGTAGCTTATGTCTACAATTAAACATTTTTCCTGACTTATACTTAAAGTGCCTCATTTGTCAGGAGGCAGCGCATCCAACGCGTGGTGGTGAGGATCATGTGTGCAGAAGACAAGCAACACACCAGTATCCCTGACTTTGTATGACCAGTGGTTAAAATAAGACAAAACACCTACCGAAGCCCAAACACTGTTAGTGCGAAATATCAAAGACATCTGTCATATCAACTGACCAGGGCTCTAGGTCGAACATGGCCAGTTGAAGTAGTGCGCCAAAAACATGCGAATTTTGATGTATTATGCGTACATTCTTGCCTGTTGCAAGTCAATGTGTGAGGGCCATGTGACAACAATTAACTGGTTTCCGCAGAAACGTATTTAAGATGCAAGTGTCTGGAATTTTCCTCCAAGGAGGCACTGAAGGGCCTTGAATGGAAGAAAGCATTCCTAGCCCTAAAGACGAACTCTGGGGCATATTATCAAGGACGGGTGATACATTATCGCCGCTTTTATCGGCAGGAAACTGCCGATATAATGGCGATAATGGACTTGATAATATGCTCTATAGAATTCCTATCGAAGCCCATGTTAGATGTGAAGACATCTAACATGGGCTTCGATAGGAATTCTATAGAGCATATTATCAAGCCCATTATCGCCGTTTTATCGGCAGTTTCCTGCCGCTAAAAGCGGCGATAATGTATCGCCCGTCCTTGATAATATGCCCCTCTGTTCTTCTCACAAAATCCCGCTTCCTTTGCCAGATTTGAAAACGAGGTTACGCTTTCTAAGATGTGCAATGTTCAACACTAAGTATCATGGCTCACTGGGTCTACCATGACCTAGAAATGCTATCAGCATCAATAATGTGCAAAGCTTTAAATCAGGACAAACAATTTTTTCCTAACTGGCATACAATGAATACATGCATTTCAGTGTATTTATATTTTCACGCATTTCTCTTCGTGAATATATTGAATATAATGAATATATTATAGCAAAAAAAATATGTTTTCACAGCCCTCTCCTTTTTTCGAGGAGGAAAAACGTCAATCTACGAATACTAAATAGAACACAATCTCACCATTCCTCTTTTTCAATTCATCACAACCCCCTCCTTCATCATCCTGAGAGATAACACGCATAAATGTGTTGGCTGTGCCTTTATTTTTGCATGAGCATTGAATGGTGCACAATACTAATTTAATAGTAACATAGACAGTGATCACAGTAAAATTAATACCAATAATGGATTCAAAAACCTTCATTTCCAAGGGCTGAAAACCCCCTCCGCCAGCCATGCCCATATGCCACTAAGACTCAAGGCAGAGCCTGTTTGCATTTCGGCTAGTTTCTTCAATATTATCTATCGATTCATGTATGCCGTTGGGATGGACAAGTCCCCTGCATGGACTTGAACTCTGTCCTGAGTGCCCCTGCTACAACAATATCTGGATTCTTGGGTTCTAAAATAATTATTTTTATTAATAAATGTTTTATTCGTATACATAGAGAGTCGATCGAGTTCTGCTCACATAACTGACAGTTTAAAATATCATGTTTGAGCACATTTCAAATATTCATGCAGCATTAACATAGAGGCGTGCAGGACAGCGAGCAATAGCGGTGCGAAGACTACTGCAGCAAATGAACAAAAGCATCAAAGTGCTGTTGGAATCAAAAGGTGGAACACGTCTCAACTACGAACAGTAGAACTAGCCCACACCCACTTACGCATTAGGAAATCCAATACCGTGTTAAGGCACGAAATTTATGTTACTTCTAGGGGCATCTATTTTCAGGGATCAGCCTGATTGGTGATGTCTAGAATCACATGTGGGCATCAGATGCTGTCAACTTCCCTCATCGATATCCCCCCCCCCCACCCACCGCCCCATCAACATTTGTTTACGTGTGTGCATTCCACAGCACAAAGGATGCAATACATCTCCCTCCTTTAAAAACAATATCAACATGTTGTTGTTATGTGTTATGTTATGTTAAAAGCACTTGTTAAGCACACTTACACCAAACGGTTTCATGACGCTGGAGTAAAAAAGGGGAGGCTGCAGCAGCAAGGGAACTAACTAGTCATACGCCTAGGAGAACAGCCAGGTTTTGAGCTGTGTCCTAAACTGTGCATAGGAAGTCACGGATCTCAGCTCTATAGGAAGCGAGTTCCAAAATTGTGGGGCCAAAACCGCAAATCTTAATCCCCCGTACTTCTTGCGTTTGAATGGTGGAATAGCCAGCAAATTCAGGTGGCAAGAACACATGTCCAGAGAAGGAGTATAGCGCTGGATCCTGGAAGAGATGAATGCTGAATTATTTCCAAAGTGGGCTTTGAAGATTGTGCATCCCAGCTTGAGAGCACACCATTTAGCCCTGGAAGCCAATGTAGACTTTTCATAAGCGGTCTAACGTGGGACTGTTTGGGCTGACGAAAAATTAGTCTGGTCGCTTGGTTTTGAACCAGTTGTAGGCGATGTAACTGATATGCTGGAATACCAACATACAATGAATTGGCATAATCACATGGGAGATTACCAGAGCTAGAATGACCAGGGTCAGGGCTTCAGTGGTCAAGAATCTTCTGGCCTTCAGAATTCTTCGCAGTTGAAAAAAAGAAGTGGAAACCACTGAGCCAATCTGTGCTTTCATAGACAAATCATCACTGATTACAATGCCCAGGCTCTTAGTAGAGCCTGCTGGGGATGGGGGATTTTCCAGCAGTGGAGGCCAAAAGTTGGAGTACCATGGGTTGGATGACACACCCGTAAGGGTTAGCGCAGTTTATCAGCATTCAATTTTAGTTGGTAACTATTCATCCAATCGCTGATGAAATTTAGGGTGGATTGAAAATTAGACACAGCAGCTGTAGATGAGTTGATATCACAGACTAACTGAAGGTCATCAGCATAGTTAAAGGTTTCATCCTTTCTTTCTCTCAAGGAGAAACTCAAGGGTAGTAGGTACATGTTAAATAAGAGTGGTGAAAAGGAGGAACCCTGAGGTACCTCACAGGTCAATTTAATTTTTTTGGAGGAGAAGTTGCCAAGGCGGACCGCTTGAGATCGATTACTGAGAAAAGAAGCGAGCCACTTCAATGCCTGACCCTGGATCCCGGCATTACTGACACGGTCGATCAGGAGATCATGATCGACCGTGTCAAATGCAGCTGGCAGGTCAAGGAGTAGTAGGGCCTGGGAAATATCTTTGTCAGCCCCCCTTCCGAGTTCGTCCATAACTGTAAGGGTAATGGATTCCGTCGAGTGGACAGGTCTGAAACCTGCTTGATGGGAGTCAAGAAAGTGAGAATGTTCAATGAAGGAACTGAGACAGTTTGCTACATGAGCTTCTATGATTTTTCCCAAGTAGGGCAGCAAGGAGATGGGACGATAGTTGTTGAGAACCAGAGGGTCTGAGCTAAGTTTTTATTCGGATCGGGATGATTTCCGCACTTTAAAATGTATTAGAAACTATACCTAATTTAAGGGAGTTGTTCAGGAGTGAAAGAGGTGGGTCCGGACAAGTGAGAAAGGCTTCCTGCAGAATGTGAGGGGGACAGCTGTCAGTAGGGGAACCGGAACTATCCTTTTTAAGCAGGTCAAAGAATACCTTTATTTATTTATTTATTTAGAGAGTTTTATATAGCGCGAACGTGACCCTTGGGTATCAGAGCGCTTCACAGATACAAATAAATGAAGTCGAGATATAATTCGCATAACATTTCCATACAGTGAGTGAGGTAGGTAAGTATAGAGTTATAAAGTAAACATTTCCCTTGAAAGAGGAAGGTTAGGTATAGTCTAGGGTATAGAGCTATATAGTAAACAAATGCATATACATTTAATTCGTATAACATTACCATATAGTGAGTGAGGTAGGTAAGTACAGAGATATGTAGTGAACATTTCCCATGACAAGAGGTAGGTTGGGTATAAGTCTAAAGTATAAAGCTATATAGTAAACATTTCCCGCTAATAAGAGGTAGGATAAGTATAAGTCTATAAGGAACCTATCATAGCATATGTACAATGGATTCGTAGGAATAGTCTAGTGTTTGACATCGGTGTTACACCTTTCTATATACTTTCAGACTCCGTATGCCCGGTTACTCTACTAGTCTACTATATCTGTATGTTGCATTCCTGTACAAATGATCAGCATTGTCTTTTATCTGTGTATTCTTCATCCCGGTTCTGGGGAAATAAAGCGCCTCAAGCTTGTCCCGTCTAAGTAGAAACTTTCTCTTTCTTCCATTCAATGTTCAGATTTGACACATTTAGTACGTGGTGGCGGTGAGGTCCCTTCTTGGCTATGTAAGGAACTTACTCATTAGGAAGATCTTTGTTTCCCTTTTGAATGCTGTCGTGTTTGTAATTTTTCTGATATTTGGAGGGAGTGAGTTCCATATTCTGGGGGCTGCCCCTGAGAAAGCTCTGTCGTATGTTTTCTTTTTCCGGAAGATGGGTGATTTCAGCATCAGCAGATTGGCGCTCCTTACTGGTCTGCTTCCTCCAGACAGCTCAATCTTCTGGGCCAGGTATCTTGGTGTTTTGTAGTGTAGAGCTTTGTGGGTGACACATGCCATTTTGAATTGGATTCTGGCTTCGTATGGCAGCCAATTTAATGCTTTTAGATGTGGGGAGTTATGGTCGAATTTCCTCGATCCGGTAATGAGCCTTGCTGCTGCATTGAGGCATGCTTTCAGTGGTGCCGTGGAAATTTTTGGTAGGCCTGCTAAGGTTGTACATCCGTATTCAATCCTTGAGATTACTAATGATTGTATTGCCAGTTTGAGATCTGCTGATGAGATGAATGGTTTCACTTTCCTTAAGTAGTTCAAGTGAAAGCGGGCATTTTTTGCCATTGAGTTGATGTGAGCTTTCATGTCTAGGTTCTTATCTAATGTGATTCCTAATGATTTCGCTGAGTCCACTAGCGTTGGGGTGCAGTTCAAAGCTGTGATCAATCGAGTCCATTCTTCTGCCTCTGAGTGGTTCTTTGGTGGTGAGATTAATAGGAATTCCGTTTTTTGTGCATTGAGTTTCAGGTGATTACTTGTTAGCCATCTTAATGTCATTTTTAATGTCTCATTCATTAACTTGATGTCTTCCAAGGATTCGACCTTGATGTAAACTTGCGTGTCGTCCGCGTACATGTGGTAGGATATGTTTGCGTCTCGGAGGATTTCTGTCAATGGTTCGACGTACAAGTTAAAAAGTGAAGGAGATAGTGTCGATCCTTGGGGGACTCCGATCGAATTCGGACATGATGTGGATAGTGTCTGGTTGACCCAAAATCTTTGTGATCTGTTCTGAAGGAAGGATTCAAACCATTTCAGCACATTTCCCGTCATTCCCATCCTGTAGTGGAGTCTGTCTAGTAGTTTTTCATGATTTACAGTGTCGAATGCAGATGACAGGTCAAGGAGGACTAGTAGACATGTCCTATTGCGGTCAAGGGCCTGTACTGCGTCATCGACGATATGTAGGATCGCTGTTTCCGTGATGTGACCTGTTCTGAATCCCGACTGGCAGTCATCTAACAGCATGAAATTAGTGATGTGTTGGCTCAGTTGGTTTTGTACACATTTCTCGATTAGTTTGGCCAATAATGGAATATTGGTAACTGGGCAGAAGTTATTAGGATTTGCTGGGTCCGCTGTTGGTTTCTTGATGATCGAGGCCACTTGGCCTGTTTTTAAGCATTCTGGAAGGATCCCTTGTGATAGGGAGGCGTTTATTATTTTTGTCCATATTGGGATGATGATGTGGTTTATTTTTTGTAGACATTTGGCGGGGAGTGGATCATTATAGTGGTTATTCGGTTTGATATCCGCTAGTGTTTTGGCAATGTATTCTGATCATATAGCTTGAAGGTATCCCATGTGCGCTTTGTTTTTTGCTTCATTGTGGTCGAATGTCGGTGTGGCAGTGATCAGTCTGTGAGGTTGGTTGTGCAGGTGGTCCACTGCCGTCTTGAGTTCTATTTCCAGCATGTTGGCCTTTTCGGTGAAAAAAATTGAGAATTCTTCACAGCTTAATTGGGTTTTAGTGGTTTCTTGGGCCGATTTTGCTAGTTTGTTGGATTGTTGCTTTAAGATTTCAAATAGTTTCCGTGATCTGTTTTTGGCGTTATCCAATTCTGATCTAATATATTCTTTTTTGGACCTGAGGATCTTTTTGTTGTACTCGTTTCTGATTTTTCTGAGTGATTTCAGTTCTGGTGTTGCAGGGTGTTCTCTCCATTTTCTTTTGGCCATTCTTAGTTTCCTTCTATCATCATTCAATGAACCATTAAACCATGGGTTCCTGTCCTTTTCCGAGACTCTTTTCAGTTTTAGTGGCATAGTGGTGTTAACTATGTTTGTTACTGTCGTAGGGTAGTGATCCGTTAGATCATTCACATTCTGCAGGCTGTTAGGAGGTTTCAGATCTTTTTCACAATTTTCTACTAATCGTTCAATATTCAGGTCTTTAGTGTCCCGTGTCCACTTTTTGAGTTTGAAGGGCTGTGATATCTTATTCCTTTACAGTGTTGGAATTAGGAAGATTATGGCATGGTGATCCGGCCAGTCGCACGGCACAACTGAGTGGACCACTATGTTCTTGTTTCTTGATAATATCCAGTCTAGTGTTGCTCCTTTTGAGTGTGTTGGCTGTATGCAAGCTTGGGATAGATTTAGCTCAGTCAGGAAGGTTTTAAGAGCGTTAATCTGTTTGTCCTTCTTGTCTTCCCAGTGTAAGTTAAAATCGCCCAGGAATATGTTGTTAGCGTGAGTGTTCGAGTTATCTGTGATAATCTCCATAAGTTGGTCTATGAAAGTCTCATTGTTTCCTGGAGGATGGTACAGGGCATGTAGTGTGCATCTTTGATTGTCTATTGATTTAATATTAAGGCCTAGATATTCACAGGATTCCGGAGGGTCTGATTGTATTTGTTTAATTTCTATGTTTGATCGGTGGATGCAGGCTATCCCACCCCCTATCTTCTTCAGTCTATCTAGTCTCACTATGTTGTATTGCGGGGGCACTAACAGATCCATGCAGGGAGAAGATGATTCCGAGAGCCATGTTTCTGTTAAGATTGCTAGGTCAATTTCCTGGTTAATGATAAGTGCAGCGATGTATGACGCGTGTTTTACTGCGGATCGACAGTTGAGCAACAGGCATTTCAGAGGCTTTCTTGTATTGCTCGGGTCCCTTACAAGCCGGTTGGAGGATAGCTGGACTTGTTGTAAGTTGTTATGGTTTGGTTTCCTTATCTTATGTTTGGAAATTCTATTAGTGTCAATCGGAGCTGTTTTAATTTTCTCCCCCCACCGTATTTTGTCGGCTCGTATGTCTGTAGTAACGAAAGGGTTTCTTCTTCTGTTATGTAACTAAGGTTTCTGTCTGGCCGATTGTGTCGATCTGTTAATGGCATGTCCCTCTCATTCCTTGTTCCTAGCGATTTCCGCACTAATTCTTGGATGTGCTCAACTTTGGATTGTGTTCCTGCAGTAATTTCCAGGATCTTTACCATTGTTTTCAGAGTATTTTGGATGTCCTGTGCTATATTGTCAATTTGTGTCTGTATTCCTTTGATGTCTCTCCGGGACTGAAGAGATGTATTAGCAGCGTTCGTCCTCTCAGTTTGGTCTTCATAGTTTGAGTTGACATGTTTAAGATCTGTTCCTTTTCTCAAATCCCTTTCATTTGTGCCCTTATTTCTGTTGTCCATGACTCCATTATATAAACGGTGCTCCGTACTAACTGTGTCGTGTGATCTTTCTGTCACTATTGGGTGGCGAGCATTTCGTGTGTTCCTAGCTAGTCTTTGTGTTTTATATGGGGAGTTTACTGTAGGGGTGGCATCTTCCATATCACTTGAGACTGTAGTCTTATTGAGTGTCCTATTAATAGGCGAGGTCATCTCCAGTGAGAGCAGCGATGATTCTTCCCTACCTGTTTGCTGTGAAGCAGTATTCCCCGGTATTATATATAGTTCTCTTCTCTCTATAGCCTCTTCAACCAGTCTGTCTTCATTTTTCGCTACGTTTCCTGGAGTCGTTGCATGTTGTTGCAGCGATGTTTCTTCGTTCTGTGCGTGTGCCGGCACGGTATTGGCAAGTAGTATCGGTGTTTCTGTGCTTTCTGTGTCCTTTTTGTCCCAACTGTTTCCTTTCTCAGTTGTGTCTCTTAGTGGCGTTGGATGTTGAGGATGTTGTGGCTCTCTGGGTAGCATGATGTCTGTGTCATCGTGTGGCGTTCGGTGATGTGGATCTTGCGTTTGTCTAGGCAATGTGTTGCCTGTGGTGTTAGGGTGGATGGAGTCTAGGCTATCTACTTGTGCGGTCCGAGGATGTTGTTGTTGTTGATCCCTTGGGTTCTCTACCCATTCTTTTAAGGTCGGGAATATATTGTCCAATTTCTCTAAATCGTCATTGGCTGCTTGTATAAGCACTATTCCGTTCTTGTATAACGCTATGCAGAGGTCTGCTCTAAGTCTTGGTGATGGTATGATCAGTAGTTTTGTGCCATGTGGTATATTGTTAATAGTTTTTATGTTGAGCTTCTCTGTGATGACATTGCACCATTTAGCCGTTCTTCTAGTGAAAAATATCAAGTCGTTGATGATTATGCCTTTGTTTAGGTTAAATGAGGGGTCAGAGATCAACATGTCCGAGTTTTTCCTCATTAGATTGTGCTTAAACTTTTTGACTGCTGTTTTGGATAGATACGATGGATATTTTATGACATGTGCGTTTTTGCCCGCCGCTTTTAAATTGTTATCGACCATTTTGCTAGATAATGTCAGGTGTTATGTATTGAGGTATCTTCCAGCGGTGTTGACTCTTTAAGATGTCACCAACTCTCCTCTGCTGTTTTCCGGTTTAAATAATACGTTCTCCTCAAATTGCTGTGATGTTCTATTACATGCACCTATGTATCTCTACCTGAGTTCCAATTAATCCTTTTCTTTTAAGCCTTTTGAGTACTGTAGTCTTTATTTGATATTTTGGCAACTTTGTGGTCTGGCCGCCATTTTAGGGTCATTCGGGCCGGGGTCTTGTTATTCCCAGTCAGCTGTGCTTGCTAGTGGTTATGTTCTGTCGATGCTGTCTGCAGCGGCCGCCATTTCTGTGTCAGGCAGGGCAGGTCTTGCATCCTACTGAGCCTCCATTGTTTGTAATTCCGTTTCGGTCCTAGTAATGGGGGGGGGTAAATATCAGTATCTGCCAATCTGATAATCTAGCCGTCAGTAGCCCTCACTTTGCAGTTTGCTGCAAATGCAAACTTTTTGTCCGCGATGGCCGCCATTTTAAGGTCAGGCGGGGAGGATCTTTCCTTTCTCGCTTGCCGCTTTTCTAATTTGTTCTGACTTTTTCCCACTGGCAGATAGAGGGCGGGGGGGGATAGCGCTGGAGGGGTGAGGATGTTTGTACCATGTCCCGCGTGCTCTCCGCCCTTAGGAGTCGATGTTCCAGGCACTTCCCAACATCTGCATTGCCCAGTCTCTGCCCTCAGTCCCGGCAATGCAGTCGACGTTGCATCCGATTTCTCCCGAAGCGGGCCGAGTCAGCGCAGCTCAGGGTGGCATTTATTCTGCTGCGGGCGCTGCCGAAGGATCCTCCGTGTCCATCACTGCGGGCGCTGCCTAGAGATCCTCCGTGTCCACCTCCAGTCCAGTGCAGTCCGGCAGGGCGAGGCAGTCGTGTCGTTGTTTGTTGTATTTCTTCTTCTTTTCTTCTTTTCCGTTCTTTCTGTCCCATTTATATGGCCGGTAGATCACAGGTCGCTGGAGGGTTTAATTCAGGGATTTAGTCCAAGATTGGTGATCCCTAACCCCGGAGCTCTTGCATAGAGCTCCTACTCGGTAGCCATCTTGAAGGATACCTGCCTTGAAATTAGAGTTATTTGATCAAGTACACATGGGTGTTTACATCTGAGCGGCGAGAGCGTAGAAGAAGTATGAGTAGGGATGTTAGCCTTAATAGTGGCAATTTTCTTGATAAAGTAGGAGTTGAGAGATTCACATAAGGATTGCGACGGGACAGGTTTCACCATGACTCTATCTGGTTTAGCAAGCTTGTCTACCGTAGAGAAAATATCTTTGGGCTTATTTGCTGAGTTTAACATTTTCATTGAGAAGTAATCCGACTTAGTTTGAAGAATGGCATTTACATATTCTTTAAGCTGAGCTAGGAATATAACCTTTTTATCTGAGGAGTAGTGGCATCTCCAATTACGTTCTGATTGCCTTAAGGCGAGTTTCCTTGATTTTAAGTCGTCGGAGAACCACCGTAGAGCGAAATAGGATCGCATGATTTTGGTTTTCCTGATGGGAGCAATACTATCACTGGCTGCTTCAAGCCATGTCTTAACCCCTTCGCTGCGGGGGTTAATCCCCCGCTGTGCTTGGGGGGGATGGGGGCGCGCAACGCGCCCGCATGCTCATGACGAGCTCAGCTCGTCATGAGGCACGGCGCTCCTGTGCTCATGACGAGCTCAGCTCGTCACAGGTGCATTACCTGCCGTGGAACACTCAGCACAGCAGGGGAAATATCCCCGCATGCGAGCGTTCAATGGCTCATGACGAGCTGAGCTCGTCATGAGCACCGGAGCGCCGTGCCTCATGACGAGCTCAGCTCGTCATGAGCATGGAAGAGGTTAACCACATGGATGCTGCACATATTTATCTGCTGTGCTGAAGATGCTTATTTACCATTGTTCATGACGAGCTTAGCTCGTCATGAGCACACAAGCAGTGTACTGCATGACGAGCTGAGCTCGTCATGAGCATGGAAGGGGTTAATACTTGCTGCCTGATTGTGAAATGGCTTCTGAGTATTGGGGCAGTAGCAGTTAGCAATGAGCAAAATTCGGCAATATATGCGCGCCTCCAGTTTCTTGTAGAATGATTTCCTATTCGTGGGGGTTTGGTAGGCAAAACACTGTTAACCCCCACTAAATAAACAAAAAACTGGAACTCAAAGCTATGACATATTATTTACAGCACAGTACATAAAACAAAGCATGTGGGTGCAAAACTAAATAAAATGCACATCAGTACAACGTAAAATCCTCGACCCACCCATGGTGGATCTTCCAAGACTCAGATCATGAGTAGCCTGGAAAGAAATTTTCAAAATCCCATCACACATTCCCATCACTCAGTAACGCCATATATGGGGTTCATTTGTCGCATTCCTTCAGGGCACACTGTCTCTCAGGTTCGTTGATGACACTCTTCACTAAATGCGGTGACCCTCTACAAATGAGACAGTTGCTAAGGCCAGTGAAATTAGGTTTTTATTTCTACTGCATTGGGAGAAAAGTGCAAGGCGGCTCTGACTCCAACTTCCCTCATCGAATCCACCACATCAACATTATTTTTCATGAGTGCGTTCCACAGTATACAGAATGCAACAGCAAGGCGGTGCTCTCAGCCTGAGCCAAGGCCTCCATTGAGTGCTTGCAGCCAGTGTAGGGGGGGTGCATGACTTCCATCGGGGTGCATGACTTCCAAGGGGGGGGGTGCATGACTTCCATCTGCGGGTGATTCACCGTTTAGCCAGCAAAAGAGCCATGTCCAGGAAGTGCACAGTCACTCTATTCTTTTTGATGGGGTGAAATATACCTAGTAGACACACCTCCCATGTATTCAGCAAGGGGTTCCCTGTACAGCGGACCAGGAGATTTGTAATATTCAGCCAATACTTGGAGAGAGTGGGGCATGACCAGAAACATGTGTAGAAAATCAGCATCTATCAAGAGACAACAGGGGCAGGCACGTAAAGTGAAAGTCGAGGTTGATTTTGTCTGGAGTGAGATATGCCCTGGATGTTATGTAGTATTGAATTAACTTGAGGCGGGCTTTGCAAGAGGCACAGCGGTTGGGGCAACGAGCGGAACAGAGGCAAAAGGGTCACAAAAACAAGGAAAAACAAGGGGCACAGAGGGCAGAAGGGCAAAAAAAAACGAGTGGAACAGAGGACAGAAGGTCACATAAAAAGAGGAAAAATGAGTGGAACAGAGGGCAGAAAGGCACAAGAAAACGAGTGGAACAGAGGGCAGAAGGGCACAAAAAACGAGTGGAACAGAGGGCAGAAGGGCACAAAAAACTAGTGGAACAGAAGGCAGAAGGGCACAAAAAAGAGAGTGGAACAGAGGGCACAAAAAACGAGGGGAAAACGAAGTGGAACAGAGGGCAGAAGGGCACAAAAACAAGGGAAAAATGAGTGAAACAGAGGGCAGAAAGGCACAAAAAACGAGTGGAACAGAGGGCAGAAGGACCCAAAAAAGAGTGTAACAGATGGCAGAAGGGCACAAAAAACAAGGGGAAAACGAGTGGAACAGAGGGCAGAAAGGCACAAAGGCACAAAAAACGAGGGAAAAACGAATGGAACTGAAGGCAAAAGGGGCACAAAAATGAGGGGAAAACGAGTGGCACAGAGGGCAGATAGGCACAAAAAATGAATGGCACAGAGGCCAAATACAGAATACAGAATATAGGGGCAGCTAAGAACAGATGGCAGAAGGGGCAGAGACACGGGGCAGCAAGGGGTACAGAAGGAAAGACCGGGCAGAGAGAGCACAGCGACAGCGAGGGGAACAGAGGGAAGAAAAAGGGGCATGGACCACGTACAGGCAGCGGGGGAAGACAGACAACAGCAGCCACAGACACAACAATGAAAATACAGGCAATACAATAAAGGCAATAAAACGTTGAAAGGCACATGTGTACAGGTTACCGTTACTTGGCAGGCAGGTAAAAATTGCCAGGGTCAGCGGTAGGATTTTCGTGCTGATGTCTGATTGCTCACTTTCCACAAGCCCTTGGGTACCACTAAATAATACACTGCTGTATGCATACATGTCCATGCCAATAGACCCATTCAGGCTGTCTCCCTCTTGAAATTGCCTCTGCTTCAAAAGGCGTTTTTAAAAAGAAATTTAAATTGTACAAATTGCTTGGGGGTCCCCGGCTTGGGAACCACTGCATTATGAGATTCGTAGCTCCATTTATACCAATATAGATTCCAAAAAGGAAAGCCAAAAGCCGGAGGGGATGAAATACACAAACTTGGACCTGGGAAATTTGAGAATTCTGCTGGATACCACAGAACACGTTCCAGCGAAGGTTCCTTTAGACGGGAACACTCGCGTTTTCAAGGTCCCTTTGTATGCGGCTCATCCAGTCCAGGTTTTCCCTTTTTTTATTCTAGTATTTATACTGCTCATTTTAAAGTAGGATCAACATTACTTCGAGGCTGCACAAGCAAACATGTAGTCCTGTCTGTAAAACCTACAATAAAATGCAAGGAATCCTAGAAAAATGGGAGCAGTGCTATATTTTTTCTCACTTCGAAAACCTTAAGCTGTGGAAAATAAACTCTCCCTTGGCCGTTTGACAGGACTGCTTTAAGTAAAGCACAACTAGAATCAGAAATGGCAGCGATCGTGGGGTTCTGCTATATGAAATGTTTGAAAACGAGATACCGATGTGCCCATGTCAGACACAAAGAAACTGCTTGGTAGCTGCTCAAGGAAGCTGCATTGATAAAATATCAGCGCTCTACGTGGCAGTGACATCATGCCCGGAGGATCTTAAGAACGTCCTACCAGACAATGGGGGGATTATTTTCCAGAGAAAGGCGTCGCTCGCAGTGATATGAAGAGGAGGAGTTTGCTAGCCACATGCACCTGTGCCTCTGGCTTGCTTTGCATTTTCCAAGTCGATGCAGTCAAAATATGTAAAGAGTATTGCCGGCCTATGCAAATGTACGCTCAGATGCTTCATGTAACACACGCACACCTATGCCCCCACACAAGGAGCGAGGTGAAGAAATGGGTAGTGACATTTGATGGGTAGTGAAATATGCTGATAAAAAGGGAAATAGTGTTGCCCAATTTAGCCTTGTCGTTTCCTAGAAGCCACCAGTGCACCTCCTATCATGGTCACCTAAGTGTTCAGCTTGGACTCTTGACACTTTATTTATTACTCTGGCAAGCCAGGCATGATTATCACCTCTACATCTGTACTTTTTCATTCTGCCTCCTAGCTCCCCCCACGCCTTCTCTTCTCCTGTGATCTGCTGTGAGCCCACCTGGCTTCTCACATGCTTGGTTTTATCTTTAAAGCTATACTCAGACTGCACGCACTGCTACTGAATTGTACTCACAACCAAAGAGCATAGCTGCAGATTGGCCACTGAGTGCCAAATTCCCCTTTTTGTCTGCCCACTTTGTAAATCCTGGAAAAGGGCTGGAGTGTAGGCATGCCAGTGGCATCAGATGCCAGGGCACGACAGTAAACACACATTGTTTTCCACCTAGAATAAAATAGGATATCATACTAATTACAATTCCAAACATGAAAGACAACACAGCTCATTGTCAACAAGCTTGGGAGATTGCCTGGGTGTGGTTATCTTCCACATCACCTCTCTCTCTCTGTATGGTGCCCTCGCCCAGCGACTCACCAACGGCCCCTTGTGAGGGCCATTACACATCTGCCAGTTGTGGGAAGCTGACCAGCTCAGGACTCTTCCAACTACTATTGAGATCATCTGAGTATGACAGAATTATTTTATGGGTCCCTAGGAGACTTTCAAAGATCAGTTTATTCTTTATCTGTTTGATAATATATTGTAATATATATAGATTCTGGATGACACTCTCACACTATCACTGTGGCGCCATTTATTCTGGTTATTGTCCAAGGAGCACATTTGAGAGTTATTCTAATCTTCCCACCTAGAAGTCTTTCTTAAACAATCACCAGGTGTCCTACCCTAAATGTTGATGAGTGAATACTGGACCAAATTCATATTGCCATTCCTCCTTTTTTTTGCTCATTGTCTTCTTGTGAAGTGGTTGGCGGCCATCGTTCAGTGGTAGGTATAACATAATTCACTCCATGTGCAAACAACACATACGTAGAGAGCACTCTGAGAAAATGATTAATAAACCACTCCAATTCATTCTACTGTTCAGCTCCAATATGCACTCTCCCCTAATATGGTGCATATAACTCCACCTCACCACTTATCTGTGCCATTGCAGACTGATTTTTCTACGATGAATGTTCCAGTGTCCAGCTATTCACAGAATTAAGCTCCTTTAAAAAATAGAAGTGTTGTTTATTTTCAGATCGCATGATATACAATGAGTAGCTCAATTCTTTTGGAGCTCCTGGACCACAGTAACAAATGCAATGAATGTGACTAATTCTGCATCAATTACTATCATCAGATTTCAAAACCCAGGTGTGGTAACAAACAGTTCTATGTAGACTTCACACCAGGATATTTGGCATTCATCCTCTATTATGATCATAGCTGGGGCATTTTCATAGCCAGCTGCCTGATGGAGTTCAATTGTTGGTTCGTTCTTCAAGCATCAAAGTCAGGCAAACAAAGCTTTTTCCTCAAAGGAGCTCTTATCTGTAACCCTGTTTGGTGAGCCAACTCACTGTATGATCAGAGGTATTAGTTGAATGAAACTAGCAAGGCAGCTACCTTTCAATGTGACACTTTTGGTAGTCATGTAGAGTTTATTCTTCACTCACCATTGCTTTCTCAAAGTGGCCTGAACTTGGCCATTGCAATGTTAGTGAATCTCTAGAAATAATTTCCAATTCCATGCCTGACAGGCTTCCACAATGTTGAGAGCTAATGTGCTTTGGGACAAGCTCCCAGTGTTACTAAAAGGACATGTTCCTCACTGTGTTCTACAGCACTCAAACTGTAATAGTGGAAACACAAAACAAGACAAATCCCAAACCTATTTTGAACAAGCATTTGCAATGCAATAGGTCTCACATTTGCGAACGTTTGAACTGTTGCCATTGTAAATGACAATGCCTTTTATTTACGTGTTGGTTTTTAAAACATAAATAAAAGGCATTGCCATTTACAATGCCAATAGCTTAAACTCTCGCCAATGCGAGACCTATTGCATTGCAAATGCTTGTTGTAATAGTGATCAGTAGAGTTAACAGACCTTTTTATCTGGGTCACTGGAGTGAGGCTTAGGGCACACTCATGTAAAGTTCCACTGCTGTGTACCTAAATTGCCCTTGGCCTACATCATGTGAGTATGCAGAGCTGTGTAGCACGTGTGGTTACTTGTGTGTGCTGAAAAATATATGAGTCTGTGTGTGGTACACTGAATGGAGGTTTATGGGTTCCATATTGGAAGCCCAGGGCCTGGAGAATGGTGTGAGGGGTGGAGGAATCATCCCTGACATATTTGTGAATTGATTGTATTCCTGAGACCTGGGTGGGACACACACACTGGAGGAATGGAGAGCTGGACTCTATTGTGCACTTCAAAAGGGTTATTTGATTGTAAAAAGGTCACTGGTCAATAGGGCACATCTCAGAAAGGAGATGGGAGTGATAAGTGAATCATAAACAGGAGGGATGTGGCGTTTGTAACCTTTTGATATATATCAGTGAGGCAAACCTCCAGGTGTGTTCTTTTAGTCAATTCCATGGCCTGTGTTGTGGTGCCATCAAGTTTGGAGTTTTTCTGCTGTGACAGTCTGCTTCCTGGACCAAGGGCAGGACAGAGTAGTGGGCGGGGCTCTTCAAAGTGGGTACTCCTACAACATGAACTTCAAAGACTAAGAGTCACAGGCATCAAGCATTTTGCCAATCGCAAATGGGCCAATTCGCAGAATAGGCCCGTTTGCGACCGGTAAAATGCTATTTCCGATGAATCAAGCCCAAAGGCATTCACAATTGAGGAAATCACAATTTTTTGCAATTTCCTTAATTGCGACTGCAGTTAAGGAATCACAAATTGCGATTCCCTAAATGCGATGCATCATGCATTTGCAAATTGCGTTTTCACAATTTGGAATTGTAAATTACCATCAACTTCAAGCTGATGGTCATTTCAATTTCTTAGAAAAATTTATAAAATTGTGGGGGCGTGGCTTGACTGCCGCGCAAGATGGCCGGCTAGTTGCGGAGCTCCGCCGCACCGAACAGCCTCCTTGCAGTTTTCCCGATGTGAAGGGGACTGCCTTCGCACCTCCTTACTGAATTCTCCCGTCGGAACCTAGGGAGAACTAGCGGAGCGGCTTTGCGGCTTTTGAACTGCCGTTCTTCTTCTCTTTCAACGATGTTTCTGCTGCTCCTCACGCAGACGCCATTTTAGGCGTCCCTCGGAATACCGGACCTCCGCCTCCTCAACACGCCAGAACGACCTCGACTGCCATGTGTTACTCGATAGCAACGACCTTGGGGGTGAGCAATTAAGGTGATTTTGGCTACGTTTATCTTGCTATCTCTCTGAGGAATCTTCGCTCAGGCACTTCGTCGTGGTGTTTCAGCTCTGAGACCCGCTTTCCTCGGACGCCTTGTCACCTCTGCGCTATTCATTGCAAGTGCGCCATTGCTATTCCTCATGGCTTTCTGCTGACTTTTTGACTTTATGTGCAGTCTATTACACCTCAGCTGCCTCATGACGCACTTTCCTTAAATGCCATTCTCAGCGCCCTCTTTTTGAACTGCCAGCATATGCTCTATTCAACTCACTAGCGCTTTCTTGTGCAATTTACAAGCGCTTCCTGAGAGAGTTAACTTCCTTCTCTCCTCTTCATGGTATGCTACCTTTTTGTCCTATATTCTCTATATACTATTTTTTCAAGTATAAGTTTGGGACCAGATAACGGTGTTTTGGTATACCCTGTCATGTTCAACTAATTTCTTCAACGCTACTACTTCTCTCTTCTTGGCATTACTCGCAGTGCTGTATTTTTGAAGCAGCTTGTATTATTTGACCGCCTGGCTTACTTTCTACTACGATGAACTTCTGAGAAATTGCCAACGCACTTTTTATACTTCTCAGGACATTGCGATAAGTTATTGGCTGCAATACGAATTTCTATGGTGAGATTACGCAAACCTCAATTTGTCTTTACTTCCTCTGTGAATACTTCGGTGCGTTCATCAACTGGTGCATCTAAATCGACTCACTCCGCAAAAATGTCGAATTCTTCTTCTCAGAAAACCCCTTCAGCTCATCCAGTCTCCAGTAGAACCTCTCCACCTGCTCCGTCTGGCAAGCGTCTTAAACAGAACTCTCCCACACCGGAGGATAACTCTTCCTCATCTCCTCTTGACCAAATTTTGGAAGAGCTTCGTGCAATGCGTCCTTTTGTCGAAGAGACAAGCAAGGATATGCAGCTTTTGAAGGACAAATGGGAGTCCATGGATGCTTGCCTTTCTTCTGTTGAGCAACAGATTCCTGAGGTTCAATCCAACACGCAACGCATTGTTGCATTAGAAAAGACTGTCCTCTCTTTACAAAAGCATACGGAGGATTTGGAAAATCGCAATAGAAGAAACAACCTTCGTATTTACAATTTACCAGAAAATCTTGAGGGTGACAATCCAGTGGCTTTCTTTACCACCTTTTTACCAAAACTTTTGGACATGCCTCCCTCTACGTCCATCAGTATTCAAAGAGCTCATAGGCTTGGCGCTAGAACAGATTCATCTCCTAAGCCTCGTGGAGTCATTATCCTATTTTTGAAATTCACAGACCTTCTCTCGATTCTTTCAGCAGCAAGGAGCAAAAAACTATTAACTTGGCAAGGTCAACGAATTTACCTATCTCAAGATGTCTCTAATGCCACTGCCTCCAGACGTAAGGAATTTTTAGCAATGCGCCCTTCTTTGCGATCTCTGGGAGCAAGATATGGCTTGTTTCACCCCTGTACCTTCAGAGTCACTTATCGGAATAAGACTTGGTCATTTCAAGATCCTGGTGAACTACGCAACTTCATCTTTTTGCAGACTGAGGAGGGGATGGACTCTTCCTCCGCTCCTTCGACTAGTGGCTGAAATGTTTTTGTTGTCTCCATGTATTGCTCTCTCTTAGTGTTTTTCTGACTTCCTGTACTCTTTTCTACTCCTTTTCTTAGCCTGCTCATTCTTCTTATCTTGTTTATCTTCATTTCCCTATCTCTATTCGCATATGTTCTTCATAAATCTTATTTCTAATTTCTGGCTATATACGGTGTGTCAAATGTTCCGTATGTTAACATTTGTCTCGTTTTTCCCCTTGCAGATATATATTGGATGCTCCCTTCACCATGTTGTTCCATCCTTTGTTCCCTTTTTGTGAGGTCTCGGTGTGGTTCTGCTCCTGTTCCTGGCCCACCCGTCTTGTAACGCATCACCACCTCCCCACCTTCCCTTTGTGTATTTCCCCTTTCAGGTATGTTCATTACAGTCATCCTTTTGGATTTGTACTGTCTCCTATGCCTTCTCTCTTTTCTTTCTTCTTCTTCCTCTGCTGACCCCCTCTCCTTTTCCCTCTTCTTTGTTCTTCCCCATTCTCTTTCTCTTCCTCCTCCTATCCTTCCTTCTACCCTTTTAATGATTTTCATATTTTTTACCTTCCTAAAGTTTGCATTACTACTTGTTCAGTATCTTTTTGCATTTTTCAATTTTGATCATTCTACTTCTCTAATAGTTGTAATAGTTCTTACCCTCTCTATTTTGACTTGTTACATGTACAGTATATTTCTGCACCTGTTGTTTTTGAACAATCTTATGCGTTTTCATATTTAAAGTTATTTCATGGAATGTGAAAGGATTTAATCATCCTATTAAGCGGCAGAGAGTACTCTCCCACCTCTCCTCTTACAACCCTGATATTGTCCTCATTCAAGAAACCCATCTTTCTGACGCTGAATCTTTGAAACTAAAAAGACTTTGGGTGGGCAATGTTTTCTTTTCCCCTGCCTCTCATAAAAAGAATGGTGTTGCTATCCTAGTCCATAAACGTCTCCAATGTAAGGTACTCCTTGAGGAGAGGGATGAAGAGGGTCGTTGGGTTTTAGTTAAATTACTTATCAATGCTATCCCGATTACTTTATTGAACGTTTATGGTCCCACATGCTCTGATCCTTCCTTTTGGCCCTCGATCACAGCAAAATGTATCCAATACAAAGATGATTCCTTTTTACTAGGCGGAGACTGTAACCAGATTGTTGACCCCTTTTTAGACCGTAAATCTTCTGTTCGTTTCACCCCTCACAAGCCCCACAAGCAGTTCCTTGATACTATCTCTCAGGTCCATCTTGTTGACTCATGGAGGATCACACACCCAGAAACCTTAGATTTCTCCTTTTTCTCTCCCCCACATGCTTCCTTTTCCCGCTTGGATTACATCTTCCTCTCTTCCTCCTTATCTCAAAACCTTCTCTCCTCTTCCATTGAACCTATTGTCATTTCTGATCATGCTCCTATTATTACTATCTTTGACCTCCTTCCTCCTGCTCCTAAGTCCTCTCGTTGGCGTTTTAATTCCTCTCTTCTCACTGATCCTCTTTTCTCTTCCTCCTTTCGCTCTTTCACCTCAGAATTTTTCCAAATCAATTCTACTCCTGATACCCCTCTGCATATTCTTTGGGATTCCTTTAAAGCCACGGCCCGCGGCTTCATTATCGATTTTGTCTCAAAAAAAAAGAAAGCATTCCTTCAAAAACGCAAGGTCGCCCTATCACATATTAAGTCACTAGAACACCAATTTTATACCTCCTCTCCAAATCAAATGTCTCCTGAACTTCTTAGGTCTTAAATTGCCTTTAACAAACTCACTACCGACTCAGCCTCTTCCTATCTCCTCCGAAGTAGTGCTCGTTATTATGGCGGTCGTAACAAATCAGGTAAACTGCTTGCTAACTATCTAAAGTCGCGAAAAGAACGAACTATTATTGATTCTATTTACTCCCCTTCTAACACTCTTTTACACACGGACAAAGACATATTGGAACAATTTCAATCTTTCTACGAATCTTTATATTCCCCTGAAAATCCTCCTACTCCAGATCTTCTTCAATCATACTTTGATCGTCTACCTGCGCCTGATACCTCCCAGCTCAACTTCTCTACTCTAGACTCTGATCTTAGTCTTTCTGAATTGTCCATTGCATTGACGTCTCTCACCAAAGGCAAGACCCCGGCCCCGATGGCTTCCCGGTTGAATTTTATCTCCATTTTTTCGACATTCTTTTGCCTCGTCTTCTCCTTCTTTTTGAGTCTTTTTGTTCCGACGGCCTGGCTCAAGGCTCCTTCCAAGACGCTACTATATGCCTCATCCCTAAAGAAGGACGAGATCCTAAATTTTGTAAAAATTATCGGCCAATATCTTTAGTCAACGTAGATTATAAACTGTTTGATAAACTTCTTGCTCTTTGCCTTGATCCCCTTATGCCACACCTCATAGGGAAGGAACAATGTGGCTTTGTTAAAGGTCGCCTCACCTCGGACAACTCCAGACTACTTCTTAATGTCCTTGGTAAAGCCTCCTCCTTATCTATTCCTCTTGCAGCCATCTCAGTTGATGCTGAAAAGGCATTTGACCGAGTTGATTGGTCCTTTTTGATAGCTTCACTGAAATGGCATGGTTTTGGTCCGAAATTCATTTCCTATATTTCCTTAATCTATTCTATGCCCAAAGCATCTGTTTTAGTCAATGGTAAACTTACTTCACCCTTTACACTCAAACGCGGTGTCCGCCAGGGTTGTCCTCTTTCTCCCCTTTTGTTTATCCTTTCTAACCTCTATTCGCGATAATCCTTCCATTTCTGGCTTTCCGTACGGACCCCACCAACTTAAATTATCTGCATATGCTGATGACATACTTTTATTTATTTCTGATCCTGCTACCTCGGTCCCTTCCTTATTAGTTGAATTTGAGAACTTTTCTTTGGTTTCCGGTTATAAAATTAACTCGGATAAGACAGAGATTCTTCCCTTAACTAAATTTTGCCTTCCACACTTCTTTTCTTCCACTGGTTTCGCTTGGAATAGTAAGAAAATAAAATATCTTGGCGTCCTTTTTTCCAACTCTATTTCATCTTCTGTTCAGCTTAACATGAACGCAGTTATTTCTAGGATAGACGCTCTACTTTCCTCCTGGAATCCCCTTTTCCTTTCTTGGTGGGGTCGTCTGGACTCCATCAAAATGATGGTTGCCCCAATCTTGATTTATTTACTTTCCATGCTCCCTATTCATATCCCGGCTCTTTACTTTCGTCGCATTGATTCTGTCTTGTCCAAGTTCCTCTGGAAACAGAAAAAAGCACGAATATCACTTTCATCTCTTCGTAAACCCAAAATTAATGGTGGAACTAATTTCCCGGATTTCCGGCTTTATCACAAATCCTTTTCCCTCCGTCAAGCATCTCGTTGGATGTCACAGGACATTTCCCTTTTTTCACCTCTTTGGCTTTCTGTTGAACGTGACCTGCTACTCCCTTATTCCTTTCAGGAAGTTCTTCATTTTAACGCTAAAGCTCCATGTCTTATCCCCCCTTTATTTAGACACACTTCCTCTCTTCTACGACCCTTAGTATCAACTGCCCCTACTTCTCGTGAGTCCTTTCTATTATTACCCATCTGGTATAATCCACTCATTCTCATATGAAACAGACCCATTGCTTGGCCTACGTGGAGGTCGAGGGGTATTATCTGGATCCATCATCTTTTCGATGGCTTATCTCCCCGTTCCTTTCCTCAATTTCAAGCCTTCTTCCATTGTCCTTCCTCCTTCGCAAAGAAATACTTCATTCTTATGGAAACTGTTCTTGACCGGTACTATTCTCTTGATTCGGACATCTCACCCTCATCAACCTCTTCCCTACTTACACTTCTATCCAATGTTCCTAAGGCCTCTCTTATCTACAGATATTTCTCTGCTCCTGACCCTGATCCCCCCAAATCAAAACTGGAACTCTCTTGGGAAAAAGATCTAGATTCCACATGGCCGATTTGTCTTTGGGATAAAGTCTGGGCTAAATCTCTGAAAATTTCCCGCAATGCCTCTCTTACTCAATCCCTCTTTTTCTTCTATCATAGACTCTACCTTTCTCCCCTCTCCCTGTCTCGCTTTCTCTCCTCTTCTAGTGCTAATTGCTGGACCTGCAATGATACCAATGCGGATTCCTTTCATCTTTTCTTTCTCTGCCCTTCAGTTCGTCTTTTTTGGACACAGGTGTGGACTCGTATTTCTCATATCTTTCACCTCTCTATCCCTTTCTCAGCCTCTTTGGTATTTCTGGGGAGTCTTTCAGAATCTCTTGACCTCCCTCCACACTCACGTGGTCTCCTAGACCTCATGCTTGCCCTTGCACTCCAACACATTTCTTCTAATTGGAAGTCTCTAAACAAACTTTCCATAATATGTTGGTGGAACTTACTTTGTCACTCCCATAGGCTCGACGTTGCCTTTGCAGCCTCTTGCAAACCCTCTCGTAATGTTGATTTGTACTGGTTACCCCTTACTCTCCATTTGGATCAATCCGCCAAAAAGAAACCATCTACGTTCTCCTCTGCCAATTTTAAACCCCCTTGAATACTTGTACTCCTGCTTATAAATACATTCCTTAATCTTTCACTTATGCTGTTTTATTAGCTTCATGCAGATTTTCTCTAATGCCCTTAGGCCACGTATTTGCTGTTATTTGTGCATTTACTGTACTTTATTGTGATTGCTGTTTATGATTATTGCAATTTTTCCATTTATGACTTATTAATAGGTTTTTCTCATCCCCCATCCCCCCTCCCCCCCCTTCCCCCCCTCTCTTAAAAATTCAAAATGCTTTGTTCCTCATTTGTGCCATCGGCTTTATTATGATTATCTCCTCATATTTCCTCCTACTCATTTATTTATGCTGATGTCACCTTGCTGTACTGATTATTTACTTTAATAAAGCTTTCAAACATAAAAAAGAAAAACTTATAAAATTGTATTTTCTAAGTGCCACGTGACGCACACATATGCCCTTAGGGCATATGTGTGCATCACATGTGCACACATGCCAGTTTAGCGGGTGCAGCGTGGTGGCCTTTTGGCCCCCTAGCACCCTTGGAATTGCATTTGCAATTTGCGAGTAACTATTTTGTGCTTGCAAATTGTGAATGATTTCCCATTCATTCCTATGGGCCTTTATGCCCATAGGAATGAATGGAAAGGCATTCCTTAATAGCGAGTCGCAATTTGCGAGTCGCTATTAAGGAATTTGTAGGAATTGCTAAAATGTTTGCGATTCCTACATTCATAAGGAATTGCGAATCCTAAATAGTGATTCCCTAAATATCGCTATTTAGGAATCGTAATTCCATTCTTTGATGCATATGGCCCTTTGACACTTAATCACATTTGTGTCTGGATATGGATTATAAATGGAGGAGCTTAAGCCTCCCAAAATTGTCAAATTGGACTTGTGCCTCAGCCTTGAGAAGCTCAGCATGACTTCTGCCTATTGTTACCAGCACTGGGGACTAAGGAGTGTTAGTCATCCCTACTGGGTGAAGCGTTATCACCCAAGACAATTAAGACCACTCACCCTGGAACCTGGAGCACCAGCATCTGCCTGCCTGCCAAAACCAGAGGACCCATGAAGAGCAGGAGTATGCCTGGAGGGAGTGACGCCCAGTGGTGATTCTGTTGAGTGGATCCCTGAAGCAGAGTATGAGATTTGGGTTTGTGTTTAGGACCTTTGCACCGATCGGACCGCCTTCCCAAGTGCTGCTGTTCGCAATACCAGTACACCAGGTGGTGGGCTGTCAAGCTGCATATGCTATTAGCGACCCCCTATGTACCAGGAGGGGGTTGTGGTGATGTGAGAGGGCTGTTGCCTTGGAGCAGAGAGTAACTGATATAAAGAGACTGAACCAGGAAAGGAAGTGAAACAGTCTTTATTGTTAACAGCTCCTCTCTCCAGCAGTACAGGTTTCACACACCAACATTCTAAGGTAGCCTTCAGAGTCTCAGGAAGGTACCAATGGGGAAGAAGGTAGGGGGGGGAGGTGGATGGAACATACCAAGAACGAACATATATCAATATAATGCGATGAAGGAAGTAAAATATAACAGATTGTAACACATCTTCCCCCTTAATACCAATACAACAAATAAATTCTATAGACACAGTTCAGAACATAAGCATAGCCTTTTTGGGGTTATTTGTACACAATAAAGTCATTGTGCCATTCAGGTGTCTTGCGTGCTCTTTGGGTCGGGGAATGATAGGATGGTTGTGCGGAGTGGGAGGGTTTTGGGTCACCTGTGTGTTTTGTTCTGGTTGTGACTTGACTAGTCTGTCCATGCTCCACATTTGATCCTCGTTTAAGATGACCGTGTTTTTCCTGAGTGCTGTTAGACACATAGATTTTGAGAACTTACTTTCAGGATTGCTATTCCTGGGATTTTTGATGCAAACCCAATCGCCTATTTTCCATTGTGGATACTTGGTACCATGTTTTGAGTCATAGTGCTCTTTGTATTTGTTTTGATGCACGTGGATTTGGCCATTAAATTCACTCGTGTCTCTGTTGAGGAGGGATCCCACGCCTAGCCAATTGGGAAAGAATTTGGTGCAGGGCTTTCTTCCTCTTAGGGCTGAGAATGGGAAGACTTCAGTGACTTGATTAGGGGTGGTGTGATATGCCCACAACATTTCTTGAAGAGCTTGTTCAATGGGAATGCCATTGCTACTGGCTAACTGAATTCCCTCTTTGACCATACGGTTCATTCTCTCCACCAACCCATTTGCCCTAGGACAGTAAAGTGGTGATCTTATGTGTTCATTCTCTCCACCAACCCATTTGCCCTAGGACAGTAAAGTGGTGATCTTATGTGTTTTATGTTAAGCATGCTGAGGAATTCTGTCATATTATGAGATGTAAACTGAACCCCGTTGTCAGTGACAATGGAGGCTGGGATGCCTTCCGTAGCAAAGGTATCTCTCAGAAACTGGATGACTGTGGCGGTCGTTATTTGGTTAACCATCTTAACAACCGTCCAATGTGAATGGTAGTCTACAAGGACTATGGCAACTTTCTTAAATACTCTTGAAAGGTTAAATGGGCCCATTATATCAAGAGCGATCTTTTCCCATGGTTTGTTTGGTGTAGGGACAGGAAAAATGGGGGCTTTCCTTGGTATTTTTGATTTATCACTGTTTGCGCATGTCTGGCAATGCTTGACTCTATCTTCTACTAAAGTGTCCATGTTAGGGAACCAGTAGCGCTCACGTAATTTTGCTTTGGTCAAGCTTCTACCTAAATGGCCTTCGTAAATCAGGTCTACAATCTTATTTCTGATGGCTTCTGGGGGAATTATGTTATCTTTCCTAAATAGTAGGCCATTGTCCATACAAGGTTCATTGCGTACTTCCCAGAATTTCTTTATTTCAGTGTTCATTTGATTTTGAGACTCCGGCCACCGTGTACAGTGTACGATATGAGTTGTGTCATGGTGCTGTCAGCGCTCATGTAATCTAACCATTCTTGTGAAGAAATAGATGACAGATCTATTTAAAAGACAGGGCATTCACCTACATTAAATTGTTCATCTTTATGGAGGGGGCGTCTGGAAAGGAAATCTGCTGCCGCATTTTGTGTTCCAGGTACATACTCAATTTTAAAACAAAAACCCTCCAACCTCAAAATCCATTTTGCTATGCGGGGGGGTGTTACAAGAGTTGTTCTTTGGATTGCACATAAAAACCAAGGGCTTGTGGTCAGTGCGTATACTAAATTGTATACTCCATAGATAAAACTTGAAGTGTTTCACCTCCCAAAAGCAAGCCAAGGCTTCTCTTTCCACCACAGAATAGTTCAATTCAGCCTTAGTCAGGGTTTGTGAGGCGAATGCCACAATCCTTTCCTTGCCATCACTTATTTGTGATAAGGTTGCTCCCAACCCTTTCCCACTTGCGTCCGTGGTGAGGATGGTTTACCTGTTATGTTTGAAGTTACACAGATAAGGAGCGGAAATTATGCTTTCTTTTACTTTGGAAAAGGTGCGTTGGTGTTCATCAAGCCATTGGAATCGGACACTTCTTTTAGTGAGGTCTCTCAGATTAGCAGTGAGTTCTGCAAAATGATTGACGTATTTCGCCATATATTCGGCCAATCCCAGGAAAGATTTAAGTTCCTCTTTGTTGGTGGGTGCTTCCTTTACAGCCTCAACCAGACAGTATTTAGGTTTAAACCCATCTCTGGAGATACAATGTCCCAGATATTCCACCGACTCCACACCCAATTGGCACTTTTCTTTTCTTAGCGTGAGACCTGCATTCTTGAACTTTGAAAGAACTTGCCTTAGGTTATTGTCATGCTCCTCTTCACTGGCGCCGTAGATCAGGACATCATCCTGGAAGCATAATGTTTTAGGTATTCCATCAAGGATGCGCTGCATAATTTTTTGAAATACGGCTGCCGCCGATGCTAGCCCGAATGGCATGCGGGAGAACATGAAGGTACCCAAAGGAGTGGTGAATGCCATGAGTCTTCTGGAGTCTGGATGTAGCTCCACTTGGTGATACGCCATGGAGAGGTCCAACACACTAAAATGAGTAGCCTTCCCCATGGTGCTCAGCATCTCATGGATGCGGGATAAGGGATGTCTTCCGACTAGAATGCTGTTATTTAAATCCCACAAGTCAATGCACATTCTAATGTCCTGACTATGTTTTATTTTTGCGATGACAATGGGGGCCACCCACTCCGTGCAATCCACAGGCTCAATGATGTTTACTTCTTCCAGCCTGGTTAGTTCTTTCCTTAACGGTTCCCACATTAAGTGGGGAATCGGTCTCGTTTTGTGCACTATAGGTTTAGCGTTAGACTTCAATTGGATTTTGTGTTGGAAGTCCTTGAGTAATCCTAACTTCTCCGAAAAGACTTCTGTGAATTCTTTGATAATGTGCTCATAATTGTTTTCTGGGTTGGTGCACAATACCAGCTCAGGGTGATTTGGGTCAAGTTTGATTCACAATTCTCTTTGGTGTTGCCACCCCAACAGATTGAATCCATTTTCCAAGATGTATACTTTGCCTACAGTGGAGCGATCCTTGAAGGAAATTATGGATTTGAACATTCCCTTTATGGGAATGGGGTCCTTATTATACTCACTTGGGGCTATGTCTGCTTTAGATAGTTTATTTTGTTTTTGACCCAAAATGGATATGAAATCTGAGTAATTCACTAAGGTGAATGAGGAACAAGAGTCCACAAACATTTCAAAATTCTTTCGCTCAATGTTGACTTCGCATTCCGGATATTTCTGTTTTTCCTTCCCCGCTTCATTGACCTGCAGAATTATTTTCTTCACTTGGGCCTTATCTTCTTCGGGTTTATTGCTCCATGTTTTCTTTGGGAAGCATCCACATAATCTTGCCAGGTGCCCTTTCTTATTGCATTTCCTGCACCATGCAGATTTTGCTTGGCAATTGGGGTCATTAGCTAAGTGGTTGTTATTCCCGCAGTGGAAACATTTCAACTTTGAACCTTCTGAGTTCCCTGGATGGTTTTGTCCATTATCCTTCTTGTTCGGCGGTTTGTAAGACTCACCCTTAATTTTGCATACTTCAGATTCTCCTCCAGATTGGTTATCTCTGCTACTTTGTTGTCCGTACGGTTCATTTCCTTGATACACAGGTCGGTGTCTTCAATGGACTTGGCGATTTTAATCCCTTCCAGGAGGTCGGGTTGTTTCTGCAAAAGTTTCTTCTGAATTTCTTTGTTGTTTGTACAACGTACTAGTTGGTCTCTGATTAGGGAATCATTTAAGTCCTTGAAATCACACAATTTGCTGAGACCCCTGAGTATGGCTACATAAGTTGAAACACTCTCCTGTTTTCCTTGAGTACGACTGAAAAACTTATGTCTCTCTAAAACTATGTTTATTTTATCACCAAAATGAGTTCGTAGTTTCACCAGTGTGATGTTGTACACCTCATTGCCATTCTCTTCATCTTCTGGTTCTGGGAGTGATTCAAACACTTTTCTTCCTGTCGGACACAAATTGTGCAACAGGATATGTTGTTTCCTAAACTCACTGAACTTCTCCCCTCCAATTGCTACAAGATAGGATTCAAAAATCTTTTCCCATTCCTCCCATGGCATGTTGGGTTCCCCAAATTCATTTAAGAATGGTGCAGGTTGTGTCATGCTGGCAGCTGCCATGATGTACTACTAGAAAGGGTTAATTAATACGTAATGACTGAATAAATTAAGTGCCCTAACAATTTCAATAGATGGTGAAATTTCTATATGGCAACAGTAAAATCAGAAAACAGGTGAAATTGCATGTACGCTTTAAAACAATGAGTTCTAAGCCATATTTTTTTTTCAAAAACTAGAATAGACAAAACATAAATTAGCCAATGTTATCACATTACCTTTCCTATGTTTAATTAACGCAACTTAAGTTTGCAGGGTACATTCAGTAGCAGGATAAACTGAAGTAACTAGCAAGAATTACTCATATTCCTAGAAAGATTATGGCACCAGGCTAATAAAAGATAGGTATTCTCAACATAGATGATGGCAGCGTATACAACAAGGATAACTTTAATTTAAATGATTCTTAACATATTCAGTAATGCGTTTGTTAGTTATCCGATAAGTTTCGAGTGCGCAATTTGGTGTGCGTGTCACCGTGAATAAATACGAAGCACTGATGTAACATGACACACACTGGAGTGCGTGTCTCCGCTGGGTTGGTGTGCGTGTCACCTTGAATACTATGAAGCGCACTGATGTAACATGACACACACCGGAGTGCGTGTCTCCGCTGATTTCCTCACAATATATGAGGCAATAGGAATGAATGCCAGCCTAATGTTGTCCCTTCGGTCGGAAAGGCGGCTCCTCGAAGGCTGGGGCACAGGAAGCGTTCTTTGACAGGAATCGTCCTGCGCAGCCTCCGAATGCTCCTGAAGTGAGGAGTTGACGAGAGCCCACGCTGACAGGGGTATCACACTTGCCACAGAGGAAATAACTACACACTCAGCACAGCCCCTGGTTACCGTGCTAGCCACTGTGTGCTTGTACTGCCGATGAAAAGGATGACGAGGATAATTCCAAACGGCACACGACTTGGGGCAGCCGGGCCTCAGAGAACGCGCGTAGAAGATATGACGGAAACTGCGCAGGAAGCCCAGGACACAGGAGACTAGTAAACGAGTGTTGCGTTGAGGTAAGTGAGATTCTTATATTAGCACAGAGTACATTGGTGGCAGGGGTGTGACAGGCAAATTCACTGATACATAGGGGGAACATCTTTACCGGCCCGGGGGTTTCTGTTACCTGTTTCCCGCATCTCCAGGTCTCCAGCCACCACTGCTTCCCCCCGCCGCCGCAGACCATCGCGGCTTCCGAGAGGGGCAGGGCAGGACAAACCACAACTCCCAGCGTCCCCTGCTTCGCGGGGACGCCGCCTGACAGCTGGGGCTTCCGCCCGGAGGCGTACTTTAGACAGCCCTTCCTCCGGTGGAGCGGGGAACATCTTTACCGGCCCGGGGGTTTCTGTTACCTGTTTCCCACATCTCCAGGTCTCCAGCCACCACTGCTTGCCCCCACCGCCGCAGAACATCGCGGCCGCCGAGAGGGGCAATGCAGGACAAACCACAACTCCCAGCGTCCCCTGCTTCGCGGGTACGCCGCCTGACAGCTGGGGCTTCCGCCCGGAGGCGTACTTTAGACAGCCATTCCTCCCGCGTCGCGGGACGCGCGTGGGCATCGCCGGGCTGAGCCCGGGCAGAGGGCGGGCCGTCTGAGGCCGTCGAGGGATGGAGGAGGCCGGGCTGGGCCTTATCCTTAACATCCTCAGCTACAAATGGGTAAGCGAAAGAATGTTTCAACTATGGAGGAGGGCGGGAAAAATGCCAAGGTCCCAAGACACTCTAAATCCATCATGACCTACCTTTCCTCTGCAGTGGGGGCACTGACGAAGGAGATAGCTAACGCCGAGAACGAACTGGGCTTGTCAATCCCTCCGCCTACAGATATCATTCCATCTACCCCCACGGACCTGGGTGACATTGTGCCCACTGATAATCCTCCGCTACCTCTGCAACCAGTGGTGACTATTGTAAATCCTCCCCCCCCATGCCCCACAACCAAGGACATTATCCCTAATTCGCCAGCTAGACATACTAAGCAGAGCCACCAGCTAATCACCCAACCAGCAAGGCGAAAGAAGGAGAAAAACGTCAACAGGGTGAGCACATCAAGCATTCCAACTGACCCCCTGGGAGATAAACTGGAGGCACTCTTTGTTACCAGGATTGAACCCTTGCTTGTTGGGATTGCGAAGGACATTGTGGACACATTAAATACCTGTCTAGAAGGACTCCTAAAGAAATGTGCTCTAATAGATAGACTCGTTGATACCCACTCCCCTTGCTTAGATACATGTGATAGAGGGTTGTCCACTGAGGGAGAGGGGAGCATGGAGGTGTCTGGCAAGGGGAAAATGGTACAGGCTCCCTGTGGGGTGTCGCAAATTGAGAACAGAGGGAACAGCGCAGGGGCTAAGAAAACACCACCCCTTGTTAAGGAGGCAATTTCTTTTAACATGGAGTCTCAGCCACGCCCTCTGTACCAGTGACATACACCTGTTCACAGGAAGGCAACCCCTAGCGAATATAATCTCAACCTACCACCAGAAGCGTCCTCATTAGTTGCCGTCTTTATAGGGGTTCCACCACTCATGGAAGGCGAGGTGGAATCTACCCCGGACCTCATGGTTAAGGCTAACAGGTGGTGCTCGGACACATGCTGTTGGGAGAACATTGCGGACACGATTATCTATGCAAGGAGGGTGGGATGGATTGGTAATCAGCAGAAAACTACTCAAGGGGACTGCGTGGTTATTAATTTTAGAAGGGCTAACCTGGCGTATAGACTGTTCTGGGATGGCTCTGCTATTTCATTAAGGGACCATTTGAGACCTGTCCCCTTGGGCTTTTTCTACCCACCCCCAGTCCGCACCATCCAAACTAGACGCTTCCTAGGGAGAAGGTTGGGAGGGAGGCCACCTCAAGGAGAGGGCAGCCCCCTTGGGCACACATCCTTACAACTCTCAAGGCGACCAACTACTTCATCAGCATGCCACTCCCGTGATTACCAGAGTGCCACCGAGGGTTGTGGGTTGGTCACGAGTAACCGTTTCGCCTCCCTGTCGGGTCTGGAGGACATAGACTGACTATCAGTCGATCCACCCCCCCCCCCCCCCGACAGAGGGGGGAGGCAACACAAATGATGAGGCAGGAATGTGTAAAATTCTTAGCTGGAACGTGGCAGGAATTAGTTCCAAAAGATAGGGACTGGACCAGTTTGGTCTCTGGGCACAATGTTATTGCCCTACAAGAAACATGGGACACCACCTCTAGCTTTTGGCTGGACGGGTTTACTAGATTTGCCGTGGCTGCGACCCCTAGTAATGCTGGTAGAGCTAGGGGAGGCCTTTTAACTTTATTTTCTCTAGAACTTAAAGGGTCCCTAAGACAGATCAAAAATGCTTCCCCTAATATTCTTATTGTTGAAAGGGAAATCAGTCCCACTAGGAGGACACTATATATACATTTTTATAATTCATGGAATAGGGATATTAGTGATAGTAATATCACCACCTTAGATTCCGTTTTAACTCTAGTCAGTCGTAACATACATATTAATTTCGAGTGCGTATTATTGGGCGATTTTAACATTCATCCCTGCAAGCTCATGTGTGGTTCAAGCAATAAAGAGGAGGGAGCAGGACTAGAGGGACCTCATTTTGAGCACACCACACCAGGTGAGGAGCTGGAAGATCTACTGGCCAACTTTAACCTCTTTGAACCAATGTCCACTGAGGGGGGATCAAGAATACCTACCTTCAAGGGGACCGACCTTGGAACAATCATTGATTACATATTCGTATGCCCAAGTATTTTAAACAGGGTCAGCTCTTATCGTACAGTTCCCTCCTTCTATAGTGATCATAACCCTGTCCTATTTGAGGTGGCTTGGGGAGATTTTATGGGGCCAATGCCGGGGGCAGCAAAACCAAGACATATTTTATGTCCAGTCGACCAGGGAAGAAGGCTCAAGTGGGCGAAGGTGGTCCCGGAAAATTTTTATGCGGAAATTTTCCCGTAAATCGAGGCCCACGTGGCAATATGCCAAAACTCAAACGTATCAGACAGCGAAATAATGGGGGCCTTTCAAGTAATTTGTGGCCAGGTCTCGCGGGACTTAATGGCTAATCCTAGGAAGGGAGTTTTTAACCAGCGTCGCTGGTTTGATGCCACCTGTTCGAAAGCACACAAATCCTTAATGGCAGCCTTGAAGACAAAACCTAGGGCGAGGGCGGACATCGCCACATTGAGGAAGGAATACAAGCGAGCAGTCAAGACCAGACAGGATAAAATTAAGAACGAAGCCTGGGAGAATTTACTTTCCAAGGCCGACCTGCGGGACAGTAGGCAATTTTGGGCCATAATCAACCAGCCCTTCTTCTCTGACTCAAATAATGCCGTCACGTATTGTGTTATCCCCGACGACAAATGGTTGGCTCATTTTAGAACAGTGTATGGAGACAATGACACGGACTGTCAAGCATGCCACTTGGCAGTCCCGGAGGCCCCGCCCATATGTTTTAACAGGGCAGAGGTCGAGAAAGCTATTCTGGCCACCACCAAGAACAAGGCCCCTGGCCCTGATGGGGTACCAGACGATTTTTACATACACTCACCAAAGTTATGGGCGGGAGTCCTGGCCAATGTTTTCACTGCCGCTAACGGCAACCCCCTACCAACCACCTGGGTAACTTCCACAATCGTCCCCATTTTTAAGAAGGGTCAGCGTGATGACCCAGGGTGCTATAGGCCCATATCCCTTTTGGACTCTGCAGTTAAGATCTTAGGCAGAGTCCTTTTGGTCAAGCTGAGGGATAGTGTCGAGAGCTGCGGGGGGCTGGCTGACATTCAATATGGGTTTAGGGAGGGGAGAGGAACTGTAGAGCAATGCTCCAACTTACATCTGTTGATCTCGAAATATACGGTGGCCAAGGAGGGGTCTTTATTCCTAGCGTTTATGGACCTCTCCTCGGCCTTCGACCTGGTGATCAGGTCTAAGTTGTGGGCCACCCTCCTGAGGATGGGGATAGATGAGACACTGGTAAGGTATATGGCTTCACATCACCAAGAGCTATTTGCGGCGGTGCGGGTTACAAATGAGGGAAGGTGCACGTCCCGTTTTAACTCTATGCGCGGGGTTAGGCAGGGTTGTATATTGGCCCCCCTGCTCTTCACTATTTACATTAACGGCCTGGGCACTTATCTGGAGGACATGGAGGGAGACGTTCCACGTGCAGGAGTAGCCAAGATCCCTGCTCTCCTGTACGCGGACGATGCGGTGCTGATAGTTCGCACTGGTATCTGTCTTCAACGGCTTCTGGATGCCTTTAGTACATTCATGGACCAACTAGATTTAAAAATAAATACGAACAAATCACACATTATGGTTGTTGGGCGCCAAAGAAACAAGGGGATATCTAAAATCTTTGATTGCAAGGGCGAGGTTGTTACCAGAGTCCCGACTTTTCCCTACCTGGGGGTCCTTTTTGATGAAAGGGGCTCTTGGGGACCCCAGGTTAGGGCAAAAAGCCTGGCGGTGATTAGATCTTCAGCACCTCTTATGGGCTTTGCAAATAGGTTGGGCGCTAGGCCGATAGAAGCCCTGCTAAAGATTTATAATAGCAAATCTATCGCACTGGCTAAGTATGGTTCACCCCTTTGGGGTGTATGCGGAAAATAGATTTTTACGTTCCCTTTTGTCTGTCCCACAGTCCACACCGACCTTCTCTATACACATGGAGGTTGGCCTGGACTTCGTCACTGATAGACTTAACATGGCGCCTTTAATTTTTTGGCTAAAGAGGTGGCTCAATGAGGAACTGTCCCTTAATCATAAGATCATGACTGATGTCATGTCTCTAGACCATTCTAAAAGGGTGCCATGGTTGGCCTACCTGATGAAGTCCTTTACAGATCTGGGATGCCCGGAACTCTTTACATCCCCTCTGGATATCAAGAAACAGGATGTAGATACAATCAAGAAGCAGTTCATGACTAGGGCAAGAGTGGGGCGGGAGGAAAGGAAACTGCAGAAGCCGGCAGTGAGGAAACATTATCTGCTTGTTAATTCCATTGCACTTGCACCTTACCTTACTTTTGTTACGAGGCCATTTCATAGGTTTCTCCTGACCAAGTTTAGGTTTAACCTGATACATTTTTATTTGGGTAGTTTCAAAACTTGGGAAAAACCAGATCTGGCCCCCCTCTGTCGCTGTGATAACTTTTCTGTTCAAGATACCATGGATTTTGTTATGTTCTGTGGACTCTTTTTGGAGCCTAGGAAAAAACATCTGTTGCCTGTTCTAAAGGAGGCTGGCTTCGCGCAGGTGAGACCAGCCCTGCTCTATCTTCAATCACTGAGCAACACTCGTATTACATTTTGCATGGCAAACTTTTTGGTGGCGGCAGCTAGAACTAAAAAATTTAACACAGTAATAGGCCCGCCCAAATGAGCTTTATTTTTTAACCTTGTATAAATTGAATTAATTCGCTATCTTTATACATAGCCCGGAAAAAGAACTTTATCACACGCACTGATTTGCATGATATTGTAAATAGTTTTTTATTTGTATATAAATGTTTTATCTCTTTGTATGATTTTTAACTAAATCGAATAAAGATCTTTGACTGACTGACTGACTGACACTGATACATAGAGAGTTACTTAAAACGAGCGCTCCTCAGTTAGTGATGAGCGGTAAATAGCAAGAGCGTTAATGTTCGCTGACAGACACAGTCTCCCGCTGGTTGATATGGGCAAAGATCGGAAGAGGCCACCAAGAGTAAAGGCAATCGCCGATAAAAGGTCAAGGGATAGTTGCAGACTCATTTTTAAAGTACCGACCCAGAGTTTAATGAAGAAGAAACTATCGTAATATGCAAGACCTCACCAGAAGAGTAGGTGATCGTGTTGAAATCACAGAAGTGCTGCCTCACGTAGATTGACTGTAGTTTAACTTCAAGCTGGAATTCTGCCATCCGTCATGCTTAATTACATTGGTGCTGGAGTTCAAGCAAAAGGGAAGGAGCTGGAAACATCTGTCCCCTTGCACAGATCGTCGCCACTGATATAAAGAGACTGAACCAGGAAATGAAGTGAAACAATCTTTATTCTTAACAGCTCCTCTCTCCAGCAGTACAGGTTTCACACATCAACATTCTAAGGTAGCCTTCAGAGTCTCAGGAAGGTACCAATGGGGAAGAAGCTAGGGGGGTGAATGGAACATACCATTACATCCTCGTTAGTCTTCCTTGCCACATGACTTACATAGTGAGCTTCAGCTTCACACCAGAACCCTCCAAAGCAAAAAGTTAGCCTCCCATGCCTCCCATCCCTTCCCAAGATGGCCGACCCATTATCACCTGACCACTATAAGAGGCGGGCCGGCCCAACCATCAGCCTGTTTTTTTTGTTCTGCGCGTCATTACTCTCCGGATGCGTCTTCAGGTAAGTGGTTCCTGCTGTTGCGGGAGCATGGGTCCTTGGTTGGTGGTCCTGCGCTAGCGGACTCTGGGGCTTTTGGACCTCTCCCCTTCCTTCCCCCGGTCTCTTTTGGGGCTGGTTAGGCTCTGCCTTAGCGGGCCAAGGGTCAATAGGGGGGGCGGGCGGTGTGGTCTGGGGCTCTGTTATTCTGCTCCCATTTGCCCCGCGCCTCGCATTTTCTCAGTTTCTGGCCGTGTTCTGGCTCACTTGAAAGTGTGTCTACGGTTCTGCAATAGTCTGTAATTTTGGCGGGTGTCCTTTTTCTTCCATGTCATAATGGACCTGATCTCAGTCTTACGTTAGTCTGTGCTCTCTTGCAGTTTTTTATGTGTGTCTTGTGCCCTCTGTGACACAGGCTTCCTCGGTACACAGTTGTTTTTTGTTCGTGCGTTGTGCTCCTGTTTTGAAACGGGCGTGCCTTGTCACGTTTTGATTTTCTCCTTTGCCCGGTTGGTTCTCCTCCGGGTCTCTTCGGTGTCGTTTCCGGCTCCTTCCTGGGTTCGTTTTCCCTGGTTCCTGCCTGGGTTCTCTCCTTGGTGTCGCGGTCCCTTCCGGGGGTCCTTTGTGTGACGGGGGTTTGTCCCACCTCTGTTTCTTTTCGGCGCCCTTTTCCATTTTTTCCGGCTCTTGCCGGTCTGTTGGATGGCTCGGGTGCCGCTTCCCAGTTTTTCTGGTTCGGCTCTCTCACGGGTTGTGATCGCCCTTGCGGTTTTGCTGTGTTGGACGGGCTGGTTGTCTCTTCTGCTGGAAAAATTATTTTTTTTGGGTCGCTGTGGTGGGGATGCCCTCTGTTCGTTCGGTTCCTCTCTTTGGGCTTTTGCTCGCCTCTCGCTTTGTGCTGCCTGTTGGGCTGCCCTGGTGTGTTGGTCAGGCCTGCTCTTTTCTGTTCTGGCCCTGGTTGCTGTTGCCCTTTTGGCTCCGTGCGGTCCGGTCCCGTGCCTTTCTCTGCCTTCCTTCGGTTGGGGCGGTTTTCCTGGCGGCACTTGGTGTCTCTGGGGTCCGGTTTGTTTTTTTGGCCTTCCCGGTGTCTTCGGTCCCGGGTTGGTTCTTCTACTCGTGGTTGCCTCTCTCCTGGGTGGTCCTTCCACTCGTCCTGGTCTGTTGGGTTTGCCCTCTTTCGTGGCCATCCCCTTCTGATCTGTTGGTTTCTTGTGAGTTTTCCATGAAGCCGCTTGGCTTTGGTATGTGCTCACTATGTAAGTCATGTGGCGAGGAAGACTAACGAGGAGGTAATGCCCCGGTTACTTACCGGTAATCTTCATTACTCCGAGTATAGTCTTCCTCGCCACATGAGTTCCCATCCCTCCCTCCCTGTCTGGCTATCGGCTTCATGTTTGTGCTTGGTTGTTTCAGGCTGATGGTTGGGCCGGCCCGCCTCTTATAGTGGTCAGGTGATAATGGGTCGGCCATCTTGGGAAGGGATGGGAGGCTAACTTTTTGCTTTGGAGGGTTCTGGTGTGGAGCTGAAGCTCACTATGTAAGTCATGTGGCGAGGAAGACTATACTCGGAGTTATGAAGATTACCGGTAAGTAACCGGGGCAAGAACGAACATATATCAATATAATGCGATGAAGGAAGTAAAATATAACAGATTGTAACAGTAACCATTCTGAAGCATTGCAGGCTGCGAACCGTGGAAACAGAGCTTTGACTCAATCACCCGAACTCAAAAGCACCTGAGACCTGTCGGAATCAGGGAGACTTACCACATGATCAGAGGAGCATCGTGAATGCCTGCTGCCTCGTCCACAGCTTCCAGACTTCTGCTCATACTGACACTAAGCCGAGGTGGTCAAATTGCAGATCCAGTGACTGATTGATTGCTGGACCACCGGGCTTCAAGGGGATCTTGGTCTGACTAAAAGCGCTACAGCGCTGAGACACTTTGGCCTAGATGTAGGTAAATGTGAATTACCGATTCATAAATACCGAATTTTACCGATTCGGTATTCATGAATCGGTAATTCAAATGTAGGTAGAAATTCGGTAATTTACCGATTCTGTAATTACAGAATCGGTATTTGCCATTGATTCCTATGGGCCTTGAAGCCCATAGAATTCAATGGCAGTTACCGATTCGGTAATTACCGAATCGGTTAAAATACCGAATTTACAAGGGGGACAGGGTGTCACTTTGACACCCTGTTGCACCCCTGTAACTGGCTTGTGCACCATGTGGCACACAGACATGCCCTTAGGGCATGTCTGTGTGCCACATGACACAGGTGTACATGCACAGATGTGCATGTACACAAGAATTCGTTATTTACCATGCAATTGTATTACATGGTGAATAACGAATTCTAAAGGCCCTGTAGCACTGTTAGAAGTGCTACCTACATAGGAAAATACAGATTCGGTAATTTTACCGATCGGTAATTTTAGCGATTTGGTAAAATTACCGATTCGGTAAAATTACCGAATCTGTATGTTTTCAGTGCCCCTACATACCAATGTCAAAATACCGGTCGGAAACGGCCGAAAATCGGTATTTCCGGCCGATTCCGACCGGTATTTTGACACCTACATCTGGCCCTTTGACTCTTAAGAAGTTATTGTAGAACTTCTAAGACTTGTACTTGCTAGCAGGGGATAATTGCACTGTTGCCTCACATGGAAGGGGAATAATCACAGAGAAGTGGGACTTAGGGATGTACTGACAACATTAGAGTACTGACTTTATGAAGAATGTGTGTAATATTTTTGTGTGAGTATTTCACTTTGTGTTCATATGTAAACATTATTTGTTTCAGCAAGTATCTGGGAGGACATTAATTTGTGGGGGTGGCTGAGCATCTGCTTGAGTTGTGAGTCTGTTTACTTTGCACTGCTCGACCCACACTATCACTGAGAGTCTGCTGGTGGTGCAGTACTTGGCCCAGTTACTCTGAGTCAATAGTAGGTCACGTCCCAGGACATCAGTAGTAAAAGGCCTCAACCGCCTGCGCTTGGGTCCAGTAGCGCCTGCTTACCCTGCAGCCATGCCCAGAAGCCGCTTAGACTCAAGTTGCGGCCCATTTAAATTTCATGCAGTTTCTCCACACTTTCTTTAAAAGAGATATCTTTTCATATATGCTAAAAGAGGTATTGGAGATATGGGTGGAACACCCTGCCCCTATAATGGTATAAGCCTCTCCTGTGGCCACCAGAAGAAAATCTAGAACCACTGTATTCTGAACTAATATATTTTCAACCAACTGCTCTGTTACTAATCCCAAAGCTATTATTGTGCAAGTCACTATCTCTTCTAAGATTTCAGCATTTAGCCTTATCTCATCTAGAGCCATGACCATAACATACATAGGGATTAGGGCCGAAAAGAATACAGAAGTGGTTGAACAGCTCTTGACCCCTTCTTCATTTGAAAGGGTGATCATAAAAGTGTCTTGCAACAAGCACAATCTACCCCAGGTAATAAGTTCCAGTCAAGTCCTGTCCAAAGGCAACCAAAGATAAGCCTGCAACCCGCAAATGAAATATGCCCACTTCAGGATATCACTGAAGAAGTAGCCCATGAGAAAGATGATACTCAGCTAGGGGCTTATCAAAAGGAATGTTTTCTATGATTAGATCACATTTACTATAGGAAATAGGAACATTGGATGCATCCGCTCCCCTGTGCTCACAAATTAATCTGTATCACTCATTGCAAGGTGAGTGATGTTTGGCATTTTGTCATTAAATGGGTTGCTAAACACGTCAAGGCCTGGGAAAGGAGAGGTGGAGATTCAAATACATTCAAGCAGTCTGTGTCCCAGATTATAAAGTTGCAAGTGTTATTAAGACTGCTCAGTAACCCGAATCAAAGAGATACTATCTCCTACATCAACAAGTATATGCATAAAGACACAGAAGAAGAGTTGATTGTCTACCCATATTTTTCTAACAGCAGCATGTAGAAATTATTCTTGTAGGTTGAGCAGCGGTTTTGTAGCACAGTTTTATCTAGGAATAACTCCCCATTTCAGTGCAAGAATGTATCCCACCACTAAACAAGTACTCAAAGCAGCAGCAAGGAATACAGCAGGCCAGGCCCACAATGGGACCTGATGTCAGGGGAGAGAATGTGGCTTACGTGGGAAGGAGACAGAAACGATGAGAGGCTGTTGGGACACCATCTTAAGAAAAAGAAAATGACATTTTAACTTATATAGCACACTACTACCCAAAGGTACCAGGGACCATATGCTGTGGCTTATCAGAGGTTGAGGAAACTGTAGCCCAGGGGGTGCCTACAGATGTTTCTGGGACCGTCCTAGCCCTGGGCTTAATCGCAGAAGCCTGGTTGCCCCTGAGTGGACCAATTTGCTGGAAGTGGAAGGAATGCATCCTCATTACCAGACCTCTGCACAGAACAGCAGTGCTTGTGAAGGTGTAGAGTTTTCTTCCTTCGAAACACTTGAAAGTACGCCAGATCACCAAGCTGGGGGGAATGGCAGGCCTCTGTTAGGCACTCAGGTAAGCTAACCCGTACCAGAAAACAGAAACTGTAAAGCCACTGTAGGAGCTTTCAGCAATACTCCATCATTCAACCGTAGGCCTAGCTTTGCTGGTGAAACAGAAGGGGGTGAGGGAAAGCTTCATGATTCAGCCCATAATTATTTCTGAGAGCTCAGTTTAGTTTTCGCGGAAGGGATCACTGTCAAAGACAATAGGCTAGAGGTAGGGTGTCTGGCCACTTCAACTAACATTCTGCACATATCTTAGCAATCTATGGGGCAGATGTATCAACATTCAATTTTGCGATTTCTAAATAGCGATTTTTAAGGAATCGCTATTTAGAAATCGCAAAATGGAATGTATGTAAAAAATCGCTATTTTTGCAATTCGCAAATAATGAATAAATTCCCATTCATTCCTATGGGCCAGGAGGCCCATAGGAATGATTGTGAAATAATTCTCAATTTGCGATTCGCATTTTGCTAATCATAAATTGAGAATAATTTCAAGGGTGCAGGGGTGTCTCAAAGACACCCTGCTGCACCCCTGAAATCTACATGTGTGTGTGCATATGGCGCACATACATGCCCAATGGGCATGTGTTTGCGTCACCTGCCACCTTCAAAAACGCCAAATTGTGCATTTTTTCAACTACAAGTTGGTGGTAATTTGCGAATTCTTAACTAAAATTCGCTATTAAAAAATGCTATATATATAGCATTTAAGGAATCGCAAAATTGCGATTCCTTAAATGCTATGGCAAATTAAGGAATCGCAAAATTTTGCATTTCCTTAATTTGCGAATTTTTGATGCATGCCAAAACATGCAAATAGACCGTTTGCGATTCGCAAAGGCTGAAATTCTGCGAATTTAGGCCTTTACGATTCGCAAATGGCTTGATACATCTAGGTCTTGGTTTGTTAAGTCCAATTACTCATTTCTACTTTACCCACTGATTTGGGGTGATAGACACAATGAAAATGCTGATCTATTTCCAGGGTTTTCTAGAGTGCCTATACTGCCATGGACATGAAGAGCCCGATTCACAAAGGTAAAGTTAGACGAAAGTCTATCTTTATGACTTTAGGTATTCACATAGGGCATTTACGAGTAGTAAATGCTTTTTTTGAATACCGAAAGTCGTAAAGGTAGACTTTCATCTCACTGTATCTTTGTGAATCGGGCCCGTTGTGTGCCCCCTGAATACTACTGATCCGGCTTAATATTCCAAACCTAGGAATTAAGGGCCCGATGTAGGTAACAGTGAAATACCGAATTCTAAATACCGAATTTTACCGATTCGGTATTTAGAAATCGATATTTCAGATGTAGGTAAGAATTCGGTAAAAAAATACCGAATTCTTAATATTTGGTATTACCGAATCGGTAATTGAGATTCGGTAATAACAAATACCTACCCAGTCATTCCTATGGGCTTGGAGGCCCATAGGAATGAATGTGAAGACATTCGGTATTACCGATTCGGTAATACCGGGAGGTGTTTCAAGGGTGTCAGGGTGTCCAAAGGACACCCTCTTGCACCCCTGAAATGTGCGTGTGTGCACATGTGGCACACATGCATGCCCTAAGGGCATGGATGTGTGCCACATGGCACTTAAAAAAAAGCAAGACATTGCTTTTTTAAAGGAATTCGGTAATTACCACAAACTTGAAGTTGGTGGTAATTACCGATTCCTTAAGGCCCAAAAGCACTCTTTTATGTGCTTTCTACATTGCATTTAAGGAATCGGTATTACAGATTCCTTAAATGCAAGGCCAATTAGGAATTGGTATTAAGGAATCAGTATTTACAGATTCCTTATTATCGAATCCTTCCCTACATCACAAATGCCTAAATACCGGTCGGTAACTGTGAAATTTACCGAATTCCACCGTTACCGACCGGTATTTGGGCCACCTACATCGGGCTCTAAGTCTTCGAGTAGTCGTTTATCGTTAGTGAAGGCATCCGTGCAGGCACCCTGTGACTTTTCCACCCAGACGGAGAACACACAAACCACAATTCAAATAGGAGAAATGTGCACATTTCGCATGGGCGACTGAAGCTGGACTCTGGGGATCACGGTTCGATCCCCGGCTCCAGCGGCAGGGGTCTGCCCAGCAGCATGTGACTCTGGGCAATAGCTCGCTTAATCTTCCCAACGGTCCCCAGCGCAGAGATACCCCTTCGGGAGTGATTCGTGCTATAGTACTGATATAAACTTGGCTGAGCACAAAGGGGACCAAGGGGGAGAGGGAAAAGTGGAGGTGGCCTTAGTCCATTTTCCAGAATTAAATGACAGGCAGGCGACACAGATCTGGCAATAACTTGGGCCTATGGAGGAAGAAAAAGGTGCATTCCAGTAAGTGCAGTGGATGGATCATGCCACCCCTACCGACATGGGCTGCTCCATGATGCAAACCTGCCATGTTCCCCAAAGCCTCTTCCCTATGCTCAGGTCAAAATCTGGTTATAAAAGTAAGACTCGGTCACCAAAAAAGAGTGGCTATGCACTCTATATCGAACCACTGGCACAAATCAAGCACTGCATCCTCCATCGAGATCTAAACATGCACATCACCGTATGCATACATCGCAAAAGCTGCTCTATTGCCAAACACTACATGGACATTTATGTCATTTAGTTGGAAGAAACACACTTTAAATTAGTTGCCTCTGTGTACCGTTGAACTGGGTATAGGTAAACAGTACCACCTAAATAATTTACCGTGGCAATTGTCGAATAAAAAACTGACAGTGTAAGAATATTAGCATTTTTTTTAAAATCAAAAAAGCTTTCAGTTTTTCTTATAATTCTTTTTATTTAATTTTCATATTTTTCATTCTCCTTCTACAAAACAAAAGAATGGCATTTATTGATTTATCTATTATTTATTTAACATTTTATAAAGCGTGGACACTCCCAAAGGTGCTAAAGTGCTTTGTCAATGGAACAGTCTTCCTTACAAGAAATACAAAGCTACAAACAGTTACTAGGTATGATAATTACAATAGGCACAAGGAGAATATTTGCTCATTTCGGTTGTTATAAAGGCACATATCTACAGATTATAAGAAGAGGTAGATGGTGATGTGGTAGCAGCAACGTGAGGCGAGACAGCAGTAATGCAATTAAGGATTATCTTGGGAAGGTTACCTAAGGGGACAGCTAGCCAAAATGTCTTTGGAGGTTAAGGACTTTCTTCTCCTTTTTAGATGCTGGCAAAAAGATGGTGGTATGTAGTTTTGGGGGTAGGGAGTTCCAAATTCTAGTTGTACTACACGAGAAGGATTGTCCCATGAGTCTTCCCTTGTAAAGGTCGGACACACCAACAAGAAAGCTTCTGCATTTCGCGATTGTCTTATGCCTCCCGAAAGCTTTGGTTTGTTCACTATGAAGCCAGGCGTGCTTGTATGCAAGGCCATGTGAGTGAGAAAGGAAGTACTATAATTTGCCCTGGCTTCAATGGAGACCCAGGGAAGAGTCACAAGTATTGGTGAGATAGGGTCCATTCTTTTTGCCCATAGGAGAGGCATACCACTGAGTGTAAAATTGGTTTCAGAGTGTTCAGATGGGTTTTGGGAAGAACTGTCAAAAGAGAATTACAATAGTCAATTCTAGAGAGAACCAGTGATTGAGCAATAGACTGCAATTCTTGTTCAGGAATGTAGCAGCGGATTCCTCAAAGAAGGCATAGTTTATATTGGGCATTCGTGGCCACGGTGCTGATTTGTGTTTGAAGGTTGAGCCTATTATCCAGAGTGACTCATTGAGATTTGGCACTGTCGGTGATGATGGGTTTGCTGTTGATCATTGAGTGTATCCATCCAGGATTGTATCAGTGATGGAGAACTTGAAGAGGACATGATGAGGAATTCAGTTTTGAATGGGTTCGGTTTTAGGTTGTGAGAGGTCATCAAGTTGTAAACGGAGTTTAAGGGGTTGGCTAAATGGGAAATGTACTTTGTGGATGAGAGCTTTAGGTAGAGCTGGGTGTCGTCTGAATACTGAAGGTGTAGGATCTAAGCCTTTGTTAGTAGGACTCCCAGAGGGTTGATATAAAGGTTGAGCAGGGTGGGAGCAAGGATAGAATCCTGTGGTACTCCTTGATTGATGGCTTCGGTAAAGATAGACAGTCATCAATTTTATTTCTCTGTGATCTGCCCATGAGGACGGATTCTTTCTTTAAATACTTTATTTCGGTCAAAGACCTTAAAAGCAACACAAAAATAAAAATGTATTAAGGTACTAGTTTAGCATATACAAGGTAAAACTGGAACATTGCACAAGAAATTTTTCAATTAGAATATACATAATCCTTAAAATCTACATTTAGATAAAATCGCCATGCAGGCTCAATCCTAAAAGTTGAAACACAACATAAAAATTATAAAAGCAGTACAAACAGACATCATGTTGAATTTTAAAACAAACTGTGTCATTAGACACTAATGCTACATAAGCACAGACGTACCCTTGTTGGATAGGCTTGCTGCCCAGCTGTCTAGCTTGGCAAAACATGTATTGAAACAATCGTAGAAACCCGCTAGTACCTATGTTCAGAGTTAACAACTATTGATTGCTTGACAAACCTGGCATGGATCGGCCAGATTGCTGCTAGAACTTTAGCAATAGTAAAAGCAGCACTTGACCTTGTATCTGACCTACAGATTTGCAAGGCTTGCTTATGGATACATGCTCCAAGATATCTGCAAAAGGGCACAATCCAGCCAGCGTCTCAGTAGACTAGTGAATGTTGGGCAGAAGAAAAGTAGATGGGGATCTGTTTCCTGATCTGCTCCACAGGCTGGGCCAGCTGCACTGTCCTCTCAATGGGGACTCCACTTACAGGTAAATGATGCAAGTGGCAAAGTACCCAGCCTTCATCTTATATACAACAATCTAGTAAATGGCGGGTCGATCTTATCCAAAAAGGATTCAAACGTTTGGCTCGCAATTATGGTTCAACAAATACTCAGCTGCACTACCACAACTAGTTAATGTCAACATCTTCCTTCACTCCTATATCCAATAAACATCTTTAACGTTTTTGACAGAAGAAATGGAGACAGACTCTAGACAATGACACAGATCAAGAAACGCCAGCGCAAAAAAGTAAGGGCTTATTTACAATCCCCTTGCGCCACCCTTACGTCACTTTTCCCATGTTAAAAATGACGCAAAAGTGGCGCAAGGGGCTTGTAAATCTTCCCCGGAGTGTTTAACATGTCTTAACCACTGCAGAGTAGTAACACATCTTGGAATTAAAAGAATATCCTTAAACCATTTCCTGAAGCATTCAAGCTCAGGAACCAGCCATAATCTCAGCCAGTATAAGATAGGTTTTAGTCTCACAATGGCATCAAATGGATAAACATTCCAGTTCACTCTGAAAAAATAGGGGCATACCTAGGGGGTGTTTAAGAGCTGCCCTCAGGAACTTGTTCTCAGCTGTCCCCAAGCATTTAACATTACTGTGACCCCAAAGTTCAGAACTATAGCTGGCCGCAGATGCAGCTTGGACTCTCCAAATTTCGAATAATGGGGGCATGGGGCAAAAAATTGTATTTCTTGGAATATTCAATGTGACAGCAGCCCTATGGTTAAGAAGAAGCCCAATCTTAATAACCTGGCTATACCATTAACTGAAGCTTGACAGACAAATACCCAGATAGTCAAAGTCTGCGACTCTCTACAGGATAACTCTCCCCAGCCTGACTGTTTAGCAGAATTGTTTATGGGGGTGGTTAGTCATACATTTTGTTTTTATCAGCATTTATGGCTAACCCATGGCAGATGCAGACCAAGTTAAATCTATCTAGTAACACTTCCAGGCCGTTGGAAGTTTTCAACATCAAAAGGGTGTCGTCAGCTAACAATAGTGCTGGAATCTTGACGCTTCCCAGGACCGTTGAGTCGTTTGCACAGCCCATTAATAAATCAACACACTTATTAATAAATAATAGAAAAAGTGTTGGGGCGGGTACACATCCTTGCCTTATGCCCTTGTCTACTAGTATATGGTCTGTAAATTCACTATTTGGACCCCATCTTACTTGGGCAAAACTACCAGTATGGAGTCGAACAATAATTTCAAGTAGCACAGTAGAAAGACCCAAGTCCCTCAGGACTGCCCAAAGTTTAGCTCTGGGAAGCATATCAAATGCAGCCATGAGGTGCACAAATGCGACATAGAGATCTTCTGTTTTCCACTTAAGCATCAGCAACCTGAAGACTTGGTCAACAGTGCTCGTTTTGGGGTGAAAACCCACCTGAAATGGCGACAATGTTATATCTTCTATCCAAGTATTCAGTTGGGTCGGAACCTGTTTGCTAAAAATCTTCCGGGCTATGTCTAACAAGCTTATAGGCCAATAGCTTGCCAGAATGAATCTCAAAAGTTGCTTGTGTATAGAGACTATTTCTGCTCCTCTCCTGGAATTGGGGATAGGGGCACCTGCCAGAGTAGTGCTGGTAATACAATTTAAGTATGGCACCCAGACCTCTGTCGCAGATTTAAACAGGTACTCAGAAATCTTGTCTGGGCAAGGAGCCTTCTCGTTTTCAGTTCACAAATAGCTTGCTGTGTCTCAGCCAAAACAAATGCCATATTGGCGTTAGAAGACTCTTGAAGTCTAGGAGGATCACCCTCAATCAATCAGGGAATTGTAAGCGTGCTACTCACCCGTGAGGGTCTCAAGGAGCTGAGAGGGGTGCCCCAGATCTGTTAGCCAAAGAGCCAGGGGTCTTCCTGTATGTGTTCAGGGAGGGGGCGCGTCTGATGTCTGCCGGTAGCTCGTTCCAGGTCTTGGCAGCAATGTGAGAGAAGGATCTTCTGACTGCTCTGGCTCTGTGGATGCACGGGGTTTCGGCCAGTACAAGGTTGGACGATCGGAAATTTATTTTGGGTACGTGGAAGTTGATTTTGTCGTTGAGGTATTTGGGTCCGTTGTTGTGTAGGCATTTGAAGGCGTGAGTGAGGATTTTGAAAGTGACTCTTTTCTCCAAGGGGAGCCAGTGGAGACTTTGTAGGTGTTGACTGATGTGTTTGTGTCGGGGGATGCCGAGGATGAGTCTGGCGGCGGTGTTCTGTATTGTCTAGAGTTTGTGGAGTAGGGACTTGTTAATGCCGTCATGGAGTGTGTTTCGTGTGTTTCCATAGTCCTCTGGTGATGAGTGCGTGGGTGACTATCTTCCTTGACTCAGGGGTGATCCACTTGAAGGTCTTGCGGAGGATGCAGAGGTGAAGACGTTAACCTGTCGGTTCATGGTGAGCGATACGTCGAGTATGATGCCGAGGTTCTTGACGTGGTCTGAGGGGGTAGGTGGGCTTCCGAGGGCGGTCGGCCACCAGGTGCTGTCCCATGCAGAAGGAGGGGGTACTGAGGACGAGGACTTCTGTATTCTTGGCATTGAGCTTCAGGCAGCTGTTGGTCATCCAGACTGTGATGTCTTGCATTCCTTTCTGGAAGTTGAGTTTGGCAGTGGTGGGGTCTTTGGTGAGGGAGGGGGTGAGCTGGGTGTTTTCGGCATAGGATACGATGTTGAGGCCGTGTTGTCGAACGATGGCAGCGAGGGGGGCCATGTAGATGTTGAAAAGGGTGAGGATCAGGGATGAACCCCGTGGGACTCCACAGGTGATTTTCGTGGGGTCAGAGAGGAAGGGTGGGAGGCTGATACTTTGGCTTCTTCCGGTGAGGAATGATCGGATCCAGTCCAGGGCTGTTCCTTGTATGCCTGAATCATGTAGTCTGGCGACTAGTGTGTGGTGGGAGACGGTGTTGAAGGCCGCTGATAGGTCAAGTCGGATGAGGGCTGTGGAGTGGCCTTGATCCAGGAGGGTGCGGATGTTGTCTGTGGCGACGAGTAGGGCAGTCTCTGTGCTGTGGTTGCTTCAATGCCTCAATGTAGTGTGGATCAAAAGGCAATGTCTGCCAGGTGTTAGTTGGCATGAGTTGGCTTAACCTCACTATATAAAAATTGAAAATGGGCCACCCAGTCTATAGGTAAAATGTTTGACTTGGGTCTCATTGTGGCCAATTTACCTCCATGGCTAAAAGTGTACCAAAAGTTTGCTGTAGTATCCTGCATTTATATTGTAAGGTGTTTTACCACCCCTGCTCAGCCTGTGCCTGTGCTCTGACTCATTAGAATGTTGGAGTCTGAGGATGCCTCAGAATGTTGGGACTGAAAGCTGAAGTGACAGTTGGTCATGGGCTGAGCAGTTGACAGGCAGCTCCTGGTGGGGCTCTGATCTACCACATATCTACGTGATTTTATCAACTTTACTACTTGTTATCTTTAAGAATAAAACATCTTGAATTACAACCTTCCTGAGTGGACCTTCTTCACCACAGTTGCCTTATTTTGAGTCCAAATCGTATCCAGAGCATCCCCCATAATAATCATTTCCAGGTTCTCCTAGCATATTTAAGGGTTGCTTTGTATCTAGCCCTTGCTTCCTGGATTAAGGGTTGTGGGCCACTCTTGATACATTTGACCAGTAAGTTTTTTGCACTCTTCATAATACCAAGAGTAAATATTTTTAAGTTTAGGATTAGTGCTCGGTATAGTCTTGGTTAAATAAGCATTCCTCAGCATAGCAAAACAATCAGCATGAGATATCTATATATCAAGTAGGACAAGGTCACGCATTGTTAGCAGAAAATGCTCTAAACAGGAATATATTTGGCCTCAGACGCAGCGTTTGAAACAATGGCATTCCAGCTCACATTCCTCATGTTATTAGTAGCTGCCAGTCCCCCCCTCGGCAAACCATGGCACACATAAACGGAGGCCAGACTACCCTTAAGGGTTAAGAACAACGGAAAATGATTGCTTTCATATCTAGTCTCAGCCCTCATATCTATTAATTCAGGCCATGAGTGAGGATCTAAAAGAAAATAGTTGACTTTACTTCTATAAAGTCCCCTTCAAAATGCTGGTTGCCTCTTTAGGTCTGTTGGAGTACGGCCATTACCTGCTCTCACCTGGCATGAAAGAGAGATGGATTAGATGTGGCTGGAATGCAAGTTCCGTATTGCCGAGGAATAGAATTTTATCTTCTTCACTGGCAATATCTCTAATTAAGGCTGACGGGTCAAAACATACATTAAAATCACCCCCAATTATGATAGCAGTAGCTCTATTGTCAGCAAGTATACATTCTCTCAAGTCAGAAATGACCCAAGATGCTATGGCTGTGGAGGTTTTTCCTATTATAAACATTATACAAAAAGGTGTTTCGCCATTCCATTGTGCAAACTGTAGCCCTGGAATGTAGGTAGAATTGATATGGAAGAGCTTCAACAGGCACCCTAGAGTGACATTGACCCATAATGTAAGCCCCCCCAAAGTTCTGCCAGAGACAGTCTTCTGGGCTGGGACGAAGAAGGTTTTAAAACGTTGTCTGTCAGAGGCCGTTAAATCCCAGGGGGCCTCATTTATGAGACCGTGCGTCACTTTTACGCCGCTGGTGCATCACTTTTTGTGATGCACCAGCAGCGTAAAACATGTGCCTTGTTGCACCAAATTTACAAAGAACGCATCTAGGTAGATGCGTCACTTTGTAAACCCCTGCGCTACATTATACCTGCGCCAGGTATAATGTATGCTAGGGGGGGCGTTTTGACTCAAGAAAGGGTCATGGAAGTGACACAGTGAAATCTATAAGATTTCACTGCGCCACTTCTAGGACGCAAGTGCATCAATTTCTTAAGCCTGCCTCGCAGCAGGCGTAAGACTGACGCAGGCCCTTTCACATGGGGCTTGCCCCATGTGAAAAGACACATTGCTGGAGTTGCATCACTTTTGTGACACACTCCAGCAATGCGTCACTTTTGCGCCATACAGATACGTCAGAAATACTGACGTATCTGTAACTCCTTGCGCCATGATGCGTCATACTGTAAATATGACGCATCATTGGTGTCGCAAGGAGGGCGCAGTGAAAAGTGTCGCACCGCTGTTTTCACGCAGCGATGCGGCACTTTTCATAAATGAGGCCCCAGGTCTCTTGGAACATAATGATATTGTCTTGGTCAATGACACTCCCCAATCTATTTGAGATAATTTACACATTAGGCCTGTGATATTCCAATATATTATTGTTAAAGTGCTGGCCTCCTTCGAGCTGGTTGTCTGAGCTCCCTCGCAGGGTAAAGCTGTTACTAACGGGGGCCCAGCCTGGGAAGCACTCAACGGTTCCATGTCTTTAATTGGCCCCAAGGAGTGGGAGGGTTTCAGGTTGGGGACGTTTATCTAGGTATTCAGGAGTTAGAGCAGTCTTAGCAACAGGAGTAGACCCCAGTAAATCCAACCCATCAAGGTTGCTTAAGGCGGAAAACCTATTAGAAGGTGCAAGTTGTGGGGGGAAGTTGTGTTGAATTGAAAAGCTCAATGAGGAACCTGTTGCATTGGGTTTGCAGAAGTATCCTAGATGAAGCACACATATATTTGTATTAATTTCACCAATGAACACCTGTGGTCTCAGCATGTTTCTTATACATTATGGTCTAGGAAAGTTTAGCACAATACAATCCCTAGCTATATATATCATTCTTAGACTGAACACCCACCCCACCCTTCACACCATTATTATCTCGTTTATGCTCACAGAATTAAAATAATTATGATTAGTGAGCCATTCAACACTTTCATTTCGTAACTCCAACCAGGATTCTTGTGATTCCTTTAAAGGGGGAACTCCTCCCAACACTAAGACATAAGAGCATGGAAGAGAGGAGACAAACCCAAACATTCTTTGCTCAAGGTGGAATAGGTTTCAGTTTGAAATTGTTCAACAGAACTAGGCCTGACGGTCCAGAATTCTGACCAAATGGCCCAGGTGCAAGTGACCACTCTCTGCCTCTGAAGGGCCCAGTTTATTAATTTTTTTTGTTGGCTCCAGAGTACCAGTAGGATCTACGGCACTGTCACTTGCAACATGTTGGTTTGAGGTAGCCATCCTGTTACTGCTAAGAGTAACAGAATGTTTGATGTGGCTAGCAGGGTGCTCTGGAGGGTAGATATCTTTAAAGAAGTGCCAACCAGACTACTTTTGATACTCCTCAACTGGGACTTGATTGGTTTTAATTTGTCCTCTAGAATGGCACAGTAACTCTTGCACCACATGTTGTGGCTAAACATCTCAGTGTTCTCTTGGTCAGTTGTCGGAGTTGACTGAGTTTGCATCTGTTTGAGGCACCAAGAGGAAAGTTTGCCCTGACCGTTAGCATTAGAACTCTTAGTCCCCATTGCTGGTTTCTCTGCAATCCTTTCCTTTTTGACAATGGCCTCGGGGTCTGACAGAATACTAGCTGAACTTGGAAATGCTAGATCCTTTCCAACACCATCTGTATTGGGATCCTGAATAATTAGAAGGGCCTGTAGATGGTCTAGAGTCTCTAAGGTGAGGGGCTCAATGTGATGCCATTAGGGGAGGAATTACCAAGACAGCCCTTATGGTTTGGGCAATTATCTGATGAGAGTCTACATTCAGTTGATATAATTTCCTTTGGGATTATCCCCATGGCTCATTCCAACATGTTATCAATGGTCGTAGTTGTACAAGTAGTAATCTCTGATCCCACAGGTGCCCCTCCAGCTTTGCATTTGCCCATATTAGCCACAAACAGTGCCTAACTACTACAAGTTCCCCAAAAAGAGGTGGTGGCTCACTAGAGAGAGCAGCCAAGCCTTGTCTAACTGGAACTACAACGAGCCAGAAGTAACACCAGAGAAAACAAGCGACGGGTGTTTTTAGCAGAGGGGGATGTGCGACGCACAGTCCCCTGAGCCCATGCACTGTCCCAGTGGCTACCCCCGGAAACGACAATGCCATAAGACACTGCAGAGCAGAACAGGTCTCCTTTCAGCAGCAGGAAGGCAGCAGGAAGAGTTTTGCCCCTTATACAGGTGTCGGTCCAGTGAATAGAATCGTCAGGGTAAATGGAATGGGCCAAGATAAGGCAAATGTACGAAAAAGAAAGAAAACAACCAAAGTGGTGACAAGACCAATAGAGCCCCTCAGCAGTGTAACAATGAAGTAGATTAGGCAATGAAGCAGGTTAAGCAAAGCTCCAGCAACATCAACAGCAACAGCAGTTGTCCACTTACCTCCTCCCCTACGCTTGTTGAAGCCGCTGCCTACACCCACACAAGGAATGGTCACAGAATAGGCTACTAGAACAAGTGACCGCCAGGCCCGTAAAGTCCCTATGGTAGCTTCGGGCTTTCAAGCCGGCGGACCACTCACTCACCAAACCTGCTGCGTTTCCTTGATTAGTGAGGCCACAAGACCAATTGTAAGCAGCTGGTAACTGCTAGTGTCCAAAAACACTCTTGCAGGGCATCTAAAGTGCCAACAGAGTGCCACGCCGCAGACCAAAACACACCTCAGCGCATAGCACAACCACTACCCACCTCCCTGACTGCCTTGCTGTACACCTGTACTTGCCTGTCTCCATGAGCAGGCCAGGTAAAATGACAGTGGAAGGGGACAGCAGCAGCAATGCTGATAGCTGCTACTGTGCTGTGATAGCACTTAATAGAACAGTAGCACGGTTACCCTGTTATGAGACCTCAAGAAGGCAGGGGCTTGTAAAACAGGAACCAGGGTCGAAGGAAACAAATTGGCTACTTAGTTTGAATGTCCAGGTAAGGCTCCACCAGGGCATGGAGGACAGAGCAGGATCGGAGCCAGCGACCTTCCCTCGCAGCTCTATCGATGTGTGTAACGTGTGTTGGTGGGCATGATCACAGCTGCAGGGGAGATGGGTGTCATCTGCATACTGATGGTATAGGATCCCAACCTTTCTTAGTTGTACCCCCTGGAGGTTTGATATAAAGGCTGAACAAGGTAGGAGCAAAGATAAAACCCTGTGGTACTCCTTGTTCAATCCACTGTGATCTGCCCACAAGAAGGATTCAAACCATTTTAGGACCACACTGTCAATGCCCATCCAATTGTTTAGTGTGCCTAGAAGCCTACAATGATGTCCTGCATCAAACGCTGCTGGAAGGCCGAGGGGAATAAGGAGGCAGGGGGTGCCAGAGTCTAGAACTTTAAAAGTTTAGTCCACCACCTGAGGTAGTGCTTTATTGGTACTACATCCTTGATTGCAGCCAAAGTGCAATTTGCCTAGAAGGTTATTGTCTTTGATGTGTTGGGTTAGTTGTACTGCTGCACATTTTTCAATGATTTTTGCAAGCCAGGCTAGGTTGGTAATATGGCAAAAGTTATTGAGGCCATTTGCACCTGCTGAGGGTTTTTTGAGAAGTGTGGTAACTTGGCCAGTTTTGAGGGAAAGAGGAAAAGATGTTTGTGTAAAGATCTTTGGAAATGTTACTCAGAATAGGGGCCACAAAATGATTTAAGGGTTTGGTTTTCATGATGTTCATAAGTGGGACGTTCTCCTCAATAGTGTCAGAGGATTGTCACAGGTTCTTGAATTTGGAAACTGTGGTGGTGATAGGTTGACATCTTCAAGTCAAAGAATTGTACAAACTCTTCTGCTTTCCTGAAGGAGTTATCGAGTTTGGTGGAAACAGGCATGGGAGTGCTGGTGGCTGTTTTGTTCAAATTGAAGGGTTGTTTTGGTCGATTCTTGGATGAGTCAAGAAGGGCTCTAAAGTGATTTGATTTCTCACAAAATATGATGTTGGTAAAGGGCTCTTGTGTTGCAGAGCCAGTCCAGATTAGTGGCGCAAGGTGCCTGTTTCAATTTCTTATATAGAGCTCTCAAAGATGTTCTTTCCTTGTATAGGCCTTTATTGAACCAAGGAGCAGGTGCTGTTGGTCTTTTCTTTTTGCTTTGGAGTGGTGCTTCATTTTCAAGAAAACATAGAGATTGTTGAAGCTGTGGGCAGTAGAGACATTGACATCAGAGCTGGGACTAATGGGAGGAAGTATCTTCATTGCAGATTTTCTGAATGCACTGATATTGATGTTTGTGATGTTGCAAAATCAGGAGGTCACTCTTTCTGGTGGAAGAGTTGTTGTGACAAAGGAATAAGAAAGTGGTTGGCCAGTCTAGAGGTATGGGTTCACTGACTAAGTGCAGGTTGTCTTCAGAGTTTATTAGATCAAGTATAGAACCTTTCTTGTGCGTTGCTTTATGGTTGTGTTGTACTAGATCCTTTGCGGAGAGGAAGGTGGCAAGCTGGTTGAGCGAGGAGTCATCTGTGTTGTCCCAGTGAAGATAAAAATCACCTAGAAAGATCACTTTGTCGATTTGTAGTGATTGGTCACTTTCGAGATAAATGTATTCTTAGATGAGGGTCGAGTTGTCACCTGGTGGGTGATACATGACATTAAGTCTGAACAGGGACTTGTGTTTTACTCGTAGTTCCAAGACTAGGCCCTGGAGTGTGGGAAAGGTGCCACTGGTAGCTCTTTTAATTGTAGGGTGTCTCTGAAGATGGAAGGCAAGACTCCCACAACTCTACCTGCTCTGTCATATCTACTAATGGAATAGTTCAGAGGAAGAGAAAGGTCAATTATAGGATGGGTCATTGAACCAGGACTGTGAGAATTCATAGGTCTGCATTATAGTATGTAATAGTGTCAAAGATTTCAAGCTTATGTTTCATTACTGATCTGCAATTATGATGAATGCAAAGTATATGATTTGGTATAAGGAGTTTCTGGTGTTATGCTGCAATAGAGAGGACATTTTTGTTGGCCAGTGACTGCTTTGGGGAGACTGGGGTTTGGATCCAATCAATGAAATAATTGGATTTTGCAGTAGGTTTGAGTTGTTAGTAGGGAGGGTCGATAATGGGGTGTTATAGCTTGAGAGTAGGTCGGCAATATTGGATTGGGAGCAATAGGGACTGAATCTCTTGGGGCAACTAGTCACACAGTGTGTCATTTCTATTTATACTTCATATATTTTGATGTTCAGTAACCCCTGCTAGGCTTCAAGATTCCAGGACTCGGTGAGTTTAAATCATTTGTTGTGTTTGTGTTCTACAATGCTAACATTTTTTTTCCGAATAGCATGCTGCTCATGCTCAGAAGTAAGTTATGTTTAGTTTACGCTGGTATATTATTGTGTGATCCAGTTTCTAGTTTCTGCTAGGCAGGTGCTCAGCGCTACCTAATCTCACTCATCAGTTGCTCACTTTGGCTGATTAATTAAGAAGCCATTTCAGACTGTTCTCCTGTCACTATAGTGAATCAGTGAGTAGCACGTTCTCTCTTTGACTTTGTTTTTGTTGCTTGTACAGTTCCAGGTAATTTGATGGAATTCACAGGGATGTGAAGTATGCAACTATGCATTTTAAAAAAGGGAGACTGAGTTGGTCCTTCAAGGGTGTTGAGAAATGAAAATAGAATCAAAGTTCATTCACTGTAATACATTAGTTCCAAATGTAGTTTTTGTTACGGACATTTGGAATATAGATTTAATGACAGTCGATCGACACGAGTCGAAACTAGTAGTACTGTAGGTGATCTGTTTTAGCTAAGTATATTACATTGTTTGCTTTTCATAAAACATTTTGTGGAGATTGTTAACTGATTCACTAGTCTATTTTTATTTATCTTTTTAATTTCTTTCATCAGCACCCAAGGGATGGAAAAGGTAAGTTTCTGATGGCCCGGGAGAAGGTGGTCAGCTGGCGTCGACCACCAGCGCCACTGTCGAGGGCTCTGCTGATCCCAGTAAGCCCTTTTATGATTGGTGTGGAATTCTTAGGGTAGAATCTTGGTGTATTGGAATATTGGTGCTCTCTATCATGAAGATTCAGATAGCCGGCCCAAGTAAGCTTATTTTATAAATAAAAATACCCATGTATGTTTGTAGAGAAGGATTTCCTTTTCTTGCTTATGCCTAGCTGTAACACAGTTTAGTTTACAAGAGGGTGGCCATGGTCATCATGGACCACCCCTCCCAATATAGAGGCCCACAGTCCACCCGCCATCCCGACGTAAAACGGGACCGCCCGCCATAAGGGCGGCGGTCCCGTGGGGGCCATTAGGATGCACCCGCCACACTGGTGGGCGCATCCCACATTTTTAACATTGCGGCGGGCGGTGCTAAAAGCTCCGCCCGCCGCAATGCTAAAAATGCACATTGTGTACTTCAATGCACAACGTGACAGGCACCGTGCGGTGCCTGTCACGTTGACAGTGAAGTACAGGGGCCCCCCATGTGCACCCCCTACCCCCCCGGAGTCCCTGGGGGCCCGCAACGGGCCCCCACAAGACGTTCCCGCATGCCTTTCCAAAAAGCATGTCCCTCCCCTTCACCCTAATATGGCTGGCGGTGTCTAACAGACAACGCCACCATATGAAGCCCTTTTCCGCCCGGTCACCTCCTTGACCGGGCGGAAAAGAAGCGGATGGTCTTTCCGTCCACCGCGGTCCCAGAGAAATGGGTGGCGGGCGGGAAAGGATGTTGGGCGGATCGCCACCGCCCGCATGGCGGTGGCGATCCGCCCGACATCCTAATGGGGCCCATAGTGTGTTGCAGACTCATTCATTTATAGTTATAGTATACCAGTAGTTTTCCATGAGAGTGCAGCAAGGCTGGAAAAATGTATGAGGTCCCACTCCCATTGCACTTGCCAACCTACACCATATGTCTTTCATTGACCATTATGCCACGCCTTGCTTGTCAAATGCCCAGTGTGATATTTGGAAGATACTGATGTGCTAACTGAGCTGTAGTGCTGCATTGCAGTTGTATTTGGGGTTGTGCATCTGGCACCTAAAATATGTGTAAAGTTTTATTCTAGCCACACAGAATATCGGTGATGCCGGCTCCAGTGCTGCTGCAGGAAGAGACGGGTCAGATGGAGGGGGAGAAGCGGCAGCAGGGATGGACACTGTTAAGTCAGATAATTTCTTGAAAAATACTATGCTCACTAGCAATTGCCATGGTGTCGTCATCAAAAGTTACTGTGGAGTGAACCCGCCCCCAGCTTTGCCAGCCACATCAGTGGTCGAGTTATTATGATGGCCTCTTCTATCTGCAACTCGCGAAATCTCACATAATGAGCTTTGATGACTTGAGGAAGACATGAAAGAACAGAAGGTAATTTGAAAGAAAGGAAATGGTATATAGTGAAAGGGTGGATGGGTGAAAGGGTGCGTGGATGGGTAAAGGGATCGATGGGCGTAAGCATGGTTTGAAGAAAGGGTTGTTATTGAATGGGTGGGTAATGGATTGGAAATTTAATGAAAGACTGGATGGTAGAAAGTAAAGCTTAATCATGGTGGGTAGGGGTGGATCAGAATGAAAGGATGAATGAAAATTTGGATTGCTTGGATGGATAAGAAAGGCAGCTCTTCTTCTCGTGAGAAGCATGCTGCTCACCTACTTTGCTTACTTGGTTTATTTAGGGTTATTAATATCATTCAAAGCTATGGTTCTAAGTGGGTGGTTATTTATTTGTATTATTTTTTTCTACTCCCTAGAATCACTGTATTTGTTCAGTGAGCCAGATCTATCCTACCTATCATTCATTACCCCCTTCCCATGGCATTTTTGCCAACTATGACTGAAGTGCAGTATCGCTCAATCAATTTGTGTCTGCAGTGTTGGCTGTGTAATGTGCGTCTGATTCAGTTAATGTGGCAAAATAGGTCAGCCCATTAGCGACTCGCAAAATTGGGTTAGCGACTCGTTATAAGAAAGGGGCATGCCAAGGTCATCCCTTCCTAAAAGCGAGTTCAAAACCTATATATGAATGTTTTGCAACGCAATTGCAGTCACAAAACACTCGCAGTTTACCACCCTTCTCAGAAGAGTTGTAAACCACTTGCAAACCTTCCTCTTTGGGAATGGATGCACAAATATTTTTTAGGAGCAGGCAGTGGTCTCAGGGATGAGTATGTTAGAGTACAGATAAATGCATTGCAAACAGTCCTTCTGCCCAAGGCCCAAGTTATCAGATATCTAAATGTTCTGTCTTCTAGGTTGGGGAGTGAACCCATCCAGCCACTTCTCTTAGTTAATATGATTGTTGAAAGAAAAAATATACTGTATTGCAAAATTGAATGGTGCATCTTCAATCTCCTCAGGACTGCCCACTCTTTGGGGCCTATCTGCACTGGTCCGGTTGGTAAGCAGGAGTGTGTCTCAGCTCAGCTAGCTTTCGCCTTTCGTTTGTGAAGGAAACTAGAAGAAGGCCTGCGGATTGTAAAAGAGAAACTGTATTTTAAAGTCAAGAAGAAGGACAGAAGGAACGTAAGCTTCATGAGGAGTGTATCAAGAAGACTGAGAGGCTGAGCAAAAAACCCAAAAGGGGACTCTGCATTTCACTTTTGCCACAAGTCCAATACACACACACACACACAAACACAGAGCCGCATTTCACAAACGCACCTCTCTCTATTCCACAAAGATGAATACTAGGCCTCACACTTTTGGTTTACCTTTGAACTGCAGTTGATACTCCATAACTTCTTGCTTCTAGCTGTTAATGAGGTAGTCCTGCAGCTCCCTCCCTGAGCTCTTCCATGATCCTCCTCCTGACTTGGAGTAACACCTTCCCAGACCAGTCATCATCATCATCATGAATCATGATGACCCTAGCAAGATAGACGTGGAGTGCACTGCTGTTGAAGAACAAGAAGAGAAACAGAATTGCCGAACTTTGCATACGTTTTTGTTTGTTCACACTTTTCTGGTCTCTGAAGAACCAGAATAAAAGAGAACATCCTGCAATGAAATCTGGCTAAGTGTGAAAGAGCTGATCACCCACGGGGGAAAAAATGCGCACCCATCATTCGAGCCCCAAACAATGCAAATCAATAATCATCTCAAGAAATTTCCCAAATAACAGTTCAACACACCCTCCCTTACTTTCAGCCTCCACATCAATCATCACTCACAGACACTCGATAATCTGATCACTTATTGGTGCAATGGTTACCTGTTCAACTCCAAGCACGGTGGTAGGTACACTTTCTCCCCTTTAATGCAAGCAGCAGATTGGAATATGGCAGTCGTGTAAAAAACAACAATTGTCTGGGGATGTCATTCTAGATGATAGAAAAAAACTGAAGGATCATAGGAGAGGACAGCACAGGTTAATTCCTTTATGCTAAGTACGTTTGTGAAGGCCAATCAGGGGAAAAATGATCGCCCAACACTCAGGCCCCAAACATTGCAAATCAGTCATCTCATGCATGTTTCCACATTACAGTTCAACACCCTTCCTCACTCTCTGCCACCACATGAATCATCAATCAACTTAAATCATCACTCGCGCAATCAGTCACTCACTGTTGCATTAGTTGAAGTTACCTTTTCCAATCCAATCATGGGTATTAGGCATTCAATCATCTTTGATGAAGGCAACAGATTGGAATTTGGTATTGGCATGCAGGCTTGTAGATAATAAATGATTTTTTGGGACAGCTCTTCTAGTGCTAAGTGATACAAAAGGGGATAGGCATTAGGCAATAAGTATGCAAGGGGACAGGCATAGTCCCCAAAGTCATGAAGGAATTGTGGAGGCTTCTTCAATGCACACTGGTCCAACGGCAATCCGGCAATATATATGTGGCTAATAAAACGGTGGGGCAGCATAAATATGACACAAAAATAATGATGATCCTCTAGCTAATTTTAAGAGTTCTATGGGGCCACTGGTCTACTTACTCTGGGAAGTAGAGTTTGTCCTCAAACTCAGGTAATTCACCTAGACGTTGGTCAGCTAATACATTTGATTCAATTTCGGACCAATCATCGTCCTCTAACTCCTGTGCTGCAGTTTCAGGAACGGTGTGATTGTGTGGTATAAAATTTTGGTTCATTTTGAGCATAGTTAATCTCTCCACGCTTTGAGGTGAGAGACTGGTCCTTCTCGCTGTGACAACTGCACTGGCTGCACTGAACACACGTTCATCAGAAACACTTGCAACAGGACAAGCCAGATACTTTCTTTCCAGCCTGCTGATTTCTGTCCATTGGCTCAATTGCCCATACCAATCAATATATCAATGCATTTTGATTTACATAGACCTCTTTTGGATCATCCCGATACTCCTGGAACATCCTGTGGATGGTCATTGGTGCTGCAACTTGCTCAACCTGTTTTGCCATCGCCTCTGCACTGGACTTGAGCTCTGTCAATTGAAACCAATGCAATGCAGAGGTTGGGTCCTGTCCTGTTGCTGTTGTTGCTGGTGTTCTGGTTGATGCTGTTGTTGGCTTCTGTGAGACAAGACTGTCCCCTCTGGAATTAAAGGTGTCAGCCCAGAAATGGGGGTGGGACTCGAAGTTCCAGCAGTTTTTTTTCCAAGTCTCTGGCTTGCTCTACCATCCACCTCTTGCATTTTAAAACACCCCCTTCAGAAAAAGGAATGAAAGTGGCCAGATTTGTTTTGTGCCATGGATCAAGTAGTGTGGCACAGATGTACTCTTTTGGCTCGATGATGTCATGTTTCAGCCTTATATTAGAAGCCAAGCAAAGGACTAATGTCTCAACCAAGGCATACACTTCTGTGTTTTCATTCACACCTGCAGGGGGTACCTTTAAGACACCTTCTTTACCTGGCCTTGCAGGAGATGCAACAGTGAAATAGTTTGGCCCATCATACTGCCCTCCTTGCTAACTTCCCGAATAAAAACCTCAAAAGTGAGTAGCATCTGTGTCAGGCATTTGAATAGGCCCCATTTGTCCACATCCATGGTCATACCTTTTCCAACTGCATCCCCTCCTCTTTGAATGACAGTCATTGATCTTTTTGTTTTGCTCAAACAGACATTCCAACATGTAAAAGATGGAGTTCCAACGTGTTGGCACCTCCTGTATCAGGGCTTTAACTGGTGTTCTATTATTGTGCTGCATATTCCGCAGCTGCTTTCGTGCTTTATTAGAATGCCTGAAATTAGTGCAGATTCTTCTGCAGGTGATCAGAAAGTTGCTGACTATGTCTTCCTTTTTGAGGAAGTCTTGCACCACCATGTTGATGCAATGAGCCAAACCCAGGACCCTGAAATAGGCTCTGTCTGACATGGACTTGACTGTGTTACTGCAATTGTCCGTGGCAACAAATCCAATTCTGAGACCTCTGAATTGTTCGAAGTATTGCCTATGGAAATTAGCAATGAATGTATGAACAATGATATAATAAAGGTCGAGAGGGCTGGAAATGTTTGGAATTGTCAGGTCGCTACTATTTCTAAAGTAACTTCAACAATGAATATTAGCGTGCTCTTCTGGAATATTGCTGGTTTTCAAACCAAGGTGAATAACTCTGTATGGACTGACTTCATCACAGCTTCGATATCCTATGTTTTCAGGAGACCTGGCTATTGGATGAAGTAAATATTGATGGTTATAAGACCTTCCATACCACAGCCATACGGTCATTCCATTGGAGATATACAGCATGGATCTGTGTGTACATTTCAAACCTGTTAGGGGTTCTAAACATTAAAATGTCAATATCAACAGCATATTATCAAATTGTAACCATATATTCGGATTCAAATATAGCAGTGTGTGTAGTTACTTTTTATAATAATTTCGAAAAAGGAAAAATGGGTGATATCTTAAAGTCACTCAGTGGCGATTTAGGCAAATTAAGGGTTTCAAACGGTATGGATATGATTATGATTTGGGGGGGTGATTTCAATACAAGTATTTGTCCTCAGGCAGAACGTGGTTTGTGTGGTGTACAAAATGAAGAGAATTAACGTATGCTTCAGTTCGCTCACTCCGATAGGTGGAGAAGTTCAATGAAAATATGGCCTTACATGATCTGGGTTTTGCCAACATGCTGTGTTCCCCGCCTGTGGATTTTAACCATACGTTTATCAGTAGAGGTTTTAAATCACTAATAGATTTCATAATTTTTCCAAATCGTTATGCTACCTGGTTTGACAATATTAAAACCCATTCTAATGTTCTGAGTGACTATCTGCCCTTAAGTATTAACTTAATTCTCCCTAAGTTGGATGCCCAATCAAAAAATAATGGTCTGGCATGGATACAAAACATTGTACTGGTTCACCAAAATTGTTACTCCCTGCGATGGGGCAAGATAAATCGTGAGGAGATTTATAAGCAGTTTATAGCTAATGCCTATGACCAAATAGTAGTGTGTTTAAGAAAGTAGAGATCACAAAGATACTTTAAGGGCATTCTCTCATATTACAACACTGGTTCAAAATTCGCTTAGAGTTCAGAACAAGGGATCTGCTGCTAAAGAAAAAGGATGGTTTGATTCTGTCTGCACCAAGACCTATACCCATTTGAAAGCTGCTCTTCATAGGACTGTGAGAGACCATGATGAGATCAGACTATGCAGGAAGGTGTATAATCCGGCCAGGAAAAACCGTAAGAAAGAACTGAATGATCAGGCATGGGTTACTCTTTATGAAGTATCCCTGAGTAAGGATTGTACTTCATTCTGGCAGGCAGCAAATGCCCCATTTAATTTTTCTCTAACAAAGATGGTGCAAAGATCGAGGTTGCAATAGACGAAAAAGCATGGATTTACTTCTTTTCTAATGTTTAGAGGCTTAAGGGGAGTGAAGAATCTTATACTGACCTTGAGCCTCCACAGTGTGGAGACTATGTAGGCTTTACGCCTAATGAACTGCACATAACACTCGATGAACTGGTAGCGGCTATTAATACTAGTAAAGGAGGTAAGGCACCAGGCCCTAATGGTGTGCTGAAGGACCTATTTAAATCTATTCCATTATTAATGGCCCCTCTGTTAACTCAGGTCTTAGAAGCCTGTTGTACTAAGGGATTTGTTAAGTCCTGGTCAGAATCTGCGATTATACCAATTTCCCTTCCAGATTCACTAGTAAAGGTAGCAGGAAGGATTGTCTTGAAAAGATTACAAACATGGGCCGAAGACAATAATATTCTAAGCGCGGTTCAGTACGGTTTTAGACAGGGGCTGTGGACAAATGAGCAAGTTTTAAATGTTTGCATTTTAATGGGAAAGTATACACAAGCCAAGGCTGGGAAGTTATATGTAGCATTTGTGGACCTCACGGCCGCATTTGATTGCGTCGTACATAATAGACTATGGGAAATCCTTCTTGATTTGAAGGTTGACCCAGTACTGGTGGAATTTTTAAGACAATTATACGTTGGGGCCACCGCCAAGGTGAGGTATGTATTAAAGGGTGAATGTACACAACAACAACAAGCCGATTGTATCCCTTCTGTACGCGAATGACGCAGTGCTTATGGCCAGAACACAGTTGGGTCTACATAGAGCTCTTGCTACACATATTAATTTTATGGATAGTCGAGGCCTTAAACTTAATGTGAAGAAAACCTTTGTAATGACATGCAGGAAGGGGAGAAATAAATGTAAAAGTATGCCAATGGGGAATGACAGGTTGGGTCAACTAATGCATTTTCTTAACTGGGAGTATTATTGGAGCATTCTGGTTCCTGGGGACCGGCGGGCAAGAGTAGGAGCCTCCTTTTTAGGAGGTCAACTGCTGCAATGGTGAATTTTGCTAAACAAAATGGGCAAAAGGCCCCTGGGGATCCTCCTAAAAATGTACCAAGCTAAATGTATGAGCATTGCAATGTTTGGGGCAGGAATTTGGGGCTATACTGATGTATCTTCAATGCAAATAGTGGAAAATTAATTTCTAAGGTTTATTTTAGCAGTCCCACAGAGCTCCTCAGTTTTTAATTGTCATAATGAATTGGAGATCACCTACATTTCTGATATTGTTAAAATGCAACCTTCATTACTATGGCATTGAGTTTGGACTTCAATGAGCACAGGGTAAAATAGAGATATTATTAGAGACTCAATGAAATCAGATAATGCAAGTAAAATTACCTGGTTGAATTATGTTAGAAGATTTTTAATGAATTTAGGCCAACTTGATTTTTATATACATCCAGAAACCATGACTTCAATGCCAAGGAAGGAATTTAAACTACTAGTCATGTCACATTTAGAGTCCTTAAGAGCTGTAAATAAAATGAAGAAATGTACGGTAATCCAGCATCAAATGTCTTTGGTTTCTTTAAGTATACAACCCTACCTGGTCTGGTACATTGGAGGGTACAATAGATATGTTCTCGCTAGGTTTAGGTTTGACAGTTTTCATTGTTTAGTGAGCTTTCTGTTGTAAATACTACTTTACTTAACATGGCATCCTGTGTAGCCCTTCCTTTGTGTTGTTATAGTTTGCCTCTTCTAGAATGTATTCTTCATTCTAATGTCTGACCTCAGCCTAGTTGATTCCGGACTTTACAGTTGAAGTCCGGTCAGCAGGCGAGGTGGACGTTCAGTCTTCTTTCTCCAATAAAGCTGATACTTACTATAACTATAGTACTGCTTCAGTGATATACTTATATACCACATTTTTGGCGACTGAGCTATCTGCTGACTAAACTGCGTGGGAGAAGAAAATACCTACGTTCATCCAAAGGAGTTATATCGAAGGAAAATTGGAGTAGCGATAGAGGACTGACTGCTTCTCAGCAAAAGAAAAGAACCCACATGGTGTTGTGTAATCGAGAAGGAAAGAAAGACGAAATATATTGAAGATCGTTAAAAGGTATATCGTTAATTTGAAGAGCACCTACGTCATCAAGCCAACGGTGAGTAGCTTCTTGCTCTCCTGCAGCGAACCCAGTGACGCGACCTGCGCTGCTTAACAACCGCCGTTGCCAAGTAATAGTGTCTTCCTTTGTTTGCGCACGGATGATGACGTTGAAATAGCCAGTCTGTGTCCCGGCAACAGGGTGTTGACGTGTTTGGCTAAGACGGCAATAGCGCAGCATCGCTGTTGGCTTGAACTGACGTGCTGACGCATTACGCGGTGACGTAATCACGTGACGGCCATATTTCTTTTTTTTTTAAAACAACTTTATTTATGTACACTTCAGCACTCGTTTACAGCACAAAGAGTAGCTTGTGAGTAGATCGAACAGCAATCAGAAAAGGATTTTGGTTGACAGCAAAAGCAGAGGGATGAAATAACATTGTGGAGGTCATATTTTGAAAAATCATTGCGATGAGCACAATTTTATTCTCGTTATTGGGTTACATTTCGATGAGTGGTACATCTACAGAAGTCATCTAAAGCATACACACCGTAGATGGATATTTGCATGCTTTGATACTGTTAGTGTTTTCCAAGAAAATACTGTTTAGTGTAATGTCGAACTTTTCATCAGTGGTTCTAGTTTCATTCCAAACTTATAGTATATTGCCATCATATCACTTTAGTGTGCGACCTTGCATTTTCAGAGGATATACCTGAAAAACTTCAGAAGTTATACTGAGGATATACCTTAACTATTAGAATGACCCAGCAAGTCAATGTTACATTACCTCCACCTTTTCTAAGTGAACCTGGCACACCACCAATAGCGTGGGAAGACTGAATTGTTATGTTCGACAATTATATAGATGCTTTAGATGGTCAAGACGTTTCTTCAAAAAGGAAAAAAGCTTTACTTCTAACAGCCTTAGGGAAAGAAGGTTAACGTGTGTTTAAGTGTCTTCCACAAGTTCTTCAAGCAAGTGGACAGTCAGAGTTGAATGAATTTAAAGAAGCTGTTTCAAGATTAGAAATAAGGTTTGCCAAGGAAGAAAATCTTGTCATGAACAGATCTAAGTTTTATAAGAACAAACAACGTCCAGAAGAGTCAATAGAAGACTTTGTAGCACGCTTACGTGAACTCTCTGTTAAATGTAACTCCATCATTAAAACTAGCTATAGATTTAGCCAAAGTTGTGGAAGAATCGGAGAAGTGCATGAAAGAGTTAGAAAAATGTAATACACAACAACAGGTCTCTGAAGTATCCGAAAAGGAGTGGCATGATAACGAAAGTGGTGAGATAGCTGTGGTTAAATAGAAAAGTAGCAACTTTAAAAGGAAAACTTACACAAGTAAGATAACTAACAGGATATGTTCAAAGCGTGGCAGCAATACACACACTTCAGATGCAAAATTCTGTTTTGCAAATAACAAGGAGTGTTTAAAATGTGGCAAGTTGGGGCATTTTTTGAAAATGTGTAAATCAAAAGTAAAAGCAAGAGTAGCAGTTATTGAAAATGAAGACATAGAGATAAGGAGAGATATGAATACGATTTTAGTTATTCATGATGTAGATGTCAACATTTATGATGAAAAAAGAGAAAACAGGCCTAAAGCAGATTTCAAACTTGATTGTCAACATATTTCTCTTATGGTTGACACCGGTTCAAGGTGGACCATAATTCCTCAATCTCTGTTCAAAAGTGTGTGGGGTAACAAATCATTGTTAGACAGCGACATATGTCCGTCAGGATATGAGGGTGAAAAAATAGACATCATTGGATATTTTGAAAGTGAAATTTGTTTCATGCATAGGTCTACTAGAGGTAAGGTTTATGTGTTATCTGATGGACCAGCCATTTTAGGATGGATTCATCAGTATGACTTACACATTGTCGTGAATCCTAGGGCCACTGTACAAGTAATGGTTGTGGATGAATATACCATAAATGATATTTTGATGAATGCAAAAAATGTATTTAGGGAAGAGTTGGGTGAGTTACAAGGCTATGAACATAAGATCATTTCTTTAAAAATGTTATTCCTGTACAGCACAAATTAAGAAGAGTGCCACTTGCTGTCAGCGAAGAAGTAAAGAATGTTATCAATGAGATGTTGCAAGGAGGCATAATTGAGCCTGTTGAAGCCTCAAGTTGGGTATCTCCAGTAGTTATTCCCCGAAAACCTGATAAAAACATAAGATTCTGTGTGGATTTGAGGTCCTTGAATAAGAATGTTGTAGTAGATGTGTATCCACTTCCCAATATTGGTGAACTTGTTTCTACTCTTCAAGGTGCGAAGTTTTTCTCCAAACTCGACTTGAAGAGTGCTTATCACCAGATACGTCTTCATGGTGTGTCCAAGCAACTTAGAGCATTCATCACCACTGAGGGCACATTTCAATTTACCAGGTTACCGTTTGGTCTCATATCCGCTGCAAGTGTATTCCAACGCATGGTAAGTGAAATCTTTAAAGGTATTAAAAACGCAGTATACTTTCAGGATAATAAATAAATCTTTGGAAATACCATTACAGAACATAATGAGATCCTGAAATAAGTACTACAAAGATTGGATGATGCAGGGCTAACTTTGCGTAAGGAGAAATGTTCCTTTTTAGTAGAGGAAAGAGAATAACTTGGATATGTAGTGTCAGGTGATGGTGTCAGACCAAAGAAAAACCTGATTGAAGCTATACAATTAGCTCATTGTCCCTAGGGCAAGGATCAACTTAGATCCTTTATGGGTTGAATAGAATTTTATGCAAAATTCGTACAGCATTTTTCAGAGAAAACAACGTCCCTTAAAACATTACTCAAAAAAGGAGCAAAGTTTTGCTGGTCAGAAGAACATACCAAATGTTTTAATAATATCAAAAAGGAACTGTGTGAAGCAAAAGTTTTGACACCATTTAATATCAAATTACAGTCCATCTTAATGGTGGATGTGAGTAGCATTCACTTAGGTGTAGTATTGTTGCAGAAGCATGAAGACGTGAGAAAACCATTGCCTTTGCTTCTCGGCCCCTGACCTCTTCGGAACGTCATTACTCAGTGATAGAAAAAGAGGCCTTAGCTGCTGTGTGGGATACGCATTACTTTAGGAAATACCTGTGGGGTACGAAGTTCCAAATTCGGTCTGACCACAAACCATTAGTCAATATTTTAGCTCCAGGTGGTTCTGGGAAAGGTTCCCAAAGATTGGCAAGACTAGCTTTAAAATTACAGGCATATCAATAAGAGTTGTGTTATGTTCAGGGTTGGCGTAATGTGCAAGCAGAATGCCTTTCTCGATTACCAATCAATAATATCAGTTTACAAGATGACTGTAGTGGAGATCAAGAAGAAAGCGCTGTTGCTTTTATTCAAGATGTTGTAGCTCTGTGTGATGGTTCAATTTCGATGGAAGAATGGTGTGTTGCTATGGGAAAAGATTTAGGGGTCCATTAGGATGACGGGCGGACTTTGCCCGCCCGTCATCCTATCGTAAATCGGGACCGCCCGCCATAAGGGCGGGGGTCCCGGGGGTGCCATTAGGATGTGCCCGCCACAGTGGCGGGCACATCCTGTATTTTCAGCATTGTGGCGGGCGGTGCTCTCTGCACCGCCCGCCACAATGCTGAAAATGCACTTTCACATTTTCATTTGCAAAGCGGCAGGCACCGCGCGGTGCCTGCCACTTTGCAAATGACAATGAAGGGGGGTACCACAGGTATTTCCCATGTGCACCCCCCCACCTGTACTTCACTCTGGGGCCCGCAGGGGGCCCCCAGAGTGAAGACTGCATGCCTTTCAGTGGCGGCATTGCCGCCACGGAAAGGCATTGAAAAATGCCCATTGTAATATGGCTGGCGGTGTCTGCTAGACACCGCCACCATGTTATCCCTTTTCCGCCCCGGCCGCAAGGCGACCGGGGCGGAAAACAGGCGGGCGGTGTTTCCCACCGCTGCGGTCCCCTCCGCCATCGTAATATGGCGGGGGGGAATGCAGGGAAGGATGTCGGGCGGATTGCCTCCGCCAGGGTGGCGGTGGCCACCGCTACCCTGGCGGAGGCAATCCACCCGACATCCTAATGGACCCCTTAGTTCTAAAAAAGGTTATGGATCTAATTAAGTTGGGTACCAGACGTGAAAGTTCTGATGAACTTTCAGTTCGTCCTTTTATAAAGGTTCTGGATGTTTTGTCTGTTGTAAACAATACAATTTTAATGAAGGGGGACAAATATATTCCACCATTCTCTCTTAGGACAAAGCTGCTTAAAATTGCACATGAAGGTCATTTAGGGCAAACTCTTAAACAACGCAGAATAAAAGAAAACTTTTGGTGGCCCTCAATTGATGCACAAGCAGCCTATTGGGTTGAAAATTGTGAATCTTGCAAAAATAGTGAAAAAAGGCTTAAAATAGCTTCTGCTTCTAACTCAGGTATGAGCTTAACCAGCTGTGTAGATCAACCTTGGCATAGCATATGCTTAGACTTTATCGGTCCCATGGATGAATTGCCATCAAGTCATCGTTTTGCAATTGTTGTCATTGATGTATACTGTAAAGTTTTTAAGGATATAACCACGGATTGTATGATAACCTTTCTTAAAGATGTATTTCAGGAAGAAGGTTTTCCTTCTATTCTAATAACAGATAATGGCACACAACTAACTTCAATAAAATTGCAGGAGTTTTTATCAAACTGTGGGATAACATCATCGTACAATGCTGTACAACCCATAAGGTAATGGTATTTGTGAGAGGGCTAATAGGTTAGGAAAGGTATTTTTTAGATGACTTGTTCAGCTGGTGGATTTTCGCATGAAGCTGTTCAAAAAAATTGTTTGGGCTTATTGCACAACAGCGCACAAACAAGACACCAAATCTCCTTTTGAACTTATGCGTGGCAGAAGCCCTGTAACTAAATTGACTCCTTCTTGGCGAAAGAATTATACATGTGATATTTCTTCTCATCATAGTCAAGATAGTCTGTCATGTTCAATTTCTGTTGGAGATTTGGTAAAGGTTAAACTTGGTAGAGTGTTTAACCCCTTGCATGCTGATGACGAGCTCAGCTCGTCATCAGTGTTACCTGCCGTGTGCTGATGACGAGTTGAGCTCGTCATGTATCGCGGTAATTTTTTAAATGCCGCATACCGTGGGAAAAGCCGCCGCACGCATGCGGTTAAAGGTCTCTCAAAATTCAGAGGTCCATTTTTAGTCAAACTTGTGTATACACATTATGTCATATTGGAAAATGGTGAAAGGCGGTACTATCGCAGAGTTGCATTGTATCACAAAAATTCACAGAAAAATGGACATGTCAATAAGTTTCATCAAACAGTGGATATCAGTGGTTATATGCTATCTAGTCAGGATGTACCAACAACATCCAATATTAGAAGGGAAGCAGGTAATGGTAATGCTTCACAGCATATGACTTCACATGATTTAAGCAATCAAAGTGATATCTCACATACACGTGATATTGTTTCTCCAGATGTTACAGGTCTTGACAATACAAAAAGTTTAAGATGTTGACGACCTCCTGCTTATTTGAATGACTACATTTGTTAACATGTTACCATAGTCAGCTTAGTTTCTTTTCTCAACTGAAGGGATGGAGATGTGTTGTAAATACTACTTTACTTAACATGGCATACTGTGTAGCCCTTCCTTTGTGTTGTTATAGTTTACCTCTTCTAGAATGTATTCTTCATTCTAATGGTTGACCTCAGCCTAGTTGATTCCAGACTTTACAGTTGAAGTCCGGTCAGCAGGCGAGGTGGACGTTCAGTCTTCTTTCTCCAATAAAGCTGATACTTACTATAACTATACTACTGCTTCAGTGATGTACTTATATACCACACTTTCCTATCGTAAAGGACTGGTCCAGAGATCTTTGCCACTGCCCATGCGACAAGAAGTCACCTCAATCATCAATACATGTGGTTTTATTCTGTAAATTTTACTCAACCGAAAGAGCAAGATGGATTTTGCAATTTTTTAAAACGAGGGGGTTGGAGGCAATGTCGCCCTGCCTTTTTATATTTGCAACTGTTGGAAAATGTTTATTGCGTTGGCATTATGAATGGACTTTTGAAAAGCATATTAAGGAAAAGAAAAATGATCACTGGTTAATAACATATTGTGGAACTGTATACTGTGGAGAACCTTCACTAATTGACTCAGCTGCATGTTAAAATTAATTGATGGAATCTATATGAATGTGACTCATGGTTAGATTAAATTGTATGCAGGATTTAATTCATATTAATGTTTTATATGCTACTGTTATGATTTTAAAATGTCTAAAATCGAATAAAGTATATTCTTATTCTGATTCTGAGACCTCTGGGTCGCAGCTATTCATACACCTTGCTGTTAATTTCCTTCAAGATGTTTACAGCGGTATGTGATTTCTCCAGTGCAAACATGCCCACAGTTGCATGCCGCCGAATGCTCTTAAAGCTTTCGTTAAGGCCAAGACCTGAAGTTATCTTTTGCTTTATCCGAGCAAAGAGATCCAGTGTGCATTGATGGACATGTAATCAGTTCTCTGACAACTGATCCACATGCCTGTCGTAAGTTGGATGGTATGAACAACACTTTGCTGCAAATCTTGTCCCACTAACTGCAGCACATCTTGTTGCATCGCTGGAACAGGCACTCCGGCAAAATAGGTCCTACTTGGTACCTTCCATTTTGGGCAAATGGCTGCCACAAATTCTAAGAATCCCGGGCCATTTTATCAAGCAAGGGCGATACATTATCCCCGTTTTTATCAGCAGGAAACTGCAGATAAAGCGGCGATAATGGGCTTGATAATAGGCCCTTGTGAATTCCCATAGAAGCCCAGGTTCTGGGGTTAACCTGGGCTTCTATGGAATTTCACAAGAGCATATTATCAAGCCCATTATTGCCAATTTAGCGGCAGTTTCCTGCCGATAAAAGTGGCGATAATATATCGCCCTTGCTTGATAGTATGGCCCCCCATTCCTTCCACAAAAGATAAATGGAGGAGGGCCAGCACTAACATTTTTACCAGCTTCCCATTGTACAAACGTGCGGTCGGGTGGTTTTGCTCATAGGGCCCCTCCTGCCTAACCATGCCCATAGTAGTAACCTGGATGTTCTTCTTTTCTTGGGGCACTGACACAGGCATTTTTAAGAAGTCGAAGCTAGTGGTAGACTCAATGTGCACCGTGGTGGTGGGGCAGTCACTGTATGCCGTGGTGACTCCATCTCACTCTGAGTCTTCTTGTGTCATTGTGAAGTCACGGAGGTGGGGGAAACTGCTCTTACACTGCTGGGGACAAAGCTGCTTTGCATGAAGATGTCACCCTCATCTTCCTTATCATCACCTTCCACCATGATTGGGCTTATAGCTGATGTTCCCCGGCTCTCCCCACCACGTTCAGCAATTCTTTTAAGGTGCTCCTCCCACTTTGTGTGGGGTTTTTCATATGGGCCATCTAGCCTCCAGTACCATAATGTGTACCAAGCTTACCTCAACGACCATTTGTGTGGCAAATGGTGCATACTGCAATGTGCTCCCCCTCCTTGCTAACCGTAAAAATCTCCCAAACTGGGGAGGAGTACTTTTTTACTGTGCCACTGCCAATGCCTGAAGAAGAACTGGAGGTAGGCGGGCACATCGTTGATTGCCTTTCTGCTTCTGCTGAGGTTGGGGTTGGTGCAGGTTTCACCTGGGGCTTTGGGAGATGGTGGTGCTGATACCTGTGCCACATCCCTCGGAGTAAGTTGAATGGCAATGTCAGATTCCTCTCTGTCACCTTCCACCATGACTACCTCGTCATGATCATCCTCCTCTTCATCCCCTTCCATAAGTCTAAGTCTTCTGGAACTTTTCATTTCCCTTACCTACCTTGGGCCTTATTTATGAAGGCCTTGCGCCGACCGTGCGTCACTTTTTCCCATTTTAAATGTGGCGCACCGGCGGCGCAAGGCCTTCATAAATAAGGCCCCTTGTCTCCTGGTCTTTGTCGGGGTCCAGTCCATGTCCCTATCATCATCATCAGAAGTAGTGCTTGGAAAAGATGGTGCAGTAGCACCCTTCCTTTTCCTTGCTGGAGATCTGGGAGCCAAGGATTCTAAAAGAGGTTCAAATTCTAACTCAGAATGAAGCTCAACCTCCTGTTCTGCTCCAACATGAGTCAAAGGTACCATTGCTGGCTACTGTCCACTTTTCTGTATTTCCTGAAATGTTTGTGTCCTACTTTGCGAAATGGACAAATCCAATTCAACATCACTACCTGTCGGCGCCAACATAATTGCGCTGGCTGCCTCACTGACAGACATGGTCCTGGGCTTAGGTTGGAGGGCTGGTGCTGTTGATGCAGGAGTGCTGCTCTAAGCTTGCTCGCCGGAGGGTGGTGCGGCAGGCACAACTTTCCTGAAAAAGGTTGTGGTCAGCACACCAGTGGTGGAAATCTTCTTCTTCTCCTCCCCACTAGCCACTTTCTTGGCAGCCCCTTTCTTTCGGGCAATCTTGAAGCTGTCCATTGGCTGTGGCTGTGGCACTTCGCTTCTCAGAAAGCTGAGGGGATGACCCTGTTGTGTAGTCAGTCATGTTGTGCACTGGCCTTCTGTCTGGCAGTACTGTGGGTGATGTCTCTTTTCTTGTTCACCTAAAAGCAAACAAGCAAGAAGAACATAAGTGAAACATGGCAGTGTTGCTGTTCAAGTAAGAGTGCAAACAAACAATATAATTTAGTATGGTAATTTAGCAATAATACAGTCTAACTATCCATTTGTAAAACCACAGCAACATAAACTTTCATTGTGTGCTGTGCACTCAGGAAGGATCAGAAAGAGAAACATACAGATGTACCTTTTTGCTTTATGTGCATCACGTTGGGATATGGCACTCAGGGAGGTGCAGGTGACAATGGAATAATCCTTAGACATTGAATGCTGCTGGGCAGTGCACCCATTTCAGTCATGGGGTTAAAGCCAGATGTTAGGACAATAGAAAAAAAAACTTTTAGGCCAAAAAAAAACTTACATTAAAAAAGGTAAAGAAAAAAAAGAAAAAAACTATTTTTGAAGAAAAACTTAACAATGAAAAAAATGAAAATAAAAAAGTAAATGTAAAAAATTAAAATACATTAAAAAAATATACTTTAAAAAAGTTACTTTAAAAAAAAAGTTACATTAAAAAACGATAATTCTAAAAATCGAAATAAAAAAATTAAAGATGAGTAAAATATGCACAAACATATTAGTTTATTAATCTGTTACTAATGTCAACCATCAATGCAAGCCTATGGCAAGGGCCACACAGGTTGGACGCACAAAATGGCTGCCAGCCGGTGCCACATGGTCATCAACAACAACTAACACTGAGCAAGGAGGCAAGGCCACAAACAGAGAAGACATGCACGCCTATGGGAAAAGCACACTGGCTGGCTACACAAAATGGCCACCAGCCACATGGTCAGAACAACAACAACCAGCAAAGAGGCATGGCCACAAACAAATAAGATATGCAGGCCTATGGGAAAAGCACACTGGCTGGCAACACAAAAAGGCCGCCAGCCACATGGTCACAACATCAACAACCAGAAAGGAGGCATGGCCACAAACAGAAAAGGCATACAGGACTATGGGGAAGTACACTAGCTGGCTACAAAAATGGCCACCAGCTACACGGTCAGAACAACAACAACCAGCAAGGAGGCCTTTCCAAAAGAGAGACGACATTCAGGCCTATGGCAAAAGCACACTGGCTGGCTACACAAAATAGCTGCCAGCCACATGGCTAGAACAACAACAACAGCCAGCAAGACGGCATGGCACAAACAAAGAAGACACGCAGCCCTATGGGGAAAGCACACTAGCTGGCTGGCTATACAAAATGGCCACCAGCCACATGGTCACCACAACTGGCAGATGGCCTGGAAAACAGAGAACACATGCAGGCATGTGGTGGACACTGACTATACAAAATGGCTGCTGGCCACATGGCATGGGGAACAACAAAGGCAAATGGTGGCCTACGGCAAACACATACACACACACTTGCCAGATAAAAGAGGCATGGTCACACAGGGAACACAACATTAATTCAGCAATGCCAAAAACGAAAATGAACAGGGCTAACAATTTTCACAACAGCACACATCCTCAAAAGCTATTACCCCACCTATACACTGTTTGCAGGGGAAAAAAAGTGAAATAGCACTGAAAAAACCAATCATTTTGTAGTTTAATCCAATGTCATCCATGACCTAAAATGTGTTTCAATTCAACAGACACCACAGAAAGAGTTGTTAAATGTACCCATGAATAGTACAAGGCCTACTGGCTGGAAATCCCATTGGTAGACTAGGCCACAAAGTGAATTAAATCAATGTTGCAAATTTATTAAAAAATGTAGAGTAAACGTGGTAAACTGTGCAAAAATGTTCCTTCACTAAAAAAGAAAAATGACATGCAAAAAAATAACAAGGCTTCCACTAAAATTGCAGGCCACCCACCACAATAAATGTTAAAAATTGAATAAAAGTACAAATAAATGCAGGTGCATGCCCCCAATCAAACAAACACCCTAATATACCAGTTTTTCAACTTACTTGTGATATCTCAAAAACAAAGTCCTTAATTCCAATGGTATATATGCAGCAGACAAGGAGAGTGATCCTTCCAGCTCCAAATCCCAATGAAAAGTGACCAGGAGAGGGCCAAAGCACCAGGAGGAGCCTGCTGGTCAGGAACAGGAAGTTGGAGTCTCTGGGGCATTTCCTTCTGCTTTGAAATATTTGTTTTTAAAACTCCAATGGCCAGTTTCAGAAGAAAATCCACTCCAAATGCCTCTCAGCTGCGTTCTCAAGCAGAAAAGCTGCTCGACCGTTCTGTTTGTGATCGTCATCAGCACTAAGAATAGTACTAGATTTGCAACATCGCAGCCGGAAGCTGTGAGAGTGAGCACGAAGTCTCGTGGTAGCTAACTAGTGGTGTGAGAAGTCTTGCATATGCACACAAGCGGCCCAAGGCTCTTGGCACTCGTGGTTGAGAGCTAAAAGAAAAAGCATGAACAGAAAAAAAACTCTGCTTCACGCCTCAATGGCGGAATTCAGAAATTTCATGCTCCTGCATGGAGTTCCCAAATTCCACAAATTCTGCAAACGGAGAGTAGTATACCACCCAGGCTTAGTGATTAGGGTGTGAGACCCCACAAATAAATGCATTCTGGTCTTGGTAGTTGGGCTTGGGGGCCCTGAGTCTGGTCTGCTATGTCTGTGTTGGTTTTTCTCATTGTGTGTTAGGAATAATAGATAACAATGACCTTTGATGTAAAACAAGAGAGAGACAGAGATGAAGATCTGGTGGATGAGTTTCAAAATGTGAAACGAGAGAACCTCGAATCAATACCAGCTTCTCTGCTCATTGAAATTGTTTAGTCCTAAGCAGACACTTTATTTCACAGAGCCTCCATTTTTAGGTAGGAGCCTCGCAAATAGCATAGCTGTCTAGTTGCTAAAAATCTCTTAGGAACATTCTGAAAGCTGACCTAAGAATGTATTCCACCCATTGCTTACTATTGGCTTTCTGGTTTTTAATACATATTTGCTTTCCTTCTATTTGCTGGCTTTATTAGTTTTAGGTTGTCCAGCATTTCTTTGTCCCTGCCGTGAAGCATAGTCTCTTTACTTTATTCTTCCACTAGTACTTACTTTCTATAAACAGGCCTTTACATATCGTTCTTATCAAGCCACATTTGCTGTGCATTCAAAGACAGAGTTCAAATGTTGTCAGACGGTGTCTTCTTAGGGAGTTTGGTGTTTACTTTTCTTCCTCCGACTTCAACGTGATAGGATTTATCTGACAATCTGGGGTGTGAAAGGAAAGGTTTGTTTTCTAGCACACAACCTAATTTAAATGCCTGTAAATTAACTGTGAATTTTGGAGAATATATCAAAATCAGAAAAGCATAAATGAAGCACAATAACTTATAACTACGAAGTGTACTGTAAATTAATATTTTAATACGATCAAAACAAATCAATTCACAAGGTGATGCCATTTCCACACGGTATTGTTTCTGCGCTATATTGATTTATGAGTAAAATTGTATGTCTTTTCAAATCTAATGGTAATTTCAATTGAACTTATGCACTCTGTAATGGCAGTGCACTACCACACGATGCATACACACTCCATTCTATTACACTGTATGACACAATAGAGACACTATAGTTCCCTCAACTCTATGGCATTCTATGTCACTCCACGCTATGCCACTCTACTCCACTCTATGCAGCTCTACTCCACTCTACGCCACTCTGCTCTACTCCACTCTACACCACAATATTTCATCTAAGCCACTCTATTCCACTCTACAACACACCACTCTGCTCCACTCTACTCCATTCTATAATACTTCACTCTGACACTCTACTTCACTATACGCCACTCTACTCAATGGCACTCAACTCTACACCACTCTACGCCACTCTAGGCCACTCTGATCCACTCTATGACACTCCATTCCATGCCACTATATGCCACTCTATGCCACTCCACTCTATGTGACTCCACTATACAACACTTTATTACAATCTAGGCCACTTCACTGTAGGTCACTGTATTATGTTTCAGACAGGTACCCCGATATAGGTTCAGTTAGTAACCAAACTTTTCACCTACATTTCCCCTGCCATTTCACTACATAACGGTTCTTGGTACTGACCTTTAACCTAGTTAAGGTACTGCTTAAATGACGTGGGGTTTTCTCTGAAAGCTAGCCTCATTCATTATGCATGGGGTTCTGGAAATCTCAGTAGGACTACAATCTCCTGCATAATAACTATGTATACGGGTCATTCCTTCCACCATCCTAGTTCGACATGACACAGCAAGGTAGATCCCCTTAGGTATATAAACACCATATATTCGCTGAGGTGTGGAGAGGAGAAAAAGAACTTCCATGCTGACACACTGACGCAAGACGCGGAGAATCCTGCATGCAGACGCTCTAACTCGCAGTGTCTGACATCCCTCGTGGGGTGTCCATCTCCAGACCAAGACGGAGTCCCACAGTCTCTCACTTCAGGTATTGGGGTCTGCTTTATCAGGGAGCGATTCTTGGATTGACACCTACATATATGCTAGATACACGTAGGTACATGGAGTTAGGATTGCATCGTAGGAGTACAAATTATTACTGTCATGTATTTTAATACCTGCCTTCATTCATTTTTGCACTATGGTATAAATCTACCATCCTTTTACTCTGTTGGGGCTTATGATCATTTATATCTGTTTCTGTCTTATGGTTGTTTCAGCACACCTATTTTACACTAGAATGACACTGGTTCAATAAACGCTTATTGAAAACATCCACACCATTTATTCTGTGTTCCTCTCTCAGACAAAGTGAGCTCGAGTGACTGAGCAAAAAGTACTGCACTGTTTCAGCGATCCCTGATGGGACAGAGCTGTCATGTTCAATAGTTGCCAAGAACTAGTCTCTCCTTGGTAAGAAGAGTGGAACTGTGTGCTAGCTGGTATACAGGCTTACATACGCGGTGGGGGTGTCTGGAATCAGTATGGACACCAATCCCACAGTCTATGTTGTCTAAACGTGCAGATCCTATATAGGTTTATAGCAACTACACAACAACTGTACTTTTCTCTACACCAGTCCACTCTACGACAGTCCACGTTATGGTACTCTACTCCACTCTACTCTATTCCACACCACTCTATGACACTCCACAGCCTCTACTGTACCATGCTCAATTTTATCCCACTCCACTGTACCCCACTCCACTCTGCGACACTCCTCTCTACAACACTCTACTCCACTCCACTCCACTCTATGACACTCTATTCCACCCTACATCCCTCCACTCTACAACACTTTAAACCACTCTACTCTGCGCCCCTAAACCTTACAACCCTCCACTCTACGCCACTCTGCCCTATGCCTCTCCACTCTATGCCACTCTAAGCCATTCCTCTTCACTCTAAAACACTCCTCACCACTCCACACCACTCTACCACACTCTACTCTACTCCATTTTATGACATTTTATTCTACTCTACCCCAATCCACTTTACACAATTCCACCCTACCATACCACACTCTACGCCATTACGATCAACTCTATGACAATCTACGCCACTCCACATTGCACCATTTAATGAGACTCCACTTTACTCCACTCTATGCTAATCTGATCTACTCTACTCTGCTTTTCTCTACTTTACTCCACTCTAATACACTTTACTCCACTCTATGCCACTCTATTCTATGACACTGCTCTCTAAGACACTCCAATGTATGACACAACACTCTATGACACTCCACTCTGTGACACTCCACTCTACAACACTCCACTCCACTCTACAACATTCCACTCCACCACATTCCACTCTATGACACTCTACTCCATCCACTCTATGCCACTCTTCTTTACGTCACCCTACTCTACTCCACTGCAGCCCACTCTACTTCATTCCATGCCACTCGATTCTATGTGATTCTACTCCACTCCTCTCTACTCCATTCTATGCCACTCTACACCACTCTGCTCCACTCTACGACCCTTCACTCTATGACACTCTATACCACTCTACTCTGCTCCGATTTATGACACTTTACTCAACTCCATGCCACTCCACTTTACACTACCCCATGACATTTGACTCCACTCTACTCCACTTACTCTACTCTACGCTATTCCTCTCTATGACACTCCACTCTATGACATTCCACTCTACGCCACTCCACAACACTCCACTCCACGCACTCAACTCTACGCCACTCCACTCTATGGCACTCTTCTCTATGACACCCAACTCCCCTTCACTCTATGCTTCACAACTCTACACCACTCATCTCTAGGACACTCAACTCTGTGATACTCCACTCTACGCCACCCTACACTAATCACTGCATGCCACTCTATTCCACTGTATGCCACTAAATTTTGCATCACTCTGGTTTACTCTACACCACTCCACTCTACTCTGTGCCACTCTACTTCAATCTATGCCACTCTACTCCACTCTATGCCACTCTATTCCACTCTACGCCACCCTACTGTACTCCACTCTACACCAATCTGCTCCACTCTACACCACTTTACTCTACGCCACTCTACTTCATATTAGTCCACTCCATGACACTCTACGACCCTACACTCTATGACCCTTCACTCTATGATACTCTACTCTATAAAATTTCACTCTATGACACTTTAAATACTACATACCAGTCTCCAATGCTCTATTCCACTCTATACTTCTCCACACCTCCTCTTCACAACACTACTCCACTCTGTGCCACACTACTCTACTTCACTCCTCTCAAGGATACTTTACCCCATTCCATGACACTTTGCTTCAGTTATTGCTGCGGATCGGGTTTTTTGGCGTTTTTTGGCATAGATGTTAGCGAGGATGTTCTCCTAAGGAGTGAGTTTGGGGACAGGGAACTCATGCAATTGAGTATGAAGGGTTACCAGTTACTGGAGAAGGGTGGTTATCCTAAGGAGTGAGTTTGGGGACAGGGAAGGGTGGTTATCAGATATCCGCGTATTTGGCAAAAATGGGTTTATTTAGCGCAGTTGGCTCCATGGAATGGAGTCGTTCAACCCAGTCACATCTGAGCCCAGACGGAACACCCATCTTTGTTCCTTCTCAAACAAACCTATTTCAGATTTCAGTTGCTCAATAACAGTCCAATGTATATCATTTACACAGTGCTGTGCTTCTAGGAAATGGGATGCCATTTTCGTTGTCTGTTTTTTGCATCTCACATTGCTCTTGTGTTCATTAATTCTGGTTTTCACTGCACGTGTGGTCATTCCCACATACTCTTTTCCACAAGGGCATGTGATGAGATACACCACATTACGGCTGTTGCAATTCGTGACAGCACGTTGTTCCCACTTTTCGCCATTACTGAATTCTAGAGTCAAGCTTTTCTCAGTCAGGTGGCAATTGTTACAATTCCCACATGGGTGATGCCCATGTAGTCCTTTCAGCCTTGTTTGCTGTATTACATTGGTTTGAGGTCTTGTATGGACCAGGATGTCCTTCAGGTTTCTTCCTCTCCTGTGTGCAAAGATGGGTTTTTCCAGATCTAAACTCACACTTGTCAGGATGCGCCAATGCTTGTTTACCAGTTTGGATACCTGGTTTGACACAGGGCTGAAGGTCGTGACACAGACTGGTCTGCCAGACTCCTCTTTTGGTGGGTTGTCATCCAAAAGAGCTTCCCGGTTATTGTTCCGGGCTCTTTTCATAGCCTTGTTAATGATCTTATCTGGGTATTTCCTTTGTTGTAGTTTTTTACTCAGATCCAGTGCTTGGATTTTGTACTTCCCCACATCGCTGCAGTTACGACGTAGGCGAAGGAACTGCCCATATGGTAAGTTTTCCCTCAGGTGACGTGGATGAAAACTGTCGAACCTGAGGAGGCAGTTCCTTGCTGTCGGCCTGAAGTGTGTCTCCGTTTTCAAATGGCCTGCCTCATGGTAAATGTTAAGGTCTAAAAAGACCATAGACTCATTGGACATTTGGTGAGTGAATCTCAGGAAATCATTCTGGCTGTTAATCCATTGCATGAAGTCCATGACAGATTGGTTATTACCTTCCCATATGACCAAGACGTCATCAATATAACGTTTCCATGACAGGATTTTACTCCTGAACGGGTTGTCCTGGTGAAGGATTTTGGTAGTCTCCAGATGGTGGACATAGAGACCCGCACTGTAAAGGGGGACCGGATGCACACCTCATATGCCTAATTCCTCAAATTCATCTCCATTATGTCAAAAGAATGCGTGCTGATTGTTGAAAGTGCCATGCCCTGTCGGCACTGGGAATTATATACATCACTGTAGTGGGGCTACGTCTCGCCCCAAACAAACGCACTGCTAAATGTACCAATTGCGCAATTGTATGTCAATATTATTCAGCGTTCATCCATATAATCCATAAGCTTTATCAATTTATCCTTATTTCACCAACTTCAATGCGAGTTTGCACGCTGAGTGTTTATGCCATTTCCGATTTGTTACTGCTCAAACCATGTCTATCCGGACCTTCAGTGAGAACAGGACTGACGCATAAATTCATTTCAGGCAGTGTTTATTAAAAATACCCAATGCATTTCGGGCTCAATGCCCTTCTTCGGGGGTCACTGTAAATGGATAACAAATAATCACAATCACTTATTATGTTCAACATTAGAGTATAACATTTGCCAATGTAAATCAATTATAAGTGTATCACACGATTTCTAAAACATTTTTTGCCACTTTAAAACTTGTGCAATAACTGTATGCATTACAAATGACTCGATGCCAATCATCCCAAACGTTGTATTCCTCCTTAGTTTATCGACTTATCCCCATTATATGCCTAAACATTTTAAGACATTAGAACCAGTGCCTCATCCTGTGTTTATGCATACGAGTATCTAACATCACTTTTCTGCATGTCTGCAGTCATTAGAATAATGCTTAACTTCACTTTCTAGCCCTTCCGTTTCCCATTACTCTGCTAACTTCCTTCCCCATGTGGTTAACAGCGCGGAACCCGTCGTGACCCCTTTGCTATAATTCTTTCCCTTCCTTCGTGCTCAAAACCATCATTATTTCACAATGCCTTCTCCCTCTCTGCTCACCCCTCCCCCTCTAGTTCTTCGAACAATTAACCGGGCCCTGCACCGAAAGGGCCCGGTTAATTGTTCGAAGAACTAGAGGGGGAGGGGTGAGCAGAGAGGGAGAAGGCATTGTGAAATAATGATGGTTTTGAGCACGAAGGAAGGGAAAGAATTATAGCAAAGGGGTCACGACGGGTTCCGCGCTGTTAACCACATGGGGAAGGAAGTTAGCAGAGTAATGGGAAACGGAAGGGCTAGAAAGTGAAGTTAAGCATTATTCTAATGACTGCAGACATGCAGAAAAGTGATGTTAGATACTCGTATGCATAAACACAGGATGAGGCACTGGTTCTAATGTCTTAAAATGTTTAGGCATATAATGGGGATAAGTCGATAAACTAAGGAGGAATACAACGTTTGGGATGATTGGCATCGAGTCATTTGTAATGCATACAGTTATTGCACAAGTTTTAAAGTGGCAAAAAATGTTTTAGAAATCGTGTGATACACTTATAATTGATTTACATTGGCAAATGTTATACTCTAATGTTGAACATAATAAGTGATTGTGATTATTTGTTATCCATTTACAGTGACCCCCGAAGAAGGACATAGAGACCCGCCAGGCTTGGAGCAAATGTGCTCCCCATGCTAGTCCCATGGCGTTGCAAGTAGAGGGTGCCTTCATACTCGAAAAAGTTCTTGGTGAGGGCCATCGAGATGCATTCCATCACTACACCTCGTGGGGTATGGTAAAGCCACTGTTTGCTATATAGGACTTCCTCAATGATGTTGAGGGTTTCATCGTGTGGGAGACTGGTGTACAAGCTCTCCACATCGAGGCTCAGTAAGATTTGAGAGGTTGGGTTGAAAGGGTGGTCTTTCAGTAATTGAAGGACGGCTTTTGTATCCTTGAGATACGTATCGGTGGCCTGTACCAAAGGTCTCAGGAAAGCATCTGCGAACTTGGAGAGGGGTTCCAAAATAGAAGCGATGCCAGACACGATGGGGCGACCAGGGTGGTTCTCGAGGTTCTTGTGAACCTTGGGTATTGTATAAAAATACGGTACTCGTGGTTTTTTTTGTGTTAGAAACAGGGCCTCTTTTTTCGTGAGCCAATCATGGCTTAGAGCTTCTTCTGTCATTGCTCCTACTCGGATTCGTATGGACTCTGTGGGGTCCTCGTCCAGAACCTGATAGTTCCTTCTGTCTGCGAGGAGTCTCCTGCATTCTTGATCGTACGCCGTTGTTGTTTGGATCACAACGGCCCCGCCCTTGTCCGCGGGTTTGATGATAATCAATTTGTTTTGTGATAATTCCCTCACAGCCTCGTTCTCTAGTCTGCTCATGTTCTGAAAGACCCTGGAGTCTGTATCCATTTTGCCTAACTCTGACATGACTGCTTTTTCAAAAGCTAAAACTTCCACTGGGAGCTGGTTATCCTGTGGTGTGAAGGAAGATTTAGGTTTCAAACCCGTGTCTGATGTCTCGACACTGGGTTCTTGATTATAGAAAAAAGCCTTTAGCTTGATGGTCCTAATAAAATCCTGGACCTCTTTGTGTAGGAGAAAAATGTCTGGTTTGTTCGTGGGTACATAGCCTAGACCTTTGTTCAATACTTTTTGCTGTATTTCAGTTAGTGGCCACGGGGATATGTTGATAACTAAGTCCCTCTCTTGCTGGTTGAGGCTTGACCTGCTGTCATGCTCCTGGTGTGCATTCTGGGGTCTGATTCTGTCACCGGTTGCCAGGTGACATTGTTCCTTCTCTTGTTCCTGCCCCTGTTGGATCCTGGGTCCCACGATAAAAAAGGTTGTGGGTTTTGTTGTGGTACGGTGGACTGATCATCCCCCCATTGTGGGTACATTGGTCCCATTTGTGGTGGACCATACTGGTACTGTGGAAACTGGAATGGGCCCTGAAAAGGATTGAACAAGGGTGGTCCTTGGAAACCTCGCCATCCCCTTTGGCGTGGATACTGGTTTCTCTGTTGCCGATAACCGCCCCTTTGTTGTCTTTTGTTCCTAAATCCCCCAGAGTTGTTACTGGAAGAACTCCCATCCGAGTTGACGCTATCAGCATCACTGGTATTCCCACTAGCCACATAGTCCGCTTTGGTGTAAGGGTAAGCCCATTCAGCTGTGAAGCGGTCCTTGTCTTTTTTGAATTTATTAAATTTACTTTGTTTCAGAGTGGCTTCGAACTCAGACATTTGTTTATTAAGTTCTTCCAAACCTTTCTTTAAATCAGCCGGTTGGATATAACCTTTTAGTTGGACTTCCAGTCTCTGTATCTCAATCTTTAATTCTTGGGATTTTTTACTTGCCGTCTGTACTATAAGTACCAACCAGTCCCTGGTGCAATGCCAGGAGATTAAGGACCAAGCTTTCTTAAAGGCCAAGTCATCTTGGAAGATAAAAGGTTCATTTTTTACTAGCAAACCCTGAGGGGCTAGTTTTTTCCTTAAATACTCCCTCATTAGTAGACCATGTAGGGCAGCTCTGATCTGTACCTTCCGCACATTGGTCAGTTCATCCCAATCTCCTACTGTAGGGGCAGGGTTGTCGGTGCTCAAACCCTCGAATGGATTGTCCTGCACCAAAATTCTGTCAATCTCATCCTCAGTGAATGTTAGCCCGTGTTCATCCTCCATGGTGGTTTTGGTGGATGGTCAATATAATGTTAAATGTGAAGTGTGTCGTCAGAAAATAGTGTTGTTCGATAAGGGAGGGGCTCCCACAGCTGCGCGCTGTCTACAAATAATCGTTAACAAAAAAGGGAGGGAGAGGGAATAGTGGATTCTGTCTCCCCTAGCAATTATCATAAACAAAATGGAATCCACTAGGTGGAAGGCGGTTGTTACCACAATGGTGGGGAGCAACCAGTGTTGTTAAAATACCCCTCACACACCAACAGGCCCCTTGGTGTCATGCTTCATCATCGGGGTCTTCGCAAACCTCTACGGGATGCGGCGTGCTATGACTTCACGACTACGCAGGAGCACTTTACGAGTGAACTATGTGTTTGGTGTGTGTGAGTACAAGAATGTGAGTGGTGAGGTGAAAGTGAAAAATTAAAAAATACCTGGCACGTGAGTACCGAAAATTTTTTATTTAGTCTCCGGCTGGTATTATTAAAAAGAGTGCTAGAGTGGTTGTGGTTTACTGATTAGGGTAACCCAACCAAATTAGTGCGTCGACATGTTTCGGAGTTAAAGAACTCCTTCTTCAGGACGGGAATATGCACTACTTATCCCCACCTTACTCACATGTGTGTAGATTTTAAAGTGTGCTCTACAAAAATAAGATAAGGTGAAAATGTACCTATCTATGTTGAATGTAAGGTCCGTTGCGCCCAATTGGCGATTCAGGACACCTGTAAACAGAAAAATCAAGTAAAACAGGATAATACATGTTTTTGTTTCATACTGTGTAAATACACAGAAGGGTAACAAGGAACAAAAGTGAAGGTCCAGGAACCCTAAAAAAGAAAAAACAGGAAAAAACGAACAACATATAGACTGAGACACACATTCATTCAAAGTATCTGATAAGCCTTTGAGGGTATAGTTTCTGACCCAGATGTATTGCTTACTTATGAAGAGAGGTCAAATGGCCTCATGAGCCACAGCGTGTTGGGGGGTCCGTTCTACCCGGTATGGCAACCTGTGAGGTATTCAAGGAAATGGATCAAAAAGTTGTAATCCCTCGAGTTTGAAAGGTCACACACCATTTAGCATATTCATACACTCATACACACTCACGGTTATTCCCAGGACTGTCTGGCTTGCTACCCCTCCACGCGGCTCCGACGAGTAAATTGTGAGGTGAGGAGCGAGTTTTTATAGTCTCAACTGACTCCAATTGGCCTCTAATTGAAAGCGGAAAAAGCCCATAACTGGTCCGGACCCCTAGTTTCCATTCCGCTTCTGCGCGCATCGGGTAGGGCGTTCCCGTGCGAATGCGCATGTGCGGAAGAGCAGTGTGGGAGAGGTGCGCATGCGCATCACCTCTTTTTGTCTGTGACAGCAATGATTCAGTGTCTGCCGCCTCGCGCATGCGCGAAACCGGTGCCAGCATTGATTCAGTGTCTGCCGCCTCGCGCATGCGCGAAAACGGTGATAGATGATGTATTAGCCTACGTTTGAAGTAGTTGCCTCAGAAACCCAAAAATTACATGAATTATATGAAAATCGAGCTGTAAAAGGTTTTGATGAAGGTTATAGGCACCATGCATAAATCGCCTACACAATTGAGGATAATATTAAACCCTGGGCATTGGGGGAGATGTTAAAATTACTTAAAGCCCGAAAAATGTCAGTTGAGAAGTAAAAATTAAAACTAGAAATTACAAAATACAGAATGCATTTTTCTGGAGGGGTTGGATCACTGAAACCCTATGAGCCGTAGGTACAGTTATTGCTGCGGATCGGGTTTTTTGGCGTTTTTTGGCATAGATGTTAGCGAGGATGTTCTCCTAAGGAGTGAGTTTGGGGACAGGGAACTCATGCAATTGAGTATGAAGGGTTACCAGTTACTGGAGAAGGGTGGTTATCCTAAGGAGTGAGTTTGGGGACAGGGAAGGGTGGTTATCAGATATCCGCGTATTTGGCAAAAATGGGTTTATTTAGCGCAGTTGGCTCCATGGAATGGAGTCGTTCAACCCAGTCACATCTGAGCCCAGACGGAACACCCATCTTTGTTCCTTCTCAAACAAACCTCTTTCAGATTTCAGTTGCTCAATAACAGTCCAATGTATATCATTTACACAGTGCTGTGCTTCTAGGAAATGGGATGCCATTTTCGTTGTCTGTTTTTTACATCTCACATTGCTCTTGTGTTCATTAATTCTGGTTTTCACTGCACGTGTGGTCATTCCCACATACTCTTTTCCACAAGGGCATGTGATGAGATACACCACATTACGGCTGTTGCAATTCGTGACAGCACGTTGTTCCCACTTTTCGCCATTACTGAATTCTAGAGTCAAGCTTTTCTCAGTCAGGTGGCAATTGTTACAATTCCCACACGGGTGATGCCCATGTAGTCCTTTCAGCCTTGTTTGCTGTATTACATTGGTTTGAGGTCTTGTATGGACCAGGATGTCCTTCAGGTTTCTTCCTCTCCTGTGTGCAAAGATGGGTTTTTCCAGATCTAAACTCACACTTGTCAGGATGCGCCAATGCTTGTTTACCAGTTTGGATACCTGGTTTGACACGGGGCTGAAGGTCGTGACACAGACTGGTCTGCCAGACTCCTCTTTTGGTGGGTTGTCATCCAAAAGAGCTTCCCGGTTATTGTTCCGGGCTCTTTTCATAGCCTTGTTAATGATCTTATCTGGGTATTTCCTTTGTTGTAGTTTTTTACTCAGATCCAGTGCTTGGATTTTGTACTTCCCCACATCGCTGCAGTTACGACGTAGGCGAAGGAACTGCCCATATGGTAAGTTTTCCCTCAGGTGACGTGGATGAAAACTGTCGAACCTGAGGAGGCAGTTCCTTGCTGTCGGCTTGAAGTGTGTCTCCGTTTTCAAATGGCCTGCCTCATGGTAAATGTTAAGGTCTAAAAAGACCATAGACTCATTGGACATTTGGTGAGTGAATCTCAGGAAATCATTCTGGCTGTTAATCCATTGCATGAAGTCCATGACAGATTGGTTATTACCTTCCCATATGACCAAGACGTCATCAATATAACGTTTCCATGACAGGATTTTACTCCTGAACGGGTTGTCCTGGTGAAGGATTTTGGTAGTCTCCAGATGGTGGACATAGAGACCCGCCAGGCTTGGAGCAAATGTGCTCCCCATGCTAGTCCCATGGCGTTGCAAGTAGAGGGTGCCTTCATACTCGAAAAAGTTCTTGGTGAGGGCCATCGAGATGCATTCCATCACTACACCTCGTGGGGTATGGTAAAGCCACTGTTTGCTATATAGGACTTCCTCAATGATGTTGAGGGTTTCATCGTGTGGGAGACTGGTGTACAAGCTCTCCACATCGAGGCTCAGTAAGATTTGAGAGGTTGGGTTGAAAGGGTGGTCTTTCAGTAATGGTGGAAAAACCCATCTTTGCACACAGGAGAGGAAGAAACCTGAAGGACATCCTGGTCCATACAAGACCTCAAACCAATGTAATACAGCAAACAAGGCTGAAAGGACTACATGGGCATCACCCATGTGGGAATTGTAACAATTGCCACCTGACTGAGAAAAGCTTGACTCTAGAATTCAGTAATGGCGAAAAGTGGGAACAACGTGCTGTCACGAATTGCAACAGCCGTAATGTGGTGTATCTCATCACATGCCCTTGTGGAAAAGAGTATGTGGGAATGACCACACGTGCAGTGAAAACCAGAATTAATGAACACAAGAGCAATGTGAGATGCAAAAAACAGACAACGAAAATGGCATCCCATTTCCTAGAAGCACAGCACTGTGTAAATGATATACATTGGACTGTTATTGAGCAACTGAAATCTGAAAGAGGTTTGTTTGAGAAGGAACAAAGATGGGTGTTCCGTCTGGGCTCAGATGTGACTGGGTTGAACGACTCCATTCCAGGGAGCCAACTGCGCTAAATAAACCCATTTTTGCCAAATACGCGGATATCTGATAACCTCCCGTCCCTGTCCCCAAACTCACTCCTTAGGATAACCACCCTTCTCCAGTAACTGGTAACCCTTCATACTCAATTGCATGAGTTCCCTGTCCCCAAACTCACTCCTTAGGAGAACATCCTCGCTAACATCTATGCCAAAAAACGCCAAAAAACCCGATCCGCAGCAATAACTGTACCTACGGCTCATAGGGTTTCAGTGATCCAACCCCTCCAGAAAAATGCATTCTGTATTTTGTAATTTCTAGTTTTAATTTTTACTTCTCAACTGACATTTTTCGGGCTTTAAGTAATTTTAACATCTCCCCCAATGCCCAGGGTTTAATATTATCCTCAATTGTGTAGGCGATTTATGCATGGTGCCTATAACCTTCATCAAAACCTTTTACAGCTCGATTTTCATATAATTCATGTAATTTTTTGGTTTCTGAGGCAACTACTTCAAACGTAGGCTAATACATCATCTATCACCGTTTTCGCGCATGCGCGAGGCGGCAGACACTGAATCAATGCTGGCACCGGTTTCGCGCATGCGCGAGGCGGCAGACACTGAATCATTGCTGTCACAGACAAAAAGAGGTGATGCGCATGCGCACCTCTCCCACACTGCTCTTCCGCACATGCGCATTCGCACGGGAACGCCCTACCCGATGCGCGCAGAAGCGGAATGGAAACTAGGGGTCCGGACCAGTTATGGGCTTTTTCCGCTTTCAATTAGAGGCCAATTGGAGTCAGTTGAGACTATAAAAACTCGCTCCTCACCTCACAATTTACTCGTCGGAGCCGCGTGGAGGGGTAGCAAGCCAGACAGTCCTGGGAATAACCGTGAGTGTGTATGAGTGTATGAATATGCTAAATGGTGTGTGACCTTTCAAACTCGAGGGATTACAACTTTTTGATCCATTTCCTTGAATACCTCACAGGTTGCCATACCGGGTAGAACGGACCCCCCAACACGCTGTGGCTCATGAGGCCATTTGACCTCTCTTCATAAGTAAGCAATACATCTGGGTCAGAAACTATACCCTCAAAGGCTTATCAGATACTTTGAATGAATGTGTGTCTCAGTCTATATGTTGTTCGTTTTTTCCTGTTTTTTCTTTTTTAGGGTTCCTGGACCTTCACTTTTGTTCCTTGTTACCCTTCTGTGTATTTACACAGTATGAAACAAAAACATGTATTATCCTGTTTTACTTGATTTTTCTGTTTACAGGTGTCCTGAATCGCCAATTGGGCGCAACGGACCTTACATTCAACATAGATAGGTACATTTTCACCTTATCTTATTTTTGTAGAGCACACTTTAAAATCTACACACATGTGAGTAAGGTGGGGATAAGTAGTGCATATTCCAGTCCTGAAGAAGGAGTTCTTTAACTCCGAAACATGTCGACGCACTAATTTGGTTGGGTTACCCTAATCAGTAAACCACAACCACTCTAGCACTCTTTTTAATAATACCAGCCGGAGACTAAATAAAATTTTTTCGGTACTCACGTGCCAGGTATTTTTTAATTTTTCACTTTCACCTCACCACTCACATTCTTGTACTCACACACACCAAACACATAGTTCACTCGTAAAGTGCTCCTGCGTAGTCGTGAAGTCGTAGCACGCCGCATCCCGTAGAGGTTTGCGAAGACCCCGATGATGAAGCATGACACCAAGGGGCCTGTTGGTGTGTGAGGGGTATTTTAACAACACTGGTTGCTCCCCACCATTGTGGTAACAACCGCCTTCCACCTAGTGGATTCCATTTTTTTTATGATAATTGCTAGGGGAGACAGAATCCACTATTCCCTCTCCCTCCCTTTTTTGTTAACGATTATTTGTAGACAGCGCGCAGCTGTGGGAGCCCCTCCCTTATCGAACAACACTATTTTCTGACGACACACTTCACATTTAACATTATATTGACCATCCACCAAAACCACCATGGAGGATGAACACGGGCTAACATTCACTGAGGATGAGATTGACAGAATTTTGGCGCAGGACAATCCATTCGAGGGTTTGAGCACCGACAACCCTGCCCCTACAGTAGGAGATTGGGATGAACTGACCAATGTGCGGAAGGTACAGATCAGAGCTGCCCTACATGGTCTACTAATGAGGGAGTATTTAAGGAACAAACTAGCCCCTCAGGGTTTGCTAGTAAAAAATGAACCTTTTATCTTCCAAGATGACTTGGCCTTTAAGAAAGCTTGGTCCTTAATCTCCTGGCATTGCACCAGGGACTGGTTGGCACTTATAGTACAGACGGCAAGTAAAAAATCCCAAGAATTAAAGATTGAGATACAGAGACTGGAAGTCCAACTAAAAGGTTATATCCAACCGGCTGATTTAAAGAAAGGTTTGGAAGAACTTAATAAACAAATGTCTGAGTTCGAAGCCACTCTGAAACAAAGTAAATTTAATAAATTCAAAAAAGACAAGGACCGCTTCACAGCTGAATGGGCTTACCCTTACACCAAAGCGGACTATGTGGCTAGTGGGAATACCAGTGATGCTGATAGCGTCAACTCGGATGGGAGTTCTTCCAGTAACAACTCTGGGGGATTTAGGAACAAAAGACAACAAAGGGGCGGTTATCGGCAACAGAGAAACCAGTATCCACGCCAAAGGGGATGGCGAGGTTTCCAAGGACCACCCTTGTTCAATCCTTTTCAGGGCCCATTCCAGTTTCCACAGTACCAGTATGGTCCACCGCAAATGGGACCAATGTACCCACAATGGGGGGATGATCAGTCCACCGTACCACAACAAAACCCACAACCTTTTTTATCGTGGGGCCCAGGATCCAACAGGGGCAGGAACAAGAGAAGGAACAATGTCACCTGGCAACCGGTGACAGAATCAGACCCCAGAATGCACACCAGGAGCATGACAGCAGGTCAAGCCTCAACCAGCAAGAGAGGGACTTAGTTATCAACATATCCCCGTGGCCACTAACTGAAATACAGCAAAAAGTATTGAACAAAGGTCTAGGCTATGTACCCACGAACAAACCAGACATTTTTCTCCTACACAAAGAGGTCCAGGATTTTATTAGGACCATCAAGCTAAAGGCTTTTTTCTATAATCAAGAACCCAGTGTCGAGACATCAGACACGGGTTTGAAACCTAAATCTTCCTTCACACCACAGGATAACCAGCTCCCAGTGGAAGTTTTAGCTTTTGAAAAAGCAGTCATGTCAGAGTTAGGCAAAATGGATACAGACTCCAGGGTCTTTCAGAACATGAGCAGACTAGAGAACGAGGCTGTGAGGGAATTATCACAAAACAAATTGATTATCATCAAACCCGCGGACAAGGGCGGGGCCGTTGTGATCCAAACAACAACGGCGTACGATCAAGAATGCAGGAGACTCCTCGCAGACAGAAGGAACTATCAGGTTCTGGACGAGGACCCCACAGAGTCCATACGAATCCGAGTAGGAGCAATGACAGAAGAAGCTCTAAGCCATGATTGGCTCACGAAAAAAGAGGCCCTGTTTCTAACACAAAAAAACCCACGAGTACCATATTTTTATACAATACCCAAGGTTCACAAGAACCTCGAGAACCCCCCTGGTCGCCCCATCGTGTCTGGCATCGCTTCTATTTTGGAACCCCTCTCCAAGTTCGCAGATGCTTTCCTGAGACCTTTGGTACAGGCCACCGATACGTATCTCAAGGATACAAAAGCCGTCCTTCAATTACTGAAAGACCACCCTTTCAACCCAACCTCTCAAATCTTACTGAGCCTCGATGTGGAGAGCTTGTACACCAGTCTCCCACACGATGAAACCCTCAACATCATTGAGGAAGTCCTATATAGCAAACAGTGGCTTTACCATACCCCACGAGGTGTAGTGATGGAATGCATCTCGATGGCCCTCACCAAGAACTTTTTCGAGTATGAAGGCACCCTCTACTTGCAACGCCATGGGACTAGCATGGGGAGCACATTTGCTCCAAGCCTGGCGGGTCTCTATGTCCACCATCTGGAGACTACCAAAATCCTTCACCAGGACAACCCGTTCAGGAGTAAAATCCTGTCATGGAAACGTTATATTGATGACGTCTTGGTCATATGGGAAGGTAATAACCAATCTGTCATGGACTTCATGCAATGGATTAACAGCCAGAATGATTTCCTGAGATTCACTCACCAAATGTCCAATGAGTCTATGGTCTTTTGAGACCTTAACATTTACCATGAGGCAGGCCATTTGAAAACGGAGACACACTTCAAGCCGACAGCAAGGAACTGCCTCCTCAGGTTCGACAGTTTTCATCCACGTCACCTGAGGGAAAACTTACCATATGGGCAGTTCCTTCGCCTACGTCGTAACTGCAGCGATGTGGGGAAGTACAAAATCCAAGCACTGGATCTGAGTAAAAAACTACAACAAAGGAAATACCCAGATAAGATCATTAACAAGGCTATGAAAAGAGCCCGGAACAATAACCGGGAAGCTCTTTTGGATGACAACCCACCAAAAGAGGAGTCTGGCAGACCAGTCTGTGTCACGACCTTCAGCCCCGTGTCAAACCAGGTATCCAAACTGGTAAACAAGCATTGGCGCATCCTGACAAGTGTGAGTTTAGATCTGGAAAAACCCATCTTTGCACACAGGAGAGGAAGAAACCTGAAGGACATCCTGGTCCATACAAGACCTCAAACCAATGTAATACAGCAAACAAGGCTGAAAGGACTACATGGGCATCACCCATGTGGGAATTGTAACAATTGCCACCTGACTGAGAAAAGCTTGACTCTAGAATTCAGTAATGGCGAAAAGTGGGAACAACGTGCTGTCACGAATTGCAACAGCCGTAATGTGGTGTATCTCATCACATGCCCTTGTGGAAAAGAGTATGTGGGAATGACCACACGTGCAGTGAAAACCAGAATTAATGAACACAAGAGCAATGTGAGATGCAAAAAACAGACAACGAAAATGGCATCCCATTTCCTAGAAGCACAGCACTGTGTAAATGATATACATTGGACTGTTATTGAGCAACTGAAATCTGAAAGAGGTTTGTTTGAGAAGGAACAAAGATGGGTGTTCCGTCTGGGCTCAGATGTGACTGGGTTGAACGACTCCATTCCATGGAGCCAACTGCGCTAAATAAACCCATTTTTGCCAAATACGCGGATATCTGATAACCACCCTTCCCTGTCCCCAAACTCACTCCTTAGGATAACCACCCTTCTCCAGTAACTGGTAACCCTTCATACTCAATTGCATGAGTTCCCTGTCCCCAAACTCACTCCTTAGGAGAACATCCTCGCTAACATCTATGCCAAAAAACGCCAAAAAACCCGATCCGCAGCAATAACTGTACCTACGGCTCATAGGGTTTCAGTGATCCAACCCCTCCAGAAAAATGCATTCTGTATTTTGTAATTTCTAGTTTTAATTTTTACTTCTCAACTGACATTTTTCGGGCTTTAAGTAATTTTAACATCTCCCCCAATGCCCAGGGTTTAATATTATCCTCAATTGTGTAGGCGATTTATGCATGGTGCCTATAACCTTCATCAAAACCTTTTACAGCTCGATTTTCATATAATTCATGTAATTTTTGGGTTTCTGAGGCAACTACTTCAAACGTAGGCTAATACATCATCTATCACCGTTTTCGCGCATGCGCGAGGCGGCAGACACTGAATCAATGCTGGCACCGGTTTCGCGCATGCGCGAGGCGGCAGACACTGAATCATTGCTGTCACAGACAAAAAGAGGTGATGCGCATGCGCACCTCTCCCACACTGCTCTTCCGCACATGCGCATTCGCACGGGAACGCCCTACCCGATGCGCGCAGAAGCGGAATGGAAACTAGGGGTCCGGACCAGTTATGGGCTTTTTCCGCTTTCAATTAGAGGCCAATTGGAGTCAGTTGAGACTATAAAAACTCGCTCCTCACCTCACAATTTACTCGTCGGAGCCGCGTGGAGGGGTAGCAAGCCAGACAGTCCTGGGAATAACCGTGAGTGTGTATGAGTGTATGAATATGCTAAATGGTGTGTGACCTTTCAAACTCGAGGGATTACAACTTTTTGATCCATTTCCTTGAATACCTCACAGGTTGCCATACCGGGTAGAACGGACCCCCCAACACGCTGTGGCTCATGAGGCCATTTGACCTCTCTTCATAAGTAAGCAATACATCTGGGTCAGAAACTATACCCTCAAAGGCTTATCAGATACTTTGAATGAATGTGTGTCTCAGTCTATATGTTGTTCGTTTTTTCCTGTTTTTTCTCTTTTTTAGGGTTCCTGGACCTTCACTTTTGTTCCTTGTTACCCTTCTGTGTATTTACACAGTATGAAACAAAAACATGTATTATCCTGTTTTACTTGATTTTTCTGTTTACAGGTGTCCTGAATCGCCAATTGGGCGCAACGGACCTTACATTCAACATAAATAGGTACATTTTCACCTTATCTTATTTTTGTAGAGCACACTTTAAAATCTACACACATGTGAGTAAGGTGGGGATAAGTAGTGCATATTCCCGTCCTGAAGAAGGAGTTCTTTAACTCCGAAACATGTCGACGCACTAATTTGGTTGGGTTACCCTAATCAGTAAACCACAACCACTCTAGCACTCTTTTTAATAATACCAGCCGGAGACTAAATAAAAAATTTTCGGTACTCACGTGCCAGGTATTTTTTAATTTTTCACTTTCACCTCACCACTCACATTCTTGTACTCACACACACCAAACACATAGTTCACTCGTAAAGTGCTCCTGCGTAGTCGTGAAGTCGTAGCACGCCGCATCCCGTAGAGGTTTGCGAAGACCCCGATGATGAAGCATGACACCAAGGGGCCTGTTGGTGTGTGAGGGGTATTTTAACAACACTGGTTGCTCCCCACCATTGTGGTAACAACCGCCTTCCACCTAGTGGATTCCATTTTGTTTATGATAATTGCTAGGGGAGACAGATTCCACTATTCCCTCTCCCTCCCTTTTTTGTTAACGATTATTTGTAGACAGCGCGCAGCTGTGGGAGCCCCTCCCTTATCGAACAACACTATTTTCTGACGACACACTTCACATTTAACATTATATTGACCATCCACCAAAACCACCATGGCGGATGAACACGGGCTAACATTCACTGAGGATGAGATTGACAGAATTTTGGTGCAGGACAATCCATTCGAGGGTTTGAGCACCGACAACCCTGCCCCTACAGTAGGAGATTGGGATGAACTGACCAATGTGCGGAAGGTACAGATCAGAGCTGCCCTACATGGTCTACTAATGAGGGAGTATTTAAGGAACAAACTAGCCCCTCAGGGTTTGCTAGTAAAAAATGAACCTTTTATCTTCCAAGATGACTTGGCCTTTAAGAAAGCTTGGTCCTTAATCTCCTGGCATTGCACCAGGGACTGGTTGGTACTTATAGTACAGACGGCAAGTAAAAAATCCCAAGAATTAAAGATTGAGATACAGAGACTGGAAGTCCAACTAAAAGGTTATATCCAACCGGCTGATTTAAAGAAAGGTTTGGAAGAACTTAATAAACAAATGTCTGAGTTCGAAGCCACTCTGAAACAAAGTAAATTTAATAAATTCAAAAAAGACAAGGACCGCTTCACAGCTGAATGGGCTTACCCTTACACCAAAGCGGACTATGTGGCTAGTGGGAATACCAGTGATGCTGATAGCGTCAACTCGGATGGGAGTTCTTCCAGTAACAACTCTGGGGGATTTAGGAACAAAAGACAACAAAGGGGCGGTTATCGGCAACAGAGAAACCAGTATCCACGCCAAAGGGGATGGCGAGGTTTCCAAGGACCACCCTTGTTCAATCCTTTTCAGGGCCCATTCCAGTTTCCACAGTACCAGTATGGTCCACCACAAATGGGACCAATGTACCCACAATGGGGGGATGATCAGTCCACCGTACCACAACAAAACCCACAACCTTTTTTATCGTGGGGCCCAGGATCCAACAGGGGCAGGAACAAGAGAAGGAACAATGTCACCTGGCAACCGGTGACAGAATCAGACCCCAGAATGCACACCAGGAGCATGACAGCAGGTCAAGCCTCAACCAGCAAGAGAGGGACTTAGTTATCAACATATCCCCGTGGCCACTAACTGAAATACAGCAAAAAGTATTGAACAAAGGTCTAGGCTATGTACCCACGAACAAACCAGACATTTTTCTCCTACACAAAGAGGTCCAGGATTTTATTAGGACCATCAAGCTAAAGGCTTTTTTCTATAATCAAGAACCCAGTGTCGAGACATCAGACACGGGTTTGAAACCTAAATCTTCCTTCACACCACAGGATAACCAGCTCCCAGTGGAAGTTTTAGCTTTTGAAAAAGCAGTCATGTCAGAGTTAGGCAAAATGGATACAGACTCCAGGGTCTTTCAGAACATGAGCAGACTAGAGAACGAGGCTGTGAGGGAATTATCACAAAACAAATTGATTATCATCAAACCCGCGGACAAGGGCGGGGCCGTTGTGATCCAAACAACAACGGCGTACGATCAAGAATGCAGGAGACTCCTCGCAGACAGAAGGAACTATCAGGTTCTGGACGAGGACCCCACAGAGTCCATACGAATCCGAGTAGGAGCAATGACAGAAGAAGCTCTAAGCCATGATTGGCTCACGAAAAAAGAGGCCCTGTTTCTAACACAAAAAACCCCACGAGTACCGTATTTTTATACAATACCCAAGGTTCACAAGAACCTCGAGAACCCCCCTGGTCGCCCCTTCGTGTCTGGCATCGCTTCTATTTTGGAACCCCTCTCCAAGTTCGCAGATGCTTTCCTGAGACCTTTGGTACAGGCCACCGATACGTATCTCAAGGATACAAAAGCCGTCCTTCAATTACTGAAAGACCACCCTTTCAACCCAACCTCTCAAATCTTACTGAGCCTCGATGTGGAGAGCTTGTACACCAGTCTCCCACACGATGAAACCCTCAACATCATTGAGGAAGTCCTATATAGCAAACAGTGGCTTTACCATACCCCACGAGGTGTAGTGATGGAATGCATCTCGATGGCCCTCACCAAGAACTTTTTCGAGTATGAAGGCACCCTCTACTTGCAACGCCATGGGACTAGCATGGGGAGCACATTTGCTCCAAGCCTGGCGGGTCTCTATGTCCACCATCTGGAGACTACCAAAATCCTTCACCAGGACAACCCGTTCAGGAGTAAAATCCTGTCATGGAAACGTTATATTGATGACGTCTTGGTCATATGGGAAGGTAATAACCAATCTGTCATGGACTTCATGCAATGGATTAACAGCCAGAATGATTTCCTGAGATTCACTCACCAAATGTCCAATGAGTCTATGGTCTTTTTAGACCTTAACATTTACCATGAGGCAGGCCATTTGAAAACGGAGACACACTTCAAGCCGACAGCAAGGAACTGCCTCCTCAGGTTCGACAGTTTTCATCCACGTCACCTGAGGGAAAACTTACCATATGGGCAGTTCCTTCGCCTACGTCGTAACTGCAGCGATGTGGGGAAGTACAAAATCCAAGCACTGGATCTGAGTAAAAAACTACAACAAAGGAAATACCCAGATAAGATCATTAACAAGGCTATGAAAAGAGCCCGGAACAATAACCGGGAAGCTCTTTTGGATGACAACCCACCAAAAGAGGAGTCTGGCAGACCAGTCTGTGTCACGACCTTCAGCCCCGTGTCAAACCAGGTATCCAAACTGGTAAACAAGCATTGGCGCATCCTGACAAGTGTGAGTTTAGATCTGGAAAAACCCATCTTTGCACACAGGAGAGGAAGAAACCTGAAGGACATCCTGGTCCATACAAGACCTCAAACCAATGTAATACAGCAAACAAGGCTGAAAGGACTACATGGGCATCACCCATGTGGGAATTGTAACAATTGCCACCTGACTGAGAAAAGCTTGACTCTAGAATTCAGTAATGGCGAAAAGTGGGAACAACGTGCTGTCACGAATTGCAACAGCCGTAATGTGGTGTATCTCATCACATGCCCTTGTGGAAAAGAGTATGTGGGAATGACCACACGTGCAGTGAAAACCAGAATTAATGAACACAAGAGCAATGTGAGATGCAAAAAACAGACAACGAAAATGGCATCCCATTTCCTAGAAGCACAGCACTGTGTAAATGATATACATTGGACTGTTATTGAGCAACTGAAATCTGAAAGAGGTTTGTTTGAGAAGGAACAAAGATGGGTGTTCCGTCTGGGCTCAGATGTGACTGGGTTGAACGACTCCATTCCATGGAGCCAACTGCGCTAAATAAACCCATTTTTGCCAAATACGCGGATATCTGATAACCACCCTTCCCTGTCCCCAAACTCACTCCTTAGGATAACCACCCTTCTCCAGTAACTGGTAACCCTTCATACTCAATTGCATGAGTTCCCTGTCCCCAAACTCACTCCTTAGGAGAACATCCTCGCTAACATCTATGCCAAAAAACGCCAAAAAACCCGATCCGCAGCAATAACTGTACCTACGGCTCATAGGGTTTCAGTGATCCAACCCCTCCAGAAAAATGCATTCTGTATTTTGTAATTTCTAGTTTTAATTTTTACTTCTCAACTGACATTTTTCGGGCTTTAAGTAATTTTAACATCTCCCCCAATGCCCAGGGTTTAATATTATCCTCAATTGTGTAGGCGATTTATGCATGGTGCCTATAACCTTCATCAAAACCTTTTACAGCTTGATTTTCATATAATTCATGTAATTTTTGGGTTTCTGAGGCAACTACTTCAAACGTAGGCTAATACATCATCTATCACCGTTTTCGCGCATGCGCGAGGCGGCAGACACTGAATCAATGCTGGCACCGGTTTTGCGCATGCGCGAGGCGGCAGACACTGAATCATTGCTGTCACAGACAAAAAGAGGTGATGCGCATGCGCACCTCTCCCACACTGCTCTTCCGCACATGCGCATTCGCACGGGAACGCCCTACCCGATGCGCGCAGAAGCGGAATGGAAACTAGGGGTCCGGACCAGTTATGGGCTTTTTCCGCTTTCAATTAGAGGCCAATTGGAGTCAGTTGAGACTATAAAAACTCGCTCCTCACCTCACAATTTACTCGTCGGAGCCGCGTGGAGGGGTAGCAAGCCAGACAGTCCTGGGAATAACCGTGAGTGTGTATGAGTGTATGAATATGCTAAATGGTGTGTGACCTTTCAAACTCAAGGGATTACAACTTTTTGATCCATTTCCTTGAATACCTCACAGGTTGCCATACCGGGTAGAACGGACCCCCCAACACGCTGTGGCTCATGAGGCCATTTGACCTCTCTTCATAAGTAAGCAATACATCTGGGTCAGAAACTATACCCTCAAAGGCTTATCAGATACTTTGAATGAATGTGTGTCTCAGTCTATATGTTGTTCGTTTTTTCCTGTTTTTTCTTTTTTAGGGTTCCTGGACCTTCACTTTTGTTCCTTGTTACCCTTCTGTGTATTTACACAGTATGAAACAAAAACATGTATTATCCTGTTTTACTTGATTTTTCTGTTTACAGGTGTCCTGAATCGCCAATTGGGCGCAACGGACCTTACATTCAACATAGATAGGTACATTTTCACCTTATCTTATTTTTGTAGAGCACACTTTAAAATCTACACACATGTGAGTAAGGTGGGGATAAGTAGTGCATATTCCCGTCCTGAAGAAGGAGTTCTTTAACTCCGAAACATGTCGACGCACTAATTTGGTTGGGTTACCCTAATCAGTAAACCACAACCACTCTAGCACTCTTTTTAATAATACCAGCCGGAGACTAAATAAAATTTTTTCGGTACTCACGTGCCAGGTATTTTTTAATTTTTCACTTTCACCTCACCACTCACATTCTTGTACTCACACACACCAAACACATAGTTCACTCGTAAAGTGCTCCTGCGTAGTCGTGAAGTCGTAGCACGCCGCATCCCGTAGAGGTTTGCGAAGACCCCGATGATGAAGCATGACACCAAGGGGCCTGTTGGTGTGTGAGGGGTATTTTAACAACACTGGTTGCTCCCCACCATTGTGGTAACAACCGCCTTCCACCTAGTGGATTCCATTTTGTTTATGATAATTGCTAGGGGAGACAGAATCCACTATTCCCTCTCCCTCCCTTTTTTGTTAACGATTACTTTGCTTCACTCTACACCACTCCACTCTATGGCACTCTGCTCTATGACACTCCACTGTACGACACTCCACTCTACAAAACTCCACTCTATGACATTCTACTCCAATCCACTCCATTCTATGCTACTCCACTCTATGACAATCAACTACTTTCCACTCTACACCCCTCCTCTCCATGCCCCTCTTCTCCTCCACTCTACACAACTCCACTCTACTCTACTTGATGACACCCTACAACCCTACACTCCACAGTGCAGGACAGGGCCACTCTAGGGTCCCGCGGGTTATTTCCACAACCACCTGCTACGCCTTCCCAAATGAAGAGTTTGTCAGACAGTAGAGAATGCAAACTTACTTTATTGAATATATGCTCTGCAGAGCAGTCCCAGATCAGGCCTTCACCCTAAGATGGTTGCCAAGCTGGACTAACTCCCCAAGGCGTGCTAATATATGATAAACCCTTCTGAGGACTTCAGCCATGCCTCTTGTGGAAAACAACCGGCCTGAGCCGGGTATGAAGAAAGGAGGTACAGAGAGATGAGCTAACACCTGCCAGACGGGTGTGTTATCAGTACTCCAAGGACAATGTGCTGGGCCTCAATGTTTCCTAACGTCGGAGAAGAACTACACATGCAGAAAGGAATGTACGAAAAGAACATCTATTCATTAACAAATCAGACTTCAACCTTGGACAGCAGAGAAAGAATAATAACAGCATAGAGTTGGACAGTTCTGCTGGAGCAAGCAAAAATCAAAATGGGGCCTAGTGTGGATGCGGCCTAAACAGACTTCTAGTAGTCGGAAATGTACAAGATGGAGGCACACAAGCCAACTAAGCTTACATGCCGCAAGGATAACTCAATGGGTTTAATAGTCCTAATACAAATGGCATCTATTTAGCCACATAATGCTAACCTACATAATATGTATAAATGCACAATAAGAAAGAGAATTTCAAACCTAACAGTCCCTCCTTTTAGCATATGTGGCTAAAAAAGCTTTATTGCTATCCGGCAGGATCTTTACAATTCTAAAGAGGGGGGACTATTGCATAATCGTCCGTATGGCAGAACGCATTGAAAGCAGATAAAACAAACATATAAGAATCGTTGTACTTCAATAATCAAATATTCCCTCATCAATCAACATAATTGACTGAATTTCTTGCACCATCATATGGAATATTTATTTTCCTGTGTGGGCATCACAACATTGGAGGTGAGTTTGGTTCCACAGTACGTGCAACAAGCCGGGAGACAATTGATGCTTAAACAACAGGTGAAGATAACCCCTGCAAAAGCTATCAGTACGAGAAATATTTTCCAACCCCATGAAGTCAATAGGTCTCAGACCCACCCTGTGACAGACCATGAACCATTGTCCTGGTGTATCTCTGCAGCCAATCTGTGTAACTTTTGTATGGCAGAATATACAATTGGAGCACTGTCAGGTATATACACACAACAGCTACTCTCTATGACCCAACTTGCTCCAGCCTTATCAGCCATTATGACATCTAAAACAATCCTCCTATTTTGAAGTGAAACGAGTCTCGTAGCTTGGAGCTTGACTGTGATATTGGTGAGTATACCGGCAGTAGTATTAATGACTTCCTCAACTACTCTAGCTATGCGGCATATGTTGCGGCTATTAAACATGGGACCCTAGAATGGTACAATACCCCTCATTATATCAGTGAATTGCTGTAGGGAAGTATCCGTTTGATCAATATCGTCCTCAATGACCACTCTTTTGACTCGGTGCATGAGGACATCCCTTCGATGCAAACTATGATTTCTGTGATATGTGGATGGTGCAATGTAAACAGGAGGCAGAAGGAAGGAGAGATAGCACTGGCCAGACAATCCCTTAGGGTGCCAGGTATAAGCTTGTTTCACACAGATGAAGTACACATTCGGAGGTGTCAATAAGGGTGGAGTACTAGTAGCATTCAGCTGGTAGGTATAGTTACAATGACTCCGTCCCACAGAAACAATCCCTGACCCTTGATCACAGAAACTAGCACGTGTATTTATCATAGGAACAGGCATAGCTTTATTCTCAGTGACATTACGCTCTTGGAAACATTTAAAGTATTCAGTGACATTGAATCCTTGAAAATCTAATACTTCATTTTTCAACCAGGCGACATTTTCATGGATTGTAAAAACATTCATGCAAGCATCAGGGTGTTGCGTACTCTCCTTTGCATCTTCCCCAGGGATATATCACTGATGCACCACTATATAATCTAGAATCGCTTCATAATCAGCCTGCGCCATTTTCATTGCATCTGCATAATAGTGCATATAAACCATGGACAGTAGTTGAAACCAAGCTTCACAGCTACCTAAGTAAGATAAGGGCATGGAAATCAATAAGTCATTTTTATGCATAACTGAAGGGAGTAGGCCACATACCCAGCATTATGTGACATTAGTTGTGCTATGCACCTGATGAAGCATCTGAATAAACGCATTCTGAGTGTAAGTTTGTCTCTATCTTTCTTTATGCAGGGCCAATGTAATAAATGAATGCTTTGCTGGAACTGGGGTAGTCCCTATCAGAATATGTACAGGGTGCTGGTGCTTCAGATATCAAACTATTCAAAATAATGGCATCATCAGCGCCAGAGTGAACACCACCACCACCCTATTTCCAGTAGACCAATTAGACCATCCAGGCCCATTCTGCTGTACCGGGGGCACCATTAAAAGGCGCTCCTCTCTCATTATTGCACGATCAAATGGATACATAGAAAGTACTTTTAAAAATTGAGACCAATAATACAACCAACCAGAGGTGTATTCTTCCCTGTGTCCTTCAGAGCCTCACAGGCAGGCGCCTATTGTTTATAAAACGCTCCCACGGAGGAGCTGTGCAACCACAGCCCTTACTAACAAGCAATCTGCTACCCTTACTAAAAGCAAGTTCATCTTCTTTCAGGATAGGGCAAACTCCCTCCTGGGCAAATGCACTCAACGATCTTGTCCAGTGTTCAGGGCAGTGCACACGTGTCTTTTACTCTAGTCTAAAATAGGCACTAGAGACACAATACCTATGTTCTAAACTCAAGTCCTTCCCTAACTCCTGTCTTGCCATGTTGGCACGCTCTCCTTTTGTCGGGGCCGCAGATTATACCTGGTGCACCCAGGCACTTCCTCATCAGCAAACAGAGGAAGAAATTAGCATTCAGGTTTTCCTGGGGGCTCGGGTGTTGATGCACTAAGAGCTGATGCTTCCGGAGCAGCTCTTATCTCTGGGGGAATCGCCTCAAACAGAACCTTGTCACTCTCCTCGTCCATTTGGGCACCTCTCAATCGTGGATCTGAGAAGGGAACAAAGCGTGGCACCAGCTCACTTTCCTGATCGGCTATTCCGTCCCGGAACCAGGTGTTGTATGGTAGTGGTAGAGGTATCTTCTTGACATGGGAAGCATGCACCCAGTGCTTTCGGCCTTCCACCTTCACAGCAGGACATGTGGCCAACAGAACTTGGGCGGAGCCCTTCCACCACGGCTCCAGAAATGTTTTTCATTGAAACTGTCGGATCAGGGTGTAGTCCCTGGGCTGTAGTCGATGCCCAGGCCCCTCTGGTGCTGGTTGCAGAGTGGTATGTATCTGTTGATGAACAAAACGAAGATCTTTAGACAATTGATACAAATAGTCAATCAAAGAGGATACTCTGTCTCAGAAAACCGCCTAGGTCAAGGGACGCCCCAGACATAGGGGGACAATCCTGTCCCAGAATGCGCTGTTACTCTTGTATGTTATGTTAAGTAAAAAGACTTATAGAGCGCACATACACCCAACGGTTTCTTGGCGCTAATCGGCAAATAAGGCACAGAGACGATAAATGGATAGAAGGGCAGCGGGGAGGAAAGAGGGATAAAGAACAAAGGAGAACCTAATTATAACTCTTACGAAACAAGTGAGTCTTCAGGAGGGACCTGAATTGAGTATAAGAGGAAGTGAGCCTAAACTCCAGCGGGAGCGCGTTCCAAAAGGAAGGGGCAAGAAAGGAAAATCGGAGCCCGCCATGTTTCTTGCGTTTGTAAATAGGAGTTTAAAGCACAGCCAGATGGGAAGATCGAAGGTTGTGTGAGGGAGCGTAATGACAAAGTGAGGAGGAAATAAAGGCGGGGCCAAGACCAGCAGAGCCTTAAAGATAATGCAGCCCAGTTTAAAGTTGCAGCGTTCAGCCACAGGGAGCCAATGTAAAGACTTTAACAAGGGGCGAACGTGTTGATGCCTGGGCTGGTGGAAGATCAATCGTGCGGCCTGGTTCTGAACCAGCTGTAATCGGTTCAGCTGGTAGGCAGGAATGCCCACGTACAGCGAGTTGGCATAGTCGATTCTAGACATGACCAAAGCCAGAAGAACTAGGGTGAGGGCCTCAGTGGTGAAAAAACGAGAGATCTTTCGAATTTGTCGTAAATGAAAAAAAACAGAGGACACCACGGTGGAAATCTGGGGTTTCATAGATAGATCATTGGATATGATCACTCCGAGGCTTTTGGCAGAGTTGGCAGGGCAAGGGGGGGAGCCCAAATCAGAGGGCCAGAAGTTGGAATTCCACGGGTTGGAGGGGCCCCCGACAAGCACCAGCTCGGTCTTGTCGGGGTTAAGTTTTAAGTGATTAGCCCCCATCCAATCACTGATGTAACGCAAAGTGGACTGGACTGTGCCAATTGATTGGTCCGAGGAGTCAATGTTAAAAATAAGCGGAATGTCATCTGCATAATTAAAGGCAGTGACACTACTTCCTCGTAAGGACCGGATCAAGGGGGTGAGGTAAATTAAAAAGAAGAGGGGAAAGGGGAGAGCCCTGTGGGACGCTGCATGTTAACCTGACCTTATCCGCGGTGAACTGGGAGAGGCGGACAGCCTGGTGACGGTTACTCAAAAATGAGCGAACCCAATTAAGGACCGCTCCCTGGATGCCAGCCTCCTCGACACGGTTGACCAAAATATCATGTGGAAGGCCGCCGATAGGTCCAGGAGTACCAGAGCCTGGCTGATGTTAGAGTCCGCACCCCTCCACAGCTCTTCCATCACCGAGAGAATAACCGATTCGGTGGAATGGGAGGGTCTAAAACCGGCCTGTTGGGGATCAAGGAACTGCGTACGCTCAATAAATGAGCTCAAGGTGGAGGTAACATGGGCCTCAAGGACTTTACTAAGGTAGGGGAGCAGGGAGATAGGGCGGAAATTGCTAATAAGCGAGGGGTCAGCGTTGGGCTTTTTAAGTATAGGCACCACTTCAGCAGTTTTGAACGCGCTGGGGACCAAGCCCTCTTTAAGTGAGTTGTTAAGGAGCATCATCGGAGGAATGGGACAAGCAGTGAAAACCTCAAGCAGGACATGAGGGGGACAGCAGTCCATAGGGGAGCCAGAGGCCACCTTGTTTAACAAGATAAGAACTCCTCCTCTAAGATAAGTGGTATCTGCGTGATTCGCTGGGAGTTGGGGTTAGCAGGGATGGGCACAAGAGTGAAGGGGGCAGGGGGAAGGATACAAGAGATCCTCTTTTTAATTATAGCAATTTTATTAATAAAAAACAAATTCAGGGAATCACAAAGTGCCTGGGAAGGGAGGGGTTTAAGAGTAATCCTGTCTGGATGGGAGAGCTGATTTACAATGGAAAAGATGTCCTTTGCCTTAGAAGCAGAGTCCAGAATCTTTTTCGAAAAGTAAGAAGTTTTAGCTTGAAGGATTGCTAGCTTATATTCCCTAAGCAGGGATATAAATACCAGCTTTTTGTCTGGGGCGTAGTCACGCCGCCAACAACGCTCTGCCTGTCTGAGTTTAAGTTTCTGCCCTTTGAGTTCACCTGAAAACCATCTTTGCGCATCACGAAGAATGTTTTAGCCTGATTTGTTTAAGGGGCGCCACGCTATCGCTGGCTGATTCAAGCCAGCACCGCAGGGCAGATGCCTGAGTATCTAGGGAATCATACTCCAGGGGAGGAAGAGATGCTCCAAGGAGAGTAGCAAATTCCCCAAGGTCGGCCCTATTCCAATTCCTGGCTGAAAGATTACCCTCTAAGATACGGCTGACGTGGGAAGTGATAGTAAAAGTGAAGGGAATAATAAAATGGTCCGACCAGGGACATGGGAGGATAAGAGGGCAAGAGATCTCTAGGTTTGATGTCCAAACCTGATCGAGAATATGACCCTTGATGTGGGTAGCTGAGTGAATGTGTTGAAAGCAATTCATGCCTGTCAGGGAGTCAGAGAAAGTGGAAGAACAAAAATCCTCTCTGGCATCCGAAGGCCAATAATTAAAATCTCCAACAATCAAAACTTTGGAATTATTAATGACCAATTCGGATAGCATATCACTAAATAGGGATGGAAAATTGGGCATGTGGTGAGGAGGCCGATATACCAGAACATACAAGAGTGGTGCCACAGGAGATTCCAGCCTAAGGATGAGGCAGTCGACCAAGGGGATAGTAGTCGCTTGTAAAGCAGAAAACCTAATAGGATGTCTAATGAACGCTGCGACCCCACCCCCCTGCTTGCCTGAGGCTCTATTGGCTTGAAGGATGTAGTAACCTGACGGGGCTGCTGCAAGGATATCCGGGGAGGACTCTTCGTTCAGCCAAGTTTCACTAATAAGTAAAATATCAGGTTGCTCAGAGTCAAGGAGTTGAAAAATCTCTAGCTGGTGCTTGACCAGCGAGCGTGTATTTAAGTAACTCAAGGAGAATTTAGAGATGGTGAATTTCTTGTTAAGAGGGGATGATGTAACTGCAGATCGCTGGGTAGCGGTAGACAACAATGCTAGTGTTAGTGCATCTGCCCATTTTAGTTTTAAATGTATTTTATTGCATTTATCAGTAAAAGTAACTTTAGACATTGTGACATATTGCAAAGGCGGTCGGTATGTAATGCTGGCGGGACAGACTAGCATGTCTTCCCTAAGTAAGAGAAACAAAGCGAAGTGCATACGCCAAATACGAAAAACAATATCACGAAGGCAAAGACTATGCAATGCAAGAGAGCAAAGCAGGAAAAGGAACAACCAAAAACCCTTAAACAACCCGAACCCCGCCCCCCACCCCCCCACCCCAACCAGTGTGCCATGCGTCAAAACAGAGTCTACGAGTCAGCCTAGAGAGGATAACCTCCATGGTCCGGGGATCACCCAGGGTTAGGTGTGGTATCGGTGAGGCGTAGAATCCGGAGGTATTTAGGACAGGTGATCTCGTTGAATTCTTTGGACAAGAGGGACAGCAATGGTGACCACGTTTTCTGAAAAGCGGCGGTGGAGGCTTGATTCGGGTCTGGGAAAGACATGGCTTGGTAGTTCGGACTGGACTGTTCCCATGAGGCACAGGGTCAGAGCTGATTTGCATATAGCCAGTGTCTAACCCAGGGTGGTGTGGAGTGCAAAAAAACGATGGATTTAGGCCCAGATCCTTGTACTGGGGTGAATGTATGACATTGTTCTACATTCTGTCCATCAACTGTGTTTTTTGCAATTTTTCACCCCGTGTGGGCTGGGTATGCTCAGACGTGAGTCCCAGGCTCTCCACACCACTGGAGTCAAGCTATCCAGGCTGATGAAGGCTGATAGCCAGAAACCGGTCCTTGGATGCTTGATTCCGGTCTGGGAAAGACATGGCTTGGTAGTTCGGACTGGACTGTTCCCATGAGGCACAGGGTCAGAGCTGATTTGCATATAGCCAGTGTCTAACCCAGGGTGGTGTGGAGTGCAAAAAAACGATGGATTTAGGCCCAGATCCTTGTACTGGGGTGAATGTATGACATTGTTCTACATTCTGTCCATCAACTGTGTTTTTTGCAATTTTCACCCCGTGTGGGCTGGGTATGCTCAGACGTGAGTCCCAGGCTCTCCACACCACTGGAGTCAAGCTATCCAGGCTGATGAAGGCTGATAGCCAGAAACCGGTCCTTGGATGCTTGATTCCGGTCTGGGAAAGACATGGCTTGGTAGTTCGGACTGGACTGTTCCCATGAGGCACAGGGTCAGAGCTGATTTGCATATAGCCAGTGTCTAACCCAGGGTGGTGTGGAGTGCAAAAAAACGATGGATTTAGGCCCAGATCCTTGTACTGGGGTGAATGTATGACATTGTTCTACATTCTGTCCATCAACTGTGTTTTTTGCAATTTTCACCCCGTGTGGGCTGGGTATGCTCAGACGTGAGTCCCAGGCTCTCCACACCACTGGAGTCAAGCTATCCAGGCTGATGAAGGCTGATAGCCAGAAACCGGTCCTTGGATGCTTGATTCCGGTCTGGGAAAGACATGGCTTGGTAGTTCGGACTGGACTGTTCCCATGAGGCACAGGGTCAGAGCTGATTTGCATATAGCCAGTGTCTAACCCAGGGTGGTGTGGAGTGCAAAAAAACGATGGATTTAGGCCCAGATCCTTGTACTGGGGTGAATGTATGACATTGTTCTACATTCTGTCCATCAACGTTGTTTTTTGCAATTTTCACCCCGTGTGGGCTGGGTATGCTCAGACGTGAGTCCCAGGCTCTCCACACCACTGGAGTCAAGCTATCCAGGCTGATGAAGGCTGATAGCCAGAAACCGGTCCTTGGATGCTTGATTCCGGTCTGGGAAAGACATGGCTTGGTAGTTCGGACTGGACTGTTCCCATGAGGCACAGGGTCAGAGCTGATTTGCATATAGCCAGTGTCTAACCCAGGGTGGTGTGGAGTGCAAAAAAACGATGGATTTAGGCCCAGATCCTTGTACTGGGGTGAATGTATGACATTGTTCTACATTCTGTCCATCAACTGTGTTTTTTGCAATTTTCACCCCGTGTGGGCTGGGTATGCTCAGACGTGAGTCCCAGGCTCTCCACACCACTGGAGTCAAGCTATCCAGGCTGATGAAGGCTGATAGCCAGAAACCGGTCCTTGGATGCTTGATTCCGGTCTGGGAAAGACATGGCTTGGTAGTTCGGACTGGACTGTTCCCATGAGGCACAGGGTCAGAGCTAATTTGCATATAGCCAGTGTCTAACCCAGGGTGGTGTGGAGTGCAAAAAAACGATGGATTTAGGCCCAGATCCTTGTACTGGGGTGAATGTATGACATTGTTCTACATTCTGTCCATCAACTGTGTTTTTTGAAATTTTCACCCCGTGTGGGCTGGGTATGCTCAGACGTGAGCCCCAGGCTCTCCACACCACTGCAGTCAAGCTATCCAGGCTGATGAAGGCTGATGGCCAGAAACCGGTCCTTGGATGCTTGATTCCGGTCTGGGAAAGACATGGCTTGGTAGTTCGGACTGGACTGTTCCCATGAGGCACAGGGTCAGAGCTGATTTGCATATAGCCAGTGTCTAACCCAGGGTGGTGTGGAGTGCAAAAAAACGATGGATTTAGGCCCAGATCCTTGTACTGGGGTGAATGTATGACATTGTTCTACATTCTGTCCATCAACGTTGTTTTTTGCAATTTTCACCCCGTGTGGGCTGGGTATGCTCAGACGTGAGTCCCAGGCTCTCCACAAAACTGGAGTCAAGCTATCCAGGCTGATGAAGGCTGATAGCCAGAAACCGGTCTTTGGATGCTTGATTCCGGTCTGGGAAAGACATGGCTTGGTAGTTCGGACTGGACTGTTCCCATGAGGCACAGGGTCAGAGCTGATTTGCATACAGCCAGTGTCTAACCCAGGGTGGTGTGGAGTGCAAAAAAACGATGGATTTAGGCCCAGATCCTTGTACTGGGGTGAATGTATGACATTGTTCTACATTCTGTCCATCAACTGTGTTTTTTGCAATTTTCACCCCGTGTGGGCTGGGTATGCTCAGACGTGAGTCCCAGGCTCTCCACACCACTGGAGTCAAGCTATCCAGGCTGATGAAGGCTGATAGCCAGAAACCGGTCCTTGGATGCTTGATTCCGGTCTGGGAAAGACATGGCTTGGTAGTTCGGACTGGACTGTTCCCATGAGGCACAGGGACAGAGCTGATTTGCATATAGCCAGTGTCTAACCCAGGGTGGTGTGGAGTGCAAAAAAACGATGGATTTAGGCCCAGATCCTTGTACTGGGGTGAATGTATGACATTGTTCTACATTCTGTCCATCAACTGTGTTTTTTGAAATTTTCACCCCGTGTGGGCTGGGTATGCTCAGACGTGAGTCCCAGGCTCTCCACACCACTGGAGTCAAGCTATCCAGGCTGATGAAGGCTGATAGCCAGAAACCGGTCCTTGGATGCTTGATTCCGGTCTGGGAAAGACATGGCTTGGTAGTTCGGACTGGACTGTTCCCATGAGGCACAGGGTCAGAGCTGATTTGCATATAGCCAGTGTCTAACCCAGGGTGGTGTGGAGTGCAAAAAAACGATGGATTTAGGCCCAGATCCTTGTACTGGGGTGAATGTATGACATTGTTCTACATTCTGTCCATCAACGTTGTTTTTTGCAATTTTCACCCCGTGTGGGCTGGGTATGCTCAGACGTGAGTCCCAGGCTCTCCACACCACTGGAGTCAAGCTATCCAGGCTGATGAAGGCTGATAGCCAGAAACCGGTCCTTGGATGCTTGATTCCGGTCTGGGAAAGACATGGCTTAGTAGTTCGGACTGGACTGTTCCCATGAGGCACAGGGTCAGAGCTGATTTGCATATAGCCAGTGTCTAACCCAGGGTGGTGTGGAGTGCAAAAAAACGATGGATTTAGGCCCAGATCCTTGTACTGGGGTGAATGTATGACATTGTTCTACATTCTGTCCATCAACTGTGTTTTTTGCAATTTTCACCCCGTGTGGGCTGGGTATGCTCAGACGTGAGTCCCAGGCTCTCCACACCACTGGAGTCAAGCTATCCAGGCTGATGAAGGCTGATAGCCAGAAACCGGTCCTTGGATGCTTGATTCCGGTCTGGGAAAGACATGGCTTGGTAGTTCGGACTGGACTGTTCCCATGAGGCACAGGGTCAGAGCTGATTTGCATATAGCCAGTGTCTAACCCAGGGTGGTGTGGAGTGCAAAAAAACGATGGATTTAGGCCCAGATCCTTGTACTGGGGTGAATGTATGACATTGTTCTACATTCTGTCCATCAACTGTGTTTTTGGCACGTTTTCTGAAAAGCGGCGGTGGAGTGTGTAAGTGTAGCGCGCATGCGTTCCATCCCCAGTGTGAACCAAAGTTTATGTAACCACCCTGTGTGGGTGGGTTTGGTCGCCGAGCCCCACAGCGGACAAGATGTGTTGCGTGGCAGCTTGCATAGCGATTCCCATTTGACGACCCCGCAGAGATTTCAAAGGGAAAGTGAGTGCATTGGGGAGTCCCAATATGGCATACGCTGGGAAACGCGGGACTTCAGTGTCAAAGGAGGAGTCAATGTCATCCAATACCGCCTCCCAGTAGCTGCGGACTTCTCGGCAGTCCCAGAGGAGATGGGTTAAAGTGCCGCGTTCCCCACAATGTCTCCAACAGTGTTCGCTATGTGATGGGTTCCCTACATGAAGTCGGGCCGGGGTGAGGTGCCAGTACATCGCTAGCTTCACTGCAGTCTCTCTCGCTGCCGTGTTGCGTGTGGTGTGTGAGGCCCTGTAGTATATATCCCTCCAATCTTTTGAGGTTAGCGTTCTGCCTAGTTCAGTCTCCCAACGCCTCTGGCCTGGTGTTTTATCCGGGCCGGGTGTCGGCGCAAGCATCTGATAAATATCTGAAATGAGGTGTTTGTCTGTTTCTTTGGTGAGTAACCATTTCTCAAAGGGTGTCATCGGGCGGCCCGCCTTGTCGGCGGTAGCTGGATCTGTGAGCCAATGCCAAAGTTGGAAATATTGAAAAAGGTAGGGGTTCTTCAAGTCGTATCCCTGTGTAATGTCCGAGAGGGGAAGAAAGCCTTGTGTATCAAAAAGGTGACCAGCCGAGCGTCACCCCGTATTACGCCATTGTGAAAACGCGCTTGGGTCATTGCCCGGAGGGAAGTCTGGGTTGTCCAAAATGGGAGTGAACGGGGAAGGGAATGTCGTCAAGCCCCTTTTAAGAGCGACCTTGTCCCAGACTTGCATAACAGTGCGGGTGATAGGTGATTTTTGGAGATATCGCGGGCGGTGTTGCCTAGCGAGAAACGGAACCCTCCATAACGATGTCTGAGCCATGGCTCTATCTTGGAAGAGCCACCTTTTTTCCGACTCCGGTCTGTGCCATTCTACCAAGTAACGAAGTTGAGACGCTTGGAAGTATTGTAATAAATTGGGAAGGCCCAGGCCTCCGTCGTCCATGCTTCTGTACGTCAGTTGTTTTCGGAGACGTGCGCGTTTCCCGTCCCAGATGAATCGGTGGAGAGCGTCTTGCAGCTCGTTCAGAGCTCCGGGTGGGGGCATGGCAGGAAGTGTTTGGAATATATATAGGATACGAGGTAAGACAGACATCTTTACCGCCGCCACCCTCCCCAGTAGCGAGAGCGGTTGTTTGGACCAGCGGGTGAGGTCTTTCCGGATTTCAGTGGCAAGGGCTCTGTAGTTGGTGGTGACCGTCAACTCCGTGGAGGAAGCAAGGGAGATGCCTAAATAAGGAACTAAGGTGGCAATCTGGAGGCCGCTCCCCTGCGCCACACTATGGTTGTGTGGGTGCGCATTCTTGCCCAGTGGCAGCACCAGAGACTTGCCTCTGTTAATGCAAAATCCCGAGACAGCTCCAAAGGAATCAAGTTCCTCCATAAAGGCGGGGATGGAGCGGGCAATGCAATCAAGGGCCACTATGACATCGTCCGCATACAGACTAATTGTGTGGGGTTCGTGTCCAAAGGTAATACCTCTAATTGCAGGGTTATCCCGGACCTTTTGTGCTAGGGGTTCTATATATAAGGCGAACAAGAGGGGGGAAAGGGAAATCCCAGTCTTGTGCCGCGTTGAATTTCGAACGAGTCCGAGCGCATGCCGCCTAACCGGACCCTGGCATGCGGACGATGATAACAACATGCAATCCATGTCATGAAGCGGTCCCCCAATCCAAAACGCTGCAGAACCCGTTGTAGGTAGGTCCAGTCGACGCGGTCGAACGCCTTCTCGGCGTCGACAGATAGCAGTGCGGAGTCCGAGCCCTGAAAGTGGGATTTGTCGATTAGATGGAGTATTCGTTTAGTATTATCACTACATTGTCTGTTGGGCACGAAACCCGATTAGTCAGGCTCCAAGATCCCGGGAAGACAGGGGCCAAGACGTGCAGCAAGAATGCCTGTAAAAAGTTTGAGGTCGAGGTTCAATAGGGAGATAGGGCCGAAAGCAGAGCAGTGCATGGGTTTCTTACCCGGCTTAGGGAGGACCACCACCTCGGCGGCAAGCATGTCCGGGGGGATGGCGCCTGTACCCTCAAAGGAGTTAAAGAGTCTGGTGAGTACCGGGGCCAACAGGTGGCTGAAGGTCTTATAGAATCCCGCCGAGAATCCGTCCGGCCCCGGGGATTTGAGTGGGCGTAAACGGGATATGGCGGCCAGCACCTCATCCAAGCGAATGGGGGCGTCTAAAGCATCCGCGTTGGCTTTGGAGAGCTCAGTGACAGCCACGGAGTCCAAGTATGCATCAATTATCTCAGGGGACGTATCCTCCGCCCCGTATAATGAGGCATAGTAAGACCGGAATGCTTCCGCCACTTGAGTGTCGTCCGTGAGGACCGTTCCGGCATCATCAGTGAGGCCAGAGATCTTGGTGCGCTGTGTCTTAGCTCTCAGTGCGCTGGCCAATAAGCGACCCGTCCTGTTACCGCCGATATAGTAGGTATGCCGAAGGCGGAGTGCCGCGAATTCGGCCCTGTCCGTGTCCAGACTAGCGAGTTGGGCTCTAGCTGCTTTCAGTTGCCTCCAAATGCGTGGACCACAAGTGCGGCTGTGTACTCTCTCCAATTCTGCTACCTTCGCCGTGAGGTCATCGCGTTTGGCTTTCCGGTCTTTGGCTTCCGCAGCCGCTATGGCTATCAGTTCGCCGCGGACGACGGATTTCAGGGCTCCCCAGAGAGCTGTCATAGAGATCCCTGGTGTATCGTTAGTAGCTAAGTAGTCAGTGATGCATTTCCCGAGTCGTGTGGTGACCTCCGGGCGCTGCTGGAGAGTCTCACGCAGGCGCCAGGAGCCTCGGGGGCGAGGAGGCGCGCGGAGTAGGAGCGACAGTTCCACCGCGTCGTGGTCTGAAACGGCGGCAGGAATTATATCAACCCCCCCAAGGGACTTGAGTAACTCCGCGGAGCCCAGGAAGTGGTCGATCCTAGCGTACGTGTGATGGACGTGGGAGTAAAAGGTGAATCGTGAGTCAGTTGGGTGTGCAGATCTCCACAGGTCTACCAGGCCCCTCTCCCGCAACCACTCATGTCCGGGCGCCGAAATAGCACCCGTATCGCCATACCGGTGTCCCGACCTGTCAGCATGTGTGTCCATAACAAGGTTGAAGTCCCCCCCCAGGAGTAGAAGGGAGTCGGAAGAGCTAAGCGCTTCAGACGTGGCATTTTTCAGAAAGGCCTCCTGTCCGGTGTTCGGGGCATAGAGAGAACCAATCGTGAGGTGGGTGTTCCCTACGTGGAAAGTGTACGCCAGTAACCGGCCCCTAATTTCCCCCACCCTGATCCGCACTTGGCCCTTGAAATGTTTAGAGAGTAGGATAGCCACTCCAGCGTGTTTCGTGGGTAATGAGGAGAAGAATTGTTGTGGGAAAGCGTGAGAGCGCATTCTATGCCAGTCTTTCTGCAATAGGTGAGTTTCTTGCAGCAGGCAGATATCGGCCTCGGAGTTCTCTGAGTAGGAGATGATTGCCCTCCTCTTAATGGGGTTGTTCAGCCCTTTTACATTAAGTGTTAGTACCTTCACCTTGGTGTCACACATGGCTGGAAGACCCCGAATTGTAGCTTAGAGACATTGTGGGTCGTATATAGCGTGTCATCATGGTAACACTTGAGCAATGACTTCTGAGGTGACACTGTGGAGCCCTCCGCCCCAGTAGATGCAACCCCAGACATGAAACCCGGTTGGAGTGCGGAAAGTTCGGTCAGTAGAACAGCAACAACGCATTCGTGTGCACACTGGTTCCCACCCTGGATCCCCCCCTGCAGTCCCCCGAACCTCCCCCAACAACAAACCCATCAAACTGTGTGATAATTGTCAGCTTCCATTGTTCTAAGGCAGAGTAACACTTCCTCCCCCCCCACCCTCCCCCTTGCAACCCAAAAAAGAAAAAGAAGTGTAGTCCCAGTCCTGTGATTCCGCACAGGGCCATGGTAACGGTTCTTGTGTGGGTCATCTCCAATGGCGGCCTCTCCGGCCCCCCGCCCGCCCCCTCCCACCGCTGGTGCGAAGATACGTGTCATAACTGATCTCCCAAGCCAAGAGAGCACTTAACATTCCGAGGGAGAGGTTTCTTTGGCTACCTCCGCCACAGCAGTAGCGCGTTCCTGCGAAATGATCGAGGCGTCTGACTTCAGTCGGTGTGATGGAGATCGTTTGTAGCTCACTGTGTGCCAACCGCCCCTGGGGGACCCTTGGGAAGCTCTGGGGGTAGGTGCGTCATCATCCTGATCCAGTCCCAACAGCGTGCAGGTATCCTTGAGCGACCTCATTTGGTGCAGCCGCCCGTTCCATTTGAATATGAGCCTAAACGGATGACTCCAGGAATAGGGGGTCTCGTTCTGTCGCAGGAAGTCCGTTGCTATCTTAAATTCCTTGCGTTTTTGCAGGGTGGTGGCGGAGAGGTCTTGATAAAGAGCTATGGGACGACCTCCATACTGAAGGGGCTGAGCTCGCCGGCCTCTCGAGGAATCCGTTCCTTCAGCGGAAAATTGGGCAGAAAGGCCAGTATGTCCGGAGGAGGGGCCGAATCTCGCCGCGGCAATCCAACCCTGTGCGCCCTGTCGATGCGAATGGGGAAGTCCGCCGGCTCTCCCAGGATGGTCCGGAAGAGGGTCCGTAGATATTCAGTGACGTCAGACCCTTCTTCTTTCCGAGGAACACCCCGGACCCTTATGTTGTTCCTGCGGGAGCAATTTTCAAGGTCTTCTGCGTGGGCCTGGAGGTCAAGCTGCTGGTCTGTAAGCCGCAGGATTTCTTGCTGGAGCTGCTCAATTTCAGTGCTTTTGGTGTGATCTGCCTCCTCTACCGCAGCCACCCGCTCTCCGAGGCCATCTACCTCACGTCTGAGTTCCCGAACCTCGCCCGCCACCTCTTGTTTTAGGGATTTAAAGTCATCGCGGAGGGAGTTGAACAGTGTCTCCAGAAAGGATCTAGTGATGGGAACTTGGTCTACTGCAGGTGGCGGCGGTGATTTAGCGACCACCGGGGAGGGTGGGTCCTTGGCAGGATTGGGCTGGGTTTTAGCCATTAGTTCTGGAAGCGTCTAATGTCCTCTCTTACCCTTCTGGCCCGCCATGTTGTACGAGGAACTGGGAGTAGGCAGACAGTAAGCGATGGGGGCCCGCAGCGGGGTCCCTGAGATGTGAAGGTGTCCGGGGCGCAAGCAGATTCCAGCGAGGGGTGCCGCGGGTCAGTTCTGGTCAAACACCCACGCACCCACCACCCGGCCGCTTCGCAGCGCTTCGCGGCAGGGACTCGTGAATTGCGAGCACCGGCTGGGTATCGGCAGTGCGCGTAGTAGTGTGGTCTGTCAATCCCCGGGATCGCGGGACTCGGCTTCCGCTGGCAGCCCTACCCCGGGTGTTCGAGTTTGCCCCTCGAGTCCAATGCAGCGTCCACCGCTCTCCTGAGTGGCCCCTGAGACGGGTGCAGTCCTCTGTTAGGGCTCCTGTACCTCAACCCCGCTCCGCGCCGTGGTGGTGGGTCCCAGGCCTGAAAGCGGCTGGTCGCCTCAATGTCAGGGGTCCTGCCGGTCCGGTCGGCCACCCCCCAGGCCCAGATCGCAGTGCAGTGAGGACTGGTACGTAGGCCCAAAGCCGGGAGCCCCAGTCTCGTGCCCGCCGACCGGGTGCCTCTGGTCGCCGGCCTGTCTGCAGAAGTGTGGTCAGAGTGGTCCGTCAGGCCTCGGGGACTCGGAAATCGGCCTCCGCTGCCATCTCCTCCCCAGGCCGCCATCACGGAGTGCGGGATAGGCGGCAGAGCAGTATTGTAGCTTGCAAGGGAGCGTTGCGGCAGCGGCTCGATGTCCGGCCGCCGCTGCTGGACGGCACCACTCTCGCTACTCTCTCGTGCTATTAAGGGGAGATATGAGCTGGTTTCGCGGTGGTCAGGCAGGGTCAGGCAGGGAGCTCCGGAGACCCACGTCTGATCACGCCGCCATCTTGGACACGCCCCCCGCATCTGCCCATTTTAATCCTATACTTTCATGTATTTTTGCAAGCTTCCGAGTGCTGTTACATTTCTCAACAAGTTCTTCCGATTGGGGGTGGCTTGCTGCATGAAATTTCTGCATAATCTGCAAGCCCTTACACACCAAATCAATGAGTTTGGCATTGAAATAGCTCCCATTGTCACTCCAGATCATACGTGGCAATCCGTAGCATGGGAAGAACTCCTTTAAAAGCCTATTCTCTTTCACAGGGTAGGCATCTATCCACTTACTGAATGTGCAAATCACCACCAAAACATATTTTAAATTATTGACTCGTTCCATTTTGATGAAATCCATCTGGAGAACTTCGAAAGGGAAGGAAGGTGGTGCACAGTTACCAGCAGGTGTGGGGGTGTCTCTACCAGGATTGTGCTTTAGACAAATAATACAGTGCGTCACCAAATGCGCAGCAACCTTAGGAATGTTGTCATTCTACCATACTGGGTCTAGTAACTTACATATGCCCTTCGAACTAATGTACGCTCGCCAGTGAGCCATAGTGACCACTGGGAGGACAAAAGCATTAGGTAACAGCCATCTCCGCTTTCCTGACAGATCAGTCCAACACCCATCCTCGTCCAAGCGTCCTGTCCTCTCCTCCCACATGTCTAGTTTGTCTAAATTTGCCTCATTCTGTATTTCCTTTACACTTTCCACTGTATTCTCGAACATCCCATTATCTGGGACCCATCTAGCAGGACCTGCCACAAACATCTTATTCATCTTTGCTCTGGCTGTCTCCTTGGCCATTCTGTCTGCAAACGCATTGCCTCTCCCAACATCATCCGTGATAGACTTATGGACACTACATTTTATTATAGCCAACTTATCAGGAAGGGTTAGGGCTGATAACAGTCTAAGTATCAATGGACCGTGCTTTCTTCTCTGGCCTTGTGATGTCAGGAACCCTCTCTCCGCCCAGAGGCAACCAAAATTATGGGCACCCCGACGAATATTGACCGTTGGTGTAAATATTGACAGTCAGTCTTTCACTCAATTCACAGGCCCTTAGAAGTGCGACAAACTCTGCTGATTGGGCCAACTGGTATGGAATGCTAGATGTCTCAACTACAGTATGTAATGTGGTTATTGCATAGCCTGCAGTAGTAGTGCCATCCAGCAATTTGAAACAAGAGCCACTGACATATAGTTCCCCTTGTGGATCAGATAAGGGAACATAGGTCAAGTCTACCCGTCCCTTCGTCTATTCTTCGGTCCAAAATAAACAATCGTGGACATCATTGTCTTTTTCTTCCGAAGGGAGGGGTAGTAATGTGGCTTGGTTCAGAGTAGCACATCATACGATGGCAATGTGTGGAGCTAACAAAGTCAACTCATATCCAGTAAGACGGGCACTAATAAGGTGCTATGTCTTTGTCTTTTTCAGTACAGAAAAGGGGGTGGTGATAAACAGAGTGTCTGAATTAAGCAGACCACTCTTACCCAGTCCAAAGATCAGGGCTTGATCCATCACCGTTATTTATCTCACTGCCCCATCCCAGCTCAGAACCTGGCTATATGCAAATCAGTCTGTCCCTGGCCCAGTGCATCATGGGAACAGGGCAGACCAAACTACCAAGCCAATTCTTCACCAGAAAGGAGACAAGCTACCGGGGACCGGTTTCTGGCATTTCAGCCTCTTCGGCCCGGCTTGCTTGAATCCTGATGGAGCAGTGAGAAAGGGACTCATGTCTGAGTATACCCTGCCACACCTATAGTGGCCAAAAACGATACAGAAAAGGGGGTGGTGATGAACAGAGTGTCTGAATTAAGCAGACCACTCTTACCCAGTCCAAAGATCAGGGCTTGATCCATCACCGTTATTTATCTCACTGCCCCATCCCAGCTCAGAACCTGGCTATATGCAAATCAGTCTGTCCCTGGCCCAGTGCATCATGGGAACAGGGCAGACCAAACTACCAAGCCAATTCTTCACCAGAAAGGAGACAAGCTACCGGGGACCGGTTTCTGGCATTTCAGCCTCTTCGGCCCGGCTTGCTTGAATCCTGATGGAGCAGTGAGAAAGGGACTCATGTCTGAGTATACCCTGCCACACCTATAGTGGCCAAAAACGATACAGAAAAGGGGGTGGTGATGAACAGAGTGTCTGAATTAAGCAGACCACTCTTACCCAGTCCAAAGATCAGGGCTTGATCCATCACCGTTATTTATCTCACTGCCCCATCCCAGCTCAGAACCTGGCTATATGCAAATCAGTCTGTCCCTGGCCCAGTGCATCATGGGAACAGGGCAGACCAAACTACCAAGCCAATTCTTCACCAGAAAGGAGACAAGCTACCGGGGACCGGTTTCTGGCATTTCAGCCTCTTCGGCCCGGCTTGCTTGAATCCTGATGGAGCAGTGAGAAAGGGACTCATGTCTGAGTATACCCTGCCACACCTATAGTGGCCAAAAACGATACAGAAAAGGGGGTGGTGATGAACAGAGTGTCTGAATTAAGCAGACCACTCTTACCCAGTCCAAAGATCAGGGCTTGATCCATCACCGTTATTTATCTCACTGCCCCATCCCAGCTCAGAACCTGGCTATATGCAAATCAGTCTGTCCCTGGCCCAGTGCATCATGGGAACAGGGCAGACCAAACTACCAAGCCAATTCTTCACCAGAAAGGAGACAAGCTACCGGGGACCGGTTTCTGGCATTTCAGCCTCTTCGGCCCGGCTTGCTTGAATCCTGATGGAGCAGTGAGAAAGGGACTCATGTCTGAGTATACCCTGCCACACCTATAGTGGCCAAAAACGATACAGAAAAGGGGGTGTCTTTTTCAGTAGCGTATCCACAGCATGACATACCATTACTGTGAGGTCAGTATCAAGGACGAGCCCTGCCGATTGTCTATTAGAAACTGCCATGGTCCGGCAGCTCTCAGACAGCTCTTGAGCGCTCTGGCAACGTTATCAAGCATAACGGAGAAATAGGTAGAGGGTCTCTGCTTACCACCAAAACCCTGTGTTAGAAAAGAAAGCGTGCAACCATCTGCCTCGTGCACATAGAGCACAAAAGGTTTCTGGTAATCAGGAGTACCAAGCACAGGAGCAGAGCAAAGCGTAACCTTTAGCTGTTCAAAAGCTTGCTGGCATGCAAGTGTCCAAGGTAGAGGTTTATGCACATCTTTGGTAGTCAGTTACAGAAGGGGTTTCGTTAGTAAGGAGTAATTAGGGATCCAATGCCGACAATATAATGTTATTCTAATAAATGTGCAAACCTCGCGTTGGGTCTTGGGAACAGGCATATTAGTGATGGTAGCTATGCTCTCTGAGGTTAGTCCGCATCCCTCCTTTGACAGTAGGTGACCTAGTAGGTGACCTCCTGTCGACAATATTGAAATTTTGAAAGTGACACCTTGGGGCCATGGTGTGCCAAATGTCAGAGTAATTTAACTGTGGCTTCCTTGCAGCCATCTTCCATATCTGAGGCCACAAGAAGGTCGTCAACATATTGTAACAGCACATTACCAGTAAGGAGTTCCAGAGAGTCCGATTGTGTTTTTATTGCTTGGCTGTACATACTAGGGCTCTCTGTATAGCCTTGAGGAGCACGACAGAATCTAAAACTTCGACCAGCTACTGCAAAACCGAACAGATATCGCTATCTATGTGGATCGGTATGCTGAAAAAGGCATTTTTCAAATCTATTACAGAAAAGAATTTTGCAGATGGGGGTATCATTGTCAAAACCGTAGTAATGTTCGGGACCATTGCGTATTGGGGAACTACAATCTTATTGACCTCCCACAGGTCAATAACGAAACGGTAGACATTTGGGTGAGCATCAGGAGAGTCCAAGGACATCTTTTTAAGGATAGGAAGAATAGGGCCATTACATGCATTCACCACTGTCTCTTTCACCACACCAGACTTAATCAAATTCTGTATTATTTGTAGGAGAGCTTTTTCTCCTGCCTGAGAAAACTTGTACCGAGGGATACGCAGCAATTTGGTGTTATCCTTCAGCTGAATAGACACAGGCGGGATCTGAAGCAACCCCACATCTGTGTCTCTGCAGCCCACAATGTGTGGGGTGCTGCTTGAAATTCTGTGGGAATTGAAGCATCCTTGGCAAAACATTGTTTGGCATGTGCCACCTGCGGGTCAATTAACATATACATACCATCAGGGGAACAGAAAATTGTTATATGTAGTCTTTTTAACAAATCCAATCCCAGCAAATTTTCCCCACAATTAGACGTTAATAAAAATGGGGAATCGACCGTAATGGAACAATAGTCAATTCAAGAGGTTTGAAAATGGGGCTAACAACCGGCACACCTGAAAAACCAACCAAAACATTGTTTTGGCCAGACAGAGCTGCCCCGGGATTAGTGAACGGGAAACAGAGCTATTTATAGCCCCTGCGTCAACTAGGAATTTCTCTGTGGTGCCCTGCAAATCAGCGGTGACATAGGGTCCGCGTTGATCTATAGGCACTGGAACTGGTCCCTCGCCCCGTCCCTGGCTGTCCTAGCTGTGGGACAACCCAGTCACCTCATCCGTGCCATAGTCCTCATGATAATACTGCCGGCTCAGAGGGTCATCCAAATAAATTCCACTCTGTCTATGGAGCAAGGCATCACCTGACTGCATCACTTCTGGGCCTCCCACTCCTCTTCCACTTCCTCAAAATCCTCGACCTCTCGGAATCTCATCTTTTTGCAAATACACCAGACACTCATTCCGCCAGTGTCCCCTCTCTCTACAATATGCACATTGGTGACTTCCCAAGGGGGCACTTGAGGCACCACCCCTGTTAGTCCGAGGGAACCGCTGAGATGATCCTGTTCCCCTTCCTCTGCCCCTCTCAACTTGCTGCAACAACACCCTTGTCTTCAAATCTTTTGCCTTTTTCTCCACTTTCTCTTTATCCTCATTCTCCCTATGCTCATAATACTGTGCCATACTCAAAATAACTGACAGGGAGGACGTAGTTCAAGTGCTCTCTGAAGCCCGCAACCTAGCTGCAATATCGGGAAGCAAATTAGTAACAAGTCTATTAACGAACAAACAAACACCACCTTCCTGCAATAAGTCCTGACCACTGAAATCCAAGAACAACCCCTCAAATCTGGTAAAGGAATCAGACACACTTTCATCTTTCTTCTGGCGACACACAGTCACCTTATCCCAATGAGGGAATAAGGAAGTGAATGTAAGTTATAATACTACGACCCGGTAAGGCTAACAGCTCCGCTTTCGGCTTGTCACCAGGCTTACGCTCTCTAACCCATGCCTTAATCTCATCCCAGGTGCCTCCTAATTCCAGTGCATGATTTTGCATATGAACCTGCCTCCATATATCAACTGGTACCAGCAGGCCGAAAAACAATTCTATATCAGCTACTGTCATCACGGTGGAGGAGGCCGCCTCTATCAATTTCTTGTAATATGCGGATGGATTTTTCAGAGGACCTGGTAGCTGGCTCTTTAGGGATAAGACCTCACTCTTCCTCCAGGGAGTATAGATCCACTGTTCCTGAAACTGGGCATCAACCTGCGGGCGAATTACAGTATTCGCCGAACCGCGCAGTTCTGGTACTTCAGGATGATAAATGGGATGGACTTCTCCCATAGGGTGCTGTGCCCCTATGGTCAGAACCTTTTGGAGCAGTCTGCCTCGGTATCCCACTAATGTCGTCCCATTGGCAAAAACGTCATTTGGAGCCATACCGTAGCATATACTCTGTCCAGTATGTTATATATATTCTGCAGTGCAACACCCTGGAAGCACTGCTCCCACAATCCTATGAATGTAGCCGACACGTGCTTAAGAGCAAGTTGCTGTAAGAACGGTTCATAGTCTCTCATCACGCTCCACACATCCTCCACAGTATAAATTGCATTTCGAGCCCAATAGGCAGCCTGATTCGCCACCATCGTCTTCCCCTCATTGTCCACAGCAGAACGCACCAACACTCTCTCCATGTGATCTCGTGCTGCTGCCCAGTTTCCTTCAAGCATCCCATGCACAGGCGTGTCAACATTCAGCAGCGTCTGAGGTGTCACACCGGGGGGGGGGGAGAGTGGATGCAGAGACGGGAATCATCTTGTAAGGGGACAGCGCTGTAGGTGTGAAAAGGGCTGTCGTAGCCGAAATGGGATCAACGGACAGGGTAGGGGAGCTAGCAGCGTCCGCTCCAGTTACTGGCCTGTAGGAAAGGGAGGAAAGAGGGGTCAAGCGGAGGCAGTAGACCAGGAAGTAAAGGCATCCAGGAGGGTGGCAGTAGGAGCCGGAGACTGGGATGTCGGGACTGTCGGGTATATCAGTTCAGGGGCATAAGGAGGAAGGGACGAGAATCCAATAGCTCTTCAACAAAATCTTCACCTTTTTCCCTCGTAACATAACACTTATCAGTCTGTAAGCGAAACTTACTGTTTGCACATTTATGCCTTTCTCTACCTTTTCCCTCTTGTAGGCCACTGCTTTTTGTGTTTTAGTCTGTGTCTGTCTTTTCCTAGCCTCTTTCTCTGCTCTCATACGCCGCTGATTTGCTTCTCTCTGCCACACTCTTAAAGAATCAAACATCGACTGCCTACTTTTTCTAGCGAACAATTTGTCCTGCAAGAAATTCAATTTTTGCTCATCAAACAAGTCTGCAAGTGCCCATTGCAGTTTAGCATTGTCCCTCGTATATTTATGCCACAATGTGCAAAATATAGTAGGGCCAATACAGTGCTTCACGTATACGTCAAAATTTGGGGAACCTCCTGGAGGTACAGGCTGGCTCTCTTCCAATCGAGCATCAGTGGAAAAACATCGACATCTGAAACACTCAAACTTACTGAAACAAGGCATCTTAATATAAGACACATACACTGTCCTCAACGGACAAATATGACACCAACAAACAAGGAAAGAAAAATAAACAAGAGCACAATGGTCCAAAACCGAAACAGGACGGTCCGCAAACCGCAACTGCACACTGCAGCCCAAAGACTGAACTAAGTTCAAGAAGACAGGCTTCAGCCCCCGACCTTTTCAAACATGGGCCAAATTACCAATTCGCCTGGCAATTTGTCTGCAAACAGCTCCATACCTTTTAGAGAGTGTACCAAATTATCAATTGGCTTGGCTGGTTGTTCATGAACAATCTGTGCCTTTTCCAAGGGTCCACAAACCCACCAAATTCAAACCAAAATGGTTCAAAGACTAACCCAAAAGACACAGCCCATTGACTAGTGTCATCCAAATAAGGCAGTCCGCAAATTGCACCCAAAACAGTCCGGAGACTGTACCAATTCAAAGGGACCGGCCTCAACCCTAGACCTTTTCAAATCCAGATCCAAATTGCCAATTGGTCTAGCAGATTACCTGCAAGCAGTCGCAGACCTTTTCACTAGAAAGTCAATTACCAATTGGCCCGGTACTACTCACAGGCGCTCTGTGTCCTCTAAGGGTCCGCAGACCCACCAAGTCCAAAACAAAACAGTCCGCAGACTGTAACAAGCACGGCCCATGGGGGGCGGAGCTTGCCGGCAACCAAGATGGCCAAATAAGCCCGGAGCTCCGCTGCGTGGTTTGCAAATATCCTACATAATCCTGCACTAGCCTTATCTATGAGCGTCGGAACTGGCTCCCTTGCACAGATGAAGAGCTGAAGCGCACAGCGACCTTCCTCCGACAGCGCTGCGCTACTGGAAACCGGAGTTTTGAGGGGTGTCGGAGCGGTGAAAATTCAGGCCGGAAAGCCCTGGACTTGCGTGTGCTGTCAACCCACGCGACGTCGCACGACGTGCGGCCAAGGAGTGACGCAGCGGCTGGGGACGTGCGGATCGGTACATTCGCCTCTCGCCGGGCTGCAAGGAGCAGACTGGAACACACACTAGGAGCCTGCCCTGTACAGCGTCCAGGCTCCACACCACACTGGGGCCCGGGGAGCCGACTTGAACACTCTGGGCTTGCCGAGGAAGCGGCGTGAAAGACTTGGGAGGCGGCGGATACCGGCGGAGAGCGGTGCGGATCTCTGCATCGGAGGTGTGAGCATCGGGGACGAGCCCTCATGGCCAGTAAACAACGTTGCATGGCCCCGGTGTGGGCCCGAGGCGAGAGATAGCACCTACATCGATGCGCTTGTGGGGCCCACCAAATGGGAGTCTGGCCCACTGACTCTGTTCCTGATGCAGCGCAATCGGCATATCAGCCGCAGGGATAGTGCTGTACCCCGTAGAACTGGGTAATAAGTGGCCGCGAGCGTGCCCATTTCAAAGGCCACAGAGCACATGGTTGGGCTCTGACCAGACCGCACGCAGCACAGCGAGGTCCTGAAACGCCTTTGGATGGCAGGTGACACCCTGAGTGTGGGGCTGCTGACATCGCCTCTCCTTAAGCAGAGCATTGGGGGACGAGCCATCCGGCTAGACGCGCAAAGCTTCAGGACAAGTCAAAGGTGCCACCGACCTGGCAGGGGGGAGCCCTGGGCCGCATCTCGGAGCTGCCACTGTACACCTGCGACAAGGGGAGACCGGCGGACGAGGTCTTGCTAGTTATTATGAGACCGGCTACACAATTGGCCTTTTTTGCAGCGCGGGAACTCATGGACACCATCGAAGCCTAAACTACATAGCGGCGCTCACGGCGCTCTGAGCCATCTGTTGCTATACGCGACTGGGGCCTAACCGGATCTTAGCGCGCTTTCTCTGCTTGGGTGCTGGTGGCCGATCCGGTGATCTGCAAGATGGGAAGAGGGGATAAAACCCAGACGAAAACCTCCTTCAATCAGAGACACTCGAAGCCGCAAGAGTCTGCGAACTCGGACAAGGAGGCCTCACAGGAAAGTGAAGAAGCGGCAGCAGATTCGGACCTAAAGAATATATTACTAGCCATGGAAAAGGGCCTACAGAACAGCTTGGCGGCCCTGGGCTCAAAAATGGACGCTCTCACATATAGGATGGACAGGATGGCGGAGCGGATTGATAAACATGCCAAAAGGTTGGACATGTCCGAGAGAAGATTGACGGAGGTTGAGGAGGCGCAAACGGAACTGGACACAGATCACAAAAAAATCAAAAAGCTTATGCAGACTCTACAGGACAAAACTGAAGATTTAGAGGTGAGGTCTCGCCGCAGCAATCTAAGGATAACGGGCCTTCCGGAGACAACGCAAACAGTTAACATGGAGTGCTTTATAGAAAAATTGCTGACCACCCTACTGGGGGAAGACTCTTTTTCCCAGATGTTCGTGGTGGAGCGCGCCCACCGCTCCCTGGGTCCGCGCCCTCGCCCTGGGGCCCGACCGCGACCGATCATTGCAAAATTGCTCAACTATAGGGACAGAGACATGGCTCTGCGCTTGGCCAGAGATAAGAAATCGGTGCAATACGAGGGATCGGAAATATCCCTGTATCCCGATTTCACCGCCAGAGTGCAGGAGGCACGTAAGCACTTTACACCATACAAACGCCAGCTTATGGACTTGGGCCTAGACTATGCGATGCTGTACCCAGCAAAATTGAGAGTCAACAGACAGGGGCAATCACACCTGTTTACAGATCCCCGAGCCCTACAACAAGACCTTAAGAACTGGTTGAGAGATCGGCGCAGGGAAGCCTCGGAGCAGAGGGAAGAAGTCGGCGAGAGCAGTCGACTGGATGAGCAGGAGTGAAGAACTACTAACAGATGGCTTCATAAGGCGGTAAGGCGCAGAGTTTGCGACTGGTTAGGAGCTGTCCTCTGAAAGCCAGTTGTCCAGACTGAGATACGATTTGAGGCATTACACTCATGTAACGAGTAAGTCAGCAGTGATGGACTTGGACTAATCTAGTTACTCAGGGTGATAATGGTTTCTGGATACGTCTTACTTCCTGTGGTGCTAAACTGTTTTCAGGATTGTGCCATTTACACTGAAATGTAGAATGTTAATGATAACACCAGTGCGGGGGTGTGACGCTGATTGATATCCTGTACCCAGTGGTGATAGTCTTGATAGGCGAGGTCTTTCGCCACCAGGGCGACTAGTGCCAGCTATGAACCACAAAATGTAGCGAGTGACGCAACCACAATGTAGAGCACTCTAGCACTGATTACTGGTGGCATGGCGACCTTGGCCCCCACGTGCAATGCTACCACTATACTCTTTGAAGTTGTTTCTCAGAAAGTTGAGGGTTAGACAGAGGGGGAGGGGGGGAGGGGGGAGGGATAGGGCTCGGCAAGGCCAAATTGGGGATGGTCTGCTGTGGGATGGGGGAGTAGTGGTTTTGTTGTTCACTGAGCAAGTTGAAGGGGGGGACAGATTTTTTCTATATGTGCACACACTGCCCACCCGGGGCTCACGAAATTTCTCACCACACGAGATACACTCACATAAGAGACATGACAAACACAACAGAGTCGACTGCCCGTGATCAGCCATCTGTGTTCAGAGCACTCACGTGGAACGTTCGGGGCCTTAATGACCACCGAAAACTGGTCTTAAGCTATTTACAACGGCAGAGGGTAGACTTGGCCCTCCTACAGGAGACCCACCTTCCACTCTCAAGTAAGATGCTGCTCAGTATGGGACTGGCGGGTAACTCCACAGCGGCAGGGTTTACAGCACACTCCAGGGGTGTATTGACATGGGTCAACCCGAGATCGAAACTAACGCTGTCGCTTCTATAGGCGGATCAGGAGGGTAGATTTGTGATTTCTCACTGCAAGGGAATGGGGATGGATCTAGTATTCATAAATGTTTATGGCCCGAACTACGACTCCCCGGAATTCTACCATGATCTAGAGACAGTTTCACGCACATATTCCACTACACAGATATTATTGAGGGGTGACCTCAATTTAGTGCTTAACCTGGCTCTAGATAGATCAGCCGGCCCACCGCGCAGGCCTTCAGCTGCTGCACAAACATTACTAGCGGAACTCATTAGTATGGACCTGGAGGATGTCTGGAGGTGCAGACACCCAACGCAGGTAGGGGACACACACTACTCTGCATACCATGACATTCACACCAAAATCGACTACTGGCTGGCGTCTTCCTCTTTGATGGGACGCATAAAGGATTGTGCAGTCCTGACCCGCACGCTGTCTGATCACTCCCCGCTCCTGTTAGTTCTAGCGACTCCTACGAAGCAGATCCCACCATTCACATGGCGTTTCCCTCCATATTCACTGCTTGATCCGCTGTTCAGAGGCGAGCTGGCGGAAGCGATCAATACCTTTTTTGAGACTAACATTGGGTAAGTAGACAGCTTCCAGACGGTGTGGGAAGCCTTTAAAGTTTACATTAGGGGCATAGCTATGTCAAAACACTCTAGTGTACTTAAATCAATTAGACAGAGGCTGACAAAGTTAGGGAAACAATTAGCGATTTTAGAGCAGCGGCAGCGGCTTACGTCAGACGCAACAGTAGCGGACGAGATAAAGTCCCTTGTAACTGAATATAACGAGGAAGCGGACAGGGAAGTGCAAAACATGGGGAAATACGCTACGGCGCAAGCTTATGGAGAAGGGGAACGTCCAAGCTCCTTGCTAGCTAGATTACTTAAGGGCAGTAGGAGAAAGTCCCATATCACAGAGCTGAAGAGGCCTGACGGCCAAGTGGTCACTGACGAAACTGAAATAGCAAACGAGTTTAGAAGCTATTACGCAGATCTGTACTCCTCGAGAGGCGGTAACGTGTCAGAGGAAACCACGGATTATTTAGAACACATAGAGTTACCCATGCTAACGAACACGCACTGGGAGTTCCTGATGCTACCGATAAGGAAAGATGAAATCACGGAAGCTCTGGCGAGCATGCGCTCTGGAAGCGCGCCAGGTGCTGATGGACTCACAGTAGGTTTTTACAAAACATTCCAAGACAAACTGATCCCGCACTTATCCGCACTGTTCGACGACATCTGTGTTGAGGATAGCATGCCACGATCCATGAGGGAAGCCCTTATAGTCACAATACTTAAGCCAGATAAAACACACGACCAGTGCAGCTCGTACATGCCACTATCACTCCTTAATGTAGATGCAAAAATCTACGCTAAAGTGCTTGCGAAACGACTTGCGCTCTTGGCACCCAGGCTGGTAGCTCCAGAACAAGCGGGTTTTATCCCCAGCAGAAATTTGACCTATAATATTCGCATGGTTCTTGGAACTATGCAGCATGTTAAACAGGAAGCGAAGGCTATTGCGGTTTTCCTAGATATGGAGAAGGCTTTTGACTCGGTCGAATGGCCCTTCATAAGACAAGGGTTGCAGCGCATGGGATTGGGAGAACCATTTCTGCAAATGCTGGGAGTCATATACCATAAACCGATGGCTAGGCTCCGATTAGGCAACTTGGTCACGAACCCCTTTCCAATTTGTAGAGGGACTAGACAGGGGTGCCCGTTATCCCCCTTGCTGTATGCTCTAGAAGCTGAGCCGCTTGCCTGTGCGCTGTGAGAATACCACAGCAACGAGGGCGTGAGTTTCCCAACATATAAAATAGTGGTCTTGGCATACGCAGATGACACCCTGTTGTATGTAAGGGACCCTGAGAACAACTTATCGCCTATGCTTAGAGAGGTAGTTCGTTTCGGAGCGCTCTCAGGACTAAGGGTCAACTGGTCGAAGTCAGTGGCCTTCCCCTTAACACCAGCGACCAGTAGATTTGAGATGGAATTCCCGCTGCAGTGGACTGTGGATCCGGTTAGGTATCTAGGAGTACGACTGCACCCGGACTCGGACACTCTACTCAAAGAAAATTATGGGGTAGCTTACAGCAGGCTGGAAGACGACGTAGAGGCGTGGTGCAGACTGCCACTATCCATTATTGGGCGCATAGCCATCATGAAAATGGTGATACTGCCCAGATTCCTTTTCCTATTCATCGCCATTCCGATGGTATTGTCAAAAGCCTTCTTCCAAACCATGACGCAGCTTATGATTAAGCTAGCGTGGGCAGGCAAGCAACCAAGGGTGAAATGGACTGTCCTTACTCTACAATACAGTATGGGCGGATTGGGAGTTCCGGACTTAGAGCTCTACTAGAGGGTAGCGCAAGCCGCCCACCTGCACACTTGGATACACGGAGATGCGAACATTCCCCATGTGCGAATGGAACGTGTTTTCGCGGACCCTCTGCCTCTCCCAGCCACGATATTCAGACCGGTGGATAGACAGACGGGCATATTAGACTCTATCACGGCTACGAACCATGCCTGGCACTCTCTTTTGCAGGCACAGAGTGGCGCTTTATTATACTCGCCGATCATGCCTCTGGAATGGGCTCTTTGGCTACCACCAGCTAGGGATAGAGGAGTGGTGCAAGCACTAAACACATTGGGCATAAGATTGGCTGGTGACTTATTCTTGAATGGCACAGTCAAGACTTGGGACCAGACAGCGGCAGATGGTGTTGCAGCACAATTGCTGCTTCGTTTCTAATATCATAGGGTGCGAAGTGCCCTTTCAGACCCGCTAGGGCCCGACCTGGCGGAACCGCCAGCGGTCTCAGAACTCACATATGTTATCAAAACGGAGACACCCCGGAAGTTAATAACAAATGTATACAAAACGGCACTGTCACACCGAGGGCAACAGCTCAATAAATTCAGAGCGGCCTGGCAAAGAGACCTGCAGGTCGCCATTGACGATGATATGTGGAGGTATTGCTGTACGAGCACTCAAAAGATATCACTGAACGGTAGACACAGACTAATACATTTCAAATTTCTTCAAAGAGTGTACTACACCCCCGAGAGTCTCCACAGATACGGTCTCAGGCAGTCGGCTGAATGTGAGCGGTGCCACGAACCAGTTGCTGACTTCATGCACCTCGCTTGGCGCTGCCCAGGGGTCCTGCAATACTGGGACAGCATCTTTACGACAGTAAATGCAATACTGGGACTTAAGCTGACCCTGGACCCAGCGCTGGCTGGCGCTTCTTGGCCACTCCAGGGGCCTACCTGTGGCAGTTAGAAGACTCGTGGACATGGGGATGCTAATAGCTTGGCGCGTGGTGGCGTGCTGCTGGATGAGGGGCCCACTCCCGATGGCTAAGCGATGGACACGCGACTTGTTGTATTCCTGTACGCAATCAGAGAATTATAGTGAGCTACTGCCCCCGACAAGTTGACCTAAGAACTTCTGGGGCCTGTACCAGACCCATCTGAGAGCGGGAGATGCAGTGACCACTGCGGCGGAGGTACCGGCGACTGAGAGTCAGTTGAACCAATCATACCGGGAGATGATTAGTTGACATCCTCTGGAGGGGACACACACAACAGGAGAACCCTAGAGCAGCAGAGGGGGGGAGCGGTAAATAAGAGATGGGGGAGCGGAAGTCCGGCGAACTTCCACTGAGGCACAGAGACAATTAGATAGGTGAGAGGCTCGGCACAGGTCTAGCTTTATCACGAACAAGGATTAGGGTGCTAGACCGGACAGTAGCTGACTTTAGGTTAGAATTGACTAGTGTGTGATTGTGAGCATGGATATCAGTTGACGGGAGGGTTGTGTGTGTGCGGATTGGGGTGGGGGGGTATTGTTTGCTCTATTTTGATATGTCAGAAGTCCACAAAGGGTGGGACTATTGAGGGTAGACTCAGAAACAGATAGTGACGAGGAGTGGAAGATAGGGCGCTATAGCTCTCTCTTGAGGGGAATAGTAAGACATTCTACAACTTGAACACGCACGGCATAATGCACAACAAATGTCCACCCCGCCGCCGGACCCCAGGGTTGTCGGCTAAAAGGCTGTGTTAAACTTGTAATTCTATGTCCCAACCTTCTTACCCTAATGCCGCCAGCCTCTGGGTTGTAGGCTACTGGTAGGATGCAATCATTGTAAAGAGTAATAAAGGTTTTTGAAAAAAAAAAAAAAACCAAGCACGCCCCACAGGCTCGTATCTTCCAAAGTAAGGCGCCTTTTTCCATGAATCAAATCACTCACCTGGTGCACTCAGGTTCAAGTCAAGTTATCCTCCACTGCCGACTCTTCAGACCAAAAGGTCAATTCCAAAGTTCACCTTTTCAGGTGGCCACTAGCCGAGGACCCGTCCAATTGGAAGTTTGGGGCAGCTGCGAGAACCAAGCTCGGTCTCGTAAATGTGGGGGCCCCGGTCCGCCCAACCAACCAGACACCACCCCAGCCCGGCGACTCGCTTATGGGTGAAGGGGTCACACTTCCTGGGGTCCCAGTTCAGATGCCAACTGAAGGATGGTGCCACTCTAGGGTCCCGCGGGTTATTTCCACAACCACCTGCTATGCCTTCCCAAATGAAGAGTCAGTCAGACAGTAGAGAAAACAAACGTACTTTATTGATTATATGCTCTACAGAGGAGCCCCAGGTCAGGCCTTCACCCTAAGATGGTTGCCGAGCGGGACTAACTCCACATGATAACCCCTTCTGGGGTCTTCAGCCATGCCCCTTGTGGAAATTTTCTGGCCTGAGCCGGGCATGAACAAAGGAGGTATAGAGAGATGAGCTAACACCTGCCAGACGGGTGCATTATCAGTACTCCAAGGCCAATATGCTGGGCCTCAACGTCTCCTAACGAAGGAGCAGGACTACACATGCAGAAAGGAATGTACGAAAAGAACATCTATTCATTAGAAAATCAGACTTCAACCGTGGGCAGCAGAGAAAGAATAATAACACTATACAGTTGTACAGTTCAGCTGAAGAAAGCAAAAAGCAAAATGGGGCCTCGTGTGGATGCGGCCTAAACAGACTTCTAGTAGTCGTAAATATACAAGATGGAGGCACACAAGCCAACGAAACTTACATGCCTTAAGCATAACTCAGTGGGTTTCATAGTGCTAATACAAATGGTGTCTATTTAGCCACATAATGCTAACCTACATAATATGTATAAATGCACAATAAGAAAGGGAATTTAAAACCTAACACCCTCCACGCCACTGTAAGCCACTCCACTCCACTCTATAATAATCAACTCCACTCCACTCTATGCCACTCCACTCTATGGCACTCTACTGTACGCGACACCTCGTCATGCCACTCTACTCTACGCCACAACATTTTGGCCACACTGAACAGCAGCCACGCAGTACGCCATGGCTAAAAACATATTGGCAATGCCAATAACTCTTTCACAGGAAAGACCTATGGGCTTTGCCAAAGCATGTCTTTGTTATCACATATGAGATCACTTTTAAATACTTGAGTTCTGGATGTGCGCTTTACAACCACTTCATATGTTTCATTCATTAGACTCTAAGTCTGCTTGCTCCATCTATAATAACAATTTACGCCACATTTAGGGTTTAAATGGGTACTGACTTGCCTCTTAGTTCATTGATGTGCATTGTCGTTGGTGGTGAACCATTAACCTTTAAATACATTTCTTTCTATGCAGTGATATATTCTGATGTGCTAAGGAGAAACCCTTCCACAATTTTTGGGGAATTTAGAAAAAACATATTATATTTGTACATTATGTCTGTTGCGCATTATACATGCCAAATTTTTTCATGTCTTGGCTCATGCACAGATCTTAGACCCAAGTCAGACCCTTGTCCCTGCTCTGCCGCGGCTCACCCAATTTCTTTGCTGGCGCTCCCACCTCTATTTGCAATTTGTGCTTACTACATGGGGCCGTGAGTCACTTGATAAAATGATTTGTTAATGGTGACGACTAGAAATGTAGTGCCCTGTTGAATGCATCGATTTAACGACTCTGCTGTCAAGGATTCTCAAATCAGAGACAAAGAAGCATGCATTCAGTGAAAACACATCTAAAATATTGATCACAGGGCAAGGACTCCGGGCCATTGTGTTGTGCGTACTCATGACTTCCCAGGGATAACTACAAGATCTCGGTTAGGACGGGCAAGGAGCATAGTTTCAGGGGGTGTTTGGGGTGTGACACTCCCCAAATGTATCCTTGGCTTGGGAGTTGAGTCTGTGGTCCTAGGTTCGGGTCTGCTGTCTGTGGCTATTTTTCTCATCATTCTCACTTACCTAAGAGCTTTTAACAGGTTCAGCTTTTGGAGTAGAAACTTAAAAATACATAGTGACCTGGTGTACCAAAAAATAGTAAATCTGCACCCATAGAACTACTCCTTGAAGCGTGGAAATGTACTACTTTTGGAATTCACAAACATTGGAGTATTAGGTTTGGAAAACTGTGACAATCTCATGTTTTCAGCCATATTACTGGAAATCCAGAAGATGATTAAGGGAATTCTTGCATAGAGGCTAACCAGTGGCAATCACTCGAGAAGCATTCCAATCCATTGTTATTCGCCCACTATGCACCGCTAGACAGAGACCCACGTAATGCAAATCAGTACTAAACCGGTTTCCCATGAAAACAGTCCATCCCGAACCTTAAGCATCTTATCCCTTCACCGTGCAGTCCATTGCCTTTTTAGTTGGAAAATTTGAGATATACTCCCCCTGATTCTCACTGACTGAGCTACAACCCTGTCTCTTTACTTCAGATAGGACTGAGAAATGACCACCCTACACACACAGAGTTGATGCATATCATACAAACTCTACGAAAACGTCTGAATTATTACTCGTTGAATGCCAATAGATTGAAACCACAACCAACCATCACTCTGCAATGCTTTTATCCAATAGATGGGAGCTTCCAATTCACCACTATCTCCATAATCTGTTTAAGAAAACCCTCAAACAGGATCCTATATGCAGCCACCTCAAATGTCCACTACCTTAACACCAGGTGCAAAACAGGTCCCACTACACAGCCACTACTGCACACACTGCAAACTGAAATAATTAGCCACTGCCCAGATGTGTCTGACAATTCTCCATCTTATCACCACCTCAACATAATCCACTCACATTTGTTTTTGTAAGGCTAGTATAGCCATCTTACATCCGGAGCCTCCCAGCCAATCCAGTACAATAGAAAGAAAGAAAGTCCTTACATTGCCAGTTAGTGCAGGTCCTTACTTTGACACATGGCCAGTGTTCCTTTCCTGGATGTATAAAATATGCCCTCCATAAGCTTGGGCATTCAAGAGCATCCTGATGCATTGACCCGGAATTCCAGGGTATCCCACTTCCGGTGGCAACCTCACCCCTTCGTAGACTCAGCACTTGGCATGCATACAGTAACCCATGGCATTTCACCAATGCTCAAACAATGGAAGCATGGTCGACTCCTACAACCTAGCTATGCTGCACCTAGCCCCAACCATTCCTACATTGCTGTCTCCTCCCCCCATATTCCACGGATGCAAAATTTCTTCCCAGGGGTGAGATGGATGAACTAGACCCACTGCAACCTTCTCCCAAAATCCTTTGATTCCTGGGCTGCCCCAAACATTGTTGATAAAAGTGTCCAACCGACCAGATCCCCTAAGACACATGTCCATTGCTGCTCTGCCAAATGTAACCACATATGTCCTTGTGAAGTAAACTCTTTGCAATATCTTCAGCTACCCCTGTCTACAGCCAGCACTAATGGCAGCCTCACTTGGTCCCTGCAGTGCCTCATTCCACTACTCATCTGAGAGGTCCTCCAAATCTCGTTTTCTGTTATCCCTGAGACGCTTGAATGGATGCGGATGTAAATTAGCAAGAGCATCATCCTTGGGGGGGCTTGGGCAGTATCCTGTCTTCCAGAGAGGTGATAAGGTCCACTTACTCTCTACACAACAAAACACTAACCAGGGCATTCTTTCTCCATTTTCACTATTCACCATTAACGGCTAGTGGCTACATTGCATACAGTGAAGTATTCACTGTAATAGCATTTTATATTTTCCCTGCCTAGAGGAACTCTTATCACAGGGGCCCTTTTCTTTACATTATATTACCTGCAGCCTGACCGCATGGGGCTAGTTTTGTTTCTAAGTAATATTTATACCAGTATTTGCTTTGTAGTCTAGGTGGCCATTGCTGTACTCACAAGTTTTTCTTTTTCCTTATATAGTCGCACACTTCTACTGTTTCCTTTGATTGGAGTTTGGATTGGTTATTCTTGTAGTTGCACATTTTTTTTGTTTATTTACTAATTTTCGAGTTTGGGTGCCACAATATTTACCATTGAGATGATGCAAACTTTCAGATTCACTGATGAACAATATGCATTACTAGTAGGAAACCAAAACAATTTTGATTAACGAACAGGTATGAATACTAATTCTTCAAGTAATGAAGATGCTAATAAACTGTTTCTTTTGAAGCAAAACATAAACAGAATTGAACAACATGGACACTCCATGCGCGACTATCTACGTGTAGTAGTCACTCCTTAAGGACTTAAAGTCTGTAATATACCAATACTCTTTGCTCAAGTCCGTCAATTTATAGAAAAGTGGTCAGTGGTTGCCAATCGCTGTTCGTGTGAATTTACGATTCTGATAGTAGAGACTGTGAAGGAACTCTCTGTTGACATTAGAAGATAAGATCAGGCAAAGCAATGCCTTAGATTAAGCTAAAAAAAAAGCTCGAAGACATAGACAGGGAAGTTACATCCTATTCAGATTATTTAATAAAAAGAAAAACAGACAAATTGAAAAAGGATGTGCATTTTACAACCGAAGAACGAACATACTCATACCTGGCCGAACATTTCTATACACAAGGGGAAGGCATATCAATAATCTTATCAAGTGGGATATAAACAACCTACCCATAAAGTTACAACTTTTTCAGATACTTCTGATTCTGATGATGAAGACAGTTCTCATTATTTTAACTCAGAAGGAGACAGATTATCCTATCTGTCTAATTCAACAGCAAGGCAATCTTTTTAGGCAGGTGAGGTGCACGACGAGGGCCTTGGAGACCAAGATATCACCCCAGATATCGTGGCAATTTCCAATTCCCAGTATCTGGTGATGCGCAATGCACAGTACTTGAGACCAACAGCCTTACTCATCAACGGGCCGTTTTGCGAGCCCCTAATAGCGATTCATAGCGAATCGCTATTAAGGACTCGCAAAACGGTATTCATGTAGGAATTGCTAAATAAATAGCGATTCCTATACATTCCTTATTTGCGAGTAGCAAATTGCTAATCGCAAATAAGGAATAACTCCCCATTCATTCCTATGGGCCAAAAGGCCCATAGGAATGAATGGGGAGAATTCCTTATTTGCGATTAGCAATTAGCTAATCGCAAATAAGATAGCGATTGAAAGGGTGCCAGGGGTGTCCAAAGGACACCCTGTAGCACCCCATAAATGCAAATTGAAACAGGTGTTGCGCACACATGTGTGTGTGCAACATGCAACTTAGAAAAATGCTTTTAAAAGCATTTTTCTAAGTTTTTGCTATTTACCGAGAGGTCTGACCTCTCGGTAAATAGCGGCCCAAAATTGCATTTTCGCAATTTTAAAATGCTTCATGAATTGCATTTAAGGAATCTCAAATAGAGATTCCTTAAATGTAATGCCTCGCAATTTAGCGAATTAGCAATTACCGATTTTTGCATTTGGGATGATGAATCCCAAATGCAAAAATTGCACTCGCAAAGGGCCAGATTCTCAGAATCTGGCCCTTTGCGAGCGCAATTCGGCTTGATGAATCAGGCTGCCTGAAACAAATAGCTATTTTCAATCTGTCTCAGAAATCTTTTGACCCTTCTACGATTGCCTTACTATCCAAGGGTCTATCTTTTGTACTAGTAACCAAAAATTGTACAAAGTTCCCCAAAAGGTAATGATTCACAGAGTAACTCTCTCACTGGATGGTGTGTGTGGGAGTCTCAGGGAATAAAATAATCCCTTATCGGAACTTAGGATGCCTCACACAACTAAAAATCTGGACGACTGTTGTCATCCTACCTGATGGTTGTTTTGTTTCATCATTGGCCTCCTGCTCCAGCGACAGGCTGGCGCTGCAATGCCTGACGGGTAGCACGGAGTGCTACACTTTAGTGGAGTTCTTTTGTTCCTGGCCGTTGGATGAGTGTGTGTGAGGGACCTAGAAAGTGAAGTAGTGAGCGTGAAGGAGTGATTAAAAAAGGTAAGTGTAGTCCACTCAGACAACTTTATTCATGTGGCTACCTGCCTTATTAAAATGGTGAAGGGAGGGGTACCGAAGCTCAAAAGTAAGGTAGTTTGGCTTCGTTCAACCCTCACCTATAGTGTGGTCAACATGTTTCATGCCATGTCGGCAATTCTTCAGGACCTAAACGTGCTCATAAACTCATAGGAAAACCTATCCGGGCTGAAAAATGTATCATATACAACCTGCGTGGTCGAATGTACCAAGGCAGGATGGAGTCCTGCGTGGAATCCCGCCCTAGGAGAAGAAAATAAAATTAGAAAATAGAAGACTAATCATTCTCCGCAGCCTCATATCAAATATGTAGGTCAGGTTTTTTTATGTAAAGAAAGGGACAGACCCTTTTCCCAGTGATTGTCGTGGCTCAATGGGGTCACAATTATGAACAGTGAAAGAGAGATTCATAGTGCGTGCCATGTGTAGACATGCGTAAGTGAACCAATTTAAAACTATTGACTATACATTATGTACTACACCCATCGCTTGTTACTGATTCGTAAGCCAACTGCAAGGGGTTATGTAGTTACTGAGAGGGTAGCCATATGCGCCTGAGAGGGGATGAGGATAAGGAGAACCCCAGGGTGTGCAGGTAAAGTGTGGAAATCTTACCCTCAATCCCTGGTAGATGATCCCCACTGGCTGTCCTTGTGGGGCCTGAGCTGCTAGGTAATAACCTGGATAGAAGGGAGGGATAAGTGGACAAGGTTAACCTGTCCCGATATTCAGGATATTAGGGGGTGACTGTAGACCGGGCTGGCCAACAAACCGCGAGGAGCCCAGTAACGGGCCCCGAGAATGCCCAAGAGAACGTCATCCGGACAAGGCAGCCGCGGGGGCAGTGATACCGCGGGCACCATACGGGCCACCAACAACAAGAACACTCTGTTAAAACGGGAAAACTTTTGGATCCGTTTTATGTCCACCATGGTACCTCATGGCCTGAATGACCGGATGGAATTTCAATGCTACTTATAACTGTATATTGTGTATTAGCATGACGTTATTTTTGTTCTTCTTTGTACCTTTGTTGTACCTTTTATTTTCGTACACTTTAACACTGAGTTCTTCCTTATGATTGTTTATTTTGCATGAACACAATCTTTCCTTCGTTATTTCCTTTATCCTTTAATTTTCAACCTCCATTCTAACTGTTCACCACGGTGTACTCCGTTTTTCTCTTCACCTCTCACTTTACATACACTCTAAGATGGCGCCCATATTCAGTTCACGATCCGGTGGTTACTCAGTCCTTTTCTATGTTTAGTGCTTTCTACACGTCAATACCTTGTTCACTACGGGCGTTTGATCCATAGTTACCGGTTGGAACTCTTTGGAGTTCACATGTAGTTATTTCAACGTAAGTACCCTCCGAGCGCCTCTAAGCTCGTAGCACCTTGATATGGTAAACGGCACGCCCTGGGTAACGCAATCAATGGGCACTTTGTTATTTACAGTTTATGAGCACCACCTATAGGCTTTAATGATTGCACTTTTTTCTGTGCTAACCTTCACGGCAATGTGTAGTATGTTTTTTTCCCCCTGACGGCATGACTTGGTGCATCCTTCACTTACCGGCCTTCTTTATATTTTGATATGTTTGTGACCTTACACTTTAACTCTGTCATTCGAGGATATTATTTTTTTCACGGAATTATATAGCATGTGTTTCCCACCGACGGCATGACTTGTTGTATCCTTCATATATCAGCTTTTCTCATATTTTCATATGTTGGTGACCTCACACTTTAATATGGTTATTTGAGGTGTTTTTCGTGCACACGTTATTTACATCATTGAAACCATTGCAATAGACCACATACTGAAAGCGTTATTCTTTCGTTTTGTTTGTAGACTTATCCCCTGAAGAAGGGCGGAGCCCGAAATGCATCGGGAGTTGTCATAACTTTGTTACTATGATTTGGATAATACATTGACTACTTAGTCACTGAGGATTAAACCATGAACTTTGAATGTGTTTAATAAACCGGACAACTTTGAACAACACGATGGTGTTTTGATCAACTTCATTTATGGAATAAGACCTATTTGGTCACCCTACGTTGTGCTTGGGGACGCTCCCCCCTAGTCAGGGGTGGGCACTGTATTAACTCAGCGGGACTCCCAGTCACTAGACAGCCTGAGTGTTCACATAGCTGCCAAGGTTTCAAATTGCTATATGTGACATTTTCATAACTTCAATGTAATTATGATTGACATTTCAACAACCATGAGTGACACTTTCTCGCAAGCAAAATCAAGCACTAGGGAAACACATAAATACCCGAAATTGCATGCATTTGAGCAACGGGAAAGTCTAAAGTCTTAAACCTGCTACAAAACACCAGAAATGGAAGAGCACTAACAGAGACAGAGTGCATAATTGCAGTTCTCAGCAACAAAGTGCACACTCTGCAGCTATCATAATGCAGGTCGATAGGAGAATGCTGATAGTAATGCACAAAGCGCTGCTGATAGTAATACACAAAGCGCTTAGAAGCTACATGCCAGATGCACAAAACGATAATTAAATATGCTATTGGGGATTCTGTGTTACCTATGTGATAAAATAATACAAACAATGACAACTGTTATTTATTGCATGTGAAGGTGCAAGTCACATACATTATACTCAATATATCCATTACATTATGGTTTTGCCAGGGCTGACTTTGAATTAATTTTCTCGAGTCACTGTTTTGTTAATGCATAAAGTAAAAATAATACCTGCCTTTTTACAGTACTGTGAAACATTAAACCCGAAGCAGTAAGCACTGCATTGTCTGTAAATCTACATATTTACTGATCCGGTGTCGCTGTCACTTGAAGCTGCCAACAAACAGCAATGCCTCCTGTAATTGGGTTTCGAATCAGCCCATCCGAGGTTGTAGGCGCTGTAGGAATGTTATTGTCTGTTAGGGTGGTACGTGAAAGGATATGTTCATGCGACCTTACAGTCCTCAACGTCATCTTTGAGGGCACTTGCACCGCAACAAGTCTGGGCATTTGAGTGCAAGTATACACAGGACCCTATGCTGCATAAACACAAACAGACGAATTCTGACTCTTATTAAATGCCGCTGCTTCAGCCAGGAAAATCATACAAGCATTTTTCAAACGGATACTAATGGGGCCCATGGGCTGTAAACAGCTGCAGGCTACTGCTGTAGGAGAAAGTGATTAGCTGTAAAAAGTTGGGTAATAACTATCCTGTGGGCCCAAGCATTCTTAAGAGATTAGGAAATACAAAAAACACACGGGCCAAAGCACTTATGATTAACCAAACTAAAGAACAAAAATTAATAAAAAAGGAAAAAGAAGGATGTTTCAATAGGGGGTATACAAAGGGCTACATTTCTAATTATTATTGAAGAGGCGAAAGAGATGACTAGATAATGTAGCCCTAGCCTGCACACTTATGGTTGCAATTGTACTGCGTCACAGTATTTTCAGCAACTTAATCATTTACCAACGGACTGGAATCCACTGTGCATCAGCTGAGCTCTGCAGTCCGAGCACTGCCCAGGCTGCCAGCTCAAGAGTAGCGTGAGAGCAGAGAGCCGAAGCTCAGACACTCAAGACAGTGACGTTCTTATTATGTATTGTACTGTCTTTGCTTGAAAGACAGACCCCGTTTTTGACACTCTGACTAAATTACAAATATTTTGAACAAGGTTAAATAATGGATTACTGACCTAAGAGTCAGTGCTAGTGACTGTAGTCTATCAGGGCGAAACACGGTAAGGGTTGGCCACGAGGAGTCACTGCTGCTGTCGGTCCGACTCCAGACTCGAGCTGCATTCTTCATGAGATGCTGCAGGCACGCAATATAATTGGCGGCATAACAGTGGTGCGGGCGGCTGGCAGCTTATTTAGGAAACCAACTGCTGCCCATTAAGTACTGTATCGGTTTACAATTAGACAAATCATTTTTGCAATCTCTGTGACGACATCAAATAGCAGTGTGCTGCGGGTCGAGCACCATGATTTTCCGGCCGCCTGCAAACCATTGGGTGAGACTAAGCAACCGGGACAGTCCTCACCAGAGTAAGTCCTACTCGCAACATTTAATTACTCCCCGCGATCTCTGCGTCCTCCTGCGTTGCAACGGCCGGGTCAAGACAGTGTGAGCCTGTCAATTTTTTGCACCTGGGCCAGCCTTTGACATAAAGGGCTAATAAATAAATGCTGAAGCTCCGAAAGAAGCCTTAATTATTAGATGCCAGACAGTTTAGAGACCCCTGGTTAGTGCTAAGTGCTGCGCGACGGCTCCTGGGGCTCCTGGGGCCCCTGTAGCATGCCCCCCCCCCCGCACTGCGAAGGCTGCGTGGGCCTGTGTTACGCCCCACTCTCTATAACAATATACCACAAAGGGAAGCTTTAGAATCAGTACATTGGTTTATTGAGCAATATTACATTGATTGCTCTCCCACTTTCATTGTAAATATCTTACAAGTGGTTTTAGAAGAAAAAACATTTGAGTTTAATGGCAGTCTTTACAGATAAATCAAATGAGTCAGCATTGGAGCACTGTGTGCTCCCGCAATAGCCAATATTTATATGGCTCATTTTTAGCAGAAATGTATATACAATGAGGTAGCACCATATTTTGAGTCCATCACCTATTGGGTACGCTACATTGATGATATTTTTTTTTAACTGGTGTGGTGAATCAGACAGTGTGTAACTTGTTTTTATTGTGCATTATGAGTTCAGAGTGAATGTAGATACGACTGAAGTATGGATGTGAACTATAGAATTCAATATTTATATTGTATTGTTTAAATAACATTATATTTGTACTTGTTCTTAATATGTTGTTGTTGTCCCCATATGTCTATGTAAAGTTATATTATGATAAATCTGAATATATATGAGTTGCCCTAGGTGTTTTCATTTCATAGCAAATAACAATTACATAGTTTGCAAGAGGCAAGGGTTTTCATTCTGTGAGAATATAAGTGTTATTGAAAATGAAGGACCAAAACAAATTGCACAACAAAGTATTAACATAGGTCAATTTACTAAAAAGCACTACAATGAAACAACTCACTGTCTCCTTAATGGAAGATTGCCTCTGGCCCCATGTGATCCAAGCCCTCCTCTAAATAGAAGAGGGTTGCAAGAATAGGAAAGGTAAAACATCAAGGGTGGCCATGTGGAAAACACAAGGCAGCCATTGACGGAAAGAAGATGGAGCCTGCTGAGAGGCGGGCTCAACATCTTGACAGGAAGTGATGGTACTGACACTTTGTGCTCCAGCTGAGTTGAGAAACCTGTTTGCAAAGCTTTGAAAGGATACAGTAAATAGGAAAAAAAAATCGGAGCTGAACTGATAAGCTGAAATCACTGGCACGTAAAAAGCAGCGCTCTAAAGAATCTGACTCATGACAAAGCACAACCTCTCATAGGTGTACAAGTTCCCCCGGTCCTTCTAGGCGATCATGCATCGTCCCCTCCTGCCAAACATTCAACAACTACGCTTTGTGGTGCATAAATGTCGCAGTTTATTACAAAACATGAATCATACATTTTGCAACTTACTGGTTGGTCATTCGCGACCCATGTTTTTTCATTACATATCACATTTATCACTCTGAATATTGTCCACTGGTTTTCCCCTGGCTGACAGCAATGTCACTGCCTGATGGCCATTTTGCAAGTGTCTTAGGTTCTACAGTTTCTAGGCTTACCTTGCTATAAACCTTGTGGGTGACCGTCAGACCTAGCCCGGGCTGCAGGCGCTGTTCCGCTTCCCTGGACCCTTGCTAACCACGCGCCTGCTCCCCTGGTCCCTTCCATGCGGCAGCCCAAGGACAATGTCTAAGCAGCTCTTCTGTTCTGGCCATCATTGTGTGCTGTTACCTGCTCCCCGGTATCCCTGCCATTCGACATCCCAAGGACAATGTCTGAACAGCTTTTCTACCTAGGTTATTTCCTCTTTTGTGCTGCCTCTTCCTAGCCCTCATATACTGTCCTGACTGCTGCCAAGACCCCATTCTCATGATGTCAGTGGGTGGGTTCCAAGGTGATGAGACGAGGTCCAATTGTGTTCAAGGTCGGTCCCTACCACCCTATCATAGTCACCCGCCCTCCTTCAATAATTGCCCAATCGTTGCACATCATTTTCGCGTGCTTTTGCCCCTGGTGCTTCGAGTGGTCTAGTCGCCGACAGGGCTTCCCTGCGGGCCCCTATCTCGTCCGGCTTTACCTCTCCAGCCCGTAATACAACCCCTCCCAGGAGTGAGAGTTCCCCCGTCCTTCTAGGCTATCATGCATGGCCCTCTCCCGCCAAACACTCTGGGGACAACAGTTTGTGGTATATAAAGGTCGCAGTTTATTATAAAATATGGATCATACATCTCGCAACTTACTGGTTAGTCATTCATTACCCATGTTTAATTATTACATATCACATTTATCACTCTGAATATTATCCATTGGTTTTGCCTCCATTTCTGGCTGACAGCACTGCCCCTGTGTGAAGGCCCCTTTGTAGGTGTCTCAGGTTCTACGGTTTCTAGTCTTACCTTGCCACCAACCTTGTGGGCGGCCGTCAGACCCAGCCCAGGCTGCAAGTGCTGGTTTGAGTCCCTGGACCCTTGCTGGCCACTCGCCAGCTCCCCGTGTCCCTGCTCCCAAGGACAATGTCTGAGCAGCTCTTCTATTCTGGCTGTCATTGTATACTGTCACCTGCTACCCCATGTCCCTGCCATGATGCATCCCAAGGAGACTCTCTGAGCAGCTCTCCTACCTAGTTTATTCTTTTCTCTGGTTCCTCTTTTGTGCTGCCTCTGCCACGCTGCTAGTGGTTTACCGATCTGTGGTAGCTCCCCCTTCCACCGGTTTAGGAGAAACCCAGCTGCCCTAGGACCTCCACTATGTTACGTAGGAAAGTGTCCATGCCTATCCCGGTTAAGTGTACCTCATCCTCTAAATCACAGTTCTTCAAGCTGTGGGGCGCGCCCCTCTGGGGGGGTGTGGATGGGTTCCCAGGGGGGTGCAAAGGCCTCTGCCAGCACATGTAAATGAAGACGCCTGGAAGTGAAGCAATGTTTATTTGCTGCATTTCCAGGCTGATTTCCAGGCTGTCTTCATTTACTTCGAAGGCCTCAGAGTGCCGTGGGGCCAGAGGTCAGTGGGTGTGCTGCTGGGGGCTCGGCTGGGCAGTGTCTGGAGTCCTATTAAGACTCCAGCACAGCTGAGTTTTTCACAGGTCTTTAAAGACCATTAGCATACATTTGGAAACTGGTTACCTAAGCTTAGTTTTTTTTCTTTTTCCAGTACCCCCTGTGTCCCGACTCTGCCTATTCCTTACATTTGCATTTTAAACTTACTGCTGTAGTGTGAAAATGCATTTCATGAAAAGGAATACAAAATAGGGTTGCCAATAGAAAAAATGCCAGCCATGTATGTTTAAAGAGCCTGCAAAGACCTTGCTTTGACACTAAATAGGGTCTTAAATAAAAAAGTATGTATTCATTTGTAATGTGACTTTCTGTCTGTTCCTTTTATTTTCAGTCATGAATCATTCAGGCAGCCCTACAACACATTTAAAAGTACTTTATATTTGCTTTTCGAAGTACGCACATATGTGTGCTGAAAATAGGGCTTTAGGTGACTGTTTATTTTTGTGCCGTCTGCAACATCAAAATAATGAGCTGGCAACCCTAATCATAAGACTGGAAGTTTGATGCAGGATCAGCACATTATTTCTTTCTTTCACCCTTGATTCCCTGATTAATTCCATAATAGCAATAGTTTAACTATATCTGAAACCCTGCGTCCCGCCAATAACATGCTGATTAACTTCAAGTGTCTGGGAATTCACCCTGCATTCAGACAACTCATTCCTCATTCTCACCCTTCACTTTTACGCTCACCCTGCACTCACAGCGCATAGTTATGGTTTTCCCGCATTTGCCACATAATCAATCGTCTGCTGCATAATTTGCAGATTAAAAAATGCAGCAACACATGTTACCTCTCAGTGGAAGGCCCTTTCTAAAGGTTGACTGGTCACCTTTCTGTTGCTTATTGCTATATGTGGGTGTTAATGTGGTACTTATGAGGGACAATAAAGGCCAGGACAATGTTAACAAGTGTAAAAATAGCAAAATAGTGCAGTAATGCCATCACAAAATATGCAGCATAATTCGCCTTTGCTTGCTGCAGAATTTAGTCAACCATGCTGCGTAATTTGGCCTCCTCCTGCCGCATAATTCCAATGGCCCTGTTTATAGTGCTATGAAGTCCCAGCCTGTGGCAGAAAGCACTGTGAATATGTAGGTCATTATTTTAAAACAGTATTTACATAGCAACACATGTTACCTCTCAGTGGAAGGCCCTTTCTAAAGGTTGACTGGTCACCTTTCTGTTGCTTATTGCTATATGTGGGTGTTAATGTGGTACTTATGAGGGACAATAAAGGCCAGGACAATGTTAACAAGTGTAAAAATAGCAAAATAGTGCAGTAATGCCATCACAAAATACGCAGCATAATTCGCCTTTGCTTGCTGCAGAATTTAGTCAACCATGCTGCGTAATTTGGCCTCCTCCTGCCGCATAATTCCAATGGCCCTACTCAGGACTGCAGTTCTCATTAGTGCAGCAAGTATAGTTGCATTGGGGTCATAGAGTGTGAGGGGCTCACAACACCCCAATTATGGGGAGCAGTTTGTTTGGGATATCTGTTTTTGTTTGATGCATTTGCTGTTTTATAAGTTTCGTATGTGGTGCGGTTCATAAGCTATAGAAAAAGTGTTAGAACTGGGGGTCTCTAATTGGCAGAGGTAAGTACCTTTGTCCAAGTAGGGACCCCTACTTCTAGTCAGGGTGAAGGAATACACACTGTAGATAACCCCTGCTCACCCCCTAGGTAGCTTGGCACGAGCAGACAGGCTTATCCCCAAGCCAATGTGTATAATATATGCACTGAACACAAACAATGACCCCAAATCCACCACAAACTGAGACCACACAGGTAAGTGTATATAAAAATATAACTTTATCTAGTTGCAGCAGTAAAAATCAACAGTTACACGATGGTTGCTTCTTTAGCAAAAGGTTTCACTTAATCTTGATGGTTGCACTTGTGTTAGGAAGTTCTGAATATAAAAATAGTCTCAAGTCTCTGTAATCGGTATTAAAAATAATGCCACAGATCTATATGCCCCAGTCAGCTCTTTGCTGACTCTAGCGCGGTATTACCACGTTCTCCTCACCGTTGCAAGCAGCCCCGGCCGGTCCCGTCTGCTCTCCCGCCCGCTCTCGACAATCCAACGAGCTGCGGGTAGATCGAGCAGCACTCTCCGACGGGGACGCAGGCCAGGGGCGCTGGGCACACTCGTTGTTCCCTCGGTGGGAGCGGGTCACGCAGATGGCCCGGTTGCAGCTCCCCCGAGGTTCTTCCTTCTGCACGGCTCTCGGCAGCTTCCAGGAAGGTCCCAATGACGCGGACCAATCCGGTCGTGGCCCTCACGGCGAGCCTCCACAGACGCCCAGGAGTCAGCCAATGACAGCGCGGCTCCCGGGACAAGCCCTCAGCAAAGCAGACACCGGCAGCCAATCAGGACGCGTCCTTGGTGATGACGCGGCGGCGCTAGGCCAATCCTAGCGCGGCGATCGCTGAGGGGGCTTGTTCTCCTGGGCCAATGAGAGTGCGGCGGCTTCGTTCTTTGTCTCCGCAGCTCCGGCCAGGGACGGCCGACTTCGGAGGGTGTTTCTGGCCCCGGGCAGCGGCGGCGAATCGGCGGCAAGGGATTTTCAGAGCCACAGGTCGCGGCTGGACCGCTACAAGCCACCAGATCGCCGGGGATGATTCTCTATGCAGGGAGGCACCACGAGCCTCCGGTCACCCCTGAATATGTGCCGATGAGCACAGCGATCTTCTCCCACGGCCAGCAGTCAGAAACACGCGCTGGGGGCAAAGCACCACACAATCTTTTCAGCAGTTTGGCAATGCTTAGGAACCTTTTAACCCTGGGTTCCAGAACAGGAGGCCAGCTCTTCTCAGGCCCTTGGAGATTCAGTTAGAAGACACAGCACACAGCAAAGTCTTTGTAGGTCAAGCAGGCAGGGTCACAGCACACAGCAAAGTCCCTCTTCTCCTCAGCTTCAGTTGAACAGCAGAACAGGTCAGCCCTTAGAGCACACAGCAAGGCAATCTTCCTTCAGTTCTCCAGCGATCCTTCTTCCAGCAGAGGTTCCTCTTGATTGTAGAATCTGCTTTTCTGTTGTCAGGGGTCCTTCTCTTATACCCCTAAAAGTCTTTGAAGTTCTTTGAAGTCTTTGTGCAAATGGGCCCTGAGCCCGGTCTAAACCAGTTCTGGGTGTTGCTGGAGCACTGGGGCTTTCCTGGCTTCATTCTTCCTTTCTGTGTGAGGGGCAGAGGTGACAGTCGCCCAGCGGGAGGTGGAGCCAGCATTGTGGCAGGCAGGCACAGCCCTGTTCACTCCCAGGTGCTATCTCCTCCCACCACTCTAGTTGCAGATGTAGTCATTCAAGCACGGGCTGACTCAGACAACCTCTTGGGGGCTCCCCAGCCCCTGTCACCCTCAAACCAGACAGTCAATCCACAAGCAGGCCCGGGCACACAGAAGGGTTAGACAAGAGAACAGCCACTTTCTAAAAGTACTGTTCTCAAACACAGAATTTAAAAACAACCTTTCCTAAAAGATGTGTTATTAAATTCTGAGTTCAGGGATATCAATCACTTATGTCCCATCTTGTTCCTATGAGAAGATAGGCTGGTATCCATTGGGACCAGCCTCCCCCATGTTAGTCTATGGAGCAAGATAACCTTGCAGCAGTGAGCACATAAAATGGCTGCTGCTCACTACCAGAGCATGTTACCTGCACTAGTACATGCTCTACCTTTCCTATACACTGCACCCTGCCCAGGGGGGTACCTTGAGCCTTCCATAGGGGTGACCAATGTGTACATAAAGGGAAGGGTTAGACCCAGCCAGTATGGACACTGGCCAGGAGGACATGGCAGTTCACTGACTGCACACAGGCACTGCAGTGGCAGGCCTGAGACACCATTTTAGGGCTACTTATGTGGGTGGCGCAATCAGCGCTGCAGGACCACTAGGAGCATCTGTCATCACCAGCCCTGGCACACACAGTGCACTTTACTAGGGACTTCATGGTGATTCAAATATGCCAATCAGGTATACCCAATCAATATGATAATTTACATAGGGAGCACTTACACTCTGGCACTGATCAGCAGTGGCAGAGTGTGCAAAGCATCTAAACCAGCAAAACGAAATCCAGCACAGCATCAAAAATACAAGAGGCAGAGGCAAAAAGATAGGGGAAAACCACGCCAAGGGTGTCAGGTCTAAAAAAAAGTATTCCTGATATCATCTCATAAGCCCCGCTCCCTGCACACAGCCATGTCCCTCCCGCTCCCCCAATCCTAGCCATAAAGTTTTGGAGGGGGGCCCGACCTCCAAACATTTTGCTTAGGGGGGGCTCAGAGTAAAAAAGTTTGAAGACCTCTGCTCTAAGTGGTAACCCAGTGTCTTGAGTTTGATCAACCCGTAACACACAAAACTTCAGCTGTTGGCCCTACATATCTTTTCCTTGGTGATATTGAGTGTACACCTTGACCTAACTACTGTGCCCTGGTAGAATGTGCCTCTCCATACCCTGCGTGCTAATAATTTAGACCATATGATGTCTGCCGGTCAGCTCAGCCTTGCCAGGGTTGCTTGCCCCTCTGCCATTGCCCCTAGCAGCTCTCTCCTCCCATGCATGCCAGATCATTTTACCTTAGGTGAATAACCACAGCTTTTGGCAACTCTCCAGTTTGCAGTGCCTCCTGCACCGGGGGGAGCAGCTGCTCCCATATCATACCCGATTTCCCCATCCACATCACTGCCATGTTATATAGCCATATACCCTTAAAGGATTTCCACGCTGCAGCCCACTGTCTTGCCCAAGTGATGTGGGAATGTTCCAGGATCCACACCTTGTGCCATCTCCCTTGGGACGCTCCTGGGAGAGAGACACAGTTCAGATCCCGGTGGGTTGATATATTCTTTGAACGTGCCCGACACCAACGGGCCCAGTTTCTTAATCCGCTTGCTGTTGAGCCCCAGGTGGGCAGCAGTGGTTACAGCCCCTATACAAAATGAGTGTGACCCAAACTCTCCAGGGGAGAAACCCAGCCTTCCCCCAGGGCCTTCTTCATTACCGCTGTGAAACGAAAATGGCTGAGGTATGACCCATCCCTGTGTGAGAACAGTGGCCCAGCGGCATAGGCCCCTTGTCTCATACACTCCCGCATGAGGCATATTGGGCAGCACACCCTATCCTCCATGCAGTTGATCCCTGTGTGTTTCCCTCTGCCCTCTTGGTCTGTTTTTGACCATTTGAGCTGCACTATTATAAACCCATTCCCCATGCATATGTCCTCGGTGTACGCACATGTTGTACCCTGGGTCCATTTGGCTGGAGCTCCCAGCTCACTAATCCTGCAAGCCCTGAAGAAAGCTAAGGCAAATGCTGCCCTGAACAACACCACTTTGTGGTGTCCCGTATATATCCTTGGTAGTGTGTCCAGTACCTCCTTCAGAACCTCGTAGCCAATGGGTCTCCTACTATCTGGTGCCCTCGGTTGCAGCCTCCCCCAGCCTTTATTGCTGACCTACAGTAAAAGTCGGGTCCCTCCTCATTGCTAATTTGGTGAAGTGTGCCACGGTGCTAAGGTGTGTTTGTGCCCATGACTTGATTTTCCCGTTCCTGAGGAAGCCCATTCTATGAAGGAAGCTGCCTCTGTCTGGGTGGCCCTGCTCAGGCTTGTTGTACCATTCAAATTTCTAAACACCTTGCAGTACTTACAGTATCTTATCATGGTTTTGGTGGCCAATGCATACCTGGTGATTCTTGCGGCAGAAAGCCGGGAATCGCGGTAAAGCTTGTTTCTACTCTGCGCCTGTTTTAAAAAAAATTGCACTTTGTTTCACTGTAAATTTCACGAGCACGCTCTCACCCTCTCAGCCTACTAGGTGCTGACCGGGGACTAGGGAAAGACGTTCACTCTTTCCTCGAGCCGCCATCTTGGGGGAACTACTGTTTGCGGGCCAGTTGTTTTCGCCCTACCTGACCTGACAGCATAAATGACTCCATCAGTAGATACGCGCAGCGGACGCGCTCAGCCGGCGCGCCGCCTGCGCTAAAGGCAAGCCCGTCTGCGTCCGACTGAGCCTAGAGGCTGGAAATCCTACCCAAACTGAGACTACTGCTCTGCCCACAGCTCGTCTAATATACTCTGGAACTGTACTACACAAAATAGGAACAAGGGGACGTACTGACCAGGTACACGAGAGTTACTGCCCTATTAAGTTTCCCCCAACGCTTGAAGGTCTGGCAAATTGCTGGACTTGCAGGTTCCAGAGTGACCCTGGTATTATAGGCCCTGATAACGTATTAAATGAATCGGCCCAAATTTCCAACAGCCCCAAGTACATTTTATGTAATGTTCGATCTTTAGCCAAACATCCGATCGATGTTTATCCTATTAGGTGACTTTAATTTCTATGGGGAGGACCTTGCGAACCCTGAGTTCTACAAGCTCATCTCCAGTTTGAATCATATTGGTCTCTCACAAAGGGTGCTCGGGCCTACTCATCGAGCAGGGCACACTTTGGATCTTCTTTTTACTAATATGGAACATCTTAGCAGTTATCCCCCATTACCGCTCACGTGGACTGATCATTGTATGATCATGTTCACTTATCTATCCCCAACTGGTTCAACTCCTACGGTCCATCTAAAACAGGCGAAGAAAGAACTACGTAGGCCCTGGCATAAACTCACCTTGGATTTTTTTAAGGAGGCATTCCCCCACCATAGAAAGGATCTTGACCACAATGACCATGATGCCTCTGATTTGTTGGCAAGTTTCAACTTGAATTTAGTGACGGTACTAGATTCAATTATTCCTCTAAGTAACCAGAGCCCAGTCCAGCGGCGGCACTCTGCCCCCTGGTACTCTGGTGAACTGAAAATTGATAAATCAAACTGCAAATCGTTAGAGAGACGCTGGAGAAGTACTAAAAACTTTGTAGATAGACAAACCTACAAATTAGCTCTATCTAGCTACCATCAAAAAATAAAAGTGGCCAGAAGAACTTATATCCTGAATCAAATAGAACAATCTTGCAACTCTTCTAAAGCTCTGTTCAATATCGTTAAAGATTTTGTGTCACCCCAAGCCTGTAAACAGTCATCAGTTGAGTTTCAGAAACATGGTGATTCAGTAGCAAATTTGTTCCAGGAAAAAATCTCCTTGATATATGCAAACTTTCCTATTACAGCCACAAAAAATATAGGACGTATCACTGATCTTGAGGAATCATCTGCCTGTCTCTGGACCAGTTTGATATAATTCAACTGGATGAGATTGACAAATTACTGTCAGTCGCTAAATCTGACTGGCTAGGTGACCCATGCTCACCAAAAATTTTGGCCCTTCTTTCCCCGTGTGTGCACCGGAAATTCAAAAAAAATGTAACAGCTCAGTTCTATCTGGCTCAATCCCCTCTGCCTGGAAAGAAGCCTATGTACGGCTGATTCTCAAGAAACCTACAGCTAACCCCCAGGTCCTCAGCAATTATAGACCGATATCCTTGCTGCCTCTGCTTGGTAAGCCATTGGAAACCTTAATAAATAAACAATTGGGGGGCATATTACCAACAAATAGCGATATTTATTGCTAAGTAGGGTTAGCGGCAATATTTTTATCACCGCGCATCACCGGTTTTTATCGCTGAGATAACTTGCTATTAGCAAGGTTTATCTCAAAAGCGATAAAAATCTGGCGAAATGCGTGAATATCGCTGAGAATACAGCGATATTCACGCATTAGCGACGAAATGCTCTTAGCCATGTTATCCACCTCCCATTGGATAATATGGCTAAGAACTGATCTGAGCAGGCGTTGGTTTTTGGCGATAGCGGGAATATTTCCATCGCTACGCCTGCCTTGCTAATAGGCGATAGCGACGTTAGCGACTGCTTTCAGTCGCTAACAGGTTGGGTACGCCCACTTTGCATGTCATTAGCTATAAATATCGCTGACATGCAAAGTGGGCCCCAAACCGCTCGCTATCGCCTAAAAGCTGTCGCTAACATCAGTTAGCGACAGCTTGTTAATAGAGCAATAGAATTATCGCCGTTTAGCGGCCGAAAACGGACGCTAAACTGGCGATAATTGCCTATCGCCACCCTTGGTAATATGCCCCTAAGTTCCTATCTAGAATCTAACAAGATCCTAGACCCTTCACAATCTTGCTTTTGTCCAGGCTTTAGTACGGAGACAACCATTCTGGCTGTCACCGATTCCATGAGACAGACCTTGTATGCAGGAGGATCAATGATATTGATCCTCCTGGATCGCTCCACAGCATTCAACACTATTTACCACCGACTGCTTGAGGAGAGATTATATGATTGTGGTATTCAGGATTTAGCCTTAAAATGGCTTACTGATATTGATAGATGGCAAACCATTATGTTAGGTCCTTACTTGTCCCAAAAATTCTGGTGAGATAAGGGTATGCCTCAGGGCTCGTGTCTTAGCCTTACGCTTTTAAACATGTATATGGCTCCTTTGGCCAAAATTGTTGAACCATATGGGTTCGATATCTCTTACGCTGATGATACTCAGCTGATGTTCCCTATCGGTTCTTACCCCGCAGTTGAGAAACTACGTTTTTCAGCAGGAATGCTTGCCATCTCAAAGTGGATGACACAAAGTTGCCTCCAGCTAAACCCAGGAAAAAGCAAGCTTATCCTCCTGGGTAAAGCATCTACCATTTGGATGGCTGACTGGTGGCCTCCTCGGTTGGGAGTGACTCCCATCTCAACCGCCTCAGTAAAAAGCCTGGGACTGAAACTAGACCAAACCCTCATGATGAAGGCCCACATCACAACTACTATTGGCTCCTGCTATTATAGCCTCCGTCTTCTGCGTAAGATACTACCCTACTTGCCGCTGGTACACCGCAGAACCGTTGTTTAGGCGATGGTCATGAGTCGCCTCGACCACGGAAATGCGCTATTGGCAAAAGTGGGCGACACACTGTTAGCTAAGCTACAAGTGATTCAAAACACTGCTGCAAGGATGATACTAAATTGTCCTCCCGGCTCTCCTTCACTTCCTTTGCTCAGAGAGCTCCACTGGCTTCCAGTGAAAAAAAGGTCCTTCTTCAAGATCTGTTGCCTCACATTCAATGCTATGAATGGAAAGGGTCCCTGTTACTTACAAAAGAAGCTCTTTAAACAGGTCTCGGGCGGCAATCTTAGGTCCAACTCATTATCCTTACTAAAGATCCCTCTTATCTGTCTTACCCACACTGTTGCCAGGGCCTTTTCGTATGTTGCCCCCAAGTACTGGAACCAGCTTCCAGAAGCCTTACGTAAATGCACCTCCAACCTGGTCTTTAGGAAACCACTAAAAGCCTTTCTGTTTTAATTTCTCTGCATCACCTGCCTCCCACTTTTTGTCTCATTTTTTGCTAAGTAAGCGCCAAAACGCCCCCAGGTGAGTCGTGCGCTATAGAAGAGCCATAACATAACATGCATTGTCCACCGGTAGTGCTATTCCGGGTCCATAAGGTTCCAGAGGTATCCCAGCAGCGGTGTCCGGTTCTGCTCTGCGTGCAGTGCCAGCATCCTGAATGTGCCGCACTGAAAATGAGAGAGAGCATCAGCTATTGAGTTTGCTACTCCAGCAATGTGTCTGGCCCTCACCGCTATGTTCTCCTTCAGTTGGCATCCCATCAGCCAGCACAGTAGCCGTACCACCACTGGGCATTTTTCCGTCCCCTGGTTTAACAGCTGTACCACTGCGTGATCATCTGACCACAGCATGATCTGCCTGCTAGCCAGTCTGTTTCTCCATATTATAAAGGCAACTATGACGTGAAAGAAGTCCAAGAGTGTGATGTTCGCTGTGATCCCTTTGGTGTGCCAGCTGTCTGGCCTCTTGTCTGTTTCCCATGCTCCTCCAAGTATCGCCCCAAAACCGTGGCCCTGGAAGCAACTGTGAAGAGCTACAATAGCGTGCAAGATACCCTGGGCTCCCTCCACATGAGTGTGTCCTACTGTTTTAGTTCGTCCTTCACCCCTTGTGTGAGCCACACCCTGTGATGACTTTTTGTCATGTCCCTGGTCAGCCAAGCCATTTGCTAGGTGAAAGGATGCCCGGTAGGGATTACCCTGTTGCTAAAGTTCAGCTTCCCCACTAGCTGCTGCAGGTTCCCCAACATTGTCTTCTTTTTTAGTAGCAATTGCCTTATTATTTGTCTTAGATCCTTTACTTTGTCGCTGGCAGCCTCCACGGACTCTAGTTCAGTCCCAAGGAAGTATAGTCCAGTGACTGGGCCCTCTTTCTTTTCTGGTGCTAGCGGGACTCCCAGTTCCTCTTCCAATTCCCCAAATCGGCCTAGCAGGGCTGCATATTCCCCTGTTTCTGGATTGCCAATGGACAGGAACCCGTCCAAATAATGTATTTGCCACCCCGGCCAGGCGTCGTGACTCTAGTTCCTATTCCAAGAAGCTGCTGAAGGCCTCAAAGTAGGTAGTCGCATTGTTCCCTTGAAACTTGGAGCTGCTGCGGCTGACTATTCTTTCCCCGCTTGTCCCACTGCAAGGCGGGTGCCGATTTGGGCCACAATCCAGTAGTGGATATGTAATTCAGTTATTTGGGTAGTGAAGGGTAGGTGGCGGGATAGAAGAGGGAAATAGGTTTGTATTTATATAGCGCTTGCTACCCCTGATGGGGTTTTGAAGTGCAAGTAGCTCGCTACTCTGGAACCCATAAGTATTAGTATTGAATTAGTATGGTGAAACAGGAAAGTAATTTTAGTGGTGAATATGTTAGTCAGTTATTTGGATTGAGAAGGGTTGGGGAGGGGTAGAAAAGGGAAAAAGTTTGCATTTATATTGCTCTTGTAATGCTGATGGGGTGTTTAGATCCTTTATTGGTGAGTAGCATGCTACTTTGGAACCGATATAGGATTAGTGGTGAATTTGTATAGTTGAATATGGAATTTGAGCAGTGAACATGTTAGTCTGTTAATTTTGATTGTAAAGGATAGTGGAGTGATAAAAAAGTGAAGGTTTTTTTCAGGTCTTAGCAGTAGGAGGAGGCTTTTGGATGAGTAAAAAGGAGTTTTGGAGGGAAGGAGTCAGAGGGAAGATTATAGAAAGGTTTGTTTTAGGAGATCGGTATAGTAAAAGAGGTGTCAGATGATGCAAGGAGGGATAGAATAGGAGAGAGTATAGAAAGGGTTATTTTGGGAATCATAGTAGTGGTATGGGGTTTGGGATAAATGAGAGAGTGGATGTAGAGGATATATTGATAAATGTATAGGATGAGAGATAGGGTAGCGCATTGGAAAGAGTAGTAGAAAGAAGTTTGAGATGAGTCAGAAGGTTGAGCTAGAAGATATATTGAGAGAAGTATAGGCTGAGAAATAGGGTAGTGAATTGGAAATGCTAAATTAAAAGAAAGTGATAAATATATAGATCCATAAGTACATTGAAATTACCCAATTTATTAAATTTCCCCTCACTCCCAGCACTCCTGTCACAACTACTCCTACCCCCCTTACCACCCTCCCATCTCCTACCACACTGCCATCCTTGAGCGTTGGCCCTCACTCTTCCCCCAACCTCTCTTTCTCACCCTCCAGCATCCCTCCTTACTCTCCCCAACCCTCTTATGCCGCCAACCTGCTCTACCTTATCTCCTAACTCACCTCTTGCACAATATCTTAGGCCTCCCACTATGCCCACAGCCCCTTACACTTCCTGTCCCTCTTCCCCCTCCATCATCCCTCCCCCTACCACCTCCCTATCTCATAACAACACCTTAGTCTTCCCCCTACCCTGTACATTCCCTCACACTCCCTGTACAGTAGGCGCCACTCCTCTGGCTACAAACAAAGACCATTCCCCTCCCACTGAATCCCCCCAAGAACCATGCACAGTATTCGTTCCCCCTCTGGCTCCAAATAGAGACCATTCCCCTCCTACCGAATCCCCTCACCCACCCTACACAGGAGTCGCTCCGCCACTGACTCCAAGTTGTGACCACCCTCTGCCCAATAATATTCCTACCATCATACCTCCCCCCTTCATTAGCCATTTCCACCTCCCTTGCACCTTTGCCTCCATTGTGCACGACCTTACAAGCATCACCCCCCCTGCCCCATCTGCCTTCATCTGATTCCCCTCCTAACCAAATCACCCCCACCCAACCCATTTCTCACTCCAACACCAACACCTCTACCGTTCCAAACGACACCTTGGATAAGATTATGACAACTCTTCTTCAGATCAAAGACGATCTCCACTCCTTCAAAGAGTTATTCTCGAGTCAACCCTGTCATCTTTTTCCCCCAAGAAACTCCTTACCCTACAAGCGCCTCTCCCAACCCCCACCTCCTTGCAAATACAATCCTCCTTATTGGACATCCATCCCCTCGCGCAATTCTTCCACCCGTCCTCTCCGCACCGCTAACCCACTCTCGGCATATGACATTCGATCTCTCCTACACTCATATGATCTCTCACCTTTGACCCACACAGTCCCCACATATCTCCCCATCCCTACTATCCCTCTCAATCCCTACAGGTCCTCCAAACAGAACGATGGAGGTATCGTTGCCGTTAATCTAAAAAAAGTCACACTCACCATCGACCCCTCCTCCTCCCTTATCAATCCTCGGCTTAAATGCACTCTTCTGATTTGTAGATCGGCCCCCAGACATTCCTCAGACATTGCAGACCACATTATCGCACATAACCTAGACTTGATCATACTCACGGAAACCTGGTTAACAGACTCCTCCTTACCACTCATTGACATTCTAGTTCCCCCTAATTAGCACATCATTAGGCTAGACAGGGTTGGCAAAACTGGAGGTTGACTTGCATGTATTCACTGTAGCAATCTCGCATCAGGAGAGCTAGCTCACCCTTATTCTCCTCTTGTGAACATCTCTGCCTTGATATCATCAGCAAAGCTACCCCTGTTTGCTCCCTACATATTATCTACCACCCTCCAGGAGACAACCTCACCTTTACTGAACACCTCATGGATCTGATCACAACTAACAATGGACGTCAACATACACAGATTTTTCTGGGGGATTTCAACCTTCATTGGAACGACCACAACAACTCTGTGGTCAAGGGACTCAAAAACTTCCTCATCGACCTAGACCTCACACAAATTTGCAACAGCCCCACCCACGACAAAGGCTCCATCCTGGATCTTATCATCTCCAAAGCTGACTCTATCCAACTCGACTCAATCCAACCCTGTGATTGGTCTGACCACTTCATTATCACTTTCTTCATTAACGAAAAAACGAAACTCATTCCGACTCAATCCACCAGACCTAAGGTCTGGAAGAGAGACCTGAAGAAACTCAACCCCAACTCACTACCCTCCATCAACCACAATCTTCTCTTACCTCCCTTTGGCGTCATTGACGTACAGGCTCTTACAGACCACTACCTCAAGTCGATGTCCTCAATTATCAACGCAACTGCCCGCTTCAATTAAAGAATGTTTCCTCAAAAATCTCTAAACCATGGTATGACTGGATCCTTAATGATGATAGACGAGCAATGAGACTGGCAGAACGTAACTGGAGATCTGTACCGTCAGCTTTACACCTCAAAACGCCTAAGAAAAAGAGAAACGCTTACTTCAGAAAAATCAAACGCTCGAAAACTGCTTTCTTTAGCCTCCAGCTTGATCAAGCAAATAACCAACCAAAAAAACTGTTCTAGTTAATAAAAACTCAATCCAGAGATGTCCCTCAAACTCTCTCAAACACCTCTAATGCACTGCCGTCCTGTGAAGAATTCTCTTCCTTCTTTAACTTAAAGTCAGACAACATCAGGAATGACCTCCTCACTGATCTAAATCTCTACTCCAACCCTGACAGTAAAACGCCCATTGAGTTAAAAAACTATGCTTCGTGGTCATCTTTTGAAATATACTCAGAAGAAAAAATTGCCAAGATTCTAAGCACACTGAAGCCTTCCAATCACCTCACTGACCCTCTACCTGCTAACGCCGTAAAGGACTTTATCCCATTACTTCTCCCCCTATGGACCAAAATCATTAATAGCTCACTCCAACAAGGATACATCCCGGATTCCTCAAAGTGGGACAGGTTTGCCCATTTTAAAGAAACCCACAGCGGACCCTTCCGAACTTAACAACTATCGCCCTATCACCAATATCCCCACCCTTGCCAAACTACTAGAAAAATGCGTGCACCTTCAACTAACTAAACACATCGAGCACTTTCACCTCCTCAACCCATATCAATCAGGTTTCCGAGCAGGCCACAGTACTGAATCTGCTATGACCCATATCATTGATGATGCACTTCAAATACTTGATCAGAAAGGTTCTTGCCTCCTCATATTACTCGATCTCTCCTCAGCCTTCGATACGGTCAAACATGAGAATTTACTTGATCTGCTGAATCTCAGAATGGGTATCTCAGGGACAGTTCTCAATTGGTTTACGCCTTTCTCCACAACAGGACCCAAAAATTCAAGATCCACAATACTTTGTCCACTCCAGTCCCTGTAACACTTGGTGTCCCTCACGGATCCTCCCTCTCCCCTACTCTGTTTAACCTAGTCATGGAACCACTTACTGTCCTACTCCAAGCATCTAATGTTCAATTCCACATGTACGCTGATGACACCTAACTCTACCTAAAAAAACACACCCTCGATGAAACATCAAAATTCTCAACTCAACGCTTAGGAACACACAGACCTGGCTAGCAGAGAATCACCTCAAACTTAACGCGCTAAAAACAGAATTCCACTTAATAGCTCCAACCTCCAAAATACCCATCACTCAGGCCTGGCTTAACCAGCTCACTGCTCTCAACATTCAACCTACTATTGTGGACTCTGCTAAATCCTTAGGCATAACCCTTGATGGCAATCTCAACATGCATCATCACATCAGCAATGCAACGAAGGGAGCTAATTTCCACATCAATACATTGCGGAAATTGAAACCTTTCCTCCCTCCCAAGGATTTCAAAACTGCAGTCCAAGCCTTGGTCATCCCACGGGTGGAATATGGAAGTGCTGTCCTATGTGGTCTACCCCTATCATCTATCGCACCATTAAAAGCCACTATTAATGCTGCAGCCAGACTTATCACAGGCTCGAAAAAAAGATCACACATCACTCCCGATCTAAAAACTCTAAACTGGCTGACCTACGAAACCAGAATACATCTGAAAATCGCCTGTATGACTCACAAAGCTTTACACCATAATTCCCCCAGCTATCTGGTGCAGAAACTGACAATTTCTGGTGGATCAAGAGCAACAAGAAGTGCAGACACTCTTCTTTTGAAACTCAGGAGATTCCACAAGAAAAAAACGTATAAATGCTCTTTCTCAGGAATGGCGCCCAGGATATGGAATGCTCTCCCTCCAGAAATCCGACTTATCTCTTCCACGGCATCCTTCAAAAAAGAAGTAAAAGCTCTCCTTTTAGACAAATTTACCTGAACTTTTTGACTATTGTAATATTATAACTCAATATCTCCTCCAAACATTATTTATATTGTTCTCTGTATGTATATTGACCGCCTTGCATCGTCGCCAACTATATTGCTACTCTCTATTTTGGAACCATTTACACCTTCTTTTCTCAAATTCTTTGTTTAATTATTATTCTTTTGCATGCTTATTTCTCACTATGATTGTAAAGCGCTCTGATATTCGTAAGGATCTTGTTCGCGCTCTATAAAACTTTCAAAATAAATAAAATAAAATAAATATAGATACATAATGGAGGTAAGTGTATGTAGATTAAAGATATTGATAGAGGCATAGGATGAGAAATAGGGTAGTGCATTGGATATGCTTTTTCTGGAGAAAAGTTACAGACACACAGATCCAAGTACATGGAAGGTACATAGAAGGTACATAGATGCACAATGGAAGTAAGTACATGTAGACCAAAGATGATTTTTATTTATTTATTATTATTATTTTTTTTTTCTCAACAACATAATTATTCTACATGTTTATACAAAGCAATACACAAAGATAGGTACATATCTGTAGTGAAAACAAACGCTCATATACAGAGGGATATGCTGTAAATTTCTGTTTGCGTATGGTGCTTATGTGGGGAAGAGCCAATTCTTGAGTAGTTTTCTGACCGAACAAAGAACACAAAACAGACCTAAAAGCCAAAGCACATTCTCTGATCTATGCATACCGCCAACTACAAAAAAAGCTACGATGCCCGAATTACACTCACCTGCTGAAAGTGATACAAGCACAAACCCTACCTACCTTGTCACACGCATTGGTCACCTGGTGTGGCAAAGAAGCGGGGATGTTAAACAGCTTACAAACGAAGATATGTAAGGCAACTCTAAACCTCCCAAAATCATCAGCACCGGCGCAGGTTCGCCTAGAATTTGGCATTCTGAACCAGAAGTTCCGCAGTTTGGGAACTTTTGTAAAACTCTGCCGCAAAATACGCATATCAGAAGTAGGCTCACTAGACAACCTGTGTTGGATAGAAATTGAGACCCAGAAGAAACAAAACGTGCCAAAGAGTTGGGGAGAATTCCTGTCCCAATCCTTGATCTGTTTAGGAATTGAAGAAACTTGGGATTTGATGCCAGATAGACACACCTTTGACAAAATAACAAATAACGCAGTCAAATGGGAATCTTATCTGGAAGATAAAATAAGTACCGCAAAACGTCGACATGGGTGGACGGTGATGAACACATATTCCGGGATAAAACTACAGACTTATCTGGGAAGTCACTTTAATTGGTCCCTAAAACAAAGATATATAAAACACCGATTAGGACAACAGTTTTCAAAAGACTTGTTACCATCCTGGGAGAACTGTCACAGTGACCCCCGTTGTTGTCTATGTGGATACCCAAACGAAACATTTACTCACCTGCTATGTGTCTTTCCGGTGCTTAAGGACTTGAGGAGACGGCTTTTAAAGAACATTTTTAATAAATTGAATATTCGGACATGTAGGTAAGCAATAATCCGATGGCTGGATGGATTATCCCCCATGTTGGCCTGCAGGGGGGTCAAATATATGATCAAAGCACAATCCCTCCTACAGCAAGCAGAATAGGGAGCACAGCCCTAAATTGAACTACACGTCACTTATTTATTTTATTTTTCCAACTGATTTTTAATACTTACATATGTGTTTTAATGTTTCATGATGATTAAAGCGTATTTTTGTAATAATTTTAACACATTTTATACAATAAAAATTGACTTGACTTGACTTGAGTAGTTTTCTGAAGATAAGATGGTTGTCGGTGGATCTTATGTTGGCAGGTAAAGAGCTCCATAGTTTGGCTGCTTGAACCGAGAAGGATGTGCCACCCATGTGTTTTTCTTGTATCTTGGGATTTTGAGGCGAGATGCTCCTTTAGAGCGGAGGTTCCTCTGTTGAATGTGTTTGGTGACTTTATTCCTGATGAAGAGCGGTCCCATTCCATGTATTGCTTTGTGGGTGATACAAAGCAGCTTGAATGTGTTGATGTGGCCGAGACCGCTGTGCAACCTAGCTAACGGGCGCGTCTTCTCTGAAAGATATGGAAATTATGATGTGCATGTCGTCGGCGTACGACACATGCGAGAAGCCATGGTCTTTGACTAGTTTGGCCAGTGGAGTCACGTAAATGTTGAATAGTGTAAGTGAAAGCGCCGACCCCTGTGGGACTCTACAAGGGAGATAGAATGTCTCCGACTTAAGGTTATCCCAGCAGACCTTGTGTTCTCTGCCTGTCAAAAAAAGAGGTGAGGAGGGCCAGTGTGCTGTCTCGAATTCTGCTTGTCTTCAGCCATTGCATAAGAGCTGAGTGATTAACCATGTCCAACATGGCCGATGGGTCAAGTAGGATCAGGACAGCCAATCCAATGCAGTCCTAATACAATGCTAAGCAATTCGTAATGCAAGAATCAGGCACTTCGTATTGTAACAATAATGCAGTTTGTTATGCAAAAATAATGCAATGCTTAATGCAACAATCAGGCAGCCCGTTATGCAGAAATAATGCGATGCGTAATGCAACGATCAGGCAGTTCATAATACCAAAATGATGTAATACGTAATGCAACAATCAGGCAGTTCGTAAGCCAAAATAATGTACTCCGGCACAGATCACGGTGCTCGGGCCGGTCTCTATGCCACTCTGCTGACTCGCAGTCAGCTACTGCCAAAATATGCCCCCAATACAGGTACGGAGTAGAACAACGTGTAGCTCCACATTCCGGCCCTGGTACTGCCACTCCTCGGCAAGTACAGGCCGCAATACGGACTTCAGTGGAGGCTTGAGCTGCGAGAATGAGAAAGGCCGAAAGCGTTTCTCTGCGAGCCCGCAACCCACCTCAGGCGGCGACACATGCCTACTCGCTGAGTGTTACCTGGGGGTGCGACCTCGCTCTACACTCCTCGTAACTTGGGCCTCCGATGAGGCTTTGCTGATTTCGGCAGTGGAACTCGGCCCCCCCTCCCCGACGTGGATGGTTCGAGGTCCCTTCTTGGCAAAGACGGGTTTGGACGGTGGCACAGCTCCTCTGGGGATGCCGGTCCGGGCCGATGCCAATGACGAAGATCTCAGGCTGCAACAGGGTACACGCACACAGCGTAGCTGGGACTCACTTGAGGTCCGGGTGTGCACGATCACTGGGCACTCCTCACGAAGGTCTCCAGCTGCACGAAGCACACGCACCCAGTGTCACTGAAACTCCCTAGAGTTCCGGGTGCACACTATCCCAGGGGAATCCTCACGAAGGTCTCAAGCTGCACAAAGCACACGCACACATTGACACTGAGACTCACTTGGATTTTGGGTGCTCACGATCACAGGACGATCCTCACGAAGGTCTCAGGCTGCACAAAGCACACGCACACAGCGTCGCTGAGACTCACTTGGACTCCTGGTGCCCACGATCACAGGGCAAATCTTATAAGGGTCCCAGGCTGCAAAAAGCACATGCACACAGCGTCCCTGAGACACACTTGGATTCCGGTGCACACGATCACCGGGCAATTCTTAAGAGGGTCTCAGGCTGCAAAAAGCACATACACACAGCGTTGCTGAGACACTCCTGGAAATATTTGTGTTCCTGAGTTTTCACAACAGGGAGCCAGCTAGCCTGTCTGTGCCCGTATGCACCTTGACCGTGCCCAGTGCCAGAACTCCTGGCCCCCGCGAACGCCATGACACCTGACACTGCTACGATGCCAGCACCCTCCACGCACTCAACATTGGACAATCACACACCTGCTTCCTGGGCACCCCAAAATGCATGCAAGGACACTTCACCTGCCGGAACTCCAGCTTCACCAGCCCTCGACCTGCAAATCCATCCACCGGGAAAAAACCCAACCACCTCAGATGCATCCTTCTCAACACCCGCTCCGCCCGCAAACACGCAGTTGAACTGTGGGACCTACTTGGCTCTACCTCCCCAGACGTCGCCTTCCTGACGGAGACCTGGCTGAACCCCTCCTCGGCATCCCACATTACCATAGCTATCCCAGATGGCTACAAGATCACCCGCAGGGACCACACCAACGGAGTAGGAGGAGGAATCGTCATCATCCACAGAAACACTCTCAGAGTCTCGGCCAACACCGACGACACCCTCAGCACCGCCAAACACCTGCACTTCCAGATCCACACCGATCCCAACACCACCCTCAGAGAAACCCTCATCTACCGATCCCCCGGACCCCGACAACAGTTCAGCGACTCAATCGCCGACTACATCAGTACACACGCCCTCACCTCCACAGGCTACATCCTTCTCGGGGACCTGAATTTCTGCCTCGAGAACAACAACGACCGCGACTCCACCACCCTGATCGACCACCTCGCCAACCTCGGACTCAGACAACTCGTCACAACGCCCACCCACTCCGCCGGTCACACGCGTGACCCCATCTTCTCCGCAAGCTCACACGTCTCCTTCAACCACACCATCAAACTCCACTGGACTGACCATCGCTGCATTCACTTCACCTTCCAGAAACCCACCATGCACCACCATACCCAACAGACCCCCGCCGCTGCTGGAGCAAAGTCACCGAGGACCAGCTAACCCCCACCCTCACCGGGAGACAACCCGCCGACCCCACATACCCCGAGACCGCTGCCCGCAACCTCAGACATTGGATCGAAGACTGCGCCAACACCCTCGCCCCAGTCAAGAAACCCTCCAACAGACACACCAGCTGGTTCACTGAAGCCTCCAGGCCTCCAAGCAAACCTGCCAAAAGCTAGAGAAGAAATGGCACCGTGAACAGACACCGGACAGCTACGCAGCCCACAAGAACGCCACCCGCAGACACCACCACCTCATCAGATCCGCCAAAAGGGCCTCCTTCAAAGACTGCCTGGATAACAACACACACAACAGCAAAGAGCTCTTCAACATCATGAAGGAACTCTACAACACCAACGACATCCCACCTTCGCAAGACCTGTGCGACTCCCTAGCCACCTTCTTCCATAGCAAGATCACCGACATCCACGACAGCTTCAACGACATGACTGCCCCGACAACCACCGAGACCTCCATCCCCACGGCCACCATCTGCACCGACCTCCTGCTCGCCTGGACCAACATAAATAATGATGACACCATCAAAATCATGAGCACCATCCACTCCAGATCTCCGTCAGACCCATGCCCATACCACATCTTCAACAAAGCCTGCACCACCATCGCACCCCATCTCCGGAAAGCCATCAACATCTCCTTCGAGACCGAGACCTTCCCGGAGAGCTTGAAGCACGCCGAGATCAACTCCTTACTCGAGAAACCCAAGGCGGACCCTAAGGACCTCAAGAACTTCCGGCCCATCTCCCTGCTCCTGTTTCTGGTGAAGGTCTTCGAGAAGACCGTCAACTGACAACTGACCCGCTACCTCGAGGATAACAGGATCCTGGACCCATCCCAGTCCGGGTTCTGCAGCAACCACAGCACCGAAACTGCCCTGTTAACCGCAACCGATGACATCAGGGCCCTGCTGGACAATGGAAAAACCACGGCCCTCATCCTCCTGGACTTGTCAGCCGCCTTCAACACTGTCTGCCACCGCACACTACGCACATGCCTTCACAACGCTGGGATCCAAGACAAGGCTCTGGACTGGACCACCTCCTTCCTCTCTGGCAGAACCCTGAGCGCCTGCCTCCCCCTTTCCGTTCTGAAGCCACCAAGATCATCTGCGGCATACTTCAGGGCTCATCCCTCAGCCCAACATTGTTCAACATCTACATGGCACCGCTCACCCATGTCGCCCGACTGCATGACCTCAACATCATCTCCTATACCGATGACACCCAGCTGAACCTCTCCCTCACCAAGGACCCCCTCACCGCCAAAACCAACCTCCATGAAGGAATGAAAGCCGTTGCTGAGTGGATGAAGAACAGCCGACTGAATCTAAACTCAGACAAGACGGAAGTCCTCATCTTCAGCTCCACGCCCACAGCCTGGGATGACTCCTGGTGGCCGACCGTACTAGGAACAGCTCCAACACCCACCGACCACGCACGCCACCTAGGGTTCATCCTCGACTCTACTCTTGACGCCGTCTTGTCCTCCTGCTTCTACACCCTCCGTATGCTCTGCAAGATCTACAGGTGGATCCCCACCGAAACAAGAAAAACGGTCACCTAGGCCCTCGTCAGCAGCAGGCTGGACTACAGAAACGCCCTCTACGCAGGAGCCTCGGCCAAACTCCTGAAACTACTCCAGCGCATTCAAAACACCTCTGCTCACCTGATCCTCAACATCCCTCGCCGCAGCCACATCACACCCCACCTGAGAGACCTGCACTGGCTCCCGTCAACAAGAGAATCACCTTCAAGCGCCTCACCCAAGCACACAAGGCACACCACAACTCCGGACCAGCATACCTCAACAGACGACTCAGCTTCTACACCCCCATCCGCCAGCTCCGCTCCGTCAACCTCGCTCTCGCCACAGGCCCCCGCATCTGAAGAGCGACCTCCGGCGGCAGATTGTTTCCCCACCTCATCACCAAGACCTGGAACACCCTCCCCATCCTCCTACAGCAGACCCAGGACCTACTAACCTTGAGAAGGCTCCCCAAGACCTGGCTATTCGAGCAGTAGCAGCTTCTCTCCCCCCCAGCGCCTTGAGACCCGCACGGGTAAATTGTGCGCTTTACAAATGTCTTGATTGATTGATTGATTGATTGATTGGGGATAAGTTACTTCAGGACACAGCAAACAGCAAAGTCCTTTCAAGCAGGGGGACACAGCACACAGCAAAGTCCCTTTAGCCTCTCCTTGGTTAAAACAGCAAACTGCAGGCCAGCCCCAAAACACAAAGCAAGGGTCAGTCCTTTCCTTCAGTCTCTTCTGCTGTTTCTTCTTTGGCAGAGGTCCCTCTTGACCACAAAGTAGTTTCAATTCTTTAAAACATTTAAAACCATGATCAGTTCCATCCCAAAGTCCAGGGGTTTCAGCTCTCAAAGTTATACCCCTAATTGTCTTTGAAGTCTTTGTGTTCAGGGGGGCACAGACCCCTGTCCAAACCAGTTCCGGGTGTCTCCCTGCCAGTGACACCTTTTTCCTTTGATCCTTGGATCCTCCATTACTCAGCAGGAGATAGAGCCATTGTTTTATGGTGGCAGCCCAGGCCACTTCACCTCCAGGGGCTACTCCTCCCCCCTATACTACAGATGTACGTCAGCCTGTTGTTGTCTCACCTCCTGCCCTGGGTCAAGACATTCCCCAGAGCCTATCACATTCAAATCCAGACAGTCAATCCACAACTAGGCAGATACACAGAAATGTTAAAACACAAAAACCCAGCCACTTCTAAATGAGTTGTTTCTAAACACACAATGCATAAACCACCTTCGCAAAAAGATGTGTAATTAAATTGTGAGTTCACCCACACTAAACTTCACCTCTCCATCTTAAGCCTATGGGAAGATAGGCTGGAAACATATTACACAGCCTCCCCCATTCTGTCCTATGGGCAAGATGGCCTTTCAACAGTCAAAAACTAAATGGGGAATATTTCACTGTCAGGACATGGTACACACCTCAGTACATGTCCTACCTTTCACATGCACTGCACCCTGCCCAGGAGGGCACTTGGACCTACCATAGGGGTGGCTTATGTGCATAAAGAGGGAAGCGTAAGGCCTGGCAAGTGGGTGCACATCTCAGGACAACATGGCAGTTTAACAAACTGTGCGCAGGCACTGCAGTGGCAGGCCTGAGTTCTCTCTTTAAGGCTACTGGTGTGGGTGGCACAATTAGTGCTGCAGGCCCACTAGTAGCATTTGCATTACCAGCCCTGGCACCCATAGTGCACTTTACTAGGGACTTTACTAGTAAGCCAAACATACCAATAATTGACAACCAATTACCATTACACTTTACACAGAGAGCACTTGCACTTTGAAACTAATCAGCAGTGGCTAAGTGCCCAAAGCATATAAGTTGGCAGCCCAATGTCAGAAAAAAGGTCTAGAGGGGAGGCAAAAGTTTAGGGAAATTTGAGCCAAAAAGGGCCAAGTGCAATAAACCTGCTTTGCTGTATGTTGCCTGTTCTGCACCGACAGCCACATGATATAGCCTTATGGATTGTTGTTGATGTTAGAGTGCAGCACCTGGAGCAGGTCTCAAGAATGGCAAGCCTCCACGCTGCCTGCTGCATTACTACCCTTCTTCGTAAAGAAGACAATGGCCTGACAGTACAACACACAAAGTACATCAACTTAGGCAGAGACCGCAGGGGAACAAGCAGCTTCCAATTTGAAAAAACCCTCCAAATGTAAGAACTTGTATAGGATCACATGTGATGGAAAGCAATCTCTCATCTTTCACAGCTTTCCAGATAAGCCAGATGATTATTTATTAGGGGTGGGGTTATTGATGTATTTTACTTGAGAGTCAGGACTTCAATACCATTGATGGCGCAGAAATAAGGGGCTAGATGTAGGTCATCTGAATTTACCGATTCATAAATACCGAATTTTACCGATTCGGTATTTATGAATCGGTAAATATTTATTTATTTTATTTTGGAATTTTATAAAGCGCATGGCATTACGCACACCGGCGTGTCCCCGCGCTAGGAGAGAAGGTGAGAAGACATGACAGGGAGGCTATACCAAAGCTGAGCGGAAGAGATATGTTTTCAGCGCTCTGCGGAATTTTACTTCGGAGGGTTCGAGGCGTAACTCCCTCGGAAGCGTATTCCAACTCTTCGCCGCCAGTAACCTGAAGGATCTGCCACCCATTCGGGTTTTTTTAATTTTTGGGACAGCGAGTAGCCCGGTGTCAGAGGATCTAAGCCTGCGTCCAGGACTATAAGGAGTGACGAGGGTAGATAGAGGGATAGGTGCTTTGCCGTTGATGATACGGTGGCATACGCATAGTGCTTTAAAAGTTATCCTCTCCCTCACCGGAAGCCAATGGAGGGTTTTTAGAGGGGAGATGTAGGTATTTCCAGATGGGGGGATAGGGGGAATGGGGGGAGATGTAGGTATTTCCAGATGTTGAAATACCGAATCGTTAAAATTCGGTATTTACCGATTCGGTAAATACCGAATCGGTATTTCCTATTGATTCCTATGGGCTGTGAAGCCCATAGGCTTCACAGCCCAATTGGATTGGGTGGTAAAATACCGAATTTGTAGGGCCTTTGGGACTCAGGAGAGTCCCACCTACATCTGGGATTTACCGAATCGGTAAAAATACTGATTCGGTATTTTACAGAATCGGTAAATTTACCGAATCGGTAAATTTACCGATTCTGTAAAATTATGCCCCTACATGCCAATTCTTAAATACGGTAGGTAACGGCCGAAATCGGCCGTTACCGACCGGTATTTAGGCTCCTACATCTGGCCCAAGGTGAGTTAATTATGCACATAAGGGGGATATGGGAATATGTAAAATCAACTGTACATCAAATTAGAATGAGATGCCTTGACAGCCAGTTCTGGTTGTAGACCCTAATCGGTTTCGCTGCCATGATTAAAATTGAGAGCCTTTATCTGAATACTGCGCCGTTACTTTTTCTCGTGATCTTCTGGGCCACCTGGTTTGGCACCTGGACCAGACATTTCAGAAAAAGTCTTACACAGGCTGATGCAGGCGTGTCTTTCTCCAGCGCTCAATTGATATGAGGTTCAAGGGTTTCAGCAGGAGGCTAGGCGAGTGTGAGCATTTATTTTGCTCTTTTTTCATTTTGTTGTCTTAATTATTTATATTGCAATGTGGATTCATTCTACATTGTCATTGTGTCTGCATAACCAATGTGTTGTTTCCGCTCCTTTGCAAGTCATCTGCATTGCTTTATTTGTGTTTATGCTGCCACCTTACCACTTTCCCTACTGGCGATCCACTCGCCATCTTAACCTAATTTACCCCACCATATTATAATGTCAAGGGCTATCACGGTGGCTGCAAAGTGCGTCTGCTGCTTTTCCTCCGGTTGGACGGACTTGAGCCACAATATGGTGGCGGTGCCTAGCAGGCACCACCACCCATATTAGGATGCTGGGATGTAAAGGCCTTTCCATGGCGACATCGCCGCCATGAAAAGGCTTGCGGGGATTTGCTATGGGGGCCCATTGCGGGCCCCTGAGAAGGGTGGGAGGGTGGGAAGTGCACTTGAGGGAGGGACCCATGTTACCACCCTCCATTCCCATGCACAAGGTGACAGGCACTGGGCGGTGCCTGCCACGTTGCGCATGGAAATGCATAACATGGCAATTTGGCAATGTTAAACTGCGAAATGCAAATGCCTGGCCCGGCGGAGGCGATCCGCCCGCCATCGTAACCCAATTTACCCCCGCCATATTATAATGGCAAGGGGTATCGCTGCGGATGCAAAGTGCGTCTGCTGCTTTTCTGCCGGTTGGGCGGACTTGGGTCACAATATGGTGGCAGTGCCTAGCAGGCCCAGCCATCCATGTAATGCTGGGATGTAAAAGCCCATGAAAAGGCTGGCGGGGATTTGCTATGTGGGCCCGTTGTGGGCATCCACCCCAAAGTTAAACTGCGGAATGCGAACGCCAGGGTGGCAGTCGCATCATAATTTGCGGTGCGGGACCGCCGCATGTCTGGTGGCCGGTCCCAACACAGCGGGAATGACGGGCGGACTTAAGTTTTCCCGCCATCCTAATCGACCCCTGGTAGAGTGGGGACATCTGTGTCTCTGGACTATTTTGCTTGACTGACTCACCTGTGACGTCCTCCAACCACTCCTTTGCCATGTGACCGCTCCTCTTTTTCACTTGTGGTCTAGATTTAGGACTACACAAATGTGATAGTTGTGAATGTATGCGAACAGCCATTGTCAGCTTTGTGTAATGCTTGCGGAGTGCATAGTTAGGGAGCTGCTACCAATGCTAAGAAAGAGCATGTCTAGGAGTGAGTATGTGCAAGTTCGGCCCCATGCGTGGCGTTTTTGTGGGGACAGCAGTGCACGTGCAGGTCCTTTCCAGGGCTTCTACAGAGGGTTTGTCAAGGAAGCATCGAGGCAATGTATGCTGCTAGGAGGGAAGCAAGGAAGGATAATTTCACTGGCTTTGCTTGGGCCTCTCTATTATCATCTGGTGCCTCCCTACAGGGACTGGGAAAGAATAAAACAAGGCGCTCTGGAAGACTCCATTCAAATACTGCTGCCTCCTGAGAAAGGGGGAGCTTGCAAGTGAACTGTCAGCTTGAAGCCCTTTGGAGCTCTGGTCTTGCTCTGCCACAGGCTTATACTGTAAGAAGGAAATATCACCTTTGAGAAAAACCGTGCAAGATGTCCCCACCTGGAGAATGGACAGGACCCTGAAATACTAGAGTCGGCAGATTATACAAGAACATCCTGTCCCAACGCCAAATCCTCCAAGTACTGAGATGCACGAAGTAAGCGGAGTTGGGGAGAGCACAATGCCAATAAATTCTAGTGACAGCACTTAATTGTGCTATCAACCCGAGTTTGTGAGGAGTAAGGCCAACCTGTGAGGCCCTGCTTCTCTGTTCAGGGTGCATGCACCTTGAACCATGTTAGTCCTGGGCAATGTGAGATGTACCCAATTTTCAGTTGCCCAGTAGGGGAACTTCACATCAATCCACATGTCATTATTTGGCCTCTCTCCTAATTGTTCACTACCCCAAGGCAAGGAGCGAGACATTCCGGGGTTACTTCAGGAGAGGGTGGCAGCTGCCCTCGTTCCGAGCTAAGAAGAGTAAGATGTACCTCCAATGTGTGAAACAGCAGAAACAACCATCATGGGAAAAGTATTCGTTGTACGACTTTGACTTCGATAAATGCTGACCCGGCTTTCCAAATAAGCCAGATGATTATTTACTGGGGGTGGGGGTGAATGATGTATTTTACTTGAGAGTCAAGTCTTCAGTAGTCCAATGATGGCAAAAAAGTAAGGTGAGGTAATTATTCACATGAGGTAGATATGGGAATATGTCAAATCAACCTCACATCAAATCAGTGTGAAATGCCTTGACAGTCAGTCTTGGGTGTAGACAGATCAATGTTTATGGTATGACGCAATGTGATATTGCGCAACAAATTGCACACTATTGCTTAGAAGTATAGGTGCATTCTGCCAGTGTAATCTAGGCGCCTGAAGCATGATGTTGACAGTGTGAAAGTCTTGTTAAGCAGATTTTATATATGTACGGAACATTCACCAATTTCTTGGACCATTGTAGTTTACTTTGCAGGTGTATCTGCAGTTATTAGTTTGTCCAAAGAACTTGATCTGCTGGACTGCCTGTCTATGAACAGATCATACCCACTACAACAAAAGTGGTGCTGTTTTAGTTTCTCCTGTGGTTCTATTACAGAGGGAAGTGTTATGTGTCATTGCAAAGTGCTGGCCACACCCAGGTGAGGGTAATGTGTTTTTACAGCGATCGCAGTCAGATGTGGCCCATCTAAAACTAACCTAACCCATGTCATCATGTGTAACAATAACAAAATTGTGCATTTGTGGTAGGACTCTGAAAGTTTGCCAAAAAACAGGGAAATAGCTGGTAGGTTCTAGCTCCTTTGTGGAAAGGATTCATAGGATTCACAGGATATGGTCTCACCAGCTGTACGCACCTACTATTCAATCTGTTGGAACAGAGGGGCATATTAGCAAGAAGCTCGTTAAAATTATCGCAGTTTTAGCGGCAGGAAACTGCTGATAAAACAGCGATAATGCACCAATTACACCAGATTTGGCAGAAAGCTAGATTTTAATCAAGAGGTGTGCTTTTTGAAAATTTGTGAAATGCAAAATAACAGTATTCATACTGTCACATCCCAACACGTGTGACATTTTAAATGCTACATTATTAAAACTCCTTACAAAGACAGTTATGTGAGTAATGGTCAATATCAGCACTTCTTAGCAGTACCGTTGTACTTTTAGTGGCATAGTACAGTTACTTCACGAGTACTATTCGAGGCATAAATGGTACTAGCACCTCACTACAGGGCTGTCATACTTAGATTATCTAGCATGAAATAGGCATTTAGTAAATATGTCATTTTTGCGGTTGAAATATCTTGAACCTGTTTAGGTCTTGTATGCACACAGCTGTTATTGAAATACCTATTGTCTAGAATATCAACATTTTGTAGTGGACTTTGAGTCAGCCCAATGCTTGTCAGTTGTCGGCTTTCTTGTCAAACGTATTTGTTTGTTTCTTATCTCATCACTTTCTTTCCTCTTCTTATGTCTGTCCCTCTGTTAGAAGCGGCTGTCTCTAGTTAGCAGAGGTATACACTTCTGACAAATAGGGACACACCTTTTCTAGTCAGGGCAAGGGGATCACACTTAGATAACCCCTGCTCACCCCCTTGGTAGCTTGGCAAAGCAGACAGGCTTATCTCAGAGGCAGTGCGTTAAGCATTTATGACCACATACAGTAATAAAATGAATACACTACAAATGGACACGACACAGTAGTATTATAAAAATAAGGATTTTTATATAAGGCTTAGCACAAAACCAAATAACGACAAAAATATACCACAATCTTAATAAATACTCTTGGAAGGAAAAATAATAGTTCAAGCACGGTTTCTTCTTAGCACAAAGTCTTTAGTAACAAAAGCAACTCTTCTTCTTTAAAACACAGTTCTTGGCAACAATGAAACCCACACAGGAGTCACACGACGTCGAGGCAAAGTTAATCCAAAGGTTCGGCGTCGACCGCGAGGAGCGCTACGTCGAGCCCGGAGTCGCACAGACCCCCCACAACACAGTACCTTGGAAAAGTGAAGCACTCGATGATCAGCGGCGTCGAGATGTCCGGCGTCGCGTCTTCGGCGTCGATCGGGCCCCGGAGTAGGGGCGATCTGCAGCGGCGTCGACCGAAGTCAGGCAGGAGCAGCGCTCACTAGGCGAAGCAGGATACGGCGTCGTCGTCGATGATGATGTTGCAAGAGTGAGCAGCGCTTACGGCGTCGAGAGGGCTCGAAGTCGATGCGATCAGCAGCGGTGCAGACACGAGGTCACTTGGAGCTGGAGCCGAACTCACTACTCACTGGCATTGCTGCTGGCGTCGATCGGGCCCGGCGTCCGGCGTCGAGGAAGCGGGACACGGGAGCCGTTACTCACGATGTCGATGTCGAGCTGGATTCGGCGGCGTCCGTCGGCGTCGAGATTGCTGGATTCTTTCAGAGGTACTGGATTCACAAGTTCCAGTAAACAGCACTTTAAGCAGATGAAGTCCTTTAGCCCTGTGACTTCAACAGGAGGCTGGCACTCTTCCAGCCCTTGGAGATTTTCTTGAGCAAAGCTTGAGAGTACACACTCAGTTCCTCTCTCCTGGTTCCTTGGCAAAAATAAAGAAGCAACTGCATGATTCCCCCAACAAACAGCACTCTGGCAGAAGGGGTAGGCAGTCCTTGGATCAGCAGGCTTCTTGTCCTTGGTTCAGGTTTCCTTGTCAGAAGTGATCTAAATTCTTGGTTCAGGGGTCCTTCTCTTATACCCCTTTTTGGCTTTGATCCCTTTGTCCATGCAGGGGAATTTCTCCCCATCTCGGGTTTGTTGTGGGTGTTGCCAGGCCGAAGCACCTGGCCTATTCACTGGGCAGGGCAGAGTCCTCAGCCGCCCAGCAGGAGCGGAGCCAGCATTGTCACTGACAGGGGCAGGGCCATCAGTTGCCCAGCAGGAGGTGGGCCAGGAAAGTCCCAGGCGGGCACAGAGTCATCAGCCGCCTGGCAGGGGGGCGGAGCCAGCATTGTATCAGGCAGGGCAGGCTATCAGGAGCTACTCTTCCCCTACTCTCAATGCAAATGCCCCACTCATCCCACACTGACTCATTCAGACCTCTGGAGCCACCCAGCTCCTGTCACACGCACACCAGAACCAGCAGAGACCGGTAGACAGTTAGACAAGAAAATAGCTACTTTCTAAAAGTGCTATTTTCAAACACAGAGTCTAAAAACCATCCACCCAAACGGATGCGTTATTAAACCCTGAGTCCAGGGATACCAAACTCGACATTGCACCATGCTCCCCGAGCCCGCTAGGATTATAGCATTAATAATCCTGGCAGCCCATTCTAACTGATGGAGAGCAGGTTACCTTACAATAGTGAAAAACGAATATGGCTGTAATTCACTATTAGGACATGCCAACCTTGTCAGGCTTGTCCTACCTTATGCTTACAATGCACCCTGCCCGTGGGCCTACCATAGGGGTGACTAACATGAAGTTAAGGGAAGGTTTAGGGACTGGCAAGTAGGTGTACTTGCGCAGTCCTCGTGACAGTCAGACTGCACGTGGTCTAGCAATGGTAGACCTTCAGACATATTTTACCAAGCCGCTTCTGTGGGTGGCACAACACGTGCTGCAAGCCCACTAGCAGCATTTGTATTTACAAGCCCTGGCACTCCTGGTGCACTCTACTAGGGACTGACAGTAAACCAAATAAGCCAAACATGGAAGTCAATCAATACAGCAATTTCACATAGGGAGCACTTGCACTGTGGCACTGATCAGCAGTGGCACAGTGCCCAAAGCAGTATACCAGCAAAAACATCGTAAACAGAGGAGGCAAACAGAAAAAATGGAGGAGAGACTCATGCCAATGATGTCAGGTCTAACACCCTCCATTTGAGCAAACCTTCTTTACCATCCTTTTGATGGATGCTTTGGTTGACAACAGGGAGAAACGTTTTTCTTTTTCTTTCAACACTCAATGAGAGTGGACATACTTTCTTGTGCTCTCTTTACTGCATACTGCTTTCCCTACATATCACGACTGTTAGACCTGGCTTTTCCAGCAGGTTTATCGCTAGACTTTTTGCCTTTGCTTCCTGTGTTTTTACTGTATGTTGGACTTCAGTTTTGCTGGTCTAGATGCTTTGGGAACTTTGCCACTGCCATTCAGTGCCAAAGTGCAAGTGCTCCCTCTGTAAATTGTTGTCATGGATTGTTGTTTCCATAATTGACTTATATGATTTACTGTTAAATCTCTAGTACAGTGCACTGTGTGTGCCCAGTGCCTGTGAATCAAATGCTGCTAGTGGGCCTGCACCAATGATTGTGCCATCAACACAAGCAGCCTTTCAAATGTAACTCAGATCTGCCTCTTCAGTGATTGTGCGCAGTTTGGTACTGCCATGTCGACCTGGCAAGGTCACCTACTTGCCAGGCCCTAACCTTCCCTTTAATTATATGTAAGACACCCCTATGGGAGGCTTAATGTAGCACCATGGGCAGGGTGCAGTGTATGTGAAAGGTAGAACATGTACTGAGGTGTGTGACATGTCTTGACAGTGAAATACAGTGTATTTCGTTTTTCACTATTGAAAGGCTATCTGTCCCATTCAGGGTAGGGGGAGGAGATTTGTTTCACACCTGAATGGGCCTGGTCTGCCTTGGAAAAAGCTGTCTCCACCTCCTGCCAGCAAGCTGCACCAGAGGGGACAGAACTGGTTTTGGCTGGGCAAAGAGCTTCTCTGCCACATGAGAACAAAGGAATTTGCGTTATAAAAAGTGGGGCCCAGACCTTTAGACTTCTTCTGGAATTCAGGAGGCCCCTCTGCCAAGGAGAAAAGCTGGGAAAAGCTGAAGGAGTAGTATGGCTGCTATGATGAGTGCTGTCTGGGGCTGGCTTGCAGGAGCTGTTCCTGCCAAGGAGAGGAACCATATGTGTATCCTGCTTGCAAAGTGTCTTGAAGGGCTTGAAGTGGAGCTTGCCTCTGTTCAAGTGGTCTCAAGAACAGCAAAGACCTCACCACCCTTCTAGGCACCGTCTCTGGAACCGCTGGTTTCAGTCACCGCAGAAGAAAGGAGCAGCCAACTTTGTCACCTAGTCCATCACAGGTTCCGTGTCTTGAAGGCACAGTCTCACTTGTCACAGCATCCTTGGTCTCACCAACGCCATCTGGATGATCCTCACCAAGCCGTTACGTGCACCGCGTCCTGTAGACACTACATTCCGCACTGCTTCATTTCACCCTGCCTGGACATCACTGACCCCTACATCCACCGGCTCCGTCGCCTGCACTGCAACCTGCCAGCATCACATTGAGCACTGCCTCAACCAGCACTGTAAGCCTTGGCCTCAACAACGCCGTCTGGACGATCGTTACCGAGCCGCTGTATGCACGCATCGTAAGGGCTTCGCACCCTGCACCGCTTACATTTTGCAACGCAACCGCAATGGTTGCCCCGACCGACTCGCACCAACGTGTCTGCCATAACGAGAAAGGTACTGTTCATGAGTATGTCAATGCTTTAGCTGGTTCGTACCAACACAATCGGATGGACCTGTTAGCCTCCGTTGTTTTGAGCATCTCGATAGCCTCGGATGGAGCAACTGACACAGAAGAACTGTGCTTTGTGGATATTTCTACAATTTTAAGGTTTTCTTGCAAACTGCATATTTTTCAGAACTGTATTGTGGAGTTTTGTCGTTTTAGGTCTTGTTTGGTTTAGATAAAGAATTGCTTATTTTTCTTAACTGGTGTGGTGTCCATTTGTAGTGCTTTCACTGTGTTACTGTATGCATGCAAAATACTTTTACACACTCCCTCTGAGATAAGCCTTTCTGCTCATGCTAAGCTACCAAGGGGCTGAGCAGGGATTATTTTAGAAGTGTATCCCCCTTGCCCTGACTAGGAAAAAGGGTCCCTACTTGGACAAAGCTGCAGACCATTACCAACTAAAGACCCCCATTTCTAACAACAACACACCTGCACTCTGAGTTGCTCCCGAGCCCCAGCTCATCAGTTGCTTCCCCCAACACACCATTCAGCTCCGTTTTCTTCAAGCCATTTCACCAGCTCCACCATACCTCCTCTGACCCTACCTTATCACTGTTTCTCCCCACCACTCAGAAGTGTTGCGCTACTCCCCCATACTGCCCCATTTTTTTGTTTTGCTTGTTTTTTTGTTTTTTTGGGAGGGTCCAGAAACTGCAATTTCCGACTTTGAGCAATTTTTTTTATTTAACACTCAAAGATGGGTGTTCACCATCTTAGAATAGTAAATTAAAAGTAAAACAAATATCTCCAGCAGTGTCATTTGAATTTGAATTTAAAAACATTTGTAGAGCGCGCTTTTACCTAGCGGTTTCTTGGCGCTATCCTGTCATGATTCCTATGTGTTCATGAGTGGTGAAGCATGCACAGATATATGTCTGATCAATGGACTTTCAAATAAACAAAACTATTTCTTTGTATTGGGTACAAGAGGGAGTGGACGCTGGATCCGGCGGAGATTAGGAGAGTAGCTGTAGATGTGGAAAAGGAGGCATTGTACCTTTGAGGCAGGTTTGACTACAGGGAAGTGGCCACTCCCTCTTAGCCGATGCGGTTGGATCAGAACCCAAGTAAGGTTCCTTACAAAACCTTGGCAGGTAGGGGAGCCTTATTTCTCCTTTTTTGATGCACTCCTTTAGATGTAGAGGTAGGTAGCCATGGAGGTTCTATGCCCTGATGAAAGCCGAGTGACCTGTTTGGGCAATTTGTTTTTGGCTGAAACATGTAGGATGTTTGTACCTTTGTGTTTCACCACACATCCAAACTTGTTTTTTATTGTGGCATGGGTACCCGATTATTAAAAAGACATATCTGAGTTTACCCATAGTCATTTTTAAAAATGCACACATCCAGGAGAATATCTTCTTGTGAACTTCCATCTTTGGTTGAACTCATGTGGGTACTATTTATCTATCTGATTGAGGGAAGGAACTTATGAAAAAGCATGTCACCATTTGACAGGTGAGGTGTCTCTTCTAATATCTAAAATATTCCTGCACAATATTTGCAAGTCTTAAATTAAGGACTGACTGGATTTGGGGCATCACCCTTATTGTGTTGTGAATTTGTTTTCTCTGGGTGATTGTTTAAAGGCTTTGGGCATCTCTCACTCTTTCTTTGTGTGAAATGAATGGTGAATTTAAAGCCATGTCTTCACCTTCTTGCAGAATTTAAGGAGAGGAGTAGGCTCTGATGTGAAGTAGGAGGCCTTTCCATACTCTAGGCACAATATAGGAGAAAGCCCATCATTTTCATCTGGTTGTTTGTATGCATAAAATGTGCGCAAGTAGGAGTCTTGTGGAGTGGAGGATATGGGTGGTTGTTGGAAGGAGATGCAACTGCTAAGGCAAGTGGGGGCTAAGTTGTGTAGTGCATTAAATGTGTGTGTGAAGAGTTTGAAATGAGTGCGTTTGTGTATCGGAAACCAGTTGAGTCCACTAAGGTGGGGTGTAATGTGAGTTCTGTTTGGCAGGTTGAGGATGTGTCTGCCTGCTGAGTTTTGAATGGTGTGTATTTATTGGTGAGTTGCTTGGTAATTCATAGAGGGTGTTATCATAATCCAACTCTGTGTTGACTAGGGTGTGAGTGACAGTGTTCTGGGGTTTCTGGGAGCCATTTGAAGATCTTCCTCAGCATCTTCAGGGTGTGGAAGCAAAATAGGAGTCCCTCCGATTTTTCAGTAATTCCCATTTCCTTCTGGCAATAACTTCTTTCTACTCCTTGTGATGTAATGCAACTACCACAGGTTGCCTGGAACCACCACCTGTAAGTGCCCTACGTAATTTAAGATTGGCCTCAGAACAATAATGATTAAACCACATAGGGTTTGAGGGGGGGTTCCCAAGGGAGATATAGTAACTAATGCATAATACTTGAACACAATTGGGTGAAGACCTGAACCAACTGATGTTCCAAATCAATATCAGCTAGGCAGGCTTCAACCAGAGCTATATTCTTCCTAATTATAATACGAAACATCTGTGCTGGGTCAACAGCTCTCTATTTCAATCTTTGGCCATCAGTACTTATGTGTAAACTACTGGCTCCACACTTTGCTCTCGATGTATTCTTATGGGGGAGGAAAAGTATTGCCTCAAGTGTATTGTAATGGCAGTAAGTGGATGATTACAATTTCCCCAGTAACACAAAATCAACAAAGTTAGATGTAAGAAAGAAATAATCTGTTGTGAAGGCACAACCTGTGTCTCTATATGTGGGTATCATTTGTCCAGCAGCCCCAGCAAAATCCATTGCATTAAGTAAATTATGGGAATCCAAGTAGCTCCTCAGTTCTGCCCCCCTAGTATCAGTACCAAACACGTTTCCCAGTACTATTCCTACCCACTGAAGTGCAGTTAGATGTGGGGCTTCCGTCTGAAGTCAATCTTACAATAACATTTCCTGCCAGGCAGAAGTCAGCTGATAAGCTTTGGGGAGCAGAAAGTAAATAGATACAACAAATTTGTATTCAGGCTATTGCTAAAATCATTGTTACAAACATGTATAAAAAAAGAGTAATGCATTTCAAATTTCAACACCTATTGTTGTTGGTTAAGAATGCCTTGGCACCCCCAGCCCCCCTGCCACTAGGTTCACTCAGGTGGCCAGACCACCTGCTGCCTACCCAAATAGGAGGGTATTGCTAGAACACAATAGCATTCAAACCCATCAACTGTGACTAATCAGGTTTCCGAAACATAGTATATAAATTAGCTTTATAAGCATTAACCAATCAGGTGATGCTAGTTTTGTTACAAGACCAGCCACATTCCAACTTGGAATCAGCAACTCTGGGCCCCCAATACTCCTAACGATACCAGGGGGAGGAGTGGGAGGAGCTGGGAACGATGGTATTGCATTGAGCCTGAATCCCAGGTGAATGCTGTGTTAATACTCTGCTATAATTTTGTATATTACATAGTCAATCCGGACCCTCTAGATTGCTTAGCACAGCGAACCTGTTATTAAGTGCAAACTGTGGTCCAAAGGTGTTTTGGACTGTGTGATCGTGAAAAACGCCACACCCCGCACATTCATAAAAATAGCCTAATGGGAGTGCACAGATATTAGTGTGGACAACGTTATTAGCCTACTTCAAACCGAACAAGTTTCTTGCAATATGAGGTCTCAAGAAATGTATAACGACTCATGCCCCTTCAATGTCCTACATGGAGTGGCCTACCCATCCGACCCTCCATGACCATCACGATCTGGTTAACATGGAGACTGTTGAAATGTTTGTGCTTGTTGTCTACCTCCAACCATGACACTACTTGGGTTTCCTTGAAAGGGGGACTCCTGCAAGCACTAAAACATATGGCACAATGCTGGGGGTAAACAACGTTTATATTTATTGAACAAGGAGGGCTCCCGGTTTTAAGGTATTTGTTTTATTAACATTTACATCTGTATTTATCCATATTTATTTTTGAGCCATTTTATCTGTATTTATCCATATTTATTTTGTATTTTGCTTATAAAAGAAGTTGTAAAACTGTACATTTTCATATTTATTTAACTGATAGGCGTGCACTCATATTTTGATGTTTATCATGTTTTAGCTATTTAAGCTGCCAAATATCACATAACAATACATCCACTGGTAAATATTAGCATTATACCACAAATGTATATTGACATATGCTGTTAATTAAAGAAAGGTCAACCTGTTTTTTAAATTCCTACGTTGTCCATCTGTTCAGCTATTGGGCTATAATATAGGAAAGACAACACGGAGAGTCTCTTAAAAGCAGCACTATTATCTGTATTTGTCCACTTTAAAAAAACACCAGACAGAAAATACATTGGGCCAAATGTATAACCCTTTTTTGCGGCCACAAACGGGAGAACCTCCTGTTTGCAGCTGCAAAAAAGGGTAATAGCATGTGCAAATGCTATTTTGCGAGTCCCTGACTACTACTACTAGTACTACTAGTACTAGTGTTTTGCGACCGCATTTGCGGCCGCAAAAATATAGCAATTTACCACCAACTTCAAGTAGGTAGTAAACCACTCACGAAGGGGAAGGAGTCCCAACTGGCATTCCTAAACACCTTCAAGGTATAACTATACCTTCACTTGCTATGGCAAAGCACGGTGTGGTTCGGTGCAGTTTGACAACCTACTTGCCCGACACAGCTCGCTAAAGCAAGTGCTGAAGGAAGCCGACTCTCCAGCTGACGCACTGATCAGGAAGCTGTCCTCTTCTGTGGAGATTCCAGCTCCAGTGTTTCTGACTTCCCCTGCGGGGTGTTGGGAAATTGAGTCCCGAGACAGAGATACCAAACCTCCTTGATTCTAAGGTATTAAGCTGATTTGAACCTAGAGAAACCTTTGGCAAAAACTAACCTACGCTAAATACCATACTTAGTTCCTCCCTCGTACTAGACCTAGGTTAGGTACATTGGGGTAGGCTTATTTTAGAAGCATCAGTTGAGTATTTTAGCCTGTGTTATTTATGTATGTATTTTTATATGGCTTAGGAACCATGCAATGCTACTACAGTATTATTTTATAATACTATTCTCGCTGTATGCATTATACTTGGCATTCTGTCTAACGATTGTAGTAGTTCACCTCTCTTGCATGAGAAAAAAGACTGTTAAATAAACCTTTTATTGAAAACGCCCATCTCACTATTTCTCTGCAACTCTGTAGAAATGAAGCATGCACGATTGACTGAGTAAAATAGTTATCTATTGTTTCCACGACTCTGAAGATATTTGTTCCAGTCCTAGGGAAACAAAGTTGTCATGTTTATGCGGTTGTCAGAAACGAATCCCTTCTTGTGTATTCAAGAACGTTTCTAGTGACCTCTGAGCTAGCTGGCACTCACTATTAGGTTTAGTATATTCGATAGAGACCTACTGACCTAAGTCCTACGTCATATCTATAGGACATATTATTCCAATGCGCAGGAATATAGGAACTACACTACATGGCGCCCAACGTTTGGTAAGGCACTAATTTAACGCTAGATACTAAAGTAACTCAGTCATGCGTTTCTCAGTGACCCCTTTTTCCGTAAAATACTCCAATTGACGTCTGGAGTGGGTAAAAGGATAATATCCTCCATAGCTGAGTGGGACGAAAAATCCTATGTATTAGCTTTTTGGTTTGTTCAACGTTGAAGGATACAGTGTTCCAAAATATTGTGCACCTTATCTTTGTTTCCTTGAAACTTGTTCTGCAAGCTTTCGAACAACAAAATGCCGGATAGTGACAACACCGAAGCCGGTGGAGCTGCGGCTGATCCAGCCGTTGCAGCTTTAAACTACTCAGGTTTCCAAGAAACCGATGATGATGCTATAAGCATACTTCTAAATTTAAGGAAAGCCATCACTATAAAACTTATAAAACATGGCCTAACAGCAAAAGGTGGTAGGGCAGTTTTTGTGATAGAGGCACATGAATATCACCAGACAGAGGTATTCTATTCATGGATAGTCTTCCCTGAAGCAGATCCAAGAACCCATGTGTTTCACTTCTACAAAGAAGATGAACCACCAATGGAATACATTCCTTTCAAGGATATTGAAATTCCACTAACTTGCCAGGAGCATGCGCTCTGGTTTAAAGGCGCCCTAAAACATATAAATCACATTAGCAGGCTCTGTCCACTAGGTAGGCCAGGAGCAATATGTCTGGCTTTAGCCAGTTACAGACCTGACCCTGACATTGAAGCAATGTCAGATGAACAATTACTTAGGAATATACAAAATCTAATAGAATTATATAGTTAAAGGTCTTTACTAAAAACACTCTTACTCCTTCTAAAAAGAAGTGGGAGAATACTAAACAAACTACTAAAGAGAAGCGTTCTCAAACCAGAGGTAGGTCTCCTCAAAAGGAGCCCTCCAAAAGGAGGTATAACGTCAGGAATAGGGATAATTTGAGAAAATCTGATAGATATCAATATACTGATACACGTTCCTCTCGTACCTTTCAGACTTCGTCACAGAAATGCAAAAGAAGAGGACGGTCAGTACACAAAGAAGAACGCGTGATGTCCAAAGATGATCAACACGTTCAGAAAAACAAGAAACCTCAATTCACCAAAAAGAAGGTAGCATGTCTAAAAATCAGACATGTCGAGGATCTTGAGGACACAACTCAAGAATGGGGAATGGGCTCAGACAATGTTGGACAGCACACCAGAAGTCACCATGGCTCGCTAGAACTTGAAGGATCATATGAAGATAGTGGACTTGAATGAGTTCATCCAAGTTGAGACTGCAGATACCAGGGTTAGTTCTCCACATAAGTTATATGAAGTAACACTCCTGATGGAGGGAGTCATACCAAGAAAAGTGAGAGCACTCTTTTGGGAGTGACTTTCTAAGGGTTATGACATTCTTCTAGCTGAACAAGACTGGCCACCAGAATTTGTTAGGGAGTGACCACATGGTGAAAAAATCATTATGCCAGCCTTCACCAACCTCTTTCCAATTCATTTAAAATATACCTATGCCAGGAAATGGGCAGTTGCTCAAGCTCCTGCATTATATAAAAATCATGTAGAATGGGATGAGGATTCTCATCACCATAAGATCCAGTTAAAAAAATCAACCAACTGCACAAAGGCAGTACCCAGTTAAAGCAAGAAGCTAAAAAACATGTCAGGGAGATATTAGATCAACTTGAATACCAAGGGGTGATTGAAACATGCACCTCGTCAATGAACAATCCTTTGTTTCCTGACTCCAAACCAGACAATACATATCGTCAAGTTTTAGATTACAGACAGATAAACTCTTGTTGCAAAACATTTGTAGTACAAAATGCACATAGTGCAGCATTATTGAATAACATGCGTAAAAAATATAAAACAACATTAGATATTTCTAACGGTTTCTTCGGTCAAAACATTGCACCAGAAAGTAGGTATTTGACCGCTTTCTCAATTATGGGGACACAGCGTCACTTCTGTCGTCTCCCTCATGGATTTAAGAATAATCCTGTGTTATTTTCAGCAAGGGTAACATAGTTACTACAAACTTACGATGATGAAGCATTATCATATGTCGATGACATCTATCTGACAGACAATAACTTGGATAGGCATTTGAACAGGGTGAACACCATTATACTGGGCTTCGCCTCTGAAGGGTAAAAATTCAATTTTAAGAAATCAAGAATTGCCCACCTCAACGTACTTTTCCTGGGATATGAGTTATCAAGTGAAGGCAAAAGCCTGGCAGACAACTTTCTAGACAAATGTGCGCTGCTCCAACCTCCAAAAATGCTGGAAAACTTACAATTGGATCTAGGTTTCCTGAATTGTGGAAGAACTTACATTCTAAACTACGCAGAAAGGGTTAAACCTCTCCACGAACTAATCAAACCTGATTTTAAAACAATTAATTGGACACAAAAACACACTGAAATTTTGTGTTCACTCTAAACAGACATGTTAGCAACTAAATATTTGCAAACACGCGTAAACATATGCAACTTGGTGATCTGAATCATTCCAGGACAATGCGGATTCACGTACTTAACTTTTAACGAAGGTGAAAAAGTACCAATAGCTTACAAATCACACTTGTACACGAAAGCAGAAATGAAATTCACTTCAACAGAAAAAATTCTGACAGCGGTTGAGACTGCTGTAGCAAAAGAGAGAGCCCTAAGTGAATAATGATCGTGAAACCTGTACCTGCCTTAAAAGCAGTGACTAAAGCAAGCATTCCGAATGCTAAAGCTTTACACCCAAGATGGATACAATGGGTTAATTCTCTTGCTGCAACAGACGTTGAATACGTTTTTGATCCTTATTTAAAAACACAAGCATTTCTACAATATGAACAAGAATGTCCTCGGCCTACTGAAATTCTGCCTCTAGAGCAGTATGAATGTATAATTTATACAGAGGGATCAGCTCAACCCGCTACGGAGGGCAGACAAGCCTATAGTGTGGCGTGCGCAATCGTTAAAGGTCGTTGGCGCGATGGAAAATTTCAACCAATGGTCACTAAAACACAATCTCTAGGAGATTGTACAGCTCAGCGAGCTGAACTACAAGCATTCAAGATGGCGTTTGAAAATACGGACCGCGAATTCCAGACACTCATAGTGTGTGATTTGTATTATTGTGTTCAATCTTACAATGAATACTTGCAAAACTGGATTCAAAACGGTTACAAAGATGCAAATGGTGGCACAATCAAGCATAAACTGCTTTGGGAACAAGTAGTTTAGTTATGACAAGGACTACAAAACACTCATGTGATACATACGCTGAGTCATCAACGTGATGGCGTTCACGTTGCAGGGAATTCATTGGCTGATGAAGACGCAAAGGCAGCTGTGCAAACAGCTTCCGTAGCTGCAATCACTTGTTCGAAAACGAAAATAGACGGCGAAATAATGCAAGCTGTCAATGCCACAAGCAAAGACAGTGGTAAAACATTACCTAAAGGGTTTCCACTCAAATACTCATCCATAACTGATGCGAACAATGTTCAGTTTGCTCGAATCCCTGGAGTGGGGGATAGAGTAATACCAAACATGGAAAATAGATTAGTACTAATCTTAGCAGCACATGAAGGGCTCGCCTCTGCACATCCAGGTGTTTCCGCCACAGTTTCATTATTAACACAGAGATACTGGGGCCACGCATGAAGAAACAAACCAGAAACTATGTTTTGGAATGTGAAATATGCCAAAAGATGAAAGTCTCTACTGTGAAACGTCCTGCGCAGACGCCCCTGTTGATTTCAGATAACCATGAGCTTGCGTTTACCCTTAAAAAGGGATTGTAACTATAAATATATCATGGTCGCAGTGGATTTTTGTTCAAGGTTCATTTGGATGTGGCCTCAGCGTTGGCTGATGCTCGAACTGTTACAAAAGATTTGCAAGTCTTTATCGGCAAATACGCAGTCGGCACGCTACATTCTGACCAGGTCCTGCATTTAGCTCTCGAGCTTACAAGGAGGACATGGCCAAATTTGGCGTTGCATTGCGGTACTCTAGTCCATTCCATCCTGAGGGAAATTCGGCAGTGGAGAGAAAAAAACGGGACATAAAGCAATCTATAACAGCTAGGGTATTAGGCTCGGATGACGGGTGGGTTAAACATCTAATAAGTGTCCAACGTAGTCTTAACAATCTGCCAAGAAGTTCTCTAGGGAGTATCACTCCATATGAAGTCCTTTTTGGGACCAGAATGTTAGTATCGGACCTCGATTGTCAGACTTCAATGGTAGAACAAAAACATTTTGATATCAAAAACCGTTTGGCTGTTTTACAGGACTTAAATGAAATAAGAACAAAACAAAGCAACGTGTTCCTAAAGCCAACCACCACTGAAGAAAACCGTCCCAGCAAGGCCTGACTGGATTTCTAAATTTGGGGATCTAGTCGGAGAAAAGATTGCATACAAGAAGGAATTTGGGCCTTTCTTACAGACAACCAGAACCTGTCCTAGCAATCCACGGATCAAGAACAGTTTTGCTGCCTCCCCTTGCTGGTAAAAAGGAGAACAGGTTTGTGTCCATCGACCTGGTCAAACCACATCATGTGGCCGATCATAAGCAGTAGGCCAAGTGGACTCCGCCAATGTAGCAGACACCCTAATCTAGCTACTATCCAAGAGGTTCAAACTAAGAGAATCATCACCTTTGAGGAATCTGCAGTGCGAAATGAAGGACTAAGCAACAATGCTATGGAACTTGTACCTCTTGAAACCCAAATAACAGTTCGTCAAGAAACGCCTGTCTTCAATGAACTAGCATCTGACTAAACAAATGTAACAAGTGATAAAGTGGTTCCAGTGATTTCAACGAATCCTGATGCAATCCCAACAATTGACAGAACTGCCTCTGGCTATTTTATTAACTTTGATACATTTTCCGAGGATCCCAGCGAACCTGAAACGACGCCAGTAAAAAGAACTTTGAAAGAACAAGCTACAGACCTTTTTTATCACCTGGAAAAGACTTATCTGGTTTCACCATGGATCGAACTTTGGATTGTGTTGGGTGTGCTTTTTCTTCTAATTTGGTTGACTCTGGTGAAAACTATGGGAATGCTGATAAATGGAAGACATGTTAAAAAGGACACTGCTAGTAAGAACATCAACTTACTCCTCAAGCCACACAAATCATCTCATCGTGAACAAAGAGACTTGTCATCAGTGAACATCACAGCCGTTCCTATACCTGGGGGTATAGCTTGGGACAGAACTGACTATGACATTTTTGGCCCATCGGAGCTGTTGAAGATTCTACATCAATTTAAGACATCATCAAATGACTTTGTTTCATCTAGTACCTTTTCTGATGATTGGGACTTCGAGACTGTTAATAATATGTTGTCAGACTTAGAAATGTCTGCAATGTTTAAACAATTTATGAATATTTGGAAGGTTCATCAGACTATGAACAAATGTATTGTTATAATCATTATTTTCATCATTCCTTGCACAGATCTACAAACCCTAGTAATGCATTAATGTATAACCAATGAGAACATTGTCCTACTCCACCGAGGGGTAGCTCAAAAACGTTTGCCAATAAGTTTCCATACTTTTCAGGGTTCAATGTATCCAATGCTGAAACATTTTACTTCAGAAATGTAAACAAAACAGGAATGAAAAGTATGTTGACCAATACAAAACAAATTTATTCTGCAACCTTTTATGCTCAAATGTCTAAACTAGTTTTTGACTTTTGGAAAGACAACATTGACACAAAAACTGTCTGGAGCACAAAAGATTGGCAGGTACAGGGAATAGAATCTATGTTTAGAGCCTGTATCATCCCTGAGCAAATTATGGTTTTGAATGACACTGTCCAACAAACGTCTTGTCTTGGGTTAGCCAAGATAAAAGACCTGAACAATCCGTCCATACCTACACCTGATAGCAGTTACACTTCAGAGGGGGAGGTCAACGTACATACTATTTTGCATCACAACAGAACAGATCCAGATTGGAAAAAAATGTTAATCTGGCCCACAGACACAAACAACTGTCAAGATAGATTCCTGAACCAAACACATGGTTTCACATTCACTAGGCCAGACATATGTTCAAAGACAGCATCCAGGAATAGTAACAACATACAGTGTAGGGAAACTGTACCTTGAATGGTTACATAGATCTACACTCAAGGATGTAAAACAACACTTATCTTTACTTAAAGATGGCGCTGATCTTAGGGAATTCTTGCTAGGACCAAGAACACCGCGCCATAAACGTTTTATATATGCCGGTATCTATGCTGCTTATAATGAAGCATGGAAGATTACGCAAGCAGAGACTGCAGAACAAATACGAAAAATTGATTGTATTAATTTGGAGAAAACTCTTTCTGTGGTTGACAATGGGTTAACGACTCTGTCGTCCAGGATATTTTCTTTCGACAGCATAGTAACCTTCTGCCATAGACATCATGGAATAGGACTTGGTCATGTTGCAACATGGTTAGTCTCAAATTACGTTCTAACATGCTATTGGGCTGGACATTACAAAACCTACGTTCAGGCTACGTGCCTTGGCGTTTAATCAATACTACGTCACTGTTTTCAGAATTTAATCTCACTGATATACAGATCAAATTGGCACAAAGGGAAGCAGACTATACGGTGCTGAGCATTGAAAAACTGGAAAGATTGCCATTTACAGTTGCTGAAAAGCCAGCCACAGAATGGATTAAAAACGGGACAATCACTCTGCTTGTTACAATTTTCCATTTTCAGTATTGCTTAAAACACATACCAGCAGGTACATATGAAAGGTTAGGTAAAGAATACATCAAGATATCCTGGAAATTACCGTACACACACAGATGTTGGAGGGGGATAGAGAAGTGTTTCCTAGTGGTAAAAATTGTGAAAAAGCACTACGCTGTTCTCTCCTTTGTCAGGATATACACTTACACGGGGCCTGCAATGGTTCCTCTAACAACTTATCCTGCCACCTGCAAGGTTCACCAGCTGCGGTGATTGATCCAATTTTTGGACAACTTTCAATGGAAGTTACCTCATGTTGAACGATCACAGCTGCTGTGGAATGTTGCCAGGTTTATCATATCTAGTAACTGTGTCAGCCAGGGTTACTTGCTGTATGCAAGTATTGTTTCAAAAGACCAAGACAGACAGGGAGTTGCCGTTATGGCCTTCACTGAACATCTCTACTACACCAATTGATACTTTGAGCAGAATGAAAGCCATTCTTTTGCAAAAAACTGTGCCATTGACCTCGGCAAAGAAACCTACGATCTACAAGTTGCAAGGACTTCTGCCGAGATACATGCCCTACTAACTACAAACTGTCCTGTACATTTCTCAGAAATGGTAAATCGTATCTTAAACATGTCTGATACAAGTGGTATTGTACATGTATTTAAGACCGTATTTTCTGGACAGTTGGCACCTTTTGAAGCAGTCCTAGGAATATTTCCAAACTTTGTGCACTTAGTGTTTGGCGGATTGCCTCTCATTTTGGGACTCGCTGCAGGGATACTATTTTTGCTCCTACTGCTGCGATATGGCAAGCCAATTCACCAGCGACACCCAGTTCTCCATGGAGACAACTCTACTGGTGATGAAGTGTCATGATCGTATCTTCCAAATTTTGGGACTTCCTCATCTAAGAGAATTAAATACCACATGGTTTCTGTCATTCAGACCAATTTGACAAGATTGCATCTTACCTGTTCTACGCTGCCGGCTATGCGGAGAAGAATGTGTGTTAGACTCATGTCTCACACTCCCATCAGTCATGCCAACTGATGTTGATACTTTGCTTGAACCAGTAACGGCCCATGCACTGTGTTGTCCCCAACGGCTACTGATTCGGATGACTGCATTCATTGAGATCTCACAGACGCAAAGTGCTACTGTTGAGGCATGAGAAACAACAGGCACACAGGTACCTTCTGATTCGAACATTGCTAATGCGACCAATGCTGACGGTGATGCTTCACATCTATGTGCAGTTAATCTTCTAAACGAGGTAAACCAACTTTCACCTACAATGGTAGACAAGTTTTTACAGACTTAGAAGATTTGGGGCCAGATGTAGGGAGCCCAATACCGGTCGGTAACGGCCAAAATTACTGAATTTCGACCGTTACCGACCGGTATTAGGCATCTGAGATGTAGGGGCCATATTTAAGGATTTGGTAATTTACCGAATTCTTAAAATACCGATTCGTTAAATTACCGAAACCTTAATGTCGGGAGCACTGAAGTGAGTGCATTTGACATTTAAGGATTCGTTATTTACCACCACCTACAAGTTGGTGGTAAGTACCGAATACCTTTAAAAAAGCAATTATTTGCTTTTTTAAAGGGCCATGTGGCAGACATATCCGTGCCACATGTGCACCCATGCACTATTCAGAGGTGCATCAGGGTGTCAATGTGACACCCTGCCACCCTTGTAAATGGTCCCCCTATTACCGATTCGGTAAATACCGAATACCGAATCGGTAATTCTCATTCATAATGGGAATTACCGAGTCGGTAAATACCGAATCGGTAAATACGGATTCGGTATTTACCGAATCGGTAATACCGAATATTACCGATTCAGTAAAATGTACCGAATCTTTATCTACATCCCATTTACCGAATCTGAAATACCGAATCGGTAAAATTTGGTATTTTAGAATCGGTTAATGGGAATTACTTACATCTGGTACTTGATGTTTTCTCCTATCACAAACACTGACTTTTGATTTGGCTCACAGTGTTCTGAGAGACTCTGAATTCGACCTTCATTTTTTCAAAACAAATTTCTAACTTTGGGACTCTTTTTTTTCTATGATTATAATTTTTTACAAATTTGTATTTTTCGTTTTGGCACAAAGTAATCTGCTTGAAGTAGAACTATTCATAGAGAACTAAAATTCTTTGAAAAACTTCCAGAGACAATATTTGACCTTGTCCTCATACCAACAGTTATATGTATTCTGACATGGAATGGTTTTGGCACCTTTGTCTCCTGTATTTATGAGCCATTTCATAAATATATATTTTCATGACTCATTCAGATAGCATTAACAAATGTCAACTATATGCTTTGAATGAAACATTGCTTTAAATGCGTACAGCACCAATGCTCGTTTGTGTACAACCAGTACCAATGCATTTTTTTCTTATGTATTTTAGGTGGGTTTTAAACACTTTTTGTATAGATAGTTTTTAGATACGCTTATACATGTTTAGTACTTAGTATTTAGTAGAGGTTGCGCCTAAGAAAGTGGAGTGGGTGTTGTATGGCGTTTTAGATTCCGAATGAATTTCCCGATTCATGCCTTATATAGGTACAATTCATGTTGCCCTTTTATAGGCATAGAAATCAAGCCCTTATTTAGGCATTGCCCATGCAGTCCAAATACAGGCATGGCTACTTCCATCCGTTCATCAACGTCACAAGGATTACTTGAAAAACCAGACTCCTAAGCCGTAGGGACTTCCCCTTGCTTGAATATTGATTTCTCCAAGAACTCAGTTATTTTACAATGAACATCTATTCCTTAGGGGTTCATTCATGACATTCATCTGCCCAACTTTACGTCAAACATGGCATTCCTAAACACCTTCAAGGTATAAATATACCTTCACTTGCTATGATACAGCACGGTGTGGTTCGGTGCAGTTCGACAACCTACTTGCCCGACGCAGCTCGCTACAGCATGTGCCGAAGAAAGCCGACTCTCCAGCTGACCCATTGATCAGGAAGCTGTCCTACTCTGCCGAGATTCCAGCTCCAGTGTTTCTGACTCCCCCTGCGGGGTGTTGGGAAATCGAGTCCTGAGACAGAGATACCAAACCTCCTTCATTCTAAGGTATGGAGCTGATTAGAACCTAGAGAAACCTTTGGCAAATTCTTGGCAAAATCGAACCTATACTAAAGACCATACTTACTTCCTCCCTCGTACTAGACCTAGGTTAGGTACATTGGGGTAGGCTTATTTTAGAAGCACCAGTTGAGTATTTTAGCCTGTGTTATTTATGTATGTATTTTTATATGGCTTAGAAACCATACAATGCTATTACAGTATTATTTTATAATACGATTCTCGCTGTACGCATTATACTTTGCATTCTGTCTAATGATTGTAGTAATTCACCTCTCTTGCATGAGAAAGAAGACTGTTCTATAAACCTTTTATTGAAAACGCCCATCTCACTATTACTCTGCAACTCTGTAGAAATGAAGCATGCACGATTGACTGAGTAAAATAGTTATCTATTGTTTCCACGACTCTGAAGATATTTGTTCCAGTCCTAGAGAAACAAAGTTGTCATGTTTATGCGGTTGTCAGAAACTAATCCTTTCTTGTGTATTCGAGAAAGTTTCTAGTGACCTCTGAGCTAGCTGGCACTCACTATTAATTTTAGTATATTCGATAGAGACCTACTGACCTAAGTCCTACATCATATCTATAGGATATATTATTCCAATGCGCAGAACCTATTGGGAATATGGGTACTACACTACACTGTCATTCCAAATGGGCTTGCAAATTGAGAGAGGCTCATTAATATTAATGAGCCTCGCAATTTGCGACCTCATTGGGAATTGCAAACAGTGTGAAATACACTGTTGTACATCAGAAATTGCGCCTCGCTAATAGACTCACAAAAGAGTTGCAAATTGTGATGCGCAATTTTTTGGTCGTACATCTGGCCCATTGTTTTCTGTGTGTAAAAAAATGTAAAACCGTAAAACAGGGAACCTTAATTTTGATCAACTAAATTATTGCCGAGATAACCAGTATTTTGTGCGACAGAAGGTTATGAGTGGGTTAGGTTTTGGGGTTTCAGCTGTGCACCACATAATCCTAATTTCCTGACTACTTTGGATTTCTCTATAATTTAATCACTAACGGTGGCTGAAGCACTGTTGGATGGAATAATTTGGCATGAGTTATCCACCCTATCAGACATTAGAGAGTTGGGCAAGGATGGTAACAGTAGTCAAGATTTTTCAAGGCCAGATAACTTAAGAAAAATATCAGATACGCTACTTTCAGTATTACTCAGTTGTGCCTTAATTGGCTTGAGTTTTTCTTCTATTCTCATACAATTTCTCACACAAAGTGTTAAAGTTCAACATTTCTATTTTAGAGCAATCTATAGTCTGCGTTGACTGTGTCAGGGGCTACTTAAGACACCATGTAGTGAGTTTATCCTGGTGTGTAGCATTATTTCATCTCAACCCTGTAGAAGACTTGGCAGCAAACTTTTTAACTTTAACTACTGGCCCCAGGTCAGAGAAAATGCTGATGGGACTTTTAGGGAGCTATTAGGCTATCAGATCAATTAGGCACCGGTTCCACTAGGGCATGGGAAAATCGTAAGTGTATCTGGGCACCTGTTAGACATGGTGTCATTATATACTCGGTCAGTGACTGATTAATAAGTCGAGCTCCTTGATTAAGGCCACATTCCAAGGATATGGCCGCTCAGTTAACGTGATTTCTTTCTATACTATCCCCATTGCCCATTCCAACATGCTGTCAATGGTTGTAGTTGGACAAGAGATGGGTAACGTGGATCCTCCTGCAGTCTTTCGTTTCCCCATTGTATCAATAGTCACTTAAAGTCACTTAACAAAATAAAGTCAAGGGAATGTTGTGTGGCATTTTAAGCTCCGAGTGAATTTTTCCCGATTTATGCCCTTATATAGGTACAATTCACATTGCCCTAATATAGGCACAGAAATCAATCCCTTATTTAGACATAGCCCATGCAGACCAAATACAGTCATGGCTACTTCCATCCGTACTAAACGTCACAATGATTTCTTGGAAAATCGGCTTAAGCAGCCAGGGACCTTCCCTTGCTTCAATATTGATTTGTCCAAAAACTCATGTACTTTACAAAGAACTACTATTCCCTAGGGTTCTTTCCTGACGTTATTATACCCAACTTTACATCAAACTAGACACCTTCAAGGTATAAATATGCCTTCACTTGCTCTAGCAAGACACAGTGGTTTGGAGCAGTTCGACTATCTACTTGCCCGACGCAGCTCACTACGGCAAGTGCCAAAGGAAGCTGACCCTCCAGCAGACGCACTGATCCAGAGGCTGCATTTCTCTCGGCGATAATCCAGCTCCAGTGTTTAAAAGGTACCCTTGCGGGGTGTTGGGAAATCGAGTCCCTAAACTGAGCTACCAGACCTCCTTCATTCTAAACTAAGGTATGGAGCTGATTAGAACCTAGAGGAATCTTGGATAGATTCTTGGCAAAGAAAACGAAACCTATGTTACACAATACTTACTTCTTCCCGCGTACTAGACTTAGGTTAGGTACATTGGGGTAGGCGTGTTTTAGAAACACCAGTTGAGTATTTTTAGTCATTGTTATTCATGTATGTATTTATATATGGCTTAGAAACCATACAATGCTCTTACAGTATTATTTTATAATATTGTTCTCGCTGTACTCATTATACTTTGCAGTCTGCATTACGATTGTAGCAGTTCACTTTTCTTGTATGAGAAAGAAGACTGTTCAATAAACCTTTTTATTGAAAACGCCTGTCTCTCTATTTCTCTACAACTCTATTGAAACGAAGCATGCACGATTGACTGAGTGAAATACGTATCTATTGTTTCCACGACTCTAGAGATATATTTCTTATTTTTGGGAAACAAAGTTGTCATATTTATGCGGTTGTCAGAAACTAATCCCTTCTTGTGAATTCGAGAAAGTATCTAGTGACCTCTGAGCTAGCTGGCACTCACTATTAACTTTAATATATTCAATAGAGACCTAGTCGACCCCAGTCCCATGTCTAATTTATAGGATATATTATTCCAATGCGCCTAGCCTGTTGGGAATATAGGCACTACACTACAGGAACAAGAGAACAGGTCCAGCCCAGCCTCGTCCGGCTGTGGACTGGTGCAGACAGGCCCACTCTTGGTCCGGTCTTTGCCCGGGCACACGCCTGGGCAAGTCCCATGCAGCAGGTCGCCAAGGTCAGTTTTATGCACCTCTTGGCACAAGAAGTGCGGCGACGGCCCTCGTTGCCGCAAACACTACTGAGGCTTGTAGTCCTGATAATATTTCCCTGTGAATTCCAATAGAAGCCCATGTTCTGGTGTGAACATGGGCTTCTATTTGAATTCTCTACGGCATATTATCAAGCTCATTATCGCCACTTTAGCGGCAGTTTCCTGCCGCTAAAGCGGCGATAAATTTAACGCCGTTCTTGATAATATGCCGCTGAAATCCTTAGGTGGGAGGCTATAGTGTGAAGGCCTGGCACTGCCCGTGGTGGCTAGGAGCTCTCTCTGAAATACACCTGGCAACCTCTAAAACAGGTCAGCGAGGCGTGCCAAGCTTGCGAATCTGAATATCTGCCTGCCTGGTATGGGGTACAAAGCTTGGACTGAGTAAAGGAGCATATGTAATTAGTAGCAGAAATAAGTGTTACAATCCTGACAGCATGGTGGTGTGCATGGCTGGATGTGAAGGTAGGCACTACATCCCTCACAGAGGTCGGGTCACGTGAGAGCAGTGGTGCTGGAACAATTTTTAGAGTGGGGGTGCTGCCTTCAATGTAACATCATTGAAGCCATAGGGATTTTAAAAAATCCATGCAGCACACAAGGAACACATATAGAAAATGAGCTCCGCCCCTGCAGTAAGAGAGTGGTAAAGGTGTGGTCTGTAGACGGTAGTGCATTTTGGAACACACTGTCACAAATACTAAAGCATGGTGCGGTCGTGCACTGTCATTTACAGCCAGTATATTATTCATTGAAATGGCCACAATATTTGTACTGACATGCAGTTTTACTGATAAAAGTCTACAGCACACAAAAATAAAGTGTGGAAATTGGGTTTAGCAAACATTTATTATTTGCACATCACCTGGTAGGTAAAGTGTCTTGATTTGTCTTGATCCTATTAAAATCTTTGCCTCCAACATACTTCAGATTGTCTACAAAATGTGCTTAATTTGTACCTTGCTATCTCTGGCATGCTTTAAAATATTTGCACACGTCATTGACAACTATGTAAATGCTGTTGTGTGTTGGAAAAAAACCATTACAGCCTTTTTTTCACATATCCTGTACCCCAGCAAGACTATCAGATAGTGCACGCTACAAAATCCTTTCCCTTTGCAGTCCGAAAAGAAAAGTAAACATCAATCTACATGTTTAAAGAATAACATCAATCTACATGTTAAAAAATTACATCAATCTACATGTTAAAAGCAGTGCTTGAAATGAAAAAACAGAAGTGCAGGCACTCTGTAACAGAGTACCTGCTTATTTCTGAGAAGTGCCGGTGCTCTCCAATTAAAAGAATAGCATTTCTCTTGAGAAGTGCCGGTACTCTCCCTCTCAAAATAAAAAAGTGCCAGTACTCCATACCGGACAGTACCGGCCCATTTAAAGCGCTGGTTAAAAGAATAAGCAGTAATTTGTCAAAAGCCATACACTAATATTTGACCACTGTCTCTGCACGCACAGCACATGTGACAAGATATAACAAATTGAAACTCATATTTATTGCGCCTTCACCTTCTGATCTCCAGCATGTTTATTTTGGGGGTGCTGCAGCACCCTGGCATCCATTCTTCCAGCGCATATGTGTGGGAATAGCTACCATCCACGCACGCCAACAGACAGGCCTCTCGACGGTCTAGTGTACAGATGCTCAGCGCGAGCAATAGGCTCTGTTCTCATTGGCCAGGGAAATCGATGAATGTCGGTAACCTCGAGACCCTGCATGGCTTTGGTGTTACATGCCGCCGTCTAGACCTATCGACTGCTAGCGCCGGCTGAATCCTAATCCCTGCCCTGGCCCTGTCTGTGGCTGTCTAATGGGAGCTCGTCTCAAACCGTACTTGGCATTTGAAGCTCTTCGAGTGATCTTGGCACGTTGTGCGCTTTTAAGAGTATTCTGTAGTGATGATGGGTGACAGCCTAGCTCAGTGTTTTTGAGACTGTGCAGACAAGATTCTTAAAAAATAAATCAGTTTGATTCGCTTACGTGACAAGCTCTAGATCAAAGCGTTTGGCGAGCCTCAGTGCTGAAGATTGAAAGTCCTACTGAAAATGCTGAGAATCAGCCATTTCCTGAAGGGCATGAATTAGCTTCCCCCCAGAGCACATTATCCTCGAAACCTGCTGCATTGCCTGCAAAGTAGAGAGAATGGGCGTGCTCAGGAAAAAACCTAACCACCTTAGCTGGTCAGCGTACAGCATAGAGCCAAGGGCATTGCGGGTCTGAAAGTGTCAAAAAGACAGAATCAGAAGCTGGACTACACGCCAAGTATTTGGATCAACGTTCATATCTCCAGGCTCGCATGCTCAATCCTGCAATTCAGATTAAAAAGCCACCTCTCCAAGAAGCACCTTATGAACCTTCAATAAAGGGCCTCTCCATTCCTGCATCCTCACAAAAAAGACTCCCCACCACTCAGCTCCATCACCGTTGTGCACAATAAGTTGTTCCCATTATCTGCTTTTCCTACAACAGAGGTCTGTTGTGTCCCTGCTAGGTTTGCACTTTATAAATGACGCTATCTATAGGCACAGTGCTCACAAAGGTGTGATCATACATTACGTATTAATACATATGTAGCAATAGTGGTTTTGCTGCAAAAAACTGAATTCTATAGCCTCAAATGTATGTTTTGTCAGAGGACTAGTCAATGATGTCTTAGGCTATTTTTCTTTCCAGCCTAAACGCACAGTTAAGCAAACTCATGTTTGTTTATTTCCATTGATGTTGTTCTTGCTCTTCTCAATGAAACTTTCCAACATGGGACAGTAATGTTGCAGTTTCCCAAGGCCCTACCACTAGCTCACTGTACTGACCGCCCTGCTCTTCGCAGAAGAGGTCGCTCCAAACGCTGCTCCCTGCTGCTCCCTGCACCGCCAGACTGATAAGTGCATAACCTGCCTTGCTCGCTTCAACCGGATTAAGTGTTATTATTGCCGACAGATCGTAGCGCTAGACTGCTTTGCCTTGAATTTTCATTTTCATTACTAAATCACTGTTTGCGCTAGACGGCTTCGCATTGTTCCACATTAGCATATCACTGCTGATAAATTACCCGTAGCGCTTGTCTGCCAAGGTGCGCTTCAATTATAACAAATATCTCTGCTGCCTGTACACTCGTGCCTGATTGTGCCAGCGCCATTACCGTCAGCGTAGCGCTATTCACGTGCATTCAGCCCCAACCCTGAGACAAGAATACTTGCGGCCATTTTAATTGTATTTGTTGTTGTTGTTTTGCCTCCCTGACCTGAGCTCCACCCCGCTCCCGCCTCCCAGCTGACCCCCCCTCGCCCCTCCCCCTCCCACTTTCCACATATGACTGATGCCTTTTCGCGCAGCGTTCACGCGCAGCGGTCGCGCCGAAGGTGCGCCAAAGGTAAGCCCGTCTGCGCCCGTCCGCGCCTGGACCGCACCCAGCGCCATACCCCCTGGTCCCGGCCACACCCAACCCACTAGAGTCACTTATGACGCCGCAACTCTCCTCGCCCTCAACCCCGGACGCACACCTCTTTGCTGCGCTACCTTCCCTGGACGTACCCACGGCCCTTTCGCCTGCGTCTCCTGCAAGTTCAACTGCTCCAGATCCCTCACCAAATCCACTCCCTCAGCACAAAGCACCGACTCTGACCGCCTGAAATGCATACTGCTTAACACCCGCTCAGTCCACAGACACGCAACTGAACTCTGGGACCTACTCGACACTGCGTCTCCGGACATCGCCTTCCTCACAGAAACATGGATGAACACATCCTCAGCTCCCGACATCGCCATAGCCATATCGGACTCCTACAAGATTATCCGCAAAGACCGCACCATTCAGACAGGAGGAGGCATCGCCATCATCCATAGGAACACCATCAAAATCACGACTAGCTCCGACGACAACCTTACAACCGCCGAACATCTCCACTTTCAGATCCACACCGACCCCAGGACCACACTCAGAGGCACCCTCATTTACAGGCCCCCAGGCACCCGCACTCAATTCAGCGATGACTTCACAGAATTCGTCACCCCACATGCCCTCGCCTCCGAGAACTACATTCTGCTAGGAGACCTCAATTACCACCTTGATAACAAACACGACAGCAACACCACCACCCTTCTGGAGAACCTGAACAACCTCGGACTCCAACAACTTGTTAATACCCCCACCCATATAGCCGGACACACGCTCGACCCTATCTTCACCTCCAGCAAGCACATCTCCTTCGACCGCACCACAGCTCTCCACTGGACGGACCACAGCTGCGTACACTTCAGCTACAAAACCACCCTGACCCACAACCACCCACAACCTATTCCTCGGAGAAACTGGAACAAAATCACCTCTGACCAACTCCTCGCCTCACTCAACCAAAACCCTCCCACCCCCTCATTGGACCCTAACCAAGCGGCCACCAATCTCAAGCAATGGATCACCCACAGTGCTGACGAATTAGCTCCCCTGAAAAAGCACCAGATCAAATCAGCAAGCAAAAAGGCTATGCCGCACCCTGGAGAAAACATGGAGAAAAAACCCAACCAATGACAACATGGCCACCCTCAAGGCAGCCACCCGCAAACACCATCAACTGATTCGTTCAGCCAAGAAATCAGCATTGAAGGATCGGCTCGACAACAACTCTCACAATAACAAGGAACTTTTCAACATCGTCAAAGAATTCACCAACCCCACCGCAGCTTCCAACGACATCACTCCCTCCCAAGTCCTATGCGATGCGTTATCCTCCTTCTTCTACAACAAAATTGCCGACATCCACAACAGCTTCGAGAATACCCCCAGCGATCAACACTCCCCAGCCCCCTCAGATCCTACTCCACCAACTAACATCCTTTGCGCCTGGAACCCAATCACCACTGAAGACACCATCCGCCTAATGAACTCAATCCACTCTGGCTCGCCAACAGACCCCTGCCCCCACCACATCTTCAACAAAGCCGACGCCATCATCGCACCCCATCTCCGTGATGTCATCAACTGCTCGTTCAACTCTGCCACCTTCCCAGATAGCTGGAAACATGCCGAACTCAGCGCCCTTCTGAGGAAACCCACAGCAGACCCCTCTGAACTTAAAAACTACAGACCCATATCCCTCCTCCCTTTCCCGGCCAAAGTCATTGAGAAAGCCGTCAACAGCCAGCTCCCCGCCTTCCTCGAATCCAACAACTCCCTCGACCCTTCTCAGTCCGGATTTCGGGCCAAACACAGCACCGAAACCGCCCTCATTGCAGCAACAGACGACATTCGAAATCTTCTGGACAACGGAGAAACAGTGGCCCTCATTCTACTCGACCTCTCAGCCGCCTTCGACACAGTCTGCCACAGCACCCTCATACAACGCCTAAGCAACATCGGTATTCAAGGCAAAGCCTTGGACTGGATCACCTCGTTCCTCGCAGGGAGAACTCAGAGAGTCCGACTTCCCCCTTTCGACTCAGAGGCCACTGAAGTCATCTGTGGAGTCCCACAAGGATCCTCACTCAGTCCCACCCTCTTCAACGTCTACATGAGCCCACTCGCATCCATCGTGCGTCAACATAACCTTAACATCATCTCCTACGCTGATGACACCCAGCTGATCCTTTCCCTCACCAATGACCCCAACACCGCCAAAACTAATCTGCACGAAGGCATGAAAGAAGTAGCCGAATGGATGAAACACAGCCGCCTAAAACTCAACTCAGACAAAACGGAGGTGCTCATCCTAGGATCCTCCCCATCTGCCTGGGACGACTCCTGGTAGCCTTCCGCCCTGGGCACAGCACCCACACCCACAGACCATGCACGCAACCTTGGCTTCATCCTAGACTCCTCTCTCTCGATGTCCAGACAAGTCAACGCAGTCTCATCCTCGTGCTTCAACGTACTTCGCATTCTCAAAAAGATCTTCAGCTGGATCCCCCTCGAGACAAGAAAGACCGTCACCCACGCACTGGTCACAAGTCGACTGGATTATGGTAATACATTATACGCAGGAATCACAGCAAAATCACAGAAAAAACTCCAACGCATCCAAAACGCATCAGCGAGACTCATATTAGACGTCCCTCGCCAAGATCACATCACCGGACACCTAAAAGACCTCCACTGGCTTCCCGTCAACAAAAGAATTACGTTCCGTCTTCTCACCCACGCACACAAGGCCCTCTACAATCTAGGACCCGAATGCCTCAGCTCTCGACTGTCCTATTACAAGCCCACCCGCCAACTAATATCGTCCAATCAAGCCCTCACCGCAGTCCCGCGCATCAGAAAATCCACCATGGGTGGAAGATCCTTCTCCTTCCTGGCTGCCAAGACCTGGAACTCACTCCCCACTCACCTCCGCCTTACTCAAAACCATTTCTCCTTTAGAAAAGAACTTAAAACCTGGCTATTCGACAAATAATGAACCCCTTCCACAAGCGCCTTGAGACCCTCTTGGTGAGCAGCGCGCTATACAAATGCCCGAACTTGAACTTGAACTACTGCATTCACCCACAATAGTTTGCTGTTGTTCATGTAAAGAGTTTGTCCTGCCATCTCTGGATGACATTAGGATAGGGTTGACAGAGCCAATATGCTTGGATCATAAGGCTATCTGTTGTTTAATAGAACTGTGCTCTGATTTACTAAATGTGTAAATATTTTGCTCACACCATGACCATTTTGCAGAAATGGACGCTTTTCCATGCAAGAAAACTGTATGTAAATGCCAGATTTTGAGGGTATGCAGAGAGCTTCCCTGAAGACTTTCCAGTGCTAGTAAGGAGGGGTCCGATTTCCATTTGATTTTGCAGCTCATTTGGACTGTAGAATCTTCCTAATGTTGCACTTTATTCTGTATTGCTCTATTTGCTGAGAGTCTTCATGGCAAAATCTTCATGCATTTGCATTTATAATTTCTGCAACGCACCTTTTGAATTTCTGTAATAAATCTTTAAAATTTCTCTTTGTACCCTAGGACTCAATTATTGAATCTGCCCTTGCTTAATTGACTGTATTTTGACATGCTGGAAGGAGTCTTATCCCAGGGGACAAATTGCCTCATTAAACTAATCTTGAACACCATATCCAATTCAACAATCCGTGGGAGTGCTATTGGGGCAATATTATGGGCACACAATTTTAGGAGTTCCGGTGCCCACAAGGAGAGATGACTAATACCTCTCATCACAGCGCGCCTTTGGATCATAGCATGGCACTGCAAGGGGATATAGTCCACATTGCGCTTAATTTGCATTGTCTGACACTCATGTCCAATTGTATGAATTAATGTAAAACTGCACTCTGCCAATCAGCTGCATTAAGCTTATACAGCTAGTTGTACAAATAATCGGTGAATTGCAGATCATGAAGAGAGTAATATTTGGAAAGCTGAATTGGGCCATAGAGATTTGATAAGCACAGGAACATGTGAGAACGGCTGCTGTGAGAAAATATGACTTGGGGTGTACAGTGATGTCACCAATGCTGGACAATGAGTTAATTCGCTATTTGCAATTAGTGCAAAATGAACATGCTACACGGTGTGCCATCTTTGCATTTTGCCGGAAAGAGGGCATCCGCTGATGCATGCAAGTCTTTTGTTACCCTACAGGGGGCTTAGAGCGGACCCATTACTTACCATCGGTAGGCGTCATCAGCACTCTCATTTGCTGGCTCCTCTTTGGTCAGTGCATGCCAGTTACACTTCCTCTGGCAGTGTTTGCTTCTCCCATGGAGTTGGCGCAAGTACTGGTTCCTGTCTCACAGTGTTTGTCCACTGCTTGAATGCTTTCTGAGGTACTTTAGAATTTTTTTTTGTGGTTATTAGCTCCATCATCGATGCTCACTCTGTCATTGTCATGGCAACTATTGCGTATCAGGAGAAACTGCTCCTATGTTGAAGACTTCTCATCCCATGCAGAAAAATTCTGTGAAGAAATGAAGGAAAGAGGGTATCCGAAAAAGTTACTGAAACACTCTTTCAAAAGAGCGCGTTTCACGCCTCGAGATACTCTCCTCCAAGTACGACCTAAACCCACACTTGAAAAGTTGGTCTGTGTAACCACCTTCGGGCCTGACACCAATAAACTTAGAAAAGCTGTACTGAACAATTGGCATCTATTGGAAAACCTCGAGTGTCCTTTTCCCCGCCCTGTGTTCGCATATAAGAAAAACCAAAACTTAGGCCAACAGATCAGGAGAGCAGATGTGTCCTCACCAAAAAAGGAGAATGACTTATTGACGCAATGGAACCTTAAACCAATCACAGGGCACCATAAATGTGGAACCTGTGTGGTATGCCCTAATACTATTGAGGGGTGCGAGTTTCGGCACGCAGAGACCAAACTGTAAGACCAAGAATGTGGTCTACCTGGTCCAATGTCCTTGTGACAAAATATATATTGGCAAAACATGCCAACAAGTCAATGCACGTATCTGCCAACACAGATCTAGGATAAAGAACAAAATCCTGACTGCCCCAATGGTTGAGCACTACATGACAGCCAAACATGACGAAAACGATCTCAGGTGGACAGTGTTGCACACTGCGCGACCTATGCATCGGAATGTTGACATGGACAGAATGCTCCTTAAAAAAGAAGCTTACTTAATTCTTAAGTTCAATAGCGTACAGAAAGAGTTAAATAGTATGTCTGAAATTGCAAGGCTATAGATTCCAGCTGCCCTTGGCGTCCCACACCGGCCGCGATTGTTCTATTTGTCTCAATGATGTCCCCTCCACATGCGTGAAAAATCCCCCCTTTAAACGGAGTACAACCCCTCATTTCAAGAAAATGTCACCCCCGTTTTCTTTGTAATTTATGAGCACCAATACGTGGACACACACACCATCCACGTATTTAGAGCAACCGAAAAATGTTGTTTGATATACAGGACTACATGTCCCAGAGTGCACAGGAGAGACACCTCACAGTTAAAGTCAGCTGTACACCCGGCGTCCAATTTGGATTGACCACAGAAGGTTGTAGGCGAGGATGAGGAAGGATATAGGTAAGTGCTGTAAGCGTCAGCAGTCGTTTCTAGAATACAACGAAAGACTTTAAATCCCTAGAGTAATTTCTTCATCTGTTCCCACAGCGGATTTCAGGCCACCGGAGAAACAGTGAAAGTTAAAGCGAAGATTTAACAGCTCATTCCATGCGCGAATAAAAGGTATGTTTATAAACCCACGAGCTCACAGCCAGAACCCTACGCCCAGCCTAAAACCATTTACAGAGTTTTGTTTAAAACCTCCTTCATTTCTTTCCCAGCGTCCGCGCCTGGTGCCTAATCCCCTTGTGGAAGAAAGTACTGGTGTTATAACGCAAAGTTGGTGACATTTTCGAGCTTCCTTCTAACAAATTATTTGACGGTACGTCCATTTCCCCTCTCCCTCTGTTTTTTCGACATTTGTTGAAAAAATGGGCCAAATAGACAAGTCATTTCATTTTTCATCTCTCTAGGTGGCCTGCCCCTTCCTCGCAACAGGACTCAACTATTCAAATAAAGAAAATTATAGTACTTGAAGAAATCCGTGCCAGATCCCCATTTCACGAATTCACTTCTCTTCCGAAATTTCGGTAGGTCTCGACTCACAGGTAATTCTGAGTGTGACTAGATATGAGGCGAGTCTTTAAACTTTTAATTTTCAACCTTTGAGATTGAAACCTCTTTTCATTCTCTTTGCACCCCTTGCAGACAGACTGACAGCGCCCTGATGAGATCCCAGGAACTTTCGCCCTGGTATCAAAACGCGTCGGCTCTTTTATAAAAGGAGTAATTGGGATAAAGTCCTTGATACCAGCAATTGCTGGTCACTATAGTAATCATAAATTGTTTTGACTCCTTTATTCCTATTGTTGCCTTTTTTGCAATTCTCATTTGCACAGAATTACTGTTTCCAATGTATATGTTTAATGTTGCTGTATTGTTTCTATGTGGGTTACATTCAATGTAGATTCTGGACTTATTTTTGGTCTCTTTTTGTTTCAATTATATGTTCGAAGTTCAATATGCACTTTTGTTGATATAAATGTAAAAATGTATTGTAAATATGTGATATAGAAATTCGTCTTTTCTGCCTTTGATCCTTCCTCTTTTTAAATACTTCAAAAAAAGTATGAAATAATTGGTATAAATAAAAGTACCTTGTCGATTTCGACAACCAGCGTCTTCGACATTCCTTCAATGTGGATTTAAAAATAGGTGGCTAGGCACTTTCATGTGTTTTTCCATTTAAATAGGGTCCAGCCTATCCACCTGTCCTCGAGGGCCTGACTCCTTAGGTGTCCAACCTCCCACTCTGTCATTGTTGGCTGCCCCTTCATCACTGCTTGCCCCATTGTTGCTTGCTTGCCCCACCTCCTCTCCAGGGCTAGTGTCCGTCACTCCCACGTTGTGATGCTTGTCCTGTCCCCACACCTTCTCCCGTCTTGACTTGACTGACTGGGCCATTGAGTTTGAGTGAGCGTGGCCCGGTGCCAGGATGAAACAATCTCATTCCATTAATTATTAAAACATCCCTCAGGCTTTTAGAGAGCGTTACACCATCCTTGGTTATGAGACTTGGGGGCAAATTTTCAAATCCGCCTCCCAAGAGGGGGCAGAAAAACTGTGTGGCCCATGTGGTAAGGGTACGGTCCGAAGGAAGGACGGGCTTGCTTCCTACATTATTATTATTCATTCTCTGCTTTTATTGGGCTTTATTCTCCCCTCTACACCCTGGGGTGTGTAGATTTGGGTTAAGCTCCCTGTCTACCACTACAGGGTGGCAGAAAGATAGGCTGTACTTTGGGGGAGACGTGCAGCCCAATGCCAGGACAGATGAAACCACCATACCAAACAGGTTTTCTACATATACTCCCTGGTGTCAACAGTGCGTTCTACCTCACGGGGTGTAGTGGCAGCTGGCATGTAAGGAAAGTGGACCAAAAAAAATAAAAAATAAAAAATCACTCCAATTGCCTTCTTCTGGTGCGACATCCTCATTCTCACTCAGGTCTTCTCTCTGCTTGGGCAGGCAGACTCCAGGAAACTGCAGGAATAATCCTGGTGCTGCTGTCATGCTGCATACCAGCAGCACTAGGATTGGAGGGAGCAGCCTCTCTTGTCGCTCCCGAGGGCACTGGAGCCCTATGCTGTCTCTAACCCAGCTGTCTTAAGAGATGAAAAATTGTACAGAACCGTAAAAGGTGTTACACTTCAGAGTCAGGTCGTTTTGAACATCGTATAGGCACAAATTCATTTCTCTTCCGCTGCTATGCTCAACTCCCATTGATGTTGAAAGTCCAGTCCACAGACTAGGCGTTTTCACCAGATTCTATTGGTTTTAGAGAGCACCTAACCATTTGCCTTGTGATTCTGCATACTGTCTCTGCTGGCCAAGGAATCTAGGTACCAGGCCAGCAGTGGTTTTAAAAACCTCTGGTGGTTCCATGACTTTGCAGTGGTTGCTGTAGTCGAGGTTTCATGCAAGGAATGCTCTATGAGGTTTATTACAGGCACAGAGTGTTGTCTACTATACTTAAATCTAATCCTACATTGATGGATGGGTAAACATGCCGGCTTTGCCATACATAGCACGCCTCTGCCACCAAAGTGTTCATCCTGCACTCTTCCAGTACCACCAGATCGAACACCTGTACTTCTCCCAGAGTTTACGACATGTGCCAACTAGGCCCATCATCGACCGCCGGCTGTGTGGTGTATAACAGGTGGGCAACAGGTGACTGCCCAGTCCCTCGGCGTACAATGGCTGGCTGAAGCATGACACTATGCCCCTTTTCATGGGTAGAATCCCTCCCACGGTCCAGTTTATCTAGAGTGTTCATGTGCCCAGGACATGGCTCCAGAGTGCCACCCAGTCCCTAACCATACCAATGTGTCATGGCACTATGAGGCTCCTCTGGTGCTGGTACCAACTCCGGCTGTCTCTTGTGCTCATACGGTTTCAGGTAAACTGAAACATGGTGTATGGGTATGTCAAGTGGGCGCGTAAGGTACCACGCAGGATGCAGCATGAAGACCTTTTTAACCTCACTATTGTTGGTGACCACAGGCCCCAAAATTCCGGCATGTTTCTCTTGCGTCAGTCACTTCACATAATGGTATGGTGGTGGTGTACAAAAGACAGGCCCGCTGGTGCCTGCGCGCTATTAGGGTGCCTTGCCCAAAGAGGGCTGGCAATGTTTAGGTGCTCGCAGTCTCCTACGGACCGCTCTCAGGGTAAACACCACCTCTGCCCGCCTGTAAACACGCTGGCCATAAAATGCCCTCCTATCCTTCTCTTGTGGCGAACCATTTCCCCTGGTCCGCTGCCAGCCTCTCTATATGCCATCTGTGTCCATTAGTCACCCCTGCCAGCGTGGCGTGTGACAGGCCGGTGCTTGCTCGGTGATAGAGTGCCTGGCAGCCCGAGGGATAACGAAGCGGGGTGCCCGGCGCGAGCGGGGAGTGCAGCGCTCCACATAAATCCCCCCAGCCGCCGAGAGGCTGTATGTAATCCCAGGGATGATCGAGGGCGGCTCGTCCTCGCCACACTGACGGATGCGGTGTCTGCCCGCAGCCCGGCATCCAATTTGCTGCCCATTTGGTCTGCCGTTTAACCACAATTCAAGCTGTCAAGGCGACAAATCACTCGCGAGGCGTTATTTTTCAACAGCGAACGCGCGGTACCCATCAACACCCGCCCCGGCCCTCGTTCACCTGATCGATCGTATGGGCCGCTCACCCGAAGGTGCCTGGGAGCCGCATACGGAGGCCCAGGCAGCCTGAACAGAGAGCGGGTGTCACTGCAGCACCCATATAGTTGGCACCTTTCTTGGGCATTTGTGCTGCTCTTCGGCACACCGCTTCTTTACATCATTGTGCATCTAGATTGAAATGTGTTTAAATCATTTGAAGGGAATGAGGAAATCACACTTATTGGAGGGTGAATTATGTACAGGTAAGAAGGTTGCCTATCATTCGGGCAGGTGTAAGGCAGAGTAAGGCCATGGTTTGTGGGAGCGAAATCTGTAGTATAGGGGATGAATCACTTGTCATGATTTCACTGGACAACTAGATAGGTCCAATAGTGGGGGGTACCTGCTCTCCAAAGTCACCAAGCAGTCCCAGGTTGTTATCAAGGCCTGACAGTCTTCTATGCTTAATAGTGATTTGTTTTCTTATATTGCGTCATGCCACACCTCTTCCGTTCTTAAATGCTGCAAATATATCGGGTGTTACGACTATTAATTTAATAAACACAATTTTCCGACCTTGGAAAGATGGAAGGCTGAGTTTGCCTTGCCCTGATTCAAACCTGTGACTGTAAATTACTTTCTATGTCAACTATAGACTGGGCCACTGGAAATATATGGCAGTGGAGGACCAACATATGCGGCAGGGTTAACCAGACAATGCAGCACAAAAAGGCACATTATGCGGCACAATTAGATGGCAGCATTATTTCAGTATTTCAGAATTTTTATATAGGAAAGGATGCATCTCAGTAGTACAATAGTTTGAGGACACATGGGCTTATTTACAGGCCCCTTGCGCCGCCGGTACGACAAGGGGTTTATAAATAAGCCCCACAATGTCTAAGCATTCCTGGATGGGTCATTGAAGTTTGAGAAAACAATGTTTAAGCCTCCCTGGGTGGGTGATTTGAAGGTTGAGGACACAATGTTTAAGCGTCCCTGAATTGGTGATTTGAAGTTTGTTAACAAGTCAGTGAAACCAACCCCCCCCCGTGCCCCCCTGAGACAGCAGTAATCTGCTGTAAGCTGTTTAAACTGTGTTTAATAGGGACTGTGCACTTCGTTTTTTGGCCAGGAGAGGGAGTAAAGTTTTATACAAATAGTGTTGTTAGAGGACAAGTTTGTTGGGGGCCTTACCAAAGTGTGGATTGAGCCTGTCTGTCTACTAGGAGATCTGTGAATAGAGCAGCTCCCCAGTCCCAGCCCCACCCCTAGGCTAGCAGACCTAGGACTGCTATTGATTTTCCCCAGCTCCAAGCAAATGTGAGCCCTCCTCTCACACCTGCCCAGGCCCCTTAACCCCTTGCGTGCGCATGATGGAACCACACCATCTTGAGCAACGAGCGGCTAATGCTTGTGACGGCGTGGTTCCGTCATGCGGCTGCCGCTCCGCCCTCGCAGCATTAATTCCCCGCCTGTGCATGCGAATTGATGAGTGGGCAGGGCCGTGGCGGAACCACACCGTCATTAGCACACGCCACCTGTGACTCATGACGGCGTGGTTCCGTCACGAGCACAGTAGCGCGGCGCTCACCCTCACCCCCCCCCCCGCGCAGCGGCAAAATTCATGCCTTGGTGAAGGGGTTAAGGCTTTGCTGGGTGCACCCCAAATCATTCTCCTCCATCTTATGAGTTGCAGCCTACCTGTGTCCCTGATTGCAGTGAGCAGAGTCCAGGCAGTGGTAAGGAGGCAGACTAGTGCTGTGTCTTTCCTAAAAAAGTTTAAAAAACGATGTTCCCTACCTGTGATAGCATCATCTTGGGTTTTTTCTTTTTAAATGTCTTTAACTGTCTTTGCCTGTGGTTGGTACAGTTTAAAATTGTAGTTTTAACCTGCCAGTGACTGCCTAACTTATCCCATGTTTTTGTGTTTAAACTTGTGGTTTTTACCTGCTTGTGACTGCTTCCATTTAACCTGGTGAATTGTTGGATTTGCAGTCCAAACTCTGTAGTTGTTTCCTCTCATTCCCCGTGACTATCCGTTTTTCCCTCCAAATGTCTCCTTTGCTCTGTGCTAAGACCTGTATGTTAAGCATTGCACCCCCAGCGACGATTCTGTGTTAACAAGTCAGTGAAACCAGCCCCCCCTTCCCTCCTGAGACTGCAGCAATCTGCTGTAAGCTGTGTACACTGTGTTTAATAGGGATTGTGCACTTTGGGGTATATTACCAACAACTAGCGATAATTTTTGTCTCTAACTTGTTTAGAGACAAAAATTATCGCCGCACATCGGCGATTTTTATCGCAGATAAACCTTGCTATTAGCAAGGTTTATCGCAAATGCGATAAAAAACTCCCGCAATGCATGAATATCGCTGAAAAGTCAGCGATATTCATGCATTATCGAGCAAATGCTCTTAGCCATGTTATCCACCTCCCATTGGATAACATGGCTAAGAACTGCCCAGGGCAGGTGTTAGCTTTTGGAGATATTCGCGCTTAGCGCGAATATCTCCAAAGGTTGGTAATAGGAGATAGCGATGTTAGCGACTGTTTCCAGTCGCTAACATCGTGGCACGCCCACTTTGTATGTCATTAGTGATAAATATCACTGACATGCAAAGCGGGGCCCAAGATGGTCGCTATCTCCTATTAGCTGTCGCTAACTGGTGTTAGCGACAGCTTGGTAATAGGGAGATAATTTTATCTCCGCTTTCTTGGCTTTTAAAGCCAAAAAGCGGAGATAAACCCCCTTGATAATATGCCCCTTTGTTTTTTGGCCAGGAGAGGGAGTAAAGTTTTATACAAATAGTGTTGTTAGAGGAGGACCCATGTTAAAATATCGATATCAGAAATATCGATGAAAAAAATATCGATGTAAAAATATTGATAACAAAAATATCGCCTCCCTATACTTAAAAAGGTAAGTACAGTAATATCGACAAAAAAATATAGATGTAATAAATATTGACTTTAAAAAATAATATAACTTAAATTAAATTAATTAAATATTATTTTTATTAACAAATTAAATTAATTTTAATATATTTTAACTAACTATAACAAATTATCTTTATTTAATTTATAAACTTTATTAATTATATAAAAATAAAACAAAAGCATATAAAAATAATTAAAAATAAATAAACATATTTAATATATTCTATATTTAATTAACACATTAAACTATTAAAAAAAAGACATAAATGTAATAACAAAATAAAAATATTAATAGTTAAAACATTACATAGGGGGAGGGTAAAAATCAGCCGCAGCCAGTAGTGGGAGTATCGGCCGGGCGGTGATGTGGGGAGGGGGAAGGGCAGGGTGGGGGTAGTAATGTATGGATTACTGACTTTAACAGGTAAGTAAACATAAAAATAAATAAAACAAATTTCGTTGCACGCACTGCATCGCATTTGGTGATGCAGTGCGTGCAACAATATTCATTTTATTTATTTTTATGTTTCCTTACCTGTTAAAGTCCGTAATCCATAGATTTCTACCCCCCACCCTGCCCCTCCCCACGTCACAGCCCGGCTGGTACTCCCACTACCGGCCACGGCTGGTAAAAATTACTATTCCCACTCCAGTGAGTGCAACAGTAGGGAAAACACTGGATAGCGTAGGGGTAAAAATTACTATTCCCACTTCAGTGAGTGCGACAGTAGGGAAAGCGCTGGATAGCGTAGGGGTAAAATTTACTATTCCCACTCCAGAGAGTGCAACAGTAGGGAAAGCGCTGGATAGCGTAGGGGTAAAAATTACTATTCCCACTCCAGTGAGTGCAACAGTAGGGAAAGCGCTGAATAGTGTAGGGGTAAAAATTACTATTTCCACTCCAGTGAGTGCAACAGTAGGGAAAGCGCTGGATAGCGTAGGGGTAAAATGTACTATTCCCACTCCAGTGAGTGCAACAGTAGGGAAAGCGCTGGATAGCGTAGGGGTAAAATTTACCATTCCCACTCCAGAGAGTGCAACAGTAGGGAAAGCGCTGGATAGCGTAGGGGTATAATGTACTATTCCCACTCCAGTGAGTGCAACAGTAGGGAATGCGCTGGATAGCGTAGGGGTAAAAAGTACTATTTCCACTCCAGTGAGTGCAACAGTAGGGAAAGCGCTGGATAGCGTAGGGGTAAAATTTACTATTCCCACTCCAGAGAGTGCAACAGTAGGGAAAGCGCTGGATAGCGTAGGGGTTAAAATTACTATTCCCACTCCAGTGAGTGCAACAGTAAGGAAAGAGCTGGATAGCGTAGGGGTAACATTTACTATTCCCACTCCAGTGAGTGCAACAGTTGGGAAAGTGCTGAATAGCATAGGGGTAAAAATTACTATTCCCACTCCAATGAGTGCAACAGTAGCCTTTGTATATGGGGAATTCTCTGACCTACACACAAAATTGGATCAGGTCAATTCTTCCCCTGAGCTTTGCTCCAAACTGCTTAGGGTGACTAAAGGCAGAGGATTCCTGGTGTCAGGTTCCTTTACGTTTGCTGTGGGCAAGGTCCTTTGAAATGTAATTAGGGCAGGGTACTGCTCCTCTACAGCCATCCTGCCACAAAGACCCTGTCCCAGCTACACCCAGATAACATTGTTCACTGTTTGGGCCCAAAACACATTTTTAGGGAAGAACCATAAGAAGCCCAAGCAGCTGGAAACTCAAAGAAAGGCTAATAAACTTTGGGAAGGTAAATGCTAACTTTCCAAATGTGACCTTTTCAAAATTATATAAGCTGACTTTACAATTAAAGAGGGTTTTAAAAAAGTATTTGAGTGTAAACATCATTTTTCTGTCTGCTCCCAATCTGAAGTTAGCACTTATTAATTGAAATAGAGTAACCCAATGTGACCCTATGTGAGGGATAGGCCTTACAACAGTGAAGGAAATTTCTTTTTTTACTGTCAAGACATGTTAAACCTAAATACACAGGTCCTACTTTTAAAATACCATGCACGCTTCCCTTAAAAAGAAAGGTTTAGTACTCGTAAAGTTTTATTTTGCCAGGTCAAAATGCCAGTTATAAATTGCAATTCAGGCTGCAGTAGGAGGCCTGAGAGATGTTTTATGGTTTAAATCTTTTTATTGATTTCAAAACGAAGAACAAAACTGAGAACACGGCCCCCGGCTCTCAGAACCATTTAAGTACAGACAACAAGTGTCGCGGTGAGCGATATTACTTCAGTAAATGCATGGAGCGGGCCTGTTTAGAGAAAATAGACAATAGTGCAGAGAGAAGCAATACGTAAAAAAAGGAAAAGGAGAAACCCCAACACTCCCACCCACCGCCCCCCCCACCCCTCGTCCACCAGGTCAGATACAATTGGAAGGGAACTAGGAAAGTGTGAGACACAGTGGAATTCATCGCAATCTATGGGTCTTGCGTACATAGCTCACCTGCGGAATTGGCCTATACACCAGGCACTTAAGTCTAAGGTATCTAGGGCAGGTCAGTTCTCTGAATACTGTTACAAGTAGCATTAGGAAAGGGGGCCATAGCTCCGGGAACTCAGATCCCCTACCTGCTAGAGTGAGAGCCATTTTCTACATCCTAGAGTATGGCGGGGGTTGAGGAGATCGCCAGTGCGCAAGTATGTTCTGAGTAGCCGCCCCCAAGGCGATTCCAATCAGTCGACCTCGTCGGGACTTAGCTGGGTCCATTAGTGGGTTGGGTAAGCCTAAGAAGATGTAGGCCGGGAAGCGTGGGAGTTGCGTGTCAAGGTGGGAATCTATTTCATCTAAAATTTGGGACCAGTACGGTTGGATATGTTTGCAGCTCCACAAAAGATGTTCCAACGTGCCCACTGCCCCACAACCTCTCCAGCACAGAGCGCACTGACGGGAATCGAATTGATGGAGACGTTCAGGCGTGTAGTACCAATAAGTTACCACTTTAGTCAGTGTCTCAGTGAGGCCTATATGGTACGCTGAATGCCTAGCCCTGTAATAGATACTGTCCCATTCTTTGTGAGTTAAGGTGCGGCCTAACGCCCTTTCCCATCGTGCCCGCCCTGTTTTGTGTGTGTAGACTGTAGTGAGCAGTAAGTGCTTGTAGAGATCCGAGATGAGTTTCTTGTCAGAGGATCTGGTGACAAGCCACCTCTCATATGCAGTCAATAATCTCTGGGCGCCGGCCCTAATTTGTGGTTGGAGAGCCCAGTGTCTAAGCTGTAGGTAGGACAACCTCTCTGTCTCCGGGATTCCATAGTCTGTCCGAAGTCGTGGGAATGGGATGATTCCATCCAGGTCAAACAGGTGGCCAAATGCTCTACATGGGGTGGGACGCCAGAGCAAGTCTGGGTTGTTGAACAGTGGTGTGAGTGGGGAGGGGAAAGTCGTCAGTTCATGCGCAGTGGCAGTGCTGTCCTAAGCTTCCATCGTGGTGCTCGTGATGTAGGAGGCATAGAAGTTAGGTGGCCTATGTGTTTTTTGAAGGAAGGGGAGACCCTGCAGGGGCGTGCCAGCTACCGCTTGATCTTGGAAAAGCCAGTGCTTCTCGGCCTCAAGATGACTCCATTCCACCAAATAACAGAGCTGTGCAGCAGAATTCAGAGAACTGACCTCAGGAGGCAAAATCTCTATGGCGTGCTTGAATCGGGGTTTGCGGCCCTGCCATATGAAAAGCGCTAGATCCGATTGGGTGTGTTAAATCCAATCCGCTGGGGGGCGCAGGGGGAGGGTCTGGAAGAGGTATAGGATCTGGGGGAGTATGGTCATCTTGACCGCCACTAGCCAGCCGAGCCAAGATAGAGTGTGATGTTTCCACTGGTCCAGTTCTTTACGGATGTGGATGCAAAGTCTCTCATAATTGGCTGTGATAGTGGAGGGGATCGTGGCACCTAGTTGTACTCCTAAATATGGTATGGTAGAGGTGGACCACTGCATCGGGTGTTCTTCTCGAATGTGGGCCAGTGTGTGGGGAGTGAGGGAGATGTCGAGGGCAGTCGATTTGTCCATATTAATCTTGAACCCTGAGGCCTGTGCGAAGCTATGCAATTCAATGAAGAGTGCCCTCAATGTTTGAATTAGGTTGGGGAGGGAAAGGAGGATATCATCTGCGTATAGGCTGATGGTGTGGGTGTCCCTGCCGAACTTGATCCCGGATATTAGGGGGTGGTGCCGTATTCGCTGCACCAGTGGCTCCATATAGAGCGCAAAGAGGAGGGGGGAGAGGGTGCATCCCTGCCTCGTACCTCTACTTATGGGGAAGCGGGACGATGTCTGGCCATTTACAGAGATCGTGGCGTAAGGTGAGCGATAGCAATTCAATATGTGAGTGCGTAATTTGTCCCCAAAGCCGAATTTCCACAGGACCTGCTCCAAATAGGGCCAATGCACCCTGTCAAAGGCTTTCTCTGCGTCAATGGCCAGTAGCATATATTCCCCTGCGGTGCGAGAAGCCTTTTCAATGAGATGCAGAACTCTCTTAGTGTTATCGTTAGCCTGTTTTTTGTGGTTTGAACCCTGCTTGATCTGGTTCAACTAATTGGGACAGAAACCGTTCCAGGCGGGTCGCTAAAATGCTCCTGTAAAGCTTTATGTCAATACATAAAAGAGAGATAAGCCTGTAAGCCCTGCAGAGGGTCTTGTCCTTACCAGGCTTGGGGATGACCACTATAGACGCCTTGAACATTTCTCCAGGGATAGCTCCAGTGTGTGCAAAGGTGTTAAAGAGGTCTTGCGGTATGGGGGCAATTTGGCCACAGAAGGTCTTATAGAACGCCGCAGAGTAGCCATCTGGTCCAGGCGATGTCCCGAGACAGAGGCGGGAGATAGCTGCGATGACTTCCTCCGTCCCTATATCCCTGTCGAGACTGTCTGCCTGTGCTGGGGAAAGGGCCGGCAGCATCGTGGCATCCAGGTAGTCAGAGCTATGTAGGGCATCAAGAGAATCACTCGAGTATAAGTTTGCATAGAAATCCCGGAAGACTTCGGCTATGTCAGCGTCTTCCGAAGTGAGCTCACTCCCCACTTCTCGAATAGCTTGCACTCCCTGCTGCTGTCTTACCTCCGGCAATTTATGAGCCAGGAGGTGGCCGCACTTGTTACCACTAGTGTAATAAGAATGGCGAAGGCGGAGGGCGGAGAACTCAGCCTTATCCTGATCTAGCGCAGCAAGCTGCTTCAATTAATCAATCAATCAATGCATTTATAGAGCACACTACTCACTTGTGAGGGTCTCAAGGCGCTGAAGGGAGGGGGGGTGCTGCTACTGCTCGAATAGCCAGGTATTGAGGTGTTTCCTGAAGGTGAGATGGTCCTGGGTCAGTCGTAGGTGGGCTGGGAGGGAGTTCCATGTCTTGGCGGCCAGGTAGGAGATAGATCTTCCTCCGGAGGTGGTTCTGCGAATCTGTGGGACGGCGGCGAGTGCGAGGCTGGTGGAGTGGAGCTGGCGGGTCGGAGTGTAGAACGTGAGGCAATTGTTGATGTATTTGGGGCCCATGTTGTGGAGTGCTTTATGTGCGTGGGTGAGGAGCCTGAACGTGATCCTTTTGTTGACGGGGAGCCAGTGCAGGTCTTTCAGGTGGGCAGATATGTGGCTGTGGCGAGGGATGTTGAGGATGAGTCGTGCAGAATCGTTCTGTATGCGCTGGAGTCTTTTCTGAAGTTTGGCTGTGGTTCCTGCATATAGGGCGTTCCCGTAGTCCAATCGGCTGGTGACGAGGGCCTGGGTGACCATCTTTCTGGTTCCGGTAGGGATCCACCGGAAGATCTTCCGGAGCATGCGCAGGGTGTTAAAGCATGAGGATGAGATGGCGTTGACTTGCTTGGTCATCATGAGAGAGGAGTCCAGGATGAATCCCAGGTTGCGTGCGTGGTCCGCGGGTGTCGGTGCGGTGCCCAGCACTGTGGGCCACCAGGAGTCGTCCCAGGCGGATGGGGATGGTCCAAGGATGAGGACCTCCGTCTTGTCTGAGTTCAGTTTCAGACGACTGAGCTTCATCCATTCCGCCACCGCTTTCATTCCTTCCTGGAAGTTGGTTTTGGCGGTGGCTGGGTCTTTGTTGAGGGAGAGTATCAGCTGGGTGTCGTCGGCATAGGAGATGATGTTGAGGCTGTGTTTGCGTGCGATGGCGGCGAGGGGGCTCATGTAGATATTGAAGAGGGTTGGGCTGAGTGAAGAGCCTTGGGGTACGCCGCAGATGATCTCGGTGGCCGCGGAGTGAAAGGGAGGGAGGCGGACTCTCTGAGTTCTGTCGGAGAGCAATGAGGTGATCCAGTCCAGGGCTTTTCCTTGGATCCCAGTGTTGTGGAGGCGGGTTATTAGGGTGCGATGGCAGACGATATCAAAGGCGGCTGAGAGGTATAGGAGGATGAGGGCGGTTGTTTCCCCATTGTCAAGCAGGTTCCTGATATCATCGGTGGCTGCGATGAGGGCGGTCTCGGTGCTGTGGTTGGCTCAAAATCTGGACTAGGATGGGTCGAGGGAGTCGTTTGCCTCGAGGAAAGTGGTCAGATGTTTATTGACGGTCTTCTCGATGACTTTTGCAGGGAAGGGAAGAAGAGAGATGGGGCGGAAGTTCCTGAGGTCTTCAGGGTCCGCTGTGGGTTTCTTCAGGAGGGCGTTAATCTCTGCATGCTTCCAGCTCTCTGGGAAGGTGGCAGACGTGAAGGAGTTGTTTATGACGTTCCGTAGGTGGGGTGCGATGATGGTGTTGGCTTTGTTGAAGATGTGGTGAGGGCATGGGTCCGAGGGAGAGCCGGAGTGAATGATGTTCATGACGTGGGTGGTGTCTTCAGTGCTGATGGGGGTCCAGGTGCTGCGGGTGGTGGTAGGGGGCGTTGTTTTGGTGATTGGAGGCGGGTCTGGGCACCGAAGCTGTCATGTATGTCAGCAATCTTGTGGTGAAAGAATGTGGCGAGGGAGTCGCAGAGGTTTTGCGACTGTGTGATGTCGTTGCTGCTGGCGCTGGGGTTGGAGAGCTCTTTTACGATGCTGAAGAGTTCCTTGCTGTTGTGTGTGTTGTTGTCCAGCCGCTCTTTGAACGATGTCCTTTTGGTGGTGCGGATCAGCTGGTGGTGTTTGCGAGTGGCATTCTTGAGAGCTGTCAGGTTTTCTGTCGTCTGTTCGTGGTGCCAGGTTTTCTCGAGAGTTCGGCAGGATTTCTTAGATTCTTTGAGGGCGTTGGTGAACCATGTGGCTTTCCTGTTATTGGTTTTGCCTGGGGGGTTCTTCAGTGGGGCAAGGGCGTCGGCGCAGTTGGTGATCCACTGTGTGAGGTTGCGGGCTGCTTCGTTGGTGTCAGTGGTGTCGGTTGGTGGGTTCTGGTTCAGTGACGTGGGTACCTGGTCTGTAGTGACTTTACTCCAGCCTCTGCGAGGGATCTGTTGCGGGTGGTCGTGGGATGTAGTCTTCTTGAAGGTGAAATGGATGGAGCTGTGGTCGGTCCAGTGTAGTCCGGTGGAGTGGCTGAAGGAGACGTGGTTGCTGGCAGAGAAGATGGGGTCGAGCGTGTGGCCGGCGTAGTGAGTGGGAGTGTTCACTTTCCTTTCTATGCAGGGCTGACGCCAAGCCCAATTTGCTCCAGTATGCTGATGCATCTGTTCCAGCTCCCCCATCCGTTTGGTTAATTCAGCTCACTTTAGACTGCGCTCTACATTGCTGGCCGCGGATATGAACTCCCCCTGCAGGACGGCTTTAAGGGCAGACCATTGCGTCGCCAGGGAAGTGTCGGGATTAGCATTTGTGGCCAGAAAGTTTGTGATAGCGTTTTAGTTTGAGCAACCGTTACGTTGAGGCCTGTTGAAGTAATGTGTCGCGCAAGCGCCAGTGTCTCAGCGGTCGCCGAGAATGTGGTAAGTGGAAAGTGGACATGACAGGGGAGTAGTCGGAAAAGGATGCAGTGAGGACCTCAGTGTCCGTTGCCATAGCTTGCAAGGGGGAGGAACTAAGGAGGTAGTTGAATCTGGCATATGTCTTATGCGCCCCCGAGTAATAAGTATAGGCTCGGCTATGAGGGTGAAAGTGTCGCCATATGTCTGTGAGTCCAAGCTCTCGGAGGCGATCTAGGTCAACCTGGGAGAGAGCCCCAACCTGTGTGGTGCGCTGACAGGAGCTGTCAGCGATGTTGTCGAAGACTAAGTTTAAGTCTCCCCCTAGCAGCAGACGCCGTTCCGAATTGGCTGTCGCCTCTGTGAGTGCCGTGTGGAAACATTTCCCCTGACCTTCATTAGGAGCATACACAGAGCCCACTATGAGGGGCACCCCCGCTATCAGAAAGTGGTAGGTAAGTAGACGGCCCTTAATCTCAGTCTCCTTTTGGAGAACCTTGCCCCTGAAGGAGCGGGATACTAGGATAGCGACCCCGGCTAATTTGGTAGAATTAACTTAAAAGAGCTGTGTGGGGAATGCACGGGATTTCATTCTGTGGTGATCCTTGGGGATGAGGTGGGTCTCCTGCAAGAGGCAAACATCAGCGGCCGACTGTTCTAGATAGTTGAGAACCGCTCTGCATTTGATCGGGTTATTTAGACCACGAACATTAAGAGTAAGTACCTTAAGTGGTTCCTGCATCATGTGTCACACATAGGGAAACAGGCTGAGTTGGGCCTCAGGGGGCGCTTCTCGTGAACCCAGAGCCAAGAGAGGAGAGGCGCGGGACAGATGCGGTGGAGCCTGGCCTCCCTCAGGGAGGGGGGGAGAGGTGGATGAGGGGGACAACACCCAAACGAAAAAAGGGAAAGGGGGAGAAAAGGGGGGAACCCCAAAACCCCACACAAAGAGGTACTCAACCCACCCTAACCCAAGCACAGTGCAAACAGAAACAGTCCCTGAAAAAAGTCTGTTGTCCCAAGACGACTGGAATGACAACCATGAGGGGTCCATAGTCGGTCAATGAGGAGAGACATCCCCCTCCCATCGCCCACCCAAACCCAGCAAGGACGCATCAGATGGGTACCAAAATGGAAGTGGGTACCGGGTCTTCATTTGTCCTCTGACCCCTCTCCAGCGAGGGCCTCTGTAGCTGTGGACAGTGCATCTCGTTGGTTTTGAGCAATTTCCGAGGCAGGTGGTCTACGCGGGTGCCGTCTCCTGGTTTGTCGCTGCCAGCCCAATGGAGAGATATCTGGCCCTGCACTCGGGCCATCCGCATCCCCCTCCTCACTCGGTGGCGTCAGGCCCAGCAGGCGGCAGACGGCCATCAGCGAATGCAGCTGGTGCAATTTGTTGTTGAATCGGAAGATGAGGCGATCTCGGAACACCGCGTTGTTGGGGCCGCACTCGCGAGGGCGGCCGGGTCTGCCTCTCGGCTCCCACCGTCACTGTCCCCGCTGGGAGTCTAGGTACAGGCTCAAGTTGGACCGGCGGGTGCCCCCAAGGTGTAGGGTCTGGTCCCACACTGGGCAGGAGCCTGAAAACGAGCGTCCTACCTCGCCGTCATATTGAACACGCCCCCTCCTGAGATATGTTTTAAAAGACTACGTTACTAGGTGGCACAATGAGTGCTGCAGGCTAAAAGTAGCATTTGATTTACAGGACTGGAGTACAGGCAGTACCATTTACTAGGAACTTAAAAGGAAGTTAAATGTACCAATCAGGTATTGCCCAATTTTACCATGTTTTCAAGGGAGTGCTTAAGCACTTTACCACTGCTTAGCAGGGCAAAAAGTTCACAGTCATAAAAGCCAATAAAAATACGTTCTGCAATGGAAAGTAAACATTTGTGGTAACGCTGCAGAAAGGGACAGGTTCAACATTCAGGAAGACTACCCATCAAATACTTGTGCTGCAAAAAGCCAATTACATTTCTAAAGGGCCCGTGTCTCCTCTCACTTCAGCATCTAGATTTCCTTTCTTTAGCTTCAGGGAGGTCAGCAATACGCATCCACTGCCTTTAAAAATAAACTCACCTCCATCTTGTTCAAAAGGCGGTTCAGGGCCATTCAAAATCAATCCCACAGACCTTCTTTGCTTTGGCTCACTCAGCCTGAACTGCTAGGCCAGGCACTCCCTGAACTGGAACACAAGCAACCCAGGACTTATTTCGCCCTGATTAGGGCTCTTCACTCAGGTGCAGCTTGATTCCAGGGGCACATGAGCACAGGGCCCATGGCAGGGCATACCATTGCCACTTGTGTGGTAAATCAAACACACAAAAGGTGATTGGAAGAACACTTGCAATAAGCCTAACTACTGTCTGTCACATTGGGTAGCATTCCAACCCATTGTTTTTTGCCTGCCAGTCTTGGGTTGTTGGTGTTCCGTTTCAGAGAGGACCTTGCCTGGCAGTTCAGGCTAGACTGTTCCAGTTGCATCAGTGTCAAAACTGATTTGCATGTGACTGGGTCCAATCTGAGGTGGCATGGTGTGCAAAATAATGATTAACTGGGATGCAACCCGAGTTTTTACCATTGATGAGATTAATTCAAGCATTCCATACATCATCTTATTTTTTATACTTGAAGTACAAAGAACATGCACATAAAGACTTTGGATATTAGTGCTGTTACATGGGTAAGCACATAGAAGCCAAACTTTACATCAATAGGTTGACAGGCCTCTTCTCCAGTGACACAGATAAAAAGAAAGTCTGGTCACAACTATGTATCCAGAGTCCCCTGCCACCACTACTCTATTAAATGATAAATCCATGACAGAGATAATAGTCTACTCTTTACAATTGGGGCATGTTTGGTGCTCTCCTCCAAGACAAAGAACAGGCCCTCACTCAAACAAAGACACAGCCTAGGCATCTGTACACACTAGATTAGTGTGAGGCTAGCGTAAAAAAAAATATAGAATACCAAATACGCATAGTTGGGCACCCTGGCCAGGGGAACACAACTGTACAACATGCAGGGGACCTTCCCGTCCCAATATACATGCAAACACATACACACAGAAATACACACACATGCAGAGAATCAATCATGTTGTGTACTTATGCACTCACAAACACACACCATATAACAACACAAAGGCTTCAATGGAAATTGAAGACACACACCTAAGATCACGGTAGGGCCGCTGGCACTACTGAAGAGTTCAACGTTCAAGATGCCCACTACAGTTCCGGTTCCCTGTTCACAATATACTACTTCAGGCTCACAACTTGGGTTCCACAGTACTTGGGTTTCACATGCTTTTCTCCATTTTGTAATGGTATCCCATTGGACAAGTCCTGGGGCCAGATGTAGGTAAATCTATTTTACCGACACTTAAATACCGAATTTTACCGATTCGGTATTTAAGAGTCGGTAAAATAGATGTACCGAGATGTAGGTAAATCCAGATGTGGATTTACCGATTCTTTAAAAGTCGGTATTTACCGATTCGGTAAATACCGACCTGTAATGCTCCATTCATTCCTATGGGCTTTGAAGCCCATAGGAATGAATGGGGCATTACAGGTCGGTATTTACCGATCGGTAAATACAGATTTTTGGCAAGGGTGCAGGGGGTGTCACTTTGACACCCTCTAGCACCCCCAAAAAAGGTTCGGGGGCCATATGGCAGGCAGACCTGCCCTAAGGGCAGGTCTGCCTGCCATATGGCACAGGTGTGCATGCACACATTTGCATGCTCACCTGAATCGGTATTTCACCATCAAATTGAATTTGATGGTAAAATACCGATTTCTTAGGCCTTGTGGGACTCATCAGAGTCCCACCTACATATCGATTTTACAGAATCTGTAAATTTACCGTTCTGTAAATTTACCGACCGGTATATTTACAGATTCTGTAAAATTACAGATCGGTAAATTTACAGAACGGTAAAATTACCGATTCTGCCCCCTACATCTCAAATTCCTTTTACCGGTCGGTAACGGCCGAATTCGGCCGTTACCGACCGGTAAAACCCTACCTACATCTGGCCCCTGGTCCCTTGTCCATCACAAACACTTGATCTTTAAGCACCAACAATTCAGACCTATCTATTTTAAGTGATGCATCTTCTACCTGGACACACAACATTTCTGCCTGACTTTCAACAAGTTCTGTATGACAAATTCGTACACTTCCTGCTAACCAGCTACCCGCTCACATGCATAGGGTTCCTCCTCATATTAGCCTGAAATATGTATGTACTATTGCTGCAGACGCTTGGATGCACACTGACCAGGCATTGGTAACAGGCTCCCAGGAGTACAACTGCTTCTTGGAGTTTTGTAGCAATACTTAAATTGCTCATGGTCAAGCATGCACTGGAACGATCCTGAAAATATGCATCTTATGCACTTGGTAGTTCACAGATATCCAGAAATTAGCTTGCAACAACTGTACATGCTCAGTATACCCATGAGTACATAAAGGATATAAATCCTTCTGCGGTTCTCACTATCAGTCTCTAAAATGATGTTAAATTTGCGTGAGGCCACCAGAACTGAGACGTTATCAGCTTTCTCTCCATCACATCTTTCCAAACCAGGGCAGGACTGGCCGTAGCGGGCACAGGTATTTTACCGCTGGGCCGGTTTTGGACCAGTGGTGGCCATTTTTGTTACTGGGTTTTTGCAATATCGCCCCTTGTAACAAAAGTGCAGCAGCAGTGTTTTCCAGCAGCACCAGCACTCGCATCCCCCCCCCCACACTCCAACACCTACTAGGGCAGGTCCAACGTAATTACCAGTGCTGGTTTGAGTTCCCAGTCCAGGCCTGCTCCTAAATACCACTGTTGGGAACCTGACTCACATTTCACAGAACTCTCCAATGTTCCACGTTCAAACATTGACATCTTGCACACACAAGTCACACACTTTGAATACTGCAAAGTTATTTCATTTTTGCCCCTTGAAAAACCTCTTTGAAACAGGGGTTTTTAACACTTGAACCCGATGTTACAACCATCACTGGGGTTCTCAAGGCACTGGCTCTCAAAATATAAAAGCTGTAAGACTGCTATGAATTTTCAATAGCTAAATATGGGTAAAACAACGTTGGATCATAAATACGGATCCTCTGAGAGTTAAGAATGAATGGTGACTGTGGACGTGTCGTCTCTAGAGAGCATTTCATCTGCACAGGATTCTAGGAGCCTGTGTCTGTACCTTTGATTTCCACTCAAATTACCCTTACCATGGATACTGCTCTGGCTGGTGAAAGGTAGTAAATGTTGTTGGAGAGGGCTCATGACAGAGAGCCAGTGCCAATAGTGGAATAGAGTATAGAGAGAGATTAGAGTGGAAGAACAGGATCGATGTAAGAACCTGTTTTAGATAGTCCTACAGATCACACTTTTGTCATTCATTCATTCATGACATTGGATGGATGGAAGGCTGAGTTGGCCTTGCCAGAATTCGAACTTGTCTCCAGCGCACCTAATATGTCAGCTTGTACCTTACTGAGCCAACCTGCTGACTAGGAGCATTGCCAGGTCTGGGAATGGTACTTAGATGAAAAGAAGGGGCAAGACAACGAGATGAAATCATAGGGACAGATTTAGAGAAGTAAAGAGGAAATAACCGAAAGTCAGGCACAGAAGGCAACAGCAATTAGAGACACAATTGTAATTATAATCGGCAGTCTGGCAATAGGCTAGGGTCCATAGTTGCGGGCAACAGAAACCATGGACGCTTTTCTAATAATAACTATAATTTGTGATTTGACTACAATAATGTGAAACCAACGTGAAATGTGCCTGGGCTCAACAGCCTCTATACTGCGAAATTTGTGTTTGTTGAGTCACTAACAAAAAGTGAATGGACTTCTCTACCAAACAATGCTACATTAAGATTGTGAAGAAGAGGAATACATTTGCTTAGCAAAGTCTTTTTTTTATAACTGCTACTGTTCTAGAATGATGTATTGAGGATTATGTGATTGTCATATTAATTCTTTGTATTTCACACTCAAAGTCTATAAAAGTAAAACAATAATATAATACATTGCCTAATTCATGCTTGCTATAACTATAACGGAGGCAGAAAGATACATCCACTCATCCAATAGAAAGATGGTGAGACTAAAATACTCCTTTGATATAATCCAAGATGAGGCTGATAGTGTCTCAAGTCAGTGAGGACCTTGCCTGGCAGTTCAGGCTAGACTGTTCCAGTTGCATCAGTGTCAAAACTGATTTGCATGTGACTGGGTCCAATCTGAGGTGGCATGGTGTGCAAAATAATGATTAACTGGGATGCAACCCGAGTTTTTACCATTGATGAGATTAATTCAAGCATTCCATACATCATCTTATTTTTTATACTTGAAGTACAAAGAACATGCACATAAAGACTTTGGATATTAGTGCTGTTACATGGGTAAGCACATAGAAGCCAAACTTTACATCAATAGGTTGACAGGCCTCTTCTCCAGTGACACAGATAAAAAGAAAGTCTGGTCACAACTATGTATCCAGAGTCCCCTGCCACCACTACTCTATTAAATGATAAATCCATGACAGAGATAATAGTCTACTCTTTACAATTGGGGCATGTTTGGTGCTCTCCTCCAAGACAAAGAACAGGCCCTCACTCAAACAAAGACACAGCCTAGGCATCTGTACACACTAGATTAGTGTGAGGCTAGCGTAAAAAAAAATATAGAATACCAAATACGCATAGTTGGGCACCCTGGCCAGGGGAACACAACTGTACAACATGCAGGGGACCTTCCCGTCCCAATATACATGCAAACACATACACACAGAAATACACACACATGCAGAGAATCAATCATGTTGTGTACTTATGCACTCACAAACACACACCATATAACAACACAAAGGCTTCAATGGAAATTGAAGACACACACCTAAGATCACGGTAGGGCCGCTGGCACTACTGAAGAGTTCAACGTTCAAGATGCCCACTACAGTTCCGGTTCCCTGTTCACAATATACTACTTCAGGCTCACAACTTGGGTTCCACAGTACTTGGGTTTCACATGCTTTTCTCCATTTTGTAATGGTATCCCATTGGACAAGTCCTGGGGCCAGATGTAGGTAAATCTATTTTACCGACACTTAAATACCGAATTTTACCGATTCGGTATTTAAGAGTCGGTAAAATAGATGTACCGAGATGTAGGTAAATCCAGATGTGGATTTACCGATTCTTTAAAAGTCGGTATTTACCGATTCGGTAAATACCGATCTGTAATGCTCCATTCATTCCTATGGGCTTTGAAGCCCATAGGAATGAATGGGGCATTACAGGTCGGTATTTACCGATCGGTAAATACAGATTTTTGGCAAGGGTGCAGGGGGTGTCACTTTGACACCCTCTAGCACCCCCAAAAAAGGTTCGGGGGCCATATGGCAGGCAGACCTGCCCTAAGGGCAGGTCTGCCTGCCATATGGCACAGGTGTGCATGCACACATTTGCATGCTCACCTGAATCGGTATTTCACCATCAAATTGAATTTGATGGTAAAATACCGATTTCTTAGGCCTTGTGGGACTCATCAGAGTCCCACCTACATATCGATTTTACAGAATCTGTAAATTTACCGTTCTGTAAATTTACCGACCGGTATATTTACAGATTCTGTAAAATTACAGATCGGTAAATTTACAGAACGGTAAAATTACCGATTCTGCCCCCTACATCTCAAATTCCTTTTACCGGTCGGTAACGGCCGAATTCGGCCGTTACCGACCGGTAAAACCCTACCTACATCTGGCCCCTGGTCCCTTGTCCATCACAAACACTTGATCTTTAAGCACCAACAATTCAGACCTATCTATTTTAAGTGATGCATCTTCTACCTGGACACACAACATTTCTGCCTGACTTTCAACAAGTTCTGTATGACAAATTCGTACACTTCCTGCTAACCAGCTACCCGCTCACATGCATAGGGTTCCTCCTCATATTAGCCTGAAATATGTATGTACTATTGCTGCAGACGCTTGGATGCACACTGACCAGGCATTGGTAACAGGCTCCCAGGAGTACAACTGCTTCTTGGAGTTTTGTAGCAATACTTAAATTGCTCATGGTCAAGCATGCACTGGAACGATCCTGAAAATATGCATCTTATGCACTTGGTAGTTCACAGATATCCAGAAATTAGCTTGCAACAACTGTACATGCTCAGTATACCCATGAGTACATAAAGGATATAAATCCTTCTGCGGTTCTCACTATCAGTCTCTAAAATGATGTTAAATTTGCGTGAGGCCACCAGAACTGAGACGTTATCAGCTTTCTCTCCATCACATCTTTCCAAACCAGGGCAGGACTGGCCGTAGCGGGCACAGGTATTTTACCGCTGGGCCGGTTTTGGACCAGTGGTGGCCATTTTTGTTACTGGGTTTTTGCAATATCGCCCCTTGTAACAAAAGTGCAGCAGCAGTGTTTTCCAGCAGCACCAGCACTCGCATCCCCCCCCCCCACACTCCAACACCTACTAGGGCAGGTCCAACGTAATTACCAGTGCTGGTTTGAGTTCCCAGTCCAGGCCTGCTCCTAAATACCACTGTTGGGAACCTGACTCACATTTCACAGAACTCTCCAATGTTCCACGTTCAAACATTGACATCTTGCACACACAAGTCACACACTTTGAATACTGCAAAGTTATTTCATTTTTGCCCCTTGAAAAACCTCTTTGAAACAGGGGTTTTTAACACTTGAACCCGATGTTACAACCATCACTGGGGTTCTCAAGGCACTGGCTCTCAAAATATAAAAGCTGTAAGACTGCTATGAATTTTCAATAGCTAAATATGGGTAAAACAACGTTGGATCATAAATACGGATCCTCTGAGAGTTAAGAATGAATGGTGACTGTGGACGTGTCGTCTCTAGAGAGCATTTCATCTGCACAGGATTCTAGGAGCCTGTGTCTGTACCTTTGATTTCCACTCAAATTACCCTTACCATGGATACTGCTCTGGCTGGTGAAAGGTAGTAAATGTTGTTGGAGAGGGCTCATGACAGAGAGCCAGTGCCAATAGTGGAATAGAGTATAGAGAGAGATTAGAGTGGAAGAACAGGATCGATGTAAGAACCTGTTTTAGATAGTCCTACAGATCACACTTTTGTCATTCATTCATTCATGACATTGGATGGATGGAAGGCTGAGTTGGCCTTGCCAGAATTCGAACTTGTCTCCAGCGCACCTAATATGTCAGCTTGTACCTTACTGAGCCAACCTGCTGACTAGGAGCATTGCCAGGTCTGGGAATGGTACTTAGATGAAAAGAAGGGGCAAGACAACGAGATGAAATCATAGGGACAGATTTAGAGAAGTAAAGAGGAAATAACCGAAAGTCAGGCACAGAAGGCAACAGCAATTAGAGACACAATTGTAATTATAATCGGCAGTCTGGCAATAGGCTAGGGTCCATAGTTGCGGGCAACAGAAACCATGGACGCTTTTCTAATAATAACTATAATTTGTGATTTGACTACAATAATGTGAAACCAACGTGAAATGTGCCTGGGCTCAACAGCCTCTATACTGCGAAATTTGTGTTTGTTGAGTCACTAACAAAAAGTGAATGGACTTCTCTACCAAACAATGCTACATTAAGATTGTGAAGAAGAGGAATACATTTGCTTAGCAAAGTCTTTTTTTTATAACTGCTACTGTTCTAGAATGATGTATTGAGGATTATGTGATTGTCATATTAATTCTTTGTATCTCACACTCAAAGTCTATAAAAGTAAAACAATAATATAATACATTGCCTAATTCATGCTTGCTATAACTATAACGGAGGCAGAAAGATACATCCACTCATCCAATAGAAAGATGGTGAGACTAAAATACTCCTTTGATATAATCCAAGATGAGGCTGATAGTGTCTCAAGTCAGTGACAGATGGGTCCTGAGCCAATGAAAATACTGGCTAAAGGTTGGTGACCCAAAGCCCATTACGTATATGTTATATTTGTTTGTAGCAAAAAGGTCTTGGCTTAAGGCAGACCTAAAACTGAGCGAATTGTGTATATGAAACAAACCAGCTAGGAAAATGACCTTGGGTAAAGAGAACGCAGTCTATTTTTGGAAAATCTTTCTCAAGTAATCGTCCATCAAAAGGGAAAAGCAAATCTAAACAAAGCCTCTAGGGCAAGATTGCATGAACTGTGTAAGTAGTGCTAATTTTATCTCAATTCTACCTTATTATATATTGTACGGGTGTACTATTTCGAATGATTTTATGTGGCAGCAAAAAACAGTGTTAGCATTTGATTTGTGCCACTAAAAAATAAATGTTATTACCTTGTTCATTTAAATCAAATGCAAAAAGTGGTACCTGCTCTTGCTCTGTCCAAAGCAAAAAGGAGGGGAGCACAATACTGTACACTCACAATCTGCAATATGGTCAGGCACAGCACCTCAGTGGAAATGTCGTTTCTGTAGATTAGACCCAAATCTGTGTAGTAGATCATGTACCTCTTCGAGGGTATGAGGGTCGCACCCTTACATAGCGTTTATAGTTACAGACAATAAATAAACAATATCCTGACCCTCCCCTAAACATATTTGTAATCAATCTCAATACAAAAGGCAAATCTACTTTATGTGAATGGCTTTCTAAAACAAACAATGCATTTATATACCTTCCTATCATCTTAACCTCAAAGTACCAAAGTCTATGTTGAGTCAAAAAGTTGTCAAAACCCTCAAGCACTGCCTTAAATAATCAAGTAAATACTTTAAACGAGACTTAAAAAAACGGCAGAATTTTCTAAAAGGTGACTAGTGTTCTAGTCGAGCTGGACAGCAGGTGGCGTCAGATTGCAGGCGAGCTATTCCTACCCAACAATCTGTCTCTTGTGTACAATGGCCCATATATACAATGCCTTTGAGTTGTCCTCGTGCTATGCAAGTCGATGCACTGACAACTTCAGTAAGATTTGCAAAGTGGTGAAAGGGGCTTTTTGCGCCCCGTGCATTGCTTGTACAGAAATATAACGCAATGCAGCTGCGTGTGCGGCTTTGTTACATTTTGAGCTGGTAGGCGTTCTATGGGTCGAGCATGGACAATCACGTGTATTCACCCATGGATTATGCCCATGGGTGCCTTTGTTGGCACTAGACAGCACACAGTGCGCCAGCCGATGTACGTTGTTACAACACAGGTTGTAACAACGCATACCTTTACCACGCGGCCGCTACAACGCAAGTCGTTACCACGACTTGCGTTGGAGGGCGCGGATTTAGGATTTTTATAATTTTATATTCCAACACCAGTCCCCGTGGATACTAGGGAAGGTGTTGGAATATAAATGTATAAAATTCCTTATCCCACAGTGCCCTCCAGCGCAAGTCGTGGTAACGACTTGCGTTGTAACGGCCGCGTGGTAAAGGTACCGCGTTGTAAAAAATTCGTGGTAAACGTTGTTTACCGCGCCAGCACTAGCTGGGAGCAGAAGTGCATCATATCTTAGTAGAGCTAGCACATTTCTGCTGACTCCATTCCATGCAACGCAGTGCAGCAACTTTACTTGCTGCCCCGTGTGAAACATTAGTAAGTATGCCCCTTTATTTTTGAGTTGGAAAAGTGAGCACTGAAGCGAGAAGTAAAACTTGACAGGTTTCTCTATTCTTTTTCCAGTGCACAAAGGGCTGACACAGACTCTTAGATTTCTGATGACATACCTTTAAAAGGTAGAACACAGGGCTAGAACAAATGTCGCTAAAGTCAGATGGGGTGTCGAGAGTACTTTACATCTGAACAGAGAAGTCATTTGTCTCTTCCGGTGTTGAGAATAGGGACCAGATCGCGAGTACTGCTGTGCATTACCGCTTCCTATGCTTATGTATGTGAGGGCAACTTTGCATTTGAGTGGTCAGCTAGCATGAACTGTTCTTGAATATATGCTGGCTCAATGAGTCAGCTAAAAGCTCACTTCTCAACTTGTGGAAGCTCTGTACAACTGTACAGAGAAAGTTTCGGACAGGAGGCAGGATACCTTGGATACCTCCACTAAAGTGGTAGGGAATGTAATACAGTACTGAGAGATCGGCTGCTGCTGTGATCTGAAAGGAGGAGGTAGTGTGATGGAAAGCTGCGTCAGGTCAATCAGACGGTTTTAGGCCTACACGCTCCACAGTCTGCCAGAAGCTTTCAGTGAGCTAGCAGTAATTTCTGGCTGGTGTAGTTCACTTTGCACATGAAACCCTAACCACTCTTGAATCCCATATGTCCTAGAGAACGGGCCTGACAGTAACTCCACACTAAGGTTGAAGAGTGCTGCCACATACACCTCAACCTCAGCTCGCGCTTGTCTACTCAGGTATCTCGCTGTTCAGCGCTGAACCTGCTTAGGGTCACCGGTAGTTAGCTGTGGCCCATACGAAGAACCAGACAGCAGCAGACATCTTTTTAGAACGCCATTGCGGAAGCAAATAATTCATGCCTGCTCCAACAGACTCAGACTGGCAGGCGCGTTGTGTGGAGCAGGGGTGTAACAAACACCCCCGCAGCCCCCGCAGTGCGGGAGGCCCCCAGTCTTCACTACATGAAGGGGGGCCCCCTCAGCTCATCAGTAGAGAGCTGTGAGAGGTTTGCTTGAATGCAGCTGCAGTCTGCATCCTGCTCTGAGCTGCAGCCTGGTCTGAGCTCCTCTGGTTGATCCAGGACTGAAGAGAAACAAAGTTACAACTTACATTGTTTCTCTTCAGTCAGAGCCTGGCCCGGAAAAAGGATGGGGGTTGGGGCCCCAGTGAGAGCAGGAGGCAGCACAGAGGAGAGCTGACAAGGGCAGAAGAAGGATTGCAGCTCCAGGAACAGGAACTGCTGGGATGCATTGAAAGGTAAACAAGCATTTGCAATAAATGGTTGTGCAATATATGCATTTGCATATATGCAAGTCATATATGGTTTGGATTGAAATTGTTAGTTGTGGAATTGTGGTGAGTGAATTGCATCTGTGTAGTGAAATAATGTGGCATGGTGTGCAGTGTAATTATGTGGATAGTAATTGTGTAGTATTGAGTGTACTGGAATTATGTGGAGTGGGATTGTGAGTCATGGAGTGGGATTGTGTGTCTTGGAGTGAAATTATCGGGGATGGTATTTTGTGTTGTAGAGTAGTATTTAGTGAAGTTTGTTTTTGCACTGTGCTGTTAAATATTGTAGCATGATGTGGAATTTTGAGGTGTAAATTGGAAGCATGTTGTGTGTTGTGTAAGTGTGTTGTTAGTTTGAATTATGTAGTTTGTTGTTGAATAATGTGGTGTGGAATGGAAATGTATAGAGTTGAATTAGTGTGACTTGGAAGTGTGCGCTGTTGAGTGAAAATTGTGTTGAGTGGAATTATGAGGCATGGTGTGAACTTTAGTTATGTGGAATTTTGCTACGTGGCATAAACTGGATTCATGTGGAGTGTGTGGAGTGTTTTTATGCAGTAGAGAGTTGAGAATAATTAGGTGGGGGTAAATTATATGGTGCTGAGTGGTATTATGTGGGGTGTAATTATGTTGTATGATGAATTGTGTGGGGATCAATTGTGCAATGGTGTGACATGTGGAAATATGTGGCATGGTGTGGTGTATAATTGTGGAATTATGCAGCATGTTACAGAGTTATATTTTGTGGAGGGTAATTATGGGCCATATGTATCAAGCCAAATTGCATTTGCAAACGCCGAAATTCGCAGAATTTCGGCGCTTGTGAATGCAATTTGGCCTAATGGTATGTATTAAGCAAATCTGCGTGCAAAATGAGGAATAGCAAAATTTGCAATTCCTTATTTTGCAATTGCATATAAGGAATCGCAAATTTGGCGATTCCTTAAATGCAATGTAAGAAGCATTTAAAAAATGCAAATTGGCCTTAAGGAATCGCAAATTACCACCAACTTCAAGTTGGTGGTAATTAGCGAATTCCTTGAAAAATGCACTTTTGTGCATTTTTCAAAGTGCACTGTCAAGCACATACATGCCCTTAGTGCATGTATGTGCCCCACATGTGCACCCATGCTAATTTCAGGGGTGCAACAGGGTGTCCTTTGGACACCCCTGCACCCTTGAAATTATTCTCAATTTGCGATTCTCAAATTGCGAATTTCGCAAATTGAGAATAACTTCCCATTCATTCCTATGGGCCTCCTGGCCCATAGAAATGAATGGGAAAGTATTCCTTAATTGCGATTCGCAATTTGCTAATCGCAATTAAGGAATTTTAAGAAATCGCAAAAAAATTCGATTTTCTACATACATACCAATTTGCAAATCTCAAATAGCGATTTCTTAAAAATCGCTATTTGAGATTCGCAAATGGGTACCTTTATACATATGGCCCTATGTCTTTTGGAGTTGTGTAAATATCTTTTGTGAAGTATGAATATAGTTGAATTGTATTGTGTGGAGTGTAATTATGTGGATTGGAGTGGTATGAAGTTGTGTGGAATGTTATTATGTGATGTGGTATTATGTGGTATGGAGTGAAGTGGAGTTTTTTTATTTTTAGGATTGTAATTACGTGGTATTGAATGTTGTAGGGTTAACCTATGTATAGTTGAATTGTGTGGCATGGAATTTTGAGATGTTCAAATGTGCTGTGTGTGGTAGAATTAGCATAGCTGCAGTGGTTTCAGATTGTTATGTGTGACAATTTCATAATTTCAGTGTAATTATGAGTGAAATTTCAGCGACTATGAGTGACACTTTCTCATGAGCACAATCAAGCAATGAAGAGGAGGAAAACATATAAATATCAGAAATTACACCCATTTGAGCAACAAGAAACTCTGAGAAAGTCACTGAACTAAAGTGCGCTAACAGCAGGCTACTGAAGAAAAGCACAGTCAGACCTCATGTCACCCATTATTACAGTTAAATTATGAAAACGTCACACTTACTAATCTGAAACCTTAGCATCTATGAGTGAATCAGTGTGAAAATGTGCTCTAATTGAGGTGTATTCCTCTGCACCCTCATGGTGACCAGCCTGCCAGGTGTCTTTGCAAACTTGCAAGCGCCAAGCAGTATTCCATCAGCTACATGTTAACGTAACTGTACAAAAAAAAATCCTTAAGATGTTCTCCGCAGAAATCAGAGGCTTGCCTGCACCAGGTTACACTTACTCCAGTACTTTAAAAGTGGCATCTCGACAAGGGCGTTCTGCAGGGCTCTTGTTTAAGTCCAACCCTCTTTAATCTATATATGGCACTGCTGGCAGGAATGGTCGAGCGGCTGGGTTTTGAGATCATATCATATGCTGACGATACGCAGCTTATATTTACCATCGGTCCGAACCCTGCGCTCGTCAAAACCCGCTTTGCCACCGGTATGCTTGTCATCTCCAACTGGATGACTGCTAATTGTCTCCAGTTGAATCCGGAAAAAAATGAGGTTATGCTCATGGGCAAAGCCACGGACTTCTGGTCGGAGGACTGGTGGCCGGCTCAGTTGGGCCTGCCCCCCCCACCCCCACCCCCTAAATTGACAGTAAAAAACTTGGGTCTAAAACTGGACCAGGCTCTGAGTATGAAAGATCACATAGAGGCCATGACAAGTTTGTGCTACTATGATATTCGGCTCCTTAGAAAACTCCTACCCTATATGCCCACCTCCCACTGTAGAACACTAGTCCAGGCCATGGTAATCAGCCGCCTGGACTATGGGAACACTTTGCTGGCTGAAGCAGGAGAGACCCTATTAGCTAAACTCCAAGTGGTCCAAAATACCACAGCAAGAATGATTTTAAATCAAACCGCAGGTACACCTTTGCTCCCCTGTTGAGGGAACTGCACTGGCTGTCAGTAAAGACAAGATCCTTTTTCATGATTTGCTGCCTGACGTACAATGCACTGAATGAAAGAGGCCCCCTATATCTGCGAAAAAAACTATTGAAATACTCTCCTGGCAGGAATCTCAGATCTAGTGCTCAGGATCTCCTGCAGGCTCCCCGAATTCGGCTTGTCCGCACCGGAGGTAGAGCCTTCTCATATCTTGCTCCACAATACTGGAATGAGCTCCCTCCGGCTTTATGTAATATCCCAAGCTACAGCATTTTTAGGAAACAGCTGAAAGCTCTTCTGTTTTAGCAAACACGCTTAAGTCTATCCTGGTTTTCCCCCCTCAGTAAATTTGCCTAATTAGCACTGAGATGCCCCAGGGTGATTTGAGAGCTTTATAAAGATTTAACATAACATAACATTCAAGGTCCAATCAGGCCTCCCATAATATCTGGTTACTCTGTGTAGAAATGCTGCAAAGTTTGGTTTAAATGCTAATCTGTGGTCAGATTAAATCTTCCAAAAAGAGTTGCTTTCATCTATGAGTAATCAGTCAGTTTCTGGGATGCTAAAATCACAGTAAGACCTAGTGACCTACCCTGTAGTGCCTCCTCAGTGATCTTCTGTCTGAGGTGGGGTGCAACTGGGATCTAACATGTTTTAGGACTATGTGATCTAGACTACCCTGGGCCGAAGTGTTTCGTCCATTTAGCCGGGAGTGTGAGAGGAGGGGAGATCCGAGCCTGAAGCAGGATGTACAGTGGTGCCTCTGTTGCTCCCAGACTAGAGCCACGGTTCCCGGCGCCATGGTAGCAATCAGCTCGTTTGCGGAGCAAGGTCTGTAGGTCCATTAATACAACACCTGCTAGATGGAGAGGGACCTGAGGACTTTTTTTTGTGTGTGTAAGTTGGGCCTCATGTGCCTGTGACCAGCAGGTAGAGGCCTGAACTTGAGAGGCTGGATGAGGCAATATAGTAGACTGTTAGAGCATGCCTCTCGATGGACTCTCGTCAAAAGAGGAGCATTGAGGACCGTGGGAGGGCCAACAGGTGTTGGATGGCTGCGAGGTGACTGACCACAGTAACAGGTGGAACTACGAGAGAGGAGCAATAATTCATGGCAGTAAGGAGACGGGAGGTTATGTCTATGCACTCAGAGAGTATATTGTGCGGTATCGATACAATGTCACCCGAGACAGTAATGCTTTCGGAAACCATTGTCACGCATTTAGCAATTACTCAATATGACACCCCTAATCAGTGCAGCTATATATCTATCTTGCATTTGAAGAAATCAACGCTCTGACACAGGTAAGAGTTACCAATACACCCAGGTCACAAGAGTTACAGGCAGGGCCGGCCTTAACACTGGTGGTGACCTGTGCGACAATGTCTTTAGGTGACCCCCAATCACCACCTCTGCCATGGATTCCTTCACTAGCACCCTTTAACGCTGCCCCCTCAATTCTCCATAACCACCGACTCTCAGATTCCTTTAGTTTTATAGTACCACTCATACCAGTGTAAGATGTCTGAGCACTTTACATCAGACACATATTGCACAGAGACAATCATATGTGTGTAAATCAGTGTATAGGAAATGTTACATCAGACAGGACTACAAGGTGTACTGTAGGAGTGCCTTGTCATTGATACCGGTAGGCAATATAGTTTAAGAGTCCTTATTCTGATAAGGCACCAATTCAGAATGTAAAACATAATTTCATTGTTAGTGGTTCTCTTTAATAATAAGAATTTCTTTCTAACCTATTGAACGACCCTTTTGGCAAGATTAGGATAATGAAAGACTGGGCAAAAAAAGCATATAGCTTTAACTTATAACTTGCAGTTTGCATGCAGCTCTTTGATGACCGTTAATAGCTCACTGTTCTATATTAGAATTTTGACTTATAAATGACAAGTAACGAAAGGAGCTCTCTTACAAAAGCAGGAACCCACTGACCTATTTACATTATATGCACTTTGTTATCTCCATGGTACACGTTCTTAGCAGCAGACATTTTAATCCTCAATATGATTCAAAACTTCCACTAGACAAATCTACGGTCTGTTTCCAGGAAGAGGATTAATCACCAGAGTTCCCTTGACATTGTAATTGTTGAATGAAAATTGCTGGAGGCCAGAAAGTGGCAGAGGTGCTTTTAAAATGATAATATACTTGGGAAAATGATGCCCCCACCCCAAGTCAGCACCTGGTGCGGTGGCACCGAGCGAATGGCCCTAGAACCGGTCCTGGTTACGGGACCTTTACAATTAACGTTTTTGTTTTTCATTCCGGTATGTCTGCTGCTAAAAGTAGCTTTTATTGCCATGTGAAAGTTTCGAAGAAAACAGGTAGGAATTAGCCTGGAAATAGACTCCAGCATGTTATTCCTTCAATACGTAATTGTTATTTCCGTTCCCACAACTTCAAAACAGCAATGAAATTGGGCACTTCAGCTCTGTGATGTCATTGTGTTGGAATCTTAGATCCCGGCTCCTCCATGCAGAGCAGCCGTTTTTGCACATCGCTCCCCTCAGAGAGGCAGAGGTTATACCGGGTCACAACATCACCCACTCCAGAGCTCCGGTGCCCATCTCAAGCCCCTAGCTTCCGTCAGGAACCAGTCCTTGTAGATGTTGCACTCGAAGCGGCGGACACCGTAGGGCTGGCGGTGCATGGAGCTTGCGCGCCTGTAACAAATCCTCGAAAGACCTAACTTTATGGACACGCTAAGGAAATACGGAAAAATGTTGTGGGCATAGAAAAGGGAAATTCATTACAGGACTACCACACAGGCAGCTGTACTGCATAACAAAATTTACCGCATTGAGTTTAGGAGATAGGGGAAGCACCAGACGATGGCCACATGGAAATAATACTACACCAGCATTGATTACAGCTGTGGTACCCGAAGAGGCACAATGCCTGTTTTGCGTGATTTTGCATTTCAGTGCAGTGATGCGGATCACCACACTGAAATGCGTTAGTCTAATGTCAGATGTGTGGTACTTGGCAGGGCTAAATTAGGTGGCGATGATATGGACAAGCTGTGCACGCTAAGACTTTTATGTCATGGGGTATAAAGTGGACGTTTGTCTATTTTTCCTTGTAAAAATAATATGGGCTGTTTCTCTACCTTCCGGTACATTTCTGAACAATTTGTTAAGCTAAATTGTCTTGTTGTATTGGTTGCGCATGCAGGAAAGAACGAGTGTCTGGCAGAAATGCAAAAAATCATCCTACGTCTCAGTATTAACTTCCACACTTCTAAGCAGTAATTCCATTCCTAGAATGAGTTACTTGTTTGACAGTTAGTAAAACAAGCAAGCGCTTTGCGAGCCTGTATAAGTAGCAACAGTGTTAAAGGGACTTGTTTACGTGCAAGGTATTGCTTTCCCAGTTCACGGAAGGGATAAAAAACATCTCCAGATAATAATAGAGTTGACACGATGGTGCAATAGCAGAATATTGATACTTGTGGATTTGGTGAGGACTGCAGGCAGCAAGTGCTTGATACGTTATTTGCGTAAGAAAATACTATATATTTTTTGGGTTATCCTCCGTTAGTTATTAGTAAAGAAGGGGGAAGAGAAGCGTTCACCAACAGCATTCAGTTGGTCTTAGGGAAACAAATAATACTGTGGTCAGTGGTAGATGCCCCCCAGAAGTCATAGGTTTATATAAAATGGACTGCCATTGACAGGAAGTGGAAATGCGCTTTAAACGTTGCCGATATTGATGGCTACTGTGCTGTTGCAGATTTCACTGGGCTGACAGTGGGTGGGGAAATACAATGTTGTCACGGTAGGTTTAATTACATGAATCGCATATTGTCTCTGGTGTTTGTCTTTGGGGTACTTGCTGACTGGTGCTACACATGGGATCAGGTTTACCTTTGACAGGAGGGATGGTTTAGTGGGGTACATAGTGTAAATTATTGTTGGCATGAGGAATCAAAAATTGGACCCTTTGTATATTTAATATTATAGTGTGCATCATGCTGAAAATGAAAAGTAGCAAGAACGGCTTTGATGCTCTAGAGGCTAGCAGGAAGAACTGTTTTGGGGTGGTCAGTTGAAGAGACTGTTTATCATGTTTTAAACTACTACAGTGGCATTAGGAGGGCAGCAGCTAAAATGCTCTGTCTTTTCTTGTAGGCAGTGGTTAGATGGGGCCGGCCATCAGTCTTTCTGTCAGTGGTGGACAGGGGAGCAGTGGGCGGCGGTCACGGATTCACAGTGACATCCGAGGGGTGGTTTTAAAGGCGGGCGGGAAAGCATAACTGTGGGTTTTGTAGGGGCGAGAGAAGAGTTAATGGATGCATTAGTAGCAGGTACGAAGGCAGTGGTCTCTGTTTGGAGATGGTCAACTGAGCGGGCTTCGCTTGAAGGTGGGTCATCAAGTAGGAGTACATGTTTGGTGGGCCAGCTGGAGGCAGTGTTATGTAACTTTGCTGGAGGGCTCAGCAGCAGTATTTACTGATGTATGTAAATCGCCCGATGAGAGGGCGGATGTGACCAATGGAGGAACCAGAATCCTTTTTTTTATGGCTGGGGTGAGCCCCTGCAAAATGGCAGGTCGCTGGCCTGAGAGCTCTTGACTGACATGGAGAATGGGGGGGGCCCTCCAGGTACTTTGCAGGGGGCCCCCCCTCATGTTTTGTTACGCCATGTGGCGGGAACATACGGGATTTTTCTTACCCTTGCGCACGTCGACAGCAGTGAGAAACTCTCACAATCTGCAGAGCGATCTTTCTTGCTACTGTGCTAAAGCCTCTGCTGTCCCTTGCCCGTGTTAATGATGTTATCAGAGCATAGAGACGGGTGGCTCTGTCTGACACGTCTGCTTTTCCCTTGAATAATGTTATATTCCTGGCCGGACCGTTCATCTCTGGATAACCCAAAGTATATATTTAATTCATCACACCGTGTAGGGCCAACCTTGTGAGCGCAGCAGGCCTTTAGTTATCTTACTCTGGGATGCGGCTCCATTTATCTCTATTTCACACTGTCTCTGCTAAAGGGATGCGATGGCCGGGCTCTGCAGACTCCTAGGCAGACGTGCGCAGCGAGCGCGGTGGCATGCGCCAAGCTCTTATGAGGTACGATGGAGCTGACCATAAACTGTTCTCTCGGTATAGATTACACAGTAAGAATGAAGTCTACCCAATGGCTTTTCAGCCTCCTCATCTACCCAAAGTTAAAAAAAGGAAACTATTCTCACTAGACATCTTGGAATCTCAGAGACCACCCAGCTACCAGCTCTCGTGCCACCAGTGTCTTCCTGGTCAAGGGCCACACTGCTTTTTCTCTTATCTGTCTTGTATCAAGACCCTACAGGACTATGGGGTGAAAGAAAGCTCGATTTTTGGCAATTTATAGTAAAGATCAATGTATAGTCATTGGCGGAGTAAAACTAACACACGGCTTGTATGGTAAAAATAACATTTTAAGTCTCTAGCCCTAACCATCGACATTCCTGAATAAAACTTCTGGGCTATGACCCTATTCCTTGCTACGCAGACTGGTTAGTAACTTAATTTAGACTCCAATGGGCCAATATTATTGTATGAAAGTTGAGCTTAATGGAGAACTCCAGAGTCATCCTAACTGCTGCACGTTTGTAACACGAAAGTCTTTGGAGATACTCTTTTCTCAATGTCCTTCTGGTCGCGTGCCGACCTGATCCAACTACCTGACGCACCGCTATATTCCAAGAATGACGCTCTTACGATGGAGAAACAAGGACTACGTTTTTCTAGAACCATCGGGCCGCGTGATGATGCAAACACGCACGACCACCAATAGAGAAGCTTAAAACCTCCACGTGCATAGTAGCGTCTAAACATGCAGGGCTCAGCGGAAACCAGTAGGGACACTGGCGGCACGAATCCATGACGAAGTAAGTCTCGGGGGTGCATTTGTTTTGGCTATTATCGGATATTCTTCTCTAAAATGAAAACTCTATTCATTTCTGTTGCTAAAAATGTGTATTGGATGTATTTCCTTTGCAGTGTGCGCCTACAGGGTTCGCCCACCTCTGCAACCCCAATGGAGCACTAGACACATACAGGTAGTGTAGGCCCAGGTATTTATCATTTATTCATCCTGCATGGATTTTTCACTCAAGTGTGTATACCACCAATGTGGCGTTTTGCTATGTGTTCTCACAGTTGTATGCTGACTTAATCGGTCTTCACCAGTGAGTGATGACAGTTGCATGAATACTCAATTAGTTAAAGCAAGAAATGTGGAATAATGATTGGCCATACAAATGAAGAATGAAAAAAACGATAACAATGGCTCTTTTATCTATTGCTTCAGACTGAAAACAGGGAAATCCCCTGGGTATGGTTGGTACTGATATGCTTGATATGGAGCATGTGAGAACTTCACAGCTGATTTACATACACAAATAGTATTAAAAAATCATGACCAGCTAGAGATATAGTCGAAACTCCGTCCTGAAGAAAGCCATACGATATATATGGGGCAATCAAGTTGGCTCAATCATGTCGACTGAGATGCTGGGGTACATGGCCATCCCCGAAAGCATATTTTCTTTTGTTTTAAGCTTGCCAAAAGTATTCTGAATAAAGGGAGTTGCTATTTATGGTTAGGAAAACCTGCATGAAATTTTTGTTACAGGTCCTGTATTAGTAAGCGTCAAGCCCACCCACACACACTAGGTATAGTGGGTAAGGATCCAATGATGAAGCATGCCACTGGTGGTACTAGTGGGTGAGGATCCTTTTAGAATATATGAGATTTCTTGAATTCTACCCAATCAAAAATATTTTCTGGAACGCAGATTCAGATGTAAGAATTCCCTCTTCTATGATAATGGGATAGAATTAGACATACAAATTCCCTCTTCTGTGATAGTGGACAGGCTCAGGCACGTCATTTCAAAGCAATGGGGAGACCATGTTTGCAGATACATTTATTGTGTGTGATCTATGATACATGCCCTCTTTGGCCCCGATTATTAGCGCACCACTAAATTGTAATATATTCAATAACGTGCTACCACACATATTGAAATTATGAGTTTCGTGGCAAACAAATGATAAGTGCCACCCTTATAAACATAGTTGCAAAAGAGAATTGGCCCAAACCCAGTTTGATTAAAATTGAAAAGTCATTGGCATCCAAAATAAACAGATATTCACAAGAAATTAAATTCAATTCCACGATTTATATTATAATGGTTAAGCCACAATCAAGTTATACAAACTTATATAGTTGCTCTGAAACAAGTGAAGAGAACAAGGGGCATATTTACAAGGTAAGTGGTGGAGTGAGGTATTGGCCTTCCTGGCTTATCGCCTCACTCTGCCACATCAGAAACGCAGGGCTGCACCATATTTACAAGAATATGGTGCACCCCTGCATTTCCCCCTGCTCTGACGCCACACTTAGCAGCCTAGCGCCAACGCAGGTACCCTTGCACCATAGTGCAGGGTGCCTGCATGCAGGGGAAGATTGTTTATGTGCAGGAAGGTCCCCCTTCCTGCACATAAACAATATTTAAATGCTGTTTTGTAACTTCTATGTGTGCTGCTTAATGCAGCACACAGAGAAGTTCTAAAACAGAATTGTTTTACAAATGATTGTTTATGTGCAAGAAGGGGGACCTTCCTGTACATAAACAATCAATGACCTTTTGTTTTATCCATGTGTGTTTCATAACACAGTACACATGAAAACAGCAAAAACATTTCTCCTCGTTGTGCCAGGGTAAGACCAGGTTTTCCTTGGTTTTAGTTCTGGCGCTGCCTCCTGTTTACGCCTCTCCTATAAATAGGGGGCAGCGTCAGAATCAATGGGTGTTGTGGTGGAACGCCCACACTAACATCCATTGCCCTCCCACTTATGCCTCCCTTATAAATAGGGGGCAGTGCCAGAATCAAAGGGTGTTGCGGTGGAACCCCCACACCAACACCCATTGCCCTCCCATTTCACACTAAGCATAACGTGAATGGGCACTTATTTACAAGGCAGGGCTAAGCCACGTTAAGTGGCTAAACGATGCCTTGTAAATAAGGTGAAGCCTGAATTGCCACAGGAATGTCTTAAAAAATGACGTTCCAGTGGCGAGAGGGTCTTATATATATGCCCCAAAGTGATCAATGGAGTGCTCGTGAAAGGATCGCATCTCGCGTCTCTGTGAGCCTACCAGAGTGATTTTATGACAAAAGGTAACCTCTATGACCATTGCTCAGCTCTGTCTTGTATTCCTTTAACTTTGATCATGACATCTATTCTGTCATCTTACCAATTAGTGATAGTTCCTTCATCTGCTTTGTCTCGCCTTTAGAAACTTGAGCAGATTAACTCTGACCCTACGAATACTGTAATTTCTTAGCATTGTACTCAACGAACAAGGAAATGTTTTGAATACCATGGCTTCATGTACATTGTAGCCAATTGATGTTAGTAAGGTGAATATCTCAGGCCTTCCATGGCTTATTTAACACTCCTTTCTTGGTGTTGATCTGCTACCTTAATTCAATTGCAGCACAACAACTGCCGCCTGGATCCGATGGGAACCTTTGTGGATGCTTTTCATGTGTCATTTCTCTGACTAGGAGCTTACAAGCCCAATTTTCCGAATCCTCTACGGTATTGATTACAGTGGCCTTGAGGTGAGCCGCTATGCCACTTTCCAAATGTACCCATTCGATTTGTCACCTAGTCAGTAACTCATGGCATTTCTTTAGCCATTCTGTTAGTTACTAGTCCTTTTGTCCTAATGAAGACCCCCTTCTAAGGAATTACTGGCTCTTCCACTATCCTTGGGGTCAAAACATTCACTTTTCTCAAAATACCAACCTGTACTGAAAATGTTTACCCACATGCAGAAAATGGAAAATTCATATATTATATCTTGCTACTGTAGTCTAGATTAGATATTACGTAATACATTGTTAGACAGGTTCATTGATCCTTTTCTATAAATATTGTAATTAATTGAACTTTTATCTTTACCCAGATCCTTTCACGAGAACTCCATTGAGCACTTGGTTCCCTTCACTTGTTTCGAAGTAACTACATAAGTTGTTGTATAACTTGATTGTGGCTTACGCAATATAATATAAATTGTGGAATTGAATTTCATTTCTTGTGAATATCTGTTTATTTTGCTTGCCAGTGACTTTTCAATTTTGATCAATCCTGTTTGGACCAATTCTCTTTTGTAACTTACCTGACCCAGGTCTGGCGTTTTGCTGCATTTCCCCATTGTTGTGTAATGGTGACCCTTATAAACATGGCAATGATTGTGTTAATGGAGGCAATGCTATCTGAGCTCTATATTTTTTAAGTGTGAAGTTGTTTGTCCAACCCCACTCGATTCAATCTCATTTCACTCACAAATCACCTACACTTCTTTATGTCCACATCTGATGTTCTATCTTAATATCATGTCAAAAATTTCATCAGTATTTAAAATTATTGCTGTACTTTTGTGATGTCATTTATACCTTGGGATATTTTATCACAGGTTAGAATATCATTATTCTCATTCATTTTTATTATCACTATACTTAATATTGAGTTTTTAAATATCGTTCTGTATAATGATGTTAATAATTTTGTATCTATTTATTGTTTAAATAATTGATAGTAGAATTTTTTTATTTTATTTAATGGTATGTGTGTTATTTTATGTTATTTTGATTGTACATATTTTTGGAGATGGTTGTAGGGTTCCTAGAGAAATGTTTTTACATTGTTCGCTTTTTATTATATTTTATATTTTTAAAATTGTACACAGTTATTCACAATTTTTAGTTGATATATTTAAAACATTTTCTGAATTTAAATTGATCATTGCTATTTTTGTGCATTTAACTTTAACTTATCTTTATTTTAATAGTGTGGTTAATAATATATATATGTGTGTGTATATTTATATATATATATGTGTGTATATATATATATATATATATATATATATATATATATATATACTATGTATGAAAATTAAAAATTGTCATTATTCTTTACATTTAATTGCCAATTCATGCGTTTTATAGTAACTTTTTAATTTTGTTGTTAAATAGTAATATGTTTCCCAAGTATACGTCTGGCAGATGTTATAAATGGTAGGAAATTGGGTTAGTTAAGTATTTTAACAGTAAATTTGATCATTCCATGACTTACCCTAAGTTCCTAAGTGAGAATAGTAAATCTGTACAAAAGATCCCAAGTGTGGTTAAGTTTGGAGTGGGAATAGTAAATGTTAGAGACACCCTCCCAAACTCCACACTTTCCCCAATGTGGTTAAATCTAACCTCCCTGAAGTACAACACTTTTCCCAATGCAGTTAAGTTTGGAGTAGGAATAATAAATGTAACCTCCTCAAAGTCCAACACTTTTCCCAGTGTGGTTACATTTGGGGTGGGAATAGTAAATCTAACCTCCTCAAACGCCAACACTTTCCCAAGTGTGGAAAAGGTTGAAGCTGGAATAGTGCATCTAACTCCTCTCTCCAAAGTCTAGCACATTCTCCAATATGGCAAAGTTTAAAGTTGGAATAGTAAATCTAGACTGTCCCTAACACTTTTTCCCAGTGTGGTTAAGTTTTAGAACGATGAAAGTAGCTTACTAAAACAGTTTTTAGTTTTGGTAAGTTAGTTACTTCGAAAATAAAACTATTTACATTTCACTTGGTCAGAATACAAAAAAATCTATATATATTACAATATTTTACGTTTTAAATAAAAACACAGTTCATTGTAACACATTTTTATTAAACATGTATTGTTTTATTTCCTCATAAACATATTAAAAGTTTGTAGTCGTAACAAATGGGGAGAGGAGTTGGCCTAACGACTAGGGCGGTCAACCTCGAATCTGGGGAACTGGGTTCGAGTCTTCGCAATGACGCTGAACATCCTGTGATTCTGGGCAAATCACTTAATTTCCCTGTGCCTAACAAAAATGAATGTCTCCTCATGTAATGCAACAAGTGCTATGTAAAGCACTCTGATACCCGGTTTGGGTCAAGTTCGCGCTATATAAAATACTTTGCACAGCTGAAGTTCATGCCCAGCAGGCACTTGGGATGGGAGTGCTGAACATAGGGGTGGTATGAGGCTGCACTTTGTGTCCAAAGTTTTTTGTGCACAGCTGAAGTCCATGCTCACCAGGGTTTGGAGACCGGGACACAGAGAGCAGAGATTTTACTAAAAAGCAGGCCTGAGTTTGTAGGGGTGTTTAGAGTAGGGACACTTTGCACCTCCAGTGATGCACGTTATGTCAGTGGTGATATGAGATACAATGTCACCAATCTTGTTACTTTTTAGGTTAATTATGATTTTGTTTGTGGGGTTATACACAGTACATTGGGTGAGTTGTGGTAGTAAAACTCATTTTACCTGGGAATTTCAGGGCTTTCTTGGTTCTGGAATATATATTTATAATGTTCCTTTGCCTGGAGTTGGAGCTGGAGAGAAGTAGCAGCCATGGCATGGGTGAAGGTAAACAAAAATGGCATTTTCCACTGATATTGGGGGAGGGGCAAAGGGGCCCAGGTTATGTTTCATATAGGTACCCCAATAAAGGCTCAGGTAGCAACCTAACCTTTCACCTATATTCTCCCCTACCATTACACTACATAATGGTTCTTGGGGCTGACCTTTAACCTAGTTACGGTTAGGCCTGGATGGTGAACTTCGCTCTGTTCGCAGAGTTTGCAGAGTTTTCTGCACTCCGCACTCTAAGGAGCTTGCGGAGTGCAGAAAACTCAGCTTCGCGATATGCTGCAGTGTTTTATCTCAGCTGGCGCTCGGTTAGAATTTCTACCTGAGCTGCAGGAATTCTAGCACAAACTGCAGTTTGCACTGCACTCCGCCATTAGCGGAGCTTCGCTGATTTTTTTTGTAACTTTGCGGAGTTCCACTTAGCAAAACTCCACGAACTACACCCAGGCCTGGTTATGGCACTGCTACAGGATGTGGGGTTTTCCCTGAAACAAGCCTCATCCGTTATGCATGATGATTCTTGAAAACACTGCAGGACTAACACGTCCTTCATAATAACTATGTGTAAGGGTCATTCCTTCCGACATGAGACTGCAAGGTTGAACCCCTGAAGGTACCACTTTGGGTATATAAACACCATATTTGGCTTAGGCAGGGAGAGGAGAAAAGGACTTCCATGCTGACACACTAACCCGAGACGCTGAGGTTCCTGCACTCAGGCACTCCAGTTTGCAGTGGTCTGACATCCCTCGCGGGGTGTCCATCTCGAGATCAAGATGGGGTCCCACAGTCTCTCACTTCAGGTAATGGGGTTGACTTTATCCTAGAGTGATTCTTGGCTCTACACCTACATACATGCTAGGTACACTTAGGTACATCTAGTTAGGGTCATATCATAGGAATACATATTTTTACTGTCACTTATTTTTATATCTGCCTATATTCATTGTTTCAGCACTGTGGTAGAAATCTACCATCCTTTTACTATGTTGGTGCTTTTAATCATTTATATCTGTTTCTGTCTTATAGTTGTTTCAGCACACCTATTTTACACTAGCTGATGCTAGTTCAATAAATGCTTATTGAACCCCCCTCCCATTTATTCTGTGTACTTCTCTGTGACAAAGTGAACACGAGTGTCTGAGCGGAGAGTACTGTACTGTACTGATGGGACAGAGTTGTCATGTTTGATAGTTGCCAAGAACTATTCTCTCCTTAGTAAGAGGGGTTTCTAGTGGCACTGTGAGCTAGCTGGTATACAGGCAAACCTACCCGATGGGGTTGTCTGGAATCAGTGTGGACACAAATCCTGCAGTTTATGTTCTCTAAACGTGCAGATCCGATATAGGTTTGTAGGAACTACACTACAGGGTATAGACAAATGTCAGGTATTGAATACAAAATCTCATGGGCATTATGCCACACCTTTTGCTCAGTATCTCTCTCATAGTACAGCTTTGTCACATCATGAGATCAATCCAATAATGCACTGACACAAGGTGGGGCTTAAGTCACCCCCTGCACTCTTTTTGCTGCTAGATGTCACTGGGAACAGTGTTGGGCCTCACCTACTGAATTCTCTACACATGACCCCAAATATAACTAGGCACAGTGGGCTTTAGACATAGGTTTGTGTTACTCCAAATGCAGTTTATCTAATTCCCTTATCCACAATGCCCACAGGGCATTTACTTTGGTTGTAACCACCATCTTTGGATGCCCTTGAACATACACTCTGTCCATATTCACAAAGCCAGCGGGGCATGGCCTGTGGTTGCAACCGTTCAATCTTTGCTTATGTCTACCAGCTTTCTTTTGCTCTCATTTCCTCCCTCTTTCTTTCCCTATCCCTCCATGTGCCTGTTATGCTCTTTTTCTCTTCCTATCTCTCGCTCTTTCTCTTACTATCATTTTAACTGTCTTTCATTGTTTCACCCTCAGTTTTTTCTTTCTGCTTTTCTTTTTCTTCCTCCGTAGCTGTCTTTTTTCTCCACTCCCTTGCTCCCTCTTCCATTTTGTAATTGATAGTGTCTCCTCCCTTTTATGACATGATGGCACCATCTTGGTACCCGGTCTCCTTCATCTCATGACTACAAATGGTGACACATTAGTGACACTGCTTTCTGTCGTGCAAAACACCCTTACCATTTCATCAACCAATCTTGCACATCTCTGCCATTTTGTAATGCTATTTAGATATTTCCTTTGACTAGACTGTTGGCTCTATCCACCATGCCATTAGTCTAGGGCTTGTTGAAAACAATAAATACCACACATGCTAAAATGACTTTATATCATCTGACATAAGTTGCGTGTCATTGTTAGTGAAACCCTTCTCTGAAAATTGTTTCAACTCAGCAGTGGTGGCTTAGGAGCACCTGTCACTTTATGTGAGCACCGGTCTACTTTAAGTATCATTTTCTTTACGTGTAAAATAAAATGTTATTTTACACACCATATGTTCCCCTACTACTTTCGTGCTCCCTCAATGATTAATTGTCTAACCAAAAATCTCCTTACTCTGTGTCCTTTTCAAGGACTACAATTGTTTGCTTAGGACCCAATTGTACCAAACAGAACCTCTGTTTTTCCTAAACATAAACTTAGGAGTTATCTCCTTCATAAATCTGGAGACCAACCATGTTGAGTGAAGGTCTACTACAACCAGAGCAAACCTTATGTCATTCCTTACTTTAGCTACCAGTCCTATGACGTCTAAACGCACACTGTTCCACTTTTTACCTGGATCATGTATGTGACCCATTTCAGATTGTGAACGTACTCAAAACCTTTTTTCTCCTTCTTTACATTTACTGCAATGCTCAACCTACGTGGTTGCCTAATCATCAATCCCTGGCCACAAAAATATTTCTTTGGCTATCCTCTTATTCAGGGATTGGCCAAAGTGTCCTTCATGTGCTAACTTTATTATTATTCTCCTTAGGCTTTCAAGAGGCACATATTTATCACTACGCATGATCAACTTTTCATGGTGCATTGGTAATTCATCTAGAATGCTGATGAATGATGAATGATCTAACTGAATGAGCAAACAAACGTTTCCAGCGTACACTATCATTAGGCAAATAACCTTCGTCAATGCTGCATCCACTCTATTGCTGTCTCCAAATCACTCCCCGTAATGGCACCACCACAACACTGTACAAATTCTTGCACCCATGCTATAGAAACCTCTTTGTAGTTAAAATTGCTCATCCATCATTCACCAATCCACCTACAGACTGAATAGGCAATCCACCTGTGCATTTCACCAACCCAAAATATATTCAATTTTGTAACAATATTCTTGTAGGTGAGCTGTCAGTCTAGCCAATGTAGCTATTATTTTGCCTGCATCACCAGACACCATCTTCATTAGAGGCTTGTGGTCAGTATTACAACTCAGATGCCATAGATAGGTCTGAAAGATTCAGCACTTGAGAACGAAAGTAATGCCTCAAACTCTATGAGAAATATTCAGTTCCAAACTAATCAATGAGGGTCATGCACATACAGTCCCTTCAGATTCTCTCTTTGATTCTAATCAACATTACAAAAATACCTATAACGCCAATGACCCCCCAAAAAAAACTACCTAGGCATATATCCTTAGGAGACAACATTATCTGGGGTCATTCTCCCTAAAACATCTGTTTAGTTACAATAATGTACATTGAACCTAAGTGGTATTTCTCTTCCTCCTACTTCAAAAGATTCCTTGGGCCTACATTTCCGACCTTTGTCACCCTCATCTTCACCTATGCTCAATTAACTATCAACTAACTTCAGGTAATTTTTCACTGACATCCACCTTAGACCTACCAGTTTCTTTGCACATGCTCGCTGTAGTTGCACCCTGCAACTACAGTTCCTATACTCCTTATTTATTGCTTGGCATGACACTGACTTTGACCTATGAAAACTACTCATACACCTGTGACAGAATTAAAGTAAGTAATGTTTATTGCTTGATTAAAAAAAATCTTTGCAAAACAGCTGCTTATTAAAACACATACAACTAAAACAACGCTCGATCAGATAAAATCACAGTGGTTTCATAAAATACAGGAGTATAAAACTTGCATACAGTACGGAAGATATAATATTAATATGTGTATCATGTTTAGGCACACAATGACTGCTGGGGGACTGTCCTCCTTGAAGTTCGCCTTGGTTCAAGTATCTGTGATTAAGTATAAAATCCTTGCCTGGTTAAGGGTAAGTCTAAAATTTGTGATTCCCAGTGAACAGATATCAAATGAGTTGACAGCAACCAAGGGTGCTAGCCAATTTGTTGGGTGGTTGCCAAGTCTAGTTTTGTTTTTACTATTTTCATAAAACGTACAAAGTTACAGGCTAACCGGACATCATCCCCCTCAAAGCAGGCCTTCACCGCCTGTCTGCATGATCGTATTCGATTTTGGTTCAGGCAAGGTTTTAGAAGCTGTCTTCGTTCAAGATCTAAACTCTTAAAGACGCACAATAGATGTGAGACGTCCTCTTCGGGGTTATCGCATAGTCTGCAGTTGGGGGTTGAATGTGAGTGTTTCCACGGCGGTAAGTGTGGCTTTACCAGTAGAATCCCCAGCCTCATTGCCAGAAGGCTTTCCTTCATACTTCTCGAGAAGCTTGTACTTAAATATGGCTGGGGAGCACTTCTTGAGTAGCTCTGAATCACAAACCAGTTGTGTGCCCTCTTATTCATGTCTGTTTTGTCTTTTTCTAGGGAAATGATCTCCACCGATTTGTTCACCAAGGCTTTAAAACTGTTGTAAGGAAGACCGGATTCCCACAAATCCTGTAAAGCGAGCAGCCTTATTCTTGACTGAAGATAAACCATAGCGGGACAGTAATTTTTGCTAGTCATTTCTTTCCACAAATAGGACTTTAAAGAACCAGACTTTGCACTCTTTATTTTGTACCAGCATTTGGCATAAACGCCCCTCCTTGCTATTTGATGCTTTTGTAAGCCAAGCTCCAGCCTTATTTGTACTGGAGAAGTGTATTGTGGGAGATTGAATATTATTTTAGCAGCTTTGGAGACCACCTTATCTAGAGTTATTTTGTCTTTTCCGCTCATTGATTCGCTGCCATACGTGATTGTAGGTAGAAGCTTTGCCCGGAGTACTTCCTGTAGAGGGATAAGGTTGGGGACAATTATTTTGTGCTTGATGTTTTATATCACAACGGCCAGAATGGTTCCTCGTCCTTGAATAGTCACTTTTTGTTGGTGGTACGTTCCCATGCTGTCAAAGATAATTCCCAAATATTTGTAACTTTTAACCGTCTCCAGTTGTCTATCCCCCACCCACCATCTGAATTGATTCTTGCTACTTCTTTGGTTAAAGACCATTGCTTTGGACTTCTCATGGTTTATGCTTAATCCGGTCTTTATGGCGAAGTCGCTCATGACATTTATCAAATGCTGCAGGCCAACTGGGGTTCGGCTGATCAGTGCAAAAAACACAGTTGATGGACAGAATGTAGAACAATGTCATACATTCACCCCAGTACAAGGATCTGGGCCTAAATCCATCGTTTTTTTGCACTCCACACCACCCTGGGTTAGACACTGGCTATATGCAAATCAGCTCTGACCCTGTGCCTCATGGGAACAGTCCAGTCCGAACTACCAAGCCATGTCTTTCCCAGACCGGAATCAAGCATCCAAGGACCGGTTTCTGGCTATCAGCCTTCATTCAGCCTGGATAGCTTGACTCCAGTGGTGTGAAGAGCCTGGGACTCACGTCTGAGCATACCCAGCCCACTCGGGGTGAAAATTGCAAAAAACACAGTTGATGGACAGAATGTAGAACAATGTCATACATTCACCCCAGTACAAGGATCTGGGCCTAAATCCATCGTTTTTTTGCACTCCACACCACCCTGGGTTAGACACTGGCTATATGCAAATCAGCTCTGACCCTGTGCCTCATGGGAACAGTCCAGTCCGAACTACCAAGCCATGTCTTTCCCAGACCGGAATCAAGCATCCAAGGACCGGTTTCTGGCTATCAGCCTTCATTCAGCCTGGAAAGCTTGACTCCAGTGGTGTGGAGAGCCTGGGACTCACGTCAGTGAGCTAAAGAACGGTGATGGATTAAACCCAGATCAGTTGACTGGGGGTGAGTGTTTGTATTGTCAACGCTCCGTCCATCATCACCTTTGGTTTTTCTTTGTTTGCCCTAAGTTGGCAGGGTATGCTCAGACGTGAGTCCCTTGCTCACTTTGCCACTGGAGTCAAGCAAGCCCGGCTGAAGACGGCTGTAATGCCAGAAACCGGTCCTGGGAAGCTTGATTCCGGTCCAGGGAAGACATGGCTTGGCAGTTCGGGCTGGACTGTTCCCATGAGGCACAGGGTCAGACTGATTTGCATATGGCCATGTCTGAACTGGGGTGGCGGAGTGAGCTAAACAACGGTGATGGATTAAACCCAGATCAGTTGACTGGGGGTGAGTGTTTGTATTGTCAACGCTCCGTCCATCATCACCTTTGGTTTTTCTTTGTTTGCCCTAAGTTGGCAGGGTATGCTCAGACGTGAGTCCCTTGCTCACTTTGCCACTGGAGTCAAGCAAGCCCGGCTGAAGACGGCTGTAATGCCAGAAACCGGTCCTGGGAAGCTTAATTCCGGTCCAGGGAAGACATGGCTTGGCAGTTCGGGCTGGACTGTTCCCATGAGGCACAGGGCCAGACTGATTTGCATATGGCCATGTCTGAACTGGGGTGGCGGAGTGAGCTAAAGAACGGTGATGGATTAAACCCAGATCAGTTGACTGGGGGTGAGTGTTTGTATTGTCAACGCTCCGTCCATCATCACCTTTGGTTTTTCTTTGTTCGCCCTAAGTTGGACGTGAGTCCCTTGCTCACTTTGCCACTGGAGTCAAGCAAGCCTGGCTGAAGACGGCTGTAATGCCAGAAACCGGTCCTGGGAAGCTTGATTCAGGTCCAGGGAAGACATGGCTTGGCTGTTCGGGCTGGACTGTTCCCATGAGGCACAGGGTCAGACTGATTTGCATATGGCCATGTCTGAACTGGGGTGGCGGAGTGAGCTAAAGAACGGTGATGGATTAAACCCAGATCAGTTGACTGGGGGTGAGTGTTTGTATTGTCAACGCTCCGTCCATCATCACCTTTGGTTTTTCTTTGTTCGGCTGATCAGTGTCAGGTCGTCGGCGTATAGTAAGTTCGAAACTGACATGCCACCTAAATTCGGGGCGTGGTGATGATAATTATCCAGTTCCCTTGAGAGGTCTGACACAAATAGGTTAAACAGGGTTGGGGCGAGGACACAACCCTGTTTTAGCCCCTTAGTGATCGGAATCCTCCTCGACAGACTGTTGCCGGTCCCCAGCTTAATTTGGCCCATGTCTTGGAGTGCAGCAGGATTAGCTGGTTCAGAATGGTTGGACCTACTTTCCACCCGGCTAGCTTAGCTCACAATTTCCCTATGTTAACGCTATCAAAAGATGCTTTGTAATTGATAAAACAAACAAATAATGGTTTGTTAATTGCTTTCGTGGCGTCAATTAAAAATGAGAGAGCAAGAATGTTTGTAGTTGTCCCCAGGTTTTTCTGAAAACCTGTGTTTTCCCCTACCTACTCGATTAGTTCAGCGAGTAGTAGGCCGGCCTAATATTTGGCCTCAATGTCAATTAGCGCTATGAGTCTATAGTACTTTTGTTGGTTCTTGCTACCTTTCTTGTGTATAGGTGATATGATCGATCCTTTCCAAGAATCTGGTATTCTTTCGGCTTCCAAAATATTGTTAAAGACTGGTAGTAATGCTCCAGCCCAATAGGTTACATACTGCTTGTATACTTTTGGGGGAAGCCCATTAGGGCCAGGCGCTTCTTCGTTTCAGTTTTTTAAAATTCTATCTACAATTGTTTTAAGTGAAAAGAAGGGTATATGCTCTGGGCCACAATGCTTTAAGGATTGCTACTAGTTCTGACATGCCACTTTGTCTTTTGTATTTTCACCGTCTTCCGTGTTAAAATGACTCTGTAGGTATTTTACCCAGGCGTCCTCCGTTATATGTGAGTTAATTCCTGGTGCCTTGGATTCTCTATGCTCTTGACTGTCTGCCAAAACCTGGAGCTGTTCTCTGATTTTGCATCATGTAGCAGTTTTTCCCATGTTGTTTCAGTGGTTTCTTTTTTTGCTATCCAGATGATTTTCTTTTTCCGGGCCCTGAGCCTCCTTAATTTCAGCTGTGTTTTATCGGCAGAGCAATTTTGACGGAGGTTACGCATTGCTCTGTTTATTTCGCCCCTTATTTGTCTTGACTCTGCATGATGGGTTCCCGATAAATTAATTCTTTGTTTGTTTGCTGGCCTGCTCGGTGGTTCCTGTTTAATTCTTTGCTCAGTTTTTGTCAAATTCGATTTACAGTTAGATGGGCCAAAGATTTCAGTAAAGCTTTCCCAGGCTGTTAGGATGTTATCATGTAATAGTTTGTTATCCTCCCACCGTTTTTTCACTCTGCCAAGAGTTTTACTGGATCGCATGTGTTACATTTTATTCTCCTATGGCTAAATGTAGCATTTGTACATAGGTCAGCAATTGGGTGAGTGCGCGCTGTTCCTTGTGTGGCAAGTGTGAACTCTTGAGGTTGATGATCACTGTGGTCTTGCATTCTGATCCTAAACTCTTTTATCAGATGATAAAGTGTTAAAGACGAAAATGTATAGTCTATTGCTGTGTCCACAAGCACATTGTGGAAAGTTGCAGCTTGGGGACGATCTTCCGTGAATCGATCGCTTAGTGCTAGTAAGGACAAGCTTTCTAGATCCTTCAACAGTTCTTTGGAGATTTTTGTTAGCTTGCACCACTTGCACTTATCCTGAAGAGGGGTCCCCCATGCTGTTTGTTGGTCTTCTGCCGGCCTGTCTAAGTCGCCACTCCCTGTAACGAACATGTTAAAATCGCTAGAGACTACGTTCAAAGTTGCCTTCTCAGTAATTAGTTTGGATAGTTCTGTTATCAGATGTTTTGCACCATTTCTTTCATCCCGGGGGTGTAGATAGGTGTTAACGAATATTAATTGCTCTTTGTTTTTAGGACCAACTATGTCCAGCAGAATAGTTTTTATCTCATTTGTTGGAATACTTGCGTTTGATAGTTCCTTGACCGTCGTTTTGGTTTTAATCGAGGCGTAGGTGGTAATGCCGAAATTTGAGTTTCTAGTTGTTGGGAGGTGATATGATTTGAAGTCTAGCAGGTGAAGTGGATCTGCCAGCCATGTTTCTTAGAGCAGAATTAAGTCAAATTGTTGAAAGTACATCAGCAGAGCGCTGTCCGCTGTTTGAGTTCCAAGGCTGTTAATGTTCCAGGAGCAAAACCTTAGGTTAGAAATATTTGTTTCCTGTTCTAGTCCTTGTCAGGGGGAATCCCTTTTTAGGTCTCGCAATGCAAGCCGATCGCGAAGCAATCGTCGCTGCAAGACTCTATTGCAATCATTTCTGCTTTCAAGGAGTCAAGGGAGACAGGCGACAAGTGATATGCCCGCGCGCGTAAACGGATCAGGTCACGCGCGCTTCCTGTCTCCCATGGCTCCTTGGAAGCAGACACACACGCACGCACACACACACATGCATACAGACCCCCCCGCCACGCATACACACACTCACACACACACACATACAGACCCCCCCGCCGCCGCGCATACACACGTAGAGACCCCCCACGCCGCTTCATTCCTACTTTCGAAAAAGCCAACCTTTGAAATTGTGACACCCCCACAATATGCACTCACAGCATCCAATGGAAAGTACAACATGGACCAGAATATCAACATGATTGCTCTCAGGGCTAGAAGGAGCCCCTAAGTCCAGACAGCACATCTTGTACCCCTGACCCCACTGCGCCCCCTCAGTACCCGGGTCCGGGTCGTCGTCATTCAGCTCCAACACCTCGATAATCTCCTCGTCACCATGAAAGTCTCCGACCTGCGCCCCTCCCACAGCCCCCTCAGTGTCCTCCATAGGTACAAGTGCCCAGCCTGACACACACGGGTCTCTTCCACTCCCACGGCCGGATCTTACGGTGCAGCCTACCCAGAGGGGCGTCAGGCAGCTGCCGCCAATGGAAGCAAGGTGTAAATAGCAGTGGACCAATCACGACTCGGATACATTCTGCCGTTCCGCCCTCCCCGTGAGCTGGGGAAGCGTGCATGGACAACGAAACTAGAGAAATCCAGGAAATGTAGTTTTTTGTATCGATACACTTTATTGTGGCATTAATCCTACTTGACTGTTTTAGTTGCGTGATTACACTCTATGTGAAGCAGAAAGAGGATAGAACAGAAGCAACTGTATACATAGCCTAATTCGCTACCGTTTTGGAACATTCGAAGGGCGTTTTATTTAGCAAAATGTACCTTACATGACACAACGGTAGATATTTTAATTTACGGTACGGGCAAAAGTAAAAATAAATAACTCATCTAATGCTTGCATTTTTCCTTTCATGTAAGAAATATCTTTCAAATTGGGTAAGGTTATTCCGTTCCATATTAAAGCAGATACTCGTGAAGATTCCTGACTTTTCCTTACATAGCTGCTTGAATAACGATATCTATTTCACTAGCGAACAAAAGTTAGTTTTTTCTATGGCTAAAAAAATATGGAGTACAAAAAAACCCAGGTTTTCGTGAATAAGCCCGGTGTCGGGACTACAGCTCCCGGCATGCCCAAAACTGTCAGTCACGCACATGGCGGCTGCCAGTGGCTGGTTATTGGGGTCAGGAGCTGGCAGACTGTTGGGTGAGTACAGATGCTACCTAGAGGTTGTCGCCTCATTGCACTACTCTGTCAGTTCGTATCTACAGACCGTGTTATGTTTAATCTGTTTTAATTCTCACCTCGAAATACTTCCAACTGCGAATGAGGGCAAGTATGAAATGTCTTAAAACCTCCCCGGACTTGCTTGTTTTCAGATTTTGGCAAGAATGCTCTAAAATAGTTCCACGGTGGATAGTTCTATGACATTAAAAGAGAATGTATGTGTACGCGCGTCGGTCATCATATGACTGGACAGAGGCGCTGGGACCAGTGGGGCGAAAAGAGTTTAGATGACGAACGAACAATAAAGGGGGTCCTTTAAATGTGTATGCTCTAGCAGCAGTGTTGTGCTTTATAAGAAACACAGTCACTCTTCTATGCTTGTACCACGCTCTAAAAGTCGTTGCAGCACCACTGTGTCAGGATGGGTGTGTACAACACTCTTCTGGTGACGTTTAATGTGTACATGTGTCCGCTGATGTGTGTAGATGTTCTGTCTGTTGATTAGTTGTGTTTATGTCGGTGTGTGCTAATGCATCCGAATGTTGGTTATTGTTTATTATATGCATCTTATTTATGAGAATATCTTTTTGTAGTTTATTTACCTGTTTGGTCCTATACGTTTGCGTGCGGTGCTTTTTATCACATGGTCCTCGTGTAGGTGGTAATTTATGCCTTAGTCTGGTTTATGTTGATCAATATTCAATAGTCAGTTCTTTGTTCATGTGTGTGCATTCTTTCTTGCAAGTGTTACTGTGTTTCCCTCTGCATTTGCCCAGGTTAATTCATGCGAACATATATTGTTTGTATTCGGCTACACCAGTGGTTGATGGCCTTCGATGGGACATTCGGACGTGCACTGGCTTAACTGTTTTCTTTCCCCCGTACGTGTGCATTTGTGGAACTGTGAACGTGTTGTTTTATTATCGGTGTGCTGTGTTTGTGCAGCTGTGCATGGTTTTGTGTATTTTCTAAACACTCTTTGGTGCATTTCAGCCGGGCTCGGACAGCGCTTCATTCACTGCGGGCGCGCCTCTGTATTTCCAGGCTGCGCCAGCACACGCTTTCCTATTCGGGCCCTCTGAACACCTCTGAACATTGATCGCCTGGATTTTGAGATATAAACTTCGATTTGCCCCCCAGCCGCTGGACCAGTATGAATTGAATACATAACACTGGAAGAAACATAGAGATGGCAATCGCGTGTCTGCACACTTTTTTTGCTGTTGAATTGAGAAACACATGCCTGTGTGTCTAAACGTCACGTTAATGTGGCCGTGTGACGCGGTTGTCTTGCCTGATGGATTGGATGCCAGACCTTGCATGTGTGTTTGGGTGTATGGAGTATGTCAGAGGGTGTCCTATGGAAGTACTCGGGTGTCATGCATGAATGCCAGAGATGTGCTCTCCCCATGTCGCGGAAAGCATAAAGTAACAAGGTGTCAGTAAAAGTTACATTTTGTTTCTAAGTCATCACACATTGATACTCACCTGAACACACGGCCGCATGTGTGTCTTATTTATGGACTTGTAGATTTCATGGGCGTCAATTCACCAACATTCCTGGGGTAGCAGAAGCGACATCACCCGAAATTTGCCGATTACTTTCACCCACACACTCCCACATACACAGAATGCCTCTCCCACTTCTAGCTCTCTTGATTTGTTTATAATTTAGGAGCTCCCCATTGTGAAGAATGAAGAGGCTAAAAGAATAAAACCGCATCCATGTGCATTCAGCACACACTGCGCCCCAGAGTCCTTTTTTAGGTCTCACCTAAGCCATCGCGTTAGCCTCACTCTATCTATCTATCGCCCTCACTCTATCTATCTGTCACCCTCACTCCATCTATCTATCACCCTCACTCTATCTATCGCCCTTTATCTATCTATCTATCTATCTATCTATCTATCTATCTATCTATCTATCTATCTATCTATCTATCTATCTATCTATCTATCTATCTATCTATCTATCTATCTATCTATCTATCTATCTATCACCCTCACTCTATCTATCTATCTATCGCCCTTTATCTGTCGCTATCTATCTATCTATCTATCTATCTATCTATCTATCTATCTATCTATCTATCTATCTATCTATCTATCTATCTATCTATCTATCACCCTCTATCTATCTATCTATCTATCGCCCTCACTCTATCTATCGGTCGCCCTCACTATATTAATCTATCTATCTATCTATCGCCCTCACTCCATCTATCTATCACCCTCACTCTATCTATTGCCCTCACTCTATCTATTGCCTTCACTCTATCTATTGCCCTCACTCTATCTATTGCCCTCACTCTTATCTATCTCCCTCACTCTATCTATCTATCTATCTATCTATCTATCTATCTATCTATCTATCTATCTATCTATCTATCTATCTATCTATCTATCTATCTATCTATCTATCTATCTATCTATCTATCGTCCTCACTCTATCTTATCTATCTATCTATCGCCCTCACTCTATCTATCTATCTATCTATCTATCTATCTATCTATCTATCTATCTATCTATCTATCTATCTATAGCCTTCACTCTATCTGTCGCCCTCACTCTATCTATCTATCGCCTTCACTCTATCTGTCGCCCTCACTCTATCTATCTATCTATCTATCTATCTATCTATCTATCTATCTATCTATCTATCTATCTATCTATCTATCTATCTATCTATCTATCTATCTATCTATCTATCACCCTCACTCAATCTATCTATCGCCCTAACTCTATCTATCCTTCTATCTATCTATCTATCTATCTATCTATCTATCTATCTATCTATCTATCTATCTATCTATCTATCTATCTATCTATCTATCTATCTATCTATCTATCTATCTATCTATCTATCTATCTATCTATCTATCTATCTATCTATCTATCTATCTATCTATCTATCTATCTATCTATCTATCTATCTATCTATCTATCTATCTATCTATCTATCTATCCATCTCTCTCTCTATCTATCTATCTATCTCTCTCTCTATCTATCTATCTATCTATCTATCTATCTATCTATCTATCTATCTATCTATCTATCTATCTATCTGTCGCCCTCACTCTATCTATCTATCTATCTATCTATCTATCTATCTATCTATCTATCTATCTATCTATCTATCTATCTATCTATCTATCTATCTATCTATCTATCTATCTATCTATCTATCTATCACCCTCACTCTATCTATCTATCGCCCTAACTCTATCTATCCTTCTATCTATCTATCTATCTATCTATCTATCTATCTATCTATCTATCTATCTATCTATCTATCTATCTATCTATCTATCTATCTATCTACCTACCTATCTATCTATCTATCTATCTATCTATCTATCTATCTATCTATCTATCTCCCTCACTCTTATCTATCTATCTATCTATCTATCTATCTATCTATCTATCTACCTACCTATCTATCTATCTATCCATCTATCTCCCTCACTCTTATCTATCTATCTATCTATCTATCTATCTATCTATCTATCGCCCTCACTCTATCTGTCGCCCTCACTCTATCTATCTTTCTATCGCCCTCACTCTGTCGCCCTCACTCTATCTCTCTATCTATCGCCCTCACTCTATCTATCGCCCTCACTCACTCTATCTATCTATCTATGGCCCTCACTCTATCTATCGCCATCACTCTATCTATGGCCCTCACTCTATGGCCATCACTCTATCTATCTATGGCCCTCACTCTATCTGTCTATCTATCGCCCTCACTCTATCTGTCTATCGCCCTCACTCTATTTATCGCCCTCACTCTATCTATCGCCCTCACTCTATCTATCTATCGCACTCACTCTATTTATCGCATCACCACAGCATCACTCAGCACCACCACAGCATCACTCAGGGGCACCACAACATCACTATGCATTACCACAGCATCACTGGACGCCACAGCATCACTCGTCGCCACCACAACATAACTCAGCGCCACCACAGCATCAATCTGTGCAACCATTCAACAACAACTGATTCAAATATGTTCTCTCAATGTTTCAAGCTTTATTACGAATGTCACAAAAAGATGTTAATATTTCAATTCTGTTCTTGGATTTTCGTCACATTAAAATACACTGAACATAAACTTCACAAAAGTTATTTACAAAAGTTTAAGCTATTGCCATTATAAATTACAATAACTTGTATTTAAGTATTCATTATTTAATAAAATTAAAAGCCATTGATATTTGTAATATCAATACATCTAAGTCACATAAATACAACACATATTGCATTACAAACGCTATAGGTGTCACATTTGCGAACGTTACAAGTATTGGCATTGTAAATGACAAAGGGCCAGATGTAGGTAATTCATATTTACCACCTCTTAAATACCGAATTTTACTGATTCGGTATTTAAGAAGTGGTAAATATGAAGGGGGGAGATGTAGGTATTTCCCGATGTGGAAATACCGAATCGTTAAGATTCGGTATTTACCGAATCTGGAAATACCGAATCGGTATTTCCTATTGATTCCTATGGGCTGTGAAGCCCATAGGAATCAATGGGCAATACCGATTCTGTAATTACAGAATCGGTAAATACCGATTTTAGCAAGGGTGCAGGGGGTGTCACTATGACACCCTCTGGCACCCCTGTTTTAGGCTTGTGTGCCATGTGGCACACATACATGCCCTTAGGGCACATGGCACAGGTGTACATGCACAGATGTGCATGTACACCTGCATCGGTATTTTACCATGCAATTGTATTGCTTGGTAAAATACCGATTTTCAAAGCCCTGTGTCAATGTGAAACTTGGCACCTACATACCGAAAATGCATTTTCGGTAATTTTACCGACCGGTATATTTACCGATTCGGTAAAATTACCGAAAATGCCTGTTTTTTTCCCCCTACATCTCAAAATCCAATTACAGGTCGGTAACGGCCGAATTCGGCCGTTACCGACCGGTAATTGGCCACCTACATCTGGCCCAAAGCTATTAATTTAGCTATTTTCAAAACCAACACATAAATACAAATTTGTCATTCACAATACCAATAGCTCAAACTTTCCTAATACGAGACCTATTGCATTGAAAATGCTTGTTGTGTTTATGGTTTTTGCTATCCAGGATCAATCCTGTAGTGTGTAAGGTTCTCTTTGACCCTGGATGTCCCGATTGATGAAACTATTTCTCTCCAAAGTCTCTGCTGTGGTACTACGTGCCCCCTTGAGCATGGAGATGACGGGCCCAGAGCTTCTCTTTCTCCTTGCTCTGATATTTTTGGGCTCTCGATAGGGATGGAGTAGTGGTTCTGGACACCCGACTGCTTGTTGGAGATGCAGTCGGATACCCCAGGTTTCAAGTTGGTGCTTTTCCTTGAGAATTTTCTCCACTATTTCTCCAGTTGCCTTGACTGTCTTGGTTGCTTCTTGATCCAATAGATGTTTGAACGTTTCAAATTCTACTGATTCCAGGTCTTGTGAGCCAATCCCTGCCAGACTGCTAATAGCGGATAGTATTCGGAGAATGTTGCCTCAATTTAGGGTGTCTCATCGTCCTTTGGATTTATACTCTGGGATGAACAGAACTGCCTTGGACGTCTTCCTTCGGGGCTTGTTTGGGAGGGATTCACTTCATACGGATTTCTCGTTTTCCTCTGCGCTTGTGGCTGTCACATTTTGTTGTTCTGACCTTTCAATTGTGTCCGGGCTTCGCTCTGGTGCCGTTCACTTTCCGCTAACGCTTTGCTGTTTCGCTAGCCTCATTCTATTTGCGGTTTCCACTTCTAGCTTGGCATGGCATCCCTTTGTTCGGTATATGCTGTTGATGGTGTCATATTTAGTTGTTCTGCCCTTTCTGTGCGGTCCAGAGTTTGCTCTTTGTCACTGCGCCATCCACTGACACTTTGCTGTTCCTCTGGCCTTGTTCTATTTGCTGTTTCTGTTTTTGGTTGGGCATTCCTTGTTTTTAACTGATCAGTGTGGGCCTTAGCTGCTACTGTTAATGCTGGGGCAGCTACTCTTGACGCTGTGGATATCAGCAGGGTTTATGCTTGCTCGCTTGAGTTGGTGAGTCCGAGACAGTTATGCTTGCTTATATTTGCTTCTCCTGTTTGTTCCTTCCCAGATGAGCCGGGGGTGTTGATACCGTTTGGCTCCAGCTGTGTTCTAGCTGTGGTGCAGAAGAGGTCGGTTTGGTGACTTGGCTTTTGTTTTGAAGCCAGTGTTGAAGCCAGTGTCGGTATTATTTTCTGTCCCTCTGAGCTAAGGCTTTGCTGTATCCGCTGTAATCATCACAGCGGTTTTCCCGTTAGTGTCATTAATGTATTCGGGGGGTTCGTGGTCGGGGTCAGTGACAGCTGGACTCAGTTGTGGGGGGTTTTCACCCGTTGGCTTAGTTAACCATTCGTCTAGAGTAGAGAAGGCTTTCTTCCCTCCAATTATAACCATTTTTTAATCTGAGAGTCTTGGAAGAGCTGCGACTCCTTGGATTGATTTGTTCTGGCATGTCTGTATTTTATTTTCTGGCTCCAATTGTAATCTTGAAGTCTCCTTGGAAGTAGGCAAGGGCAGATTTCCTGTGCATTGTGTTCTTTCATCATTCTCTTTCCCGGTGTTTATGTCGGTGTCGGTGCGTTTTGCGTTTTGAGTTTTGCTGGGCTTCATGTGCTGCCTGTAAGTCTGCTACCTCTTTAACCACCCCACCATTTGTCTAGCAGGGTTGTGCTGTGCTGCGTCCTCCTGATGTGGCCAGTTTGTCCATTGAGCTGTTGCCTGTTGAGCCGTTTGGAAGTAATGGATGTGGGGGGGAAGGGAGGTCCAGTTGTTTGTTGATGCTAAGGATTAGCACTGCACCAACATCTTTCACAAATGAAAATTTTGAATATATTTTAGGTTGAAAGTACTTTTTTCCTTTGTTTGTTTGTGGCTGCGCTTGTCTGTCTACTGATCCACCCTGTCTATGTCCACCAGCATGTTCGCGAAGATTCCGGAATCCATGTAGGCAGATATCTCTGCATTTGCAGCTGCTGTAGTCAGCGGAATTGTTAGTGTGGAAGGGCGACTGTCGGTTGATTCAGTTGTTTCCCTTAGGATTTGTTCAGCCACGGGCCGTGGTGGGAGTTACGGTGGGGCAGGGAGGCGGGGAGGGGGGGGGGGCAGGGTGGAGGGACCTAAAAACCGGCATATGGATAATTGCAGGTAAGTACACAATTTAATTATTAAAACGAATTTCGTAGCGCGCACTGCATCGCAAAATGCTATGCTGTGGCGCTACGAATTTCGGTTTATTAATTAAATTGTGTACTTACCTGTAATTATCCATATGCCAGTTTTTAGGTCCCTCCACCCTGCCCCTCCCCCTCCCCGCCTCCCTGCCCCACCGTAACTCCCTCCACGGCCCGCGGCTGGATTTGTTTTCTTTTTCCTGTTGTTGATGACACTTGTTACTGACCGCCTCTCGTTGCCAGACCTCATGGTCACTTGTGTGCTGATGGTCTCGGTGGCAGTTTATTGTTGTTGGTGTTAATATTGTTGCTGCTATTGTTGTTGTCGTTGTTATTGCTAATTATTGTTTTTGTTGTTGTAGTTGTAGATTCAAATGTACAGTTTAGTGTGGATGTTATTTGGTTATCTTTGAACAACAGGTCTTAGTTGTGGTAGGTTGGTTTGTTGGTTGATCTGCAGGCCCTGTGGCCCCGCGCTCTGAATCCAGGTCCGCTGATAGGAACTGCGCGGCTAGGCTGACGGAGAAAGTGAAGTGGTGAAGGGATGGGGCAGGGGACAGTGCCAGAGGCAGAGGCTTGGACAAGCAGGGCTCACAATGCTGTGTTGCAGGCTGCACCTGGGCTAGTCAGGCCACCTCCGCAAGACACCAAGGACATGCTCTTGCTGCAGCCGCCCACTAGAGGGCTACAGCGCTTGTCTCCAGCATTCACCTGCAATCACTTAAAGTGATCACCGCTATAGTCACTGTCACAAGTCTCAAGCAGGCATCTAGCATAGTCTCTCTCTCTCACTGCCTCTGTCTCTTTTGCTCTCACTCTACTCCAGTTGGTGCTCCCCAGGCTTTCCAAGCTCTCCAAGACAGAAAGGGAGGGTTGATGATTATAGTTTGTGGTTGTGGTTTTGCGGGGTTTGGCGGGGTTTGCGGGGGTTGGCGGGGTGCTTTTTGCGGCGTAGAACTTGGAGCGAGCCTCTTACTCCTGCCTGAGCTCATGCTCTTAGCCTAGCTCTATTCTCTGTACGGCCGGCTCATCTCCGTTTCCTATGGCGATCTATGGCATTGCATCCACACACCCTGCTCGCTCAATCTATAGCTGAGTGCACACAGCTTCTCACAGTTTGACACCTGCTACCGCCTCAACTGCTGGTCATCGCAATGGCAACTCCTTCCCTCCGGGGAGCGCTATTCTCTGGGCTCTTTCCCTGGTTCTCCGCTCTCCCCTCTCACTGGGTCACGCCGCTTGCAACCAGAGGGAATGCCTCTGGGGCCGCAGGGGCCATGGGGGCCTCCGATCAGTTGTGGCGGCGGTTTTGCACTGGAATCACGACTGGGTGAGAGGGGAGAGGGAGGGAGGCTGATGGGTGGATGGGAGCAGAAGCGGTGACTGGCGAGCCAAAGCGGCAATGTGCTGGATCAGTACCGCTCAAGAGCAGGCTCGACAAGCTCCAGTCAGGGAGCGAGCGAGCCAGAAGTGGTGATGGCGGCTGAGTTAACCCTGCACAGGCTCAATTACAGGCTCAAGTACCGCTCATGCTCTGGTCCGTGAGGAAGCGAACCAGGAACTAAAGCTGCCCTCCGGGAGTGAGCAATCGATGACGGCTGAATTAGCCCCGCTCTGACTCAGGCTCAAGCTCTGGTCTGACCACAACAAGCTCCGTGCTCCGTGCCCTGTGCTTCTCACTTCCGGCTCTGCGAACTTCTCCTCTTCCTCCTGCTTCAAATGTAACCCAGCTGGGTTCAGATTTTCCTGTGACAGCATTTGACATTCTGTTTCATACCACCAGCATTTCTTAAAAAGTTATTTCCTGCTTTACTAAAATATCGACAGAGGAAATTTCATTTGTCTCCCTTTTTTCGATCTCTCTCATTCAAACTCGGACTCCTCTATGATCTTGGCTTTGTCCATAGTATCTTTCAGAGAAGGATTCCTTGCTGCCCATAATCTTTTTTTGCAAATTCTTGCTTTTACACTGAACAATCGATTGATAATGAGCTCATCATTCATCTGTCAGAACTGGTAATTCACTGCCAGTTCACGCAGTCTCACTACAAACTCAGCAAGCGACTCCCCACACCTCTGCAGTTGAATATAGAATTTGTACCTTGTCATTATTAGGTACATTTTTTTAGCAACCTTTTCATATCAACCTCATTTTCGCCTCCATGTATAGATTGTATGACTTGTCCAAAGTGGTCACGAGCTTCTTGCAAAAACGTAATCATATTTTGGCCCTGCTTTCCTGAACTTCCGAGGAGCAACACTCTTTTCTTCCCTTGCCTGAAGTCCTGGCCATCCAGAGCCAGTAGTTAGTTTTCAAAAATATCTACCAATCTTCTCATTGAATGGAAGGTATGACCTGTTGTCTTTAGTAGATTCAGTGGATTGTGTATGTTAAGCCAAGGGTTTATGTACATTAAGAACAATGACCAAACGTGTTTTTAACAGATAATATGTGATGCAGAATTAATCCTGCTGCACACCTTCTGTTTATCTTTCAGTCCTCTTGTTGTTTCTTTGTTTTTATTTCCTTAGGTTTTTCCTCTTATAATTGCTGTTGTCATGAATTTTCCTTGGAATGTGGTAGAGACACAGAGTTCATCAAGTGGTAAGACAATTCCTATTTTCGAATATAAATTCTGAGGCTAGATCCTGTAAATTGTAGAGTGTTGGAGTGCCTGTGCTCGTTGTTGAGGTTGTGCACAGTGTGTTCCTTACATGAACTGAGAAATATCAGCTTGCATGTGAGGCTCCTCTCGCCCCAGGCCAGATTTGAGTTTTGTGCTTGCTGTGCAGTTTTGGTATCTGAAAAACACCAACACTTTTATCATTTCGAATTATGCTGCAATTAAATATTAGACCTGAAATAGCCTAATTGATCAGTATTTATTTAGGTCATGCATGAGTCAGTCTTGGAGTAATCCGAAAATGAATCCATGCTTAATCCTTATGGTAAAGTTGCATGTTTAACTTAGTAATGCTTTAGAGATAATGAATGAATGAATGAAATACATTTGTAAAGCACAAAACAACGACTCCAAAAGGAGTGTGTTGGCGCTAGTTGAAAAATAAGGCATAGTAGAAGAGGAGACATAGGAGGGACCAGCCATAATTAGGTCTCTCTAAAGAGATGAGCTTGTAAAAGGCTTTCAAATTAATTCTTTGAAGTAGCCCCTCTAATGTGATCCAGTAAGAGGTTTCAGAGTTTTGGGGACAAGAAAGCGCAGGAGTGTCTACTTGCTCTGGACTTTGTGATCTTGGGAATGTAGAGTAGATTGTGATTTGATGAACGTAAAGCTCTGCAAGGTAGATATTTTTTGATTTTGTCACAGATGAATACAGAGCCTTTCAGTTGGATAGCCCGATACATTAATGTCAAGGCTTTCAATTCTATTCTTTGCTTGATGGGGAGCCAGGGGAGGCTTTTAAGCCATTACGAATTGATTGCCATTTGGCTATATTTAGCACAAGTCTGGATAGTGCATTCTGGACCCTCTGGAGTCTGTTTAACAATGTTTTAGGAGAATCCAGGTGCAACACATTAGCATAATGAAGTCTCGAAGTTATTATTGCCGGAATGATGATTTTTCTAATGTGTTCTGTCGAGAATTTGAGAGTCTTCCTTGAGGTTTTCAAAACAGAAAAACAGACTCCTGAAGTGGCATTAATAAAAGATCTGAAAGTGAGATTAATATTTAGACTCGCAGGCTTTTTGCAGTGGTGGTTGGGGCCAAGGAGAGTCCCATTGCAGAAGGCCATAGGGGGGGTCAGTTTCGGTATAAAAAGGGAGCCGAAGGTTAGGACTTAGGGTTTTTCAGAATTAAAGAGAAAGGCAGCTACCATACATTCAGCCAGCTACCACCGATAGGGAGCCCTGGAAGTTGGCTGATACTGAGGCATCAAGGTTTTTAAAAGCCAACATTAACTGGGTATCATCGGGCTAAAATATCACATTAAAACCCCACTCTAAAGCAGTAACAGCAAGGGAAGCCAAACGATGTTGAAAAGCCACGGGCTTACAGTCGAGCCCTGAGGGACACAGCGGATGACTTTACAAAAGCTAGATGTAAAAGGAGGGAGGGAGACTGCTTGCTTGTGGTTGGAAAGGAAGGATTTAATCAATTTCCTCAGGGAGCCAACAATTTCAGCTTTTTTCAATCTTTTCAGGAGTACAAAATGTGACACTGTGTCGCAGGATGCCAATAAGTCTATCAATGCTATTGGTACCCAAGTTTAAGCAGGTTTTCATAAACTCAGTCACCTCTAAAATTGCAGTCTCCATGCTAATTCCAGAACTGAACCCGGATTGAGAGAGATGTAGCATATTATTCACCTCGATCAATTTCGTAATCTGGTGATTAACTGCAGATTCAAACATCTTCCCACAAACAGGAAGACATGAGATTGGTCTGTAGCTAGCACGGCAAATTATGTTTTGCTAAGAATGGCAGGACCAGAGCATCCTTCCAACATGTAGGCACTGAGCCAGGTTCAAGGGAGAGAATGAAAAGAGCATTAATCTGTAAATTCAATGACTGGGCTTTGCAAAGGGGACCCCCCAAAACTAGGAACTATGAAGTTGAGCTGCCTGCTATACGCGGATTATGCCATTTTATTAGATTCAAAACCAATTGGACTCCAAAGACGACTTACCAAGTTAGCAGTTATTCAGAAGATTACTTTTTAAAAATAAATATCTTGAAAAGTAAAATTAGGGTTTTAGATATCGGTGACGCCGAGTCAGGAAAAATATGTACCGGTTCTTGGGGAATGATCAACTTGCTGTGGTGGTTATATCTATACTCGGGGAGCTTTTTCACAAGTATGTGCTCCCCAGTAGTGATCATATTGACCAACACAGAGGCAAGGCAATCTCACAGGCTTCCGCAATTAGCAGACTTTATAAGCATTGCGGGAAAATACACTTTGCCCATGTTTAATCAGTTTATAAAATGTAAATTCTTCCAGCATTGAGTTATGCCTGTGAAACAGTAGATGAACAGCAGTGAGATAATTTTGAGAAAGTGGGGGGGGCGTATCTGGCACCAAATGTGTAATCTGAATCACGCAGCACCCATAGCAACGATTCTGCTCAATTTCGGGTTACTTTCCACTTGCTGCTCTCGATGGCTGCGTGCTTAAGATCGCGCAATGCACTATTGAACAGTTTTGAGAATCCACTACGGGCAGCAATACGTGAGGACATTTTTGACAACTTGTAGGGAAAAAGTGTTCTTTTTAGGAATTACCAGAAAGCCATAAATTTGTTTGATTTTGAGATTGTCAGCACGGGTGCTCTTCCTAAACAAGTATTGAAAATTAGAAATAAAAAAACGATTTATGACATATCTCATAAAAGAGCTACAGCCCTGTGCGCAGAGCATCTTAATAATGACCTTATAGTGGGGAGCAGTGTTTATAAAACGCCACAACCTTACGTTATCTGGAATCTCCAACATAGAGTACGCAGAATAATTCTGATGCTTAGGCTGAATTTACTTCCCTTAAGAATTGTAACAACAACTTGGGAGGGTCTTCCAAGGCACGAAAGACTTTGCCATCTATGTGGTACTTGTGTATGGGACTTAAATCATGTCCTATTTGTTTGTCCCATACTATAACCATTATGCTGTAGATATTTAAGCCCTTTTTTTATAAAGTATAATATTGTCACAGCTGAGGAGGCCCGTTCCTGCCTTCTGCTCCTCCCCAGCAACCAGTCTGTTTTAAAAATATTAGATTTTTAAATCATTTTTTAATATATTCTAGAGAAGTAGAGCGGTTGCCCTGTTTAGCAGTAGTAGGCCGCATAGGTTACATTCAGAGATAAAAATGTAATGTATTTTATAAGTCGTTCATCTGGGTAGCTCTTATTAGAAGGTTGTAATTGTTAAAGTGTTACTGCTATTATATGTTTGTTATTAACTATGTTATGGTCACATTTAAAAAGGGTCTTTTGATATTAGTGCTATTGTTGCGTGTCTGCACTTTTATCTCCTTGTATGCTGCTACAAATACTGTCTTGTACAATTGAATATCCATCATTCCAAGATTTTGATATTTGAGCACTTGCACTTTTTTGCTTCCCTTTATGCTGCTAGCTATTGTGTACTGTACATCGAATCGTACATTATTTAAACTCCTGTATTTTAATCATTAATCTGTGATGAATTGATCATATTACTACAAACATATTTTTTAGCAATTATCGCAAAAGGCCAGTTTAAGTCTTCTAAGGATCCAATGGTTTAACGTGCTCTGTCCAGCCCCTGCAAGCTTTTTATTTGAAAGCACTCGGAAATTGATTTTGCGCTTACATTGCTGCTCCCTTTATTTACCACACAATTACGAATTTTATTTTACGAAAACAGAGTCTCTTCATTTCAAGTGTTGGTTGAGTTGATCATTTGAATATATGATTTTATTTGGAACTCTTCAGAGTTCTAAATCATAATAAATAAAATGATGAATGGTGTTCATTTTGCCATGTGTAAAAGGCTGTGACACGTTTCGACTGCCACCGATGTCCTCGATCACACAGTATTGCGTCGCCATTACAATTGCTGTATGTACAAGTGCTACGTCACCAAAGACAGCAACATCCTACCAAACTTTAATGTTAAATACGTCTTTTAAGCACATTTTTTTGTGTGATCCTTCATTAAGTCTAGTGTTAAACATCTACATTGTAATCAAAAATAAATATATATTTGAACTTTGAAATTTCATCCTGCATCTCAAAATCTCCAATGTCATGGGCACTAGTCATTGCATGCAGATAAGCTCCACAAAATCATGTTATCTGAGTCACAAGTCACGTCACTGCTTATAGTTCATCGATGATCCATTCATCCCATGAATAACGACATTCACAGCGAAATAATCATAATCAATATCACATGGTTACTCAGCCCAAACCTGGTATTTGTATCACAAACAATTCAGTCCAAGTGGGTTCTGACTTATGATATTCATATCACTAGTTCAGTGCCACATAATTGACTCATAATAAATACATTTTGTTAATATACATTTAACAGTTTACCCCAAGTGGGCTATGTCAAAATTAAAGCCCATGAATACTAATCCAACATACACAATCTGTTTGTGCATTGATAAAATCCCTGTACCATTAAAATGTGTTAGCCCCACTGGTCATTGTCCCTTCATGTAATTAAAAACTCTATATACAATTAAACTACCAGTGAGGGGACCTAGGGATGTTTACTCCAACTCTTGCATACTTAATATATTTTGGCATAGCACCTGCCACATCCAAGGGGCCACATAGATATCTCTCCTACTAAGTGGCCATCTCATAACCACATATACAGCTCTTCATCCGTGTTAAGCCCATTGATGAACTTGGAATCAAGGTCAAGATATTTCGGGTTTCCAATCCGTGGAGGGCTGCCTTGTGATCACCTCCCTGTTTATTTGGTGGGATAACATCTATGACAAAATATGACCTCTGTTTCACATCACTCTTATGGTAATCAGCACAATGTTGTGATACTGGGTTTGAGGGATCACCGTTTGTGATTGCCTGCACCTGCTGCAGTATGTGCTTGTGCGCTTGTAGCACAGTGCTCCCCACATATCGTGAATTGCAGCTACACGCAAGCACATACACCAAAAATTCAGTTCTGCAGCCGAAAGTGCCTATTATTGTTTTAGCTAATTTCTGAAAGGGTGTTTCATACTCAGTGCAGTTCTTACCAATAAAACAGGCATTGCATTTAAAGATTGTGGTCTGACTACCTCATGGATGGGCTTCACAAGGAAGCCCCTCATAGAGTAAGATCTTTCGTGAGTGATGAGGGTATTCTTAGGTACTAAAGGGCCAATAGTTGGATCTGATTTTATGATATGCCATTTTCTTCTGACAAGTGACCTTCAATCCTTCTCCTGAGCACTGCATGTGACAATTAGTCTAGTCTCATTGTGTTCCTTTTGTATCTTTTCTTTCCTTTCTTCCTGTCAAACATAATGCTCTTCCTGTTTTCTGTATGCCACCTCCTCTGTTTTCTATAGTAAGCTCGAACTAGATCCCCTCTGCTTGAAACCCTCTGTCATCTCATTCTGGCATGCTAAGGTATCTATGTATACTTTACAACTGCGCCTAGCATGTAACATCTCTCCATATGGGATACTGTCTTTTAAATGTGGTGGGTGGAAGCTGAAGGCATGCAAAATCATGTTGTCAGCTGTCTCTTTCCTTTACAGTTTGGTCTCTAGCTTGTTTCTGACACAGAAGACTTGCAAATCTAAGAATTTGACCTTTTTCCTGCTGATTTTACTTGTAAAATGCAACTTGAGATTATTGATGTTAATTTGTTTCACAAACTGTTTTGGACTTTGTTTCGTACCCCTCCACATCACAAACAGATCATATATGAAACCTAGCCAGATAACCACATATCTCACCCATGCTGGGCTGTAGTCAACGCGGAGCACCTGTCCATCACACCAGCCAATGTGAAGACACGCATAGTTGGGGGTAAAACAGGTGCCCATCGCCGTACCATGAAGCTGGTGGAGTAGCTAATTGTCAAATAAAAAATAGTTGAGGTCAAGGTAGAACCTAATCATGTAGCTGAGTGTGTTTGTGTAACCTCAGTGGTCTGCTTTGTAAAAGGTGCTCCTTAGACCATCTCAGTGATCTATACTGGTGTAGAGAGCTGTAACATCCAATATATATATACTTTATATATATGTTGTAAGGACACTGATGTAATTAATGTTGTTGTATATGTTTGAAGTTGTCTAGTTATATTGTGAAGTCATAGGTTCTTGGTTGGAATTTGTTGAGCTAAGGTTCTGGCAGTGACAGGTATGTCAGTTGCTGCCTAGGTCTTTGCGTGACTAGACATGTTGTTTGTCATTGACACTCTACTATAATAATAAAGATATACCTTTCCATCATTGCTGGTTGAGAATTTCACTACATGCTGGCATTGAGCGGAGCTTACTGTGTGCCCACAGATGCCGTTTTTGGTCAGTGGTAGCTGTCTCTTGGTGTAACCTGACAGGAGTCGTTTCTTGGATAAACTTAAGGTGCTGTGTTGCATGGGACTGTGACCAAGGTGCGGACTAAATCTGTACTGTAAATGGTTATGTTTGTTTTAGAGAGGCAGCCATATTATCTACCAAACTCAGAAAAGGCGGTACTCTAAATAGTTTGTTCTCCACACCCTAAAGAGGGCTTGGTACTGCCCAGCACACGGTACCCACACGCAGACAACGTAATGGTACCCCCAATGCATGTGTAACAACTTTCAGCACAGATTTTGATAAAGTTTCCAACATTGTGAGAAAACATTGGAGCATTCATACCACCAGTGGATTGGCCAATGGGAATATATTACTCTCATTTTGTAGGCAGACATGTGCATGACTATCTGGAAAGAGCCGTGACCTGGACACATACACAGGCCACTACAGCTACATTATTAGGCCTATCACCCATTAATGGACATTTTAAATGTCATAACTGTTCTGTGTGTAATCAAACTAAGGACACAAAATATTTCAATATGGTAATATCATGCAGTCACAAATAGATTCAGTAATTGCAGTTCCACCAACATGGTTTATGCAATTCTATGCCCTTGTAACTTAATATACATTGGGCAAAGCACTCAGAAAATTAAATTAAGGATTGCATGGTTAAGCACAAGTTTCTCATTAGGAAACAAGCTCAGAAATGCACCCCTGCTAGCCCATTTTTTGAATGTGGTTCACTCTGAAACTTCATTCAATGGTAAGTTATAAACCATGTGGAACTTCCACGAAAGGTGGGAACTCGCAGATGCTGTTGAATAGATGGGTGTCCAAAAAGAATATGAAACACTCAGCAACGGCTTAGGGAAATACGAACCTATGTCCCTGCGCAGGAACTGTTTACGTTGCCTTTTCTGTCATGATAACTGAGTTTTTGGTTGCCCTTTATCCTTTGACCATTCTCACTCCATTATGTGAATGTTCTTGCATAGGGATTATCAACAACGTTTTCTTACTTTGTATACTGACTTTACTTTGAGAATTGTGTTGCACTCATTTCCCAAACAAATCTTTTACTTGTAGTTTCACTATTGCCTTGATGGTCTGGTTGTTATAAATATCAATATGTAGTCAATACATGTAGTCAATATGGTACAGTTTACTTATGTAATTAGTGTCACTTATTGTTATTTACACATTGTGTAAGGCTGGGACGTCTTAAATATTTTGGGGGCTCTGAGCTTGCATATTTAGGGGGCCACTGTAAAGAATAGCATTGAATTTAATGATCCAATAGCATCTTGTTCATCCCCCCTTAGGGCAGGTCTTTGACACTGCACAGGCAGACTGGGCCAATTTCTAAATATGTTTCCATCTAATATTCAGGGATAGTGATATGTGTTTTCAATATAGTAATATAGCAGCAGCTCATTATTATTTTTACAAATAATCCTTGCGACCCACTGCCATTTCTCATATGTAAGGGCCTGTTTTGAAAAGGAACTATTTTAATGGATTTTGTACGGTGCTGAAAAACAACCGAACATTTCTGTACAAAATGTCTGCAACAGTCTTTTACACATCACCTCGGAACATGACCCCCTGTCGGAACAGTGGCTGTCGGTCTTTCCGACTGCCACGTTTCCGCCAGCCATTGTAATCTGGCGGGCAGAAAACCGAAGTACGATGGCAGAGGGCCTGCCACCGACAGGCTGTCAGTGGTAGGCTCTCCACCATCATAATGACCCTCTCAGTGAACTCCATATCCTAGCTCACGCTCCTGTTCACACTGGTGCAGTAGCATTGCTGGGCCCATGGAAATTTTTCTCTTCTCTCCTTCCTTATATTTTATACCACACTCTTGGTCCTCTGTTGAGCCTTGTTTTGTGCCGAGAGGGGTCGTATATAAAGGGTCCCAACAGTCATACAAAAAGGACAAGGAATTGGATAGCTGGATGACAAACTGGAAATGAAACCCATGTAAATTACACTCAAAACAATGCTGTAAGGACAAGGACTATCAAGGCAAGCCCAAATCTCCTGAATAAACGTTGGAGATCCAAAATCATACACACTAAGGGGGTGATTACAATGGCGGGCGGATTGCCCCGCCCACATGGCGGTGGCGATCCGCCCGCCAGAAACCACCATCCACCACCCAATTCCCCCCACCATATTACTATGGCGGGGGCACCCCGGCGGACGGAAAGACTTTTATTAACTTACCTGATCTTGTGTAGGTTTTTCCTTCTGCATTGGCATTAACTGTGAAGTGATATTTGTGCTCTTCAGTGGCTTTGGGTAATGCATTAAACTTGACTCCTGTGTAGTATATGGTAAGATGTAATTCTAGTGTTTTTTACTTACTTTATTAGGAGTTCTTTGTAGACTATAAAAGATATAATTTACACTTGTTTGTTCTGTGTTCTATCTATATTAATCCTTGTGTGGAATGTTAAGGGTAGATGTTACGCTTCTCTTGAGAGTCATGCTGAAGTCCTGCAGATTGGCAATAAAGATAAAGGATCTACATGGTACGTTTCCAGAATATTTATTATACGACAAACACTACAGAAATTTGGCAACGAGCTGGGATCGTGTTGCTGCCAACCCTGGACCCACAGCATTTTGGAAAAAATTTGGATAATTTTACTTCTCGTATATGTGTGTTGCTGTGACAGAGTTTTTAAAGATGTCATTGTTACATTTGGCTTGACTGCTGATGATCTAAGTGAGTGCCTACTGCCCACGAAATCGGGTAAATAGAGGCACATTTTACAAAAGAAAGCAACAACTGAATGAATCAATTGAAGATTATATTTCTAGTTTAAAAAACTCTTGCAATCCTTTGCAAATTTGGAGTATTTTATGACGACAAGATAAGAGATCAACTAGTTATTTGTCAAAAAAACAAAAGTATGCAAGACAAGCTATGGATTGAAGGGGACTCATACATTCAAGATATTACTATGTTAAGTAAAAAGGCTATTGATACTGTAAGTAACAACTAATTGGGTGCTTAATATTTCCCTTTATATGTGCGGATCTGGCACTAAAGTGAATTGTATACTTTTAGATCCCGGTGATTCAGATGGGAATACTATTAAAAGCTGCACGCTAGAGAAAAGACTGATATATCAAATCAACAATACAAGGAATTGAATGAAGGAACATATTCCCTGATCTTGTAAGTGCTAGATAACTCTATAAACTCTGAGTATATCACCTGTATACAGTCATGGGAAACTAATGCACATATTTGCTACCCTATAGGTGTTCAGATTGACAAAATTTTGGTGCAAAAAGACGCAAGGTGTATGGTTTACAGCTCAATCACCCGTAGAGGTATGCGAAAATGCTTTATTCTAAGAAGAAAATAGTCCAGAAATGGGACATGAGATGTATGAGTCGATGACCTTAAGAGTATACAATTATGAGACACGAAGGAGCTCTGTGTTGTTATTCTCCCACTGCGTAATATTGAATCCCTATTGGGTGCTGTAGGACATTTCTGGCTAAAAAGTAGTTACAACTGTTAGCACTTTCCCTATAAGCTTTTTGAGTTGAGTTTTTGAAGCTAATCTCCTCCCTGTCTTAGCTTCATACTCGATTACTATGAAAAGCTAATGTTCACAAACAATGTACTGGTGACATCGTTTAATGCTTTCCAAATGTGTGAAGTGAAATGTAACAAAACTGAATTATGTCTAATATAATTATGTATAGGGGTCCCCTGACATAGCGATGACTCCAGATATAGAATAACCAATGTTTATTTGTATTAGGCTTAATGCAAATTACCATTTTTTATGCTTAAAGGTAACCTTTTTATGATGTATATAAGGTTTGTGTGTCTTTTTATGTTGTATGTAAAAATATTTTTCTATTTTGTAACTTTGTGTTTTATGTATAATTGCTTCTAGCCCTGAAGAAGTCACAGTGGTGACGAAACGCGTTGGCTGCTAGCAATATCTTGAACACCATGCTTATCTTTGAATAAAAAGCTTTACTACATACCTGTCAAGATCTGGACTTCACTTCATTTTGGAAAGCGCTCAAGTTTTATTTATGTTAACATTATTGCATTACTGAGCAAAAAGTACAATGTATATATAATCTTCCTGGTGCGGGTCTTCTTGCTATTATTATTGGATGTGATGTTTTTCATCATAACTTAGGGGGTGTTTACGGGTCACGCCCTCGACCTATACGCACAGGCTACAGAAATACCAGATACTAGACCAAAAATAGTGGAATAGTGTGCAGGCAGTCAATAGCTCTGACCCAATTGTGTTGTGCTTTTTAAGTAAAAAGGCTGAACTTTCAGAAAGAAGTGCAAAGGCCATTTCAGTCAGTACAGAAAAGCCATCTGTCAGTTTAGTTTCGTCCAATTCTAAAGGGAAGTCTAACTTTACTGCTCCTGTAGAAAAACGTACTTTGATCCACAAGTTTACTGACAGATTTACAGCACAATTTCAAGGAAGTGCTTCTAGTTTTGCATGTTATCGATGTTGTAGCACTAAGCATAATGCTACTTCAGACAAATGTTATGCCAGATCTACAAAATGTCTTAATTGTTGTATTGTTGGCCATCTTGCGAAAGTTTGTAGAAGAAAAAAATAAGAAATATAACCAAGTTTCTGAAGTTGATTCAGAGGATTCTGAAAGATCTCATTTAGGTTCCACCTCCACGTCCAATATGAAAAGTGTTGTTCTTAATATCACTGAGACTGATAAAAACAAACTTGTGTGCATTATTAATTTTGGAGGAAGTCCTTTACAGGTTGCTGCTGATTCTGGATCCCCATTCACTATCATTGCTCGTTGCATCTGGGATGACAAGTTTGTGAGTGTTTTAGGTTCACATTTAGAGCCTACGGACATCAATCCTGAAAGCTTTACTGGTGAAAAGATAAATATGTTAGGTTTTTGCTTACAAAATTTTCATTTTAAAGGGAGACAAGCATTATGTAAACTGTATGTAGCATTTGATGGTCCTTCAGTTTTAGGGTGGAAGGACCAGAGAGCTTTAAGTATTATTCTAGACTCAAATAGTCCAGAATAGGTATTAGTAGCTTGTGGTGGCAAAGAAACTAAGAAATGGTCTTTGGATGAGTTTAAAGAAGTGTTTAATGGAAAAATTGGTAAATGTAAAGGTTTCACCCATCTTATTAGAGTCAAGCCTTCTGCTATTCCCAAAATTCATAAAGTACGCAATATTCAGTTGATTGCTAGAGAGAAGGTCAAACGTGAGTTAAAAAATTACAAGATGCAGGTATTATCGAGCCTATGGAGTCTTCTGAGTGGATTTCTCCGTTGGTCGTCGCTAGATGGCAGGCAATCCTCCTGCCATCCTCACTGAAATGACCCCCGCCACATTAGGATGGCTGGGGGGTCCGCGAAGATCGTCCGCCGCTTTTCTGCCAGTCGCCTTTGCGACCGCCGGAGAAAGTGCATGCATATGGTGGCGGTGTTTGCGGGACACCGCCAATCATATTAGGATGCCTGCGGTCCTATGCCTTTCCATGGCGGCCTTTCGGCCGTGGAAAGGCATTTGGTCTTTGCTTTGGGGGCCTGTTGCGGGCCCCCAGGGTGCAGGGGGATGTGGGGGGTGCACATGAGGGGTACCTATGGTACCCCCCTGCGTTTCAAAGTAGAAGATGGCAGGCACCGCGCGGTGCCCGCAATGTTAAAAATGCGGGATGCACCCACCACTGTGGCGGGTGCATCCTAATTCCACGCACGGGACCCCCGCCCTTATGGCGGACGGTCCCTTCCCACGACAGGATGGCGGGCGGACATCCTAATGGGCCCCTACGTTCAGAAACCACAAGAGTACACAAAAAAAGTAATTAATGTCTGTTTTAGATGTGGGTCTAAACATCACTTCAGGAACTTTCCAGTTGATCCAGCTTTGGGTAAACGATGTCTATTTTGCAAGAAAATAGGCCACTTTCAATCTGTCTGTAAGAGTAACAAAAATTATGTCAAAGTCAATTACGTAGACACTGAAGTTGATACATGTACAGAATCAATCAATAACGTGGTGCTCACTATTGAATTCAATGCTATTCAGACTACAGTCAGTGGTCCTACATGTGAAGCTATTATTGATGGTGTAACCTTAGAAGTCATGGCAGATTCTGGTTTGCCCAAACCCATTCTTAATGATCTTACATTTAAAGCACATTGGGACAATTTGTTAACACCCACTGATATAAATCCCAAGGCCTTAGGTGAGAAAGATATTGAAATGTTGTGGTTTTTCTCTACTAAAGTCAGTTGCCTTGGCAGACACACTTTCACTAAAGTTTACATAGCTATTAAAGGAAAAAACATACTGGGGTTGCAAGATCAAGCGAAAATGGGGTTTCTGCTTAAACCTGGTGTTCTTGGAGATTTACCTGAGAGATAAATCAGCTGTGTTAATGACCCTGTTAATGAATTAATAGATTAATTCAAGGTAATTTTTCAACATCAATCAGGTAGTGTCAAAGGTTTTGAGCACCGCATCAGAGTAAAATCACAAGTGCAACCCGTTGTACACAAGGGAAGACCTGTATCACTATGTGTAAGAGAGGAACTCAAACATCCCATACAGAATCTTTGCGAGCAAGATATAATTGAACCCTGTAATTCATCGCTTTGGGTTGCCCCTATTATGGTTGCACACAGGAAGTCTGGTGAGATTCGGTTATGCATAGACTTGAGAAGTTTAAACGCTAATATACTGGTGGATTGTCATCCCATCCCCAGACTACAGGAGCTCTTAGCCAATTTTGGAGCGGCAAAGTGTTTTTCGTTGATTGATCTAAGAGCTGCATATCATCAGGTAACATTAGCCAAAGAGTCACAAGAGTTAACCGCGTTTGTTACTCCCTATGGTGCTTATAAGTACTTAAGGTTACCATTTGGCCTGGCGTCAGAGCCAGTGTTTTTCAGAAACGTTTGGACAGTCTGTTTTGTGGTTTAAAAGGGGTACAAGCATATCAAGATGATGTTTTATTATTTGCTAACAGCTTTGAGGAACACAACATTCTAAGAAAAGTACTTACCATTCTGTCACAAAGGAACATGACAATTAGACAAGACAAATGTAAGGTTGCTACACATGAATTGGATTATTTGGGTCTTACAATTTCAGCTTCCGGTATCAAACCAAAATATTCCCCAATCAGGGCCATTAAGGATGTACATGCACCTACAGATAGAGATGCTTTGTGCTCCTTTCTTTGTCTCGCAGAGTATTACACCCGGTTTGTCTCTGGGTATGCACAAGCAGTCACGCCACTGAGGGCTCTCTTGTGCAAGGGACAGAAATGTATTTGGTCAGAGGATGTACAAAGTGCTTTTGATGTGGTTAAACGTTTAATTGAAAAAACTCCTGCTTTAGGTACATTCCAGGAAGATAAAATGTCCATCATCACGGTAGATGCCAATCAAAAAGGTTTAGGAGCTGTTTTAAGCCAAAGAGTTGCAGGGAAAGTACACACCGTAGCTTTTGCCTCGAGATCACTTAAAGAGTACGAAAAATAATACACCACTGTCGAGTGAGAGGCTCTAGCTTGTGGTTTGGTGGTAAAAAACAATTAGGATGCATGTATGGGGCTGCAAATTCCAATAGTAAACTGACCACAAACCACAAACCTCTATTTCACTGACTCACACCGGGGTCAAACAATAATCTTTTTGCACGCCTTACTAGACTGGTATCTAAATTACAAGAATTGTTTTTGAAACCAAGCATCTGTCAGGTGGCAGCACTTTTCATGCTGATTGCTTGTCATGCATACCAATTCAAGGGATGATGATGATGCTATCTTAGCTGATGTAATGTGTGTAGCTTCCATTGATGCATTTAGCAAAGAATGCAGCACCGCTTTAAGTGAATCTATTTAGATTTCTACTTATCAGAACAATGTGACTTTAAACAATGTCAACGAGTACGTTATTCAGGGGTGGCCTGAGAAAAGATTTTTAGTGGGCGATTTGAATTTGTTTGCACAATTTGCAGGCGTCCAGTCAGAGTGAAAAAGGGTGAGTCTGTGTATTCCGCTCAGTTAAGGTAATACAAGTCAGCAAAGGTGCAGCATTACTTGAAAGCAAGGGTTGATGGAACAAACCCCAATTATCTGAGCAAAAAGCGAGTATTATTTTGAGTGGACGCAGACCCATATCTCAATCTGATTAGGCATCTTGGGTACAACAAACCTCAGCCAATACTAGCTCAACAAATGACAGTGAAGAGTCTATACACTTTTCACAGTCAGAAGCTTCTCGACCAGCACATGAGGTAAAAGTGCCTTACAGATTTACAGATTTGGAGTCACAAGATACAAACAACAAGGATACCAATGTGTGTTTTGAGTGTAGTAACCTCTCGGGAAGTGCTGAGTATACTTACAGGAAAAAATCTAAATATGAGTTGTCTACTGGGGGTGTAAAAGTAACTATTACTGCAGATTCTGGATCACCATATACCACTGTGAATGAAGAGTTGTGGATAAAGAACTTTAAACCCAAAGTAGGTAAAAAACCTGAACCTCCCAATATATTTCCTAAAAGGTTTTACTAGGGATCCTATTAATTTATTGGGTTTGAACAAATAGCTATTTGTATGAAAGAAATGGGAAGCAGAATTATAAAGTATGTTTTGAAATCTGTTCCATCTGTATTAGGATGGTGGGATTAAGGTGATTTAGGTATAGTTTTGGACCCTAATGTGATGTGGCTTGCATTTAACTTCCATTTTGCTTCTCATTTTAACTTAGCCTCATTTTCTAATGGTGGTTTGAGTGCGAGAATGGTCCTTGCACTCATTTATTTCTGATTGGCATTGATGTTGTGTTGTCTTCACATTTAGTTTCAGGGTGGCACAAATTCAGAACATCAGGCATTGTTGTAGTTTCTGAGTTCGCAAGGAGAAGACTCTTCTGCTTTAGTCCATTTAAATACACTGTCCTGCACCTTTGACACAGTTTGATTAGCTTTCCATTTTATTATTTAAACTGCATCCCTGCTGTAGTCAGTGAGAGGTGCACATCTGCCAGAGTAATCATGCAACGCTGCTATAAGATGCAGTCCTGCTGTCCCCAACATTCATCCTGAGAAGGAAGATAGCTGTACCTTCAGTTGGAGGTGCATCCATGGAGGCAGTGAGCCTGGCTTCTTGACATACATTACCATGGTATGGGGGTTAGGGCATTCCAACAGGGCGGTCAGAAGGAATCTCCCGATATGCTGCCTTTAGCATAGAGGCTAGTAATAGATAGGAGCAACTTTAGCAACATTATGAACAATTACCATGATTAAATTGATTGTATTTTTCCCTGCACTAATAATGCTTATCACAATAGTGTGTCTCATCTTTCTTACAATTTCAGTTCATGTTTTATTTGCAAAGATTAGTGCTTTTCAATAAACGTTTGAAAATACAATTTTGTATCTTTACTTGGGACATGGACTAGTGGTCCAGAGCCAATATTAGTTGTTTGTGATAAATCTTTAGAAGATGCACACATTTTAATGATGTACCTAGACGTATTTTCTGTTAAACTGGTGAACTAAAAGGTTTTCAGCACAGATTCATCTTAAGATATGATACAACACAATTTATACATAAGGCTAAGAACATTCCAATAGAGAAGTTTCCCTAGAATTGTAATAAACTACAAGGGGCAGGAATCATAGAGCCTGTAGGATCTTCAGACTAAGTAGCTCCGTTAGTGGTGATGCAACGAGCCAATGGAAAACTAAGGTTATATGTTGACCTGAGAGACCTGAATAAAAAGTATCTTAGTAGACCAATTTCCACTCCCACGGATAAATGAGATGTCCTAAACGAAGAATGTAGAGTGGTTCACTGAATCACTGACAAAATTACAAAAATATCGAGGTACAAAAATATCGTGACAAAAATATCGAAGTCAAGAATATCGACATCCTATCTACATCATCGTAAGTACAAAAATATATAGAAAAAATATTGATGTAAAAATAGCATTTTTTTAAAATGTTAAAAAATAATGTAAAATAAAGTAAATAATACATATAATTAAAATAAACATAGTTAAAACTATTAATTGTTTAAAAAAATAATAACGAATACATATAATGTTAAAATAAATTAAACATATACATATAAAATATAATATATATGCTTACCTAATAATATTCAAAAATAATTATTTTAATAACTTATAAATTGTTAAATTTTATAAATTATAAATACATATATACACATACAAAAATAATATAAACTAAAATATAAAAAATATATATAACATTAAAAAACTACAATATTTTTAATGTTTTTAAAATAAATTATACACGACATTAACTAAAACAATACAGACACATATTGGATAGGGAAGAGAAAGAAATTACTATTCCCACTCCAAATAGTTCAACAGCAGGGCAAGTGTTGATTAGTTTTGGGGAGAAAATTACTATTCCACCTCCAGTTAGTGCAACAGTAGGGCAAGTGTTGGATAGCGTAGGAATAAAAATTACTATTCCCACTCCAGAGAATGCACAGTAGGGAAAATGTTGGATGCGTAGGGGTAAAAATTACTATTCCAACTTCAGAGAGTGCAACAGTAGGGAAAGTGTTGAATAGCGTAGGGGTAAAAATTACTATTCCCACTCCAGAGAGTGCAACAGTAGAGAAAGTGTTGGATAGCTTAGGGGTAAACATTACTATTCCCATTCCAGAGAGTGCAACAGTAGGGAAAGTGTTCGATAGCGAAAGGGTTAACATTACTGTACCCACTCCAGTGAGTGCAACAGTAGGGAAAGTGTTGGATAGAGTAGGGGTACACATTACTATTCCAACTCCAGAGAGTGCAACAGGAGGGAAACTGTTGGATAGCGTAGGGGTAAAAATTACTATTCCCACTCCAAAGAGTGCAACAGTAGGAAAAGAGTTGGATAGAGTATGGGTAAAAGCTACTTTTGCCCACTCCAGAGAGTGCAACAGTATAGAAAGTGTTGGATAGTGTAGGGTTTAAAAATAACATACTTATCAATTAAATAATATTTTTTATTAAATAATGATTTATTAATAAATTAACAATAATTAAACTAGGAACACCAATAAATAAAAATGTCTAATTAGTTTAATAACATTAAATTACTTTCCACCCTATTCGTCAATAAACACACAACCCACTCCACATAAAATGTAACATAAATTATATAATTATCAATTAATCAATTAATAAAAATGTATCACCAATTCATAATTAATTAACAATAAATTAATTAGGAATATCAACAAATAAAAATAATATACATTAATCACCAATTAATAATTAATTACCAATAAATTAATTATCAATGCCAATAAATATTAATAAATAACTATTTAATTATAATAAATTACTTCCCACCCTATTCCCCTATAAACACACAACCCACTCCTAAACTAAATTAACATATTTGATATATTTATCAATTAATTAATTAATAAAAATTAATAACCAAATAATAATTATTAAACAAGAAATTATCAATACCAAAAAATAAAAATTATAAACCCACAACACGCTCCAATAAAAAACGAATACAATTAATATAATTATCAATTAATAAAAAAGATTTACCTATTAATAATTAATTAAAAATAAAATAATTATCAATACCAATAAATATAAATGAATAATTATTTAATTACAATTACATTAATTCCCACCCTATTTCCCTATAAACCCACAACCCGCTACAATACTAAAACACAACATTTACTTAAAAAAAATTACTATCTTCTAAGCATAACAAAACATGTGGAACACATACATATAAAATACATACTAAAATACATAACACTAACATATACATCGATAATATTAACATTGATAATACTAACTTCCATATTAAAAAATACGATGTTTCTTACCTTCAGGTCGATATTCTGGTCACCGATATTCTTGACGTCGATATTCTGTCCATACGATATTTAAAACTCTATATTAAGGTAGGTCGAAATAAAAAAACTCGATATTTTGTCTGTGCACTAGTTCACCATCATTGACTTGACCTCAGCATTTCATCAGGTGTCTCTACATCCTGAGAGTCGCGGATTTAGTACTTTAATCATTCTATTTGAGCATTTGTAGGAGTACCTTTTGGCCTACCATCGGACGCTGCACTGTTTCAAACACTAATATTTAAGGGCATCAAAAAGGTGATTTTTTTCCAAGACATTCTTGTTATGGGGAAACAAAGGCAGAACATTTTTCCAAACATAGGTAAGTGCTAGAGATTTTGAAGGAAAAGGGATTACCTGCGGAATATAGCAAATGCAAGATTGCAAAGAATAGTGTTACATACTTGGGGCATCTGATAAGTGAAAAGGGAATTGAACCCAAGGCAGCTTTAGTGGAAGCTGTAAGGAATGCACCAGTTCCGAACAGCAAAGGTGAAGTGAGGGCATTCTTGGGTTTCGTGGACTTTGTATTCCAAGTATGTGAATACATTTTCCAGCAAAACCTTTCATATAGGACGACTTTTGAAAACCAAGTGTGACTTTGTGTGCTCTAAGGAGAATCAGTGTGCGTTTAAAATAATACAGCGCAACATATGCAGCACTCCCTCATTGTAGGGATTTGACCACAGGTTAAAAAGTGTATTGACCACAGATGTGAGTTGCTATGGATTAAGACTTGTTCTTACACAATTTGATTTATGTTGCAATGAATGTGTAGTTGTGTTTGTTTCTCGCTCATTAACTCCCACAGAGGAAAAGTATTCTGTAATTGAAAAGGAAGCATTAGTTTGTGTGTGGAGGTTAGAGCATTTTAGAGTGTACATTTTAGGATTGTGCATGACATTACATAGCAATCATAAACCATTAGCTAAGGTGCAGACTACGAAAGGGTTGTTGAACGCATCTCCGCATCATAATAATTATCATGTACATCAAGTACCTACTGTGAAAAACAGAATTGCTGATTTTGTGAGCTGTATGCTACATCCTGTGAACCTGGACACCTGCTGACAATAAGTACGAAAGGTGATGTGTTGCAGAAATTGCTGATGGAATTCATACTATTCTAGATGACTAATGGGAGCAAACGTTGGAGGGGGATGATACATTGCAAAAGGTTTGTTATGGGTTGTGTGAAGGACTGCTCATTAAAGGAGAACTTTGAGAAAGTTTACATGTTTATTGGGAGTTGAAACATTAGCTGTCAGTTGAGAATGGGGTGGTATTGCAGAATGGTAGAGTGATTTCTTCCATTATGCCAAGAGGCAAAGGGCCAGATGTGTCAAGGCTTTTTGCATTCGCAAATGGGCTGATTCGCAAAATCGGGCAGTTTGCAAACACAAAAAGGCCTTTTGCAATGTATGTACCTTTTTGCATTCGCAATCTAGGTATTTGGAATTTTTTGGGATTACCTAAATTGTGAATGCATTTTGGGAATTGCAATTTGCGATTCCCTAAATGCGATGCATTTAACATTCGGTAAATGCGACTTTGCATTTAGGAATCGCAAATTATCATCAACTTCAAGTTTATGGTAATTTGCGATGCCTTTGAAAAATGCACAAAAATGCATTTTTCAAAGTGCCATGTGGTGCACACTTACCTTTTTGGGGGTGCATCAGGGGGGCCTTAGACCCCCTAGCACCCTTGGATTTGCATTTGCAAATTGCGATTGCCAATTTTGTAATCGCAAATTGGGAATGCATTCCGTAATAGAGAATCGCAATTTACGATTCGCTGTTAAGGAATGTAAAGGCATCGCAAAATATTTTGTGATTCCTACATACATTGCATTTTGCGATTCCTAAATAGCGAATCAGTAAAATTTGCTATTTCAGAATCGCAAAATGCTTTCTTGATACATCTGGCCAAAGGACTGAACATATGTCACGAAGGACATGTAGGTACGACCAAGACAAAGAATAGAGTCAAAATGTTATATTGGTTGCCTGAATTAGATCTAGCCATTGAAAGGGAGGTAAGGGAATGTACGTTATGTAACAATTTGGAAAAACACTTTTCAAGCCTCCCATATGTCCTATTAAAAGTCCAGCAATAATATGGGAAAGGATTGGTCTAGAAATTATGGGTCCCATTTACCAAAACGATGAGGCCAAGTATGTAATAGTGCTAACTGACCATTTTGGTAAATGGCCAAATGACAGTGTATTCAGAGCTGATTCTTAAGCTGTGGTGTGCTTTTTGAATAACGTCTTTTCAAAAGAGGGGTTATCTAATATTGGTAACTCCTTAACCGCGGCGTAAATTCCGCTGCGGTGCTGGAGGTCTATTGAGTGGGTGGGGCCCGTCTGCCAAAGGACATGCGCAGTACTTCTGAGGTAGTGCTTGCGACGGCCGTTGGCCGACGCGCGCACGCAACGGGTTGAGACAGACAGTGGTTCCCATTTCACTGCAGACCTTTTTTTAGGGCTACTTAAAGAGGAATGGTGTAGTACACAAAACCACGTCTGTATATCACCCCACTGGTAATGGTTCAGTTGAGCGCCTCAACAGAGTAATTAGGAACATCATACAATTGGCATGTAATGTGAATTTGTACTGGAGAAGAGAAGTATGGCATTCTGCGTGGGTGTACAGAATAGTGCAATGTGTGTACAGGATATAATTCCTTTTTTAAATTGAGATGTAAAATACAATTCATGGAAGACAATGTGGGTGGATGACCCAATCCAAAAAAAGTAGGTGGACTCCAGCTATAGTTAAGGAAAATTTGACAAGATCAGAAGAAAGTTGTAAAGAATTTTATGATTGGAATCATAATTGTAAACAGAGTTAATATACAGGTGGGAGACTTAGAGTAAAGAAACCAAGTGAAGGCAGGTTCTGTTAACCACTTAGAGGCACATTAGGATGGCGTCCCGCTATGGACCCCCAATGTTAAAAAACGCCTGCCTTTCCGTGGCGGCAACATGCCCGCTATCATAGTAGTATGGATGGCGGTGTCTACCAGACACCGTCACCATATAAACTGCTTTTCCGCCCGGTAGGCAAACGAGCAGATTGCCTACCGGGGGAAAACCGGCGGACGGTCTTCCCATCCGCTGGGGTCCCCCTCGCCATGGTAATGTGGTGGGGGGAAATTAGAGGCGGCCCGCTATCATAATGGGCCACTTAATGTGATCAAATTGTGCATTCATTCTGTTTTTAAAGTTATGATGAAGTGTGTTATTTGAAACTGATTTCCCTTTACAAAGCAGGAAATTGGGTTGATGAAATTGATAATTGTGGATACAAATCTACTGCAAATATTTCTGAATGGTTGTTTGGCAAAACCATAATTCTGTGGTAAGAGGTGGAGAGAATGATGGTAATTGTAGCATCTTCCACAGCCCTAGAACACGAAGATGAAGTACACCACATGGGATCTGTAGTTAAGTAATTATTTATTCCTCAGCATATTTGCTGCGCATTACATCATACTTTTCAGATAACCACACCCTGACACCTCCCAGCATATTACGCAGTTTCTGTCTAGAGTCTGCCCCAGAAACATGGGGGTCCTAGTGCGTATAACGTAAATATGCTACATCTCCATATCTGTTAAATAAAAGTGGCAGACCTCATTAAAAATCCCATCTCTTCAAAACGTCAGCTAGGTGCTCGCACTTGTCTGCTGGCTCAGGTTATCCGAGATGATCAGGGTCCTTCTTGATTGGGCAAGGCAACTTAGGCTCAGGTGCTTAAGCTGGACCAGCTGGTGGGGTCACCTCACACATAGTTTCAGAACACGACAAATGTTGTGGAAGGTGTTTAAAATGTGATGTGCCTTGTATGATGGTCTGTCTTGGATCATGTGCTGTTGTAATATGTCCTTTCCACGCCACAACCTGTAGAGGATCGGCTGCAAAAGAAGTGTCAATTTTCCATTGTTTGACCAGTCCTCTTCATCTAAGACTGTTACCTGCGCATTGCCACACTGGTCGGCATAGGTCTTAATTTTACTTTTCCATGTTGTTGGTGCCTCAAACTTGTTCAGTGTTGACGGACAGATCCAAGTTTCATTCGGCAGTTTTATTCTCATTGCTTTCCCAAATGGCAAGGTGGCTGGACTCTCCCCAGTTGTTGAGTGAGGAGTTGATCAATAGGTTCTGAGGGCCTGGTGCAAGGCTTCTTTCAGGTCGGTTCCTTCCAGGGACGATAGTTGAATGACTCTCTTGAGGGTACCCCTGAATAATTCAATTAAACCATTCACTTTGGGCAGGAGAGGTGTGCTTTTTTGGTGTTTGACGTTGACGTTGACCCAGAGGGTCAGACTCCCCCTTCCTCTCTGAACCCACCGATATCAACTGCAGAGCTTGAGGTACTCTTCTCTCAGCCCCACGCTCTTCAACGCCTACATGGCCCCACTCGCCACCATTGTCAGACAGCATGGGCTCAGCATTGTATCCTATGCAGACGACACCCAGCTCATTCAATCTCTCACACAAAACCCAGAAGACACCAGACTCTGCTTCCAGGAAGGAATGAAGAATGAAGAGTGAAGAATGAAGAACGTGGCAGCCTGGATGAAGGACAGATGCCTAAAGCTCAACTAAGAGAAGACGGAGGTCCTCCTCCTCAGATCCTGCAACTCTGCTTGGGACAACACCTGGTGACCCTCCGCACTCGGGAACCCACCTACTCCCACAGACCACGCACGAAACCTCTGCATCATCCTTGACTCCCTCTCCATGAACCGCCAGATTAATGCAGTCTCCTTCACAAGCTTAAACTGCCTGCGCATTCTCTGCATAACTTTTAAGTGGATCCCCCCGACTCCAGAAAGACTGTCACCCATGCACTCATAACCAGTATACTGGACTACGGCAATGCCCTGTACGCCGGAATCAACAAAACCGTACTACACAGACTCCAGACCATCCAGAACGCCGCTGTCAGACTTGTCCTCAGAACACCACGTCATGAATACATGACCCAACTCCTCCAAGACGTCCACTGGCTCCCTGTCGACAAAAGAATCACCTTCAAACTCCTCGTCCACGCCTACAAATCTCTCCAAAACATCAGACCCAAATACCTCAACGAGAGAGTATCCTTCCATGTACCCAAGAGGAACCTCCACTCCGCCGACCTCACAGCAGAAACAGAACGGGCGGGAGAGCTTTCTCCTAAATAGCAGCCAAGACCTGGAACAAGCTCCCCATGAACATCAGGTGCTCGTCCACCCTGCACACCTTTAGGGAAGACCTCAAGACCTGGCTCTTCGAATGATCCAGAGCTGCCCCCCCTCCCTCCAGCACCTTCAGACCCTAACGGGTTAGTAATGCGCTTTATAAACCCCTGATTGATTGATTCAGACAACAAATTCTTTGAACACTTTGCTATTAAAGGACAATCCATTGTCAGACTTTACGATTTTAGAAATGCCACATGTCACAAAGATGTAATCTAGGCTTTCCATGACTTTGTCATGGTTTGTTGATGAAAGGTCTTTCTCCAAAGAAAACATGAGAATTTGCCGATGACTACCATGGAATAGTGGCCTTTTCCTAAAGGTCCAAAGAAGTCAACAGCCATCCTTTTGGGATCTCCCACAGACCCATGCCCCCAACACATCTTCAAACTCGGAAACCAAAGGATTGGCCAGGAACTCAGTACCCTACTCAACACCCCTATCACCATTGCACCATTTTGTGATACCTGGAAAAATGACAAAGTCAGACCACTACTCAAAAATCCCTCTGCCAACCCCAGCAAACTCAAAAGTTACAGGCCAATCTCCCTGCTCCCATTCCCAGTGAAGGTACTGGAAAAGATGATCAACAATCAACTCATGACACACCTGGAGCAGAACCAGCTACTAAACGTCTCCCAAGCCATCTTTCGCAGCAATCACAAGACAAAAACTGCCCTCAACCGAGGAGAAACAGCAGCTTTGATCCTCCTCAACCTCTCAGCCGCCTTCAACACCGTATCCCACCACACACTGATTGAAAGACTCCACCACATTGGCATCCAATGGGACACACTCACATGGATCACCACCTTTCTCACCAGAAAACCCCTGAAGATTCACCTCCCACCTTTCACCTCTGAACCCAAAGAGATTACCTGTGGTGTCCCCACAGATGCATAACAAATGTTGCCAACTAGATTAACAACAACTCCCTGCAGCTGAACACAGACAAGATGATAGTACTGATCTTTGGCAACATCAGAAACACATGGAATGACTCAGGTGGCCATCAGACCTAGTACCCACACCCACTCCCTCCAACCATGCAAGAAACCTCAGAAGCATGATTTACATAAGCTTACCATGAAATCACAGATCATCGCTGAGTCCTTCCTCATTCTGTGCATGCTACACGTAAGTTCTTCAAGTGGCTACCCCTAAACACGAGACACACATCGTGACACAAGCCCTCATTACCAGCTGACGGGACTACGACAATGCACTCTACGTGGGAATTGCCTCACACTTTCTACAGAGACTGCAGGTCATACAGAACACTGCAGCTAGAGTCATCTTTGGCCTTTCCTGATTAACCCACATCACACCCCACCTCAGGAAACTCCATTAGCTCCCCATACAGAAGAGAAGCCAAATCCAGCTGCTGACCCACACACACAAGGCTCTACACCGCCAAAGACACTCAAACATTACCCACCTCCTGTGAGAAGTCTATGCTCCACCTCCCTTTCATTTGCCCATAATTCCTGCATCTACCGAAGCATAAGTGGAGGACTATCCTTCTCCCACATTGCAGCAAAGACCTGGAGCAGCCTCCCCACACACGTCCAGACCATGACCTCAATTCTGGATTGCCAAATGACCCTCAAGACCTGGCTGTTCAAATAAGCCTCTGGGGCCTGCAAACACCTGGTTACCCTTTTGGATGATTAGGCACACTTTATACATTCTGATTGATTGATTGATTGATGTGCAAACTGGATGACTCTCTGTCTTCAACTTTCAGGTGTAACAATTCACAAACCTCTTAGTATTACTCCCTTTTGGGTGACTGAAAACTCATTCTGCCCATTTTTTTACTTTTGAAACTCAACATTGTCAGTCTTGGTTCATTTATTTCTTCTCCATGATTGCCGTCACAATGATTTCTTTGATAATGATCATGTCCTTATCAGCATTGGTGGCAATGATTTGTTCTACCAACAGAGCTTCTGGTATAATCTCATAGTCATACTCTTGAAGTCATAACCCCCACTTCTCAACATGAGGGTACAGCTTGACCTTTTTATTTCCCAAATTTTTGAGTAGTGCTTTTTGTGCCGACAGTAAACTGCTTTCCACAGAGGACTGCATAAAAATGTTTGCCGGCCCACACCACAGGCCCACACCACAGGTAGACTTTCTCCTGCTGAGACTATGTGTGTTCTGTTTCAGACAGACTCCGACTTGCATTGGCCACCATTTGTCTCTGAGCATTTGGATGACCATTGTGTTGAGTATGGATTGCCCCCAGCCAGACTGGACATGCCTCAACAGTTATCTTGGTATGTAACTTGGGGTCAAAATAGGCCATTTCAGGCGCATTCTCAATTGCATGTAAATGTCTCTAAATCAACTGTTGCACTCTGGAGACCAATGAAAAGGTAAATTTCATTTTTTCAAGTCTCTTAATTTATTTTATTTATAGAGTTTTATATAGCACGGACTTGACCCTTGGGTATCACAGTGCTTAGCAGTTACATAAGGACATTTGTGATATAATGCGAATAACTATATATATTTCCTGTACATGATTTTGATTTTCTTATCAGTTTCAACAAAAACAGCAGCATTACTATATATAATATTCTTGTATATGCCATTCTTATTCGTTTTGACAGCCCTCAAGAACGCCACCCGCAAACACCATCAGATGATCCGCACCACCAAAAGGACCACATTCAAAGAACGACTGGACTACAACTCCCACAACAGCAAGGAACTCTTCAACATCGTTATAGAGCTCTCCAACCCCAGCGCCGGCACCAACGACATCACACCCTCGCAAGACCTCTGAGACTCACTCGCCTCGTTCTTTCACCGCAAGATCGCTGACATACACAACAGCTTCGGCGCACAGACCACGCACCCAACCACAGAACCAGCGACTCCCACCACCACCCTCTGCACCTGGACCTCGGTCAGCACCGTAGACACCACCCGCACGATGAACACCATCCACTCCGGCTCCCCAACTGACCCGTGCCCACACCACATCTTCAACAAAGCCGACTCCATCATCACACCCCAACTCCGGGACATCATTAACAGCTCCTTCACATCCGCCACCTTCCCGGAGAGCTGGAAACACGCCGAGCTCAGCGCCCTCCTGAAGAAACCCACATCGGACCCCACAGACCTCAAGAACTTCGCCCCATCTCGCTCCTCCCTTTTCCGGCCAAGGTCATCGAGAAGACCGTCAACAAACAACTCGCCGCCTTCCTCGAGACAAACGGTTCCTTCGACGCCTAGCAGTCCAGCTTCCGAGCAAACCACAGCACCGAGACCGCCCTCATCGCAGCTACCGATGACATCAGGTCCCTGCTCCACAACGGGGAAACAGCTGCCCTCATCCTCCTGGACCTCTCAGCAGCCTTCGACACCGTATGCCACCGCACCCTGATACAGCGCCTCAGCAACACTGGAATCCAAGGAAAGGCCTTGGAGTGGATCACCTCGTTCCTCGCCGGTAGAACCCAGAGAGTCAGCCTCCCCCATTCCGGTCCGCGGCCACCGAAGTCATCTGCGGCGTCCCGCAAGGATCCTCTCTCAGCCCCACCCTCTTCAACGTCTTCATGAGCCCCCTCGCAGCCATCGCACGCCAACACAACCTAAACATCATCTCCTACGCAGATGATCCCAGCTGATCCTTTCCCTCACCAACGACCCCACCACCGCGAGAGCCAGCCTCCAGGAAGGAATGAAAGACGTCGCGTAATGGATGAAGCTCAGCCGTCTGAAACTGAACTCAGACAAGACGGAAGCCCTCATCCTGGGAACATCCCCCTCTGCCTGGGATGACTCCTGGTGGCCCCTTGCCCTGGGCACCGCCCCCAAACCAACGGATCATGCATGCAATCTGGACTTCGTCCTGGACTCCTCCCTCACGATGACCAAGCAAGTCAACGCCGTATCGTCATCCTGTTTCAACACCCTGCGCATGCTCCGTAAGATCTTCCGGTGGATCCCCACCGACACCAGGAAGACGGTCACCCAGGCCCTCGTCACCAGCCAACTGGACTACGGTAACACCCTCTACGCTGGAACCACAGCCAAACTCCAGAAAAGACTCCAGCGGCGCATACAGAATGCTTCTGCACGACTCTTCCTGGACATCCCCCGCCACAGCCACATCTCTCCCCTGCTGAGAGACCTGCACTGGCTCCCCGTCAGCAAGAGGATCATGTTCAGACTCCTCACCCACGCACACAAGGCTCTCCATGACATGGGCCCCAAATACCTCAACAACCGCTTCACATTCTACACACCCACCCACCAACTCCGGTCCGCCAGCCTCGCCCTCGCCACCGTCCCACACATTTGCAGATCCACCGCCGGAGGAAGATCCTTCTCCTACCTGGCGGCCAAGACATGGAACTCCCTCCCCGCTCACCTAAGTCTGACCCAGGACCACCTCTCCTTCAGGAAACAGCTCAAGACCTGGCTCTTCGAGCAGTAGCGGCTCCCCCCCCTGTCCCAGCGCCTTGAGACCCTAACAGGTGAGTAGCGCGCTATACAAATCTGTCTGATTGATTGATTGATTGATTGGTTTTAGTACAGTACCATTATTTCTTTACACATGGTTCTGATGTGCTTTCTGTGGGATCTACAACAGGAACGGTTCATGGTTGACATTTGGGTATTAGTCTTAATGTTAAAGAATCGTCGGCCTTATGGAAGGAACTTGCTCATTAGGAAGCTCTTCGCTTCCTTCCTGACTGTTGCTATGCTTGGAGGGAGTGAGTTCCACATTCTGGGGGCTGCTCCGGAGAAAGCTCTGTCGTATGTTTTCTTCTTCGAAAGATGGGTGGTTTCAGCAGCATATCTCTGGCGTTCCTGGCTGGTCTGCTTCCCCCTGAAGGCTCTATGTTTTGAGCTAGGTACCTTGGAGTTTTGTAGTGGAGCGCTTTGTGTGTAGTACATGCCAGTTTGAATTGAATTCTTGTTTCGTATGGTAACCAGTTTAAAGCTTTCAGGTGAGGGGAGAAGTGGTTGTATTTTCTGGATCCCGTAGTGAGTCTTGCTGCCGCATTTAGACATGCTTTTAGTGGGGCTGTAGAGATTTTTGGGAGACCTGCTAGAGTTGTACATCCATATTCAATCCTAGAGATAACTAAGGACTGGACTGCTAGTTCGAGGTTTCATTTTTCTAAAATAGTTCAGGTGAAACCGGGCACTTTTTGTCATTGATTTGATGTGTGTTTTCATGTCTAGGTTCTTATCAAGCGTGATTCCCAATGATTTTGCGGACTCAACTAGTGTTGGGGTGCAGTTTAGTGATCAGTTGGGTCCGTTCTTTCACTTCTGTGGGTTTCTTCGGTGGAGATATTAATAGGAATTCCATTTTTTGTGCGTTTAGTTTCAGATGATTACTAGTTAGCCATTGTAATGACATTTTAAATGTTTAATTCATTTTCTTTATGTCTTCCAGTGACGTTATCTTGATGTATGTCTGAGTGTCATCAGCGTACATGTGAAAAGATATGTATGCGTCTCGGAAAATTTCTGTGAGTGGTTCAACATATAAGTTGAGGAAGGATCATAGCATGGTAGCATCATGGGGGGTGGGCAAGTGGATGACATTGCTTGCACCTTATCTGGTTTTGGAGTCATTCCCCCATCAGAGAATATATGCATAAAAAACGATAGTTTGGTGTTGTGAAACTCACACTTTGCAGCATAAAGAGTGAGACCTGCATCAGTGAGTAACTAGCACACTCGGTTGAAGGCTTTGTCGTGTTCTTTTTGTGTTCTCCCTTAAACCAGTGTGTCATCACTATAGTTGAAAGTATGTGTGACTTGTTAAATTACTCAGCAAATGACATCCTGAAATATCTCAGCAGCCGAAGATATTCCAAAGCTCAGTCTCCTGTATCTGCGCAACTTAATATGAGTCGAAAAGGAATGCACCTGCAGTTCTCCTCTAGTTCAAGTTGATTGTATCCTTTATTCAGTTCAAGACTTTGGCTCCATCCAGCTGCATGATCATTTCCGCTATGTGAGGACCAAGGTGTCTCTCTCAATGCCTTTGTTTGCCTGGCGCATATCAATGTAAATGCGCACAGATATGCTACTGTCCTTTTTGGGCAATATGACTTTGAGCAAAACCCATGGTGCGGGGCCTGTGAACCGCTCATTGATGTCATGTTTCAAAAGCACTTCCAGTTCTTTCTGCACAGCTTCTTGTAGGTGAAAAGCTACTCTGCGGTTTTGATGAGCAACAGGCCGTATTTCTTAGTTGATATGAAGCTTTTCTTTCATTTTCTTGAGTTTTCCCAGGCCTTACAACAATGATGGGAATGGCCCATGATCACAAATTGAGCACAGACGTAGTAGTTGAGGGATATCAACCCCATGTCAGCAGCGGTGGCAAAACTGAGCAAACAGGCACTCAACAATGTCCCTTGTGGAACATGAATGGTGGCTTACACCAATGTCTTTTTTGTGTTGTTGCTGTGAACGACCCTTAGCATTGCAATGGCAGAGATGTGGCCCAGGTGTAGACATTCATGCCTGCCGAGGTCAGGTGAGGCACAGGGACTAGGCTGTTTTACCTTTCCATGAACATGATGTTAATTGACGCACCACTGTCAATGATGAAAGTTATTGAGTAATCGTTCAATTTCAATGGGATTTTGGGACAGTGTCCAAAAGAAGTATGTTTTTTGTTTGGCGTGTTTTCTTTGAATTGTGACCTTCTTCACATGTGCAAACTGCTTGTTGGTTGATACTATTAGGGCACACTCATCTTATTCATCGGTACTCAATATTGACGTCAAAGAGCCTTTGTATGATGAGCTTGATGGTGATTGATTTTGGTTTCCACTTGTAGTTAATGCTGCTTTTTGCTTTTGTGGGTGGAGCTGGAGTGCTTCTGGGGAGTTCTTGTGACCATTTTTACTTTCCATCGTGACACACTTGATTATTCCGTGGCTCGGCACACAGTTATGAAATTATTTTCTTTCCCACAACCTTTAACCCCTTCGGTGCTCATGATGGAGCGCTTCCATCATGAGTGCCGGTTGGGCTGTGCTTATGACGGAACTGTTCCGTCATGGCCCCACCCGCTCAATAGAACCTTCAGTACAGCGCGAAACTTTGCGCCATGCTGAAGGAGTTATAGACCTGTCCAATGGCTGTACATTGACCTTCATGGGAAAATTTAAATCCACATTGACAGCACAGTTTTGATTTCTTTAAAGATGTCAACTTACGTGTATCATGTTTCTGCATGTACTTGCTGTTCACAGTCAGGGCTGATTCATTGTGAGCTGCGCTCATTCTTCTGCTCTGGCAACCATGAGCATTTTCTCCGAACTGTGTGTTTCTCTCAACAGCTGTCTTGTACATATGTCTGAAGGACAGCCATTGAAGATTCTGCACAGGTTGCTTCTTCGTTGGTGAATTCACATAATTTGATGTTTAAAGGCTGCATCAAGTTTTTCGACAAACTCAACCATTGTTTCACCAACCTGTTGCCATGCTTGGCTGAAGATACACCATTCATGGTCGACATTCAGCATTGGATTGAGCTTGGCTTCCAACGCTTCTTTTACCTTTTGGTATTATTTTACGGTAGTCTGTGAGATTTTCTTTAGCAGTTCTTTCACTCCTTTACCTGTAGGGTTTTCAAGTTTTTGATAATCTTCTTTTCATCTTCTAGTGCATCTATAATGTCATTGAATGTGTTATTCCATGCAGCTTACCTTGCACCAATGACCTGCTTCTTGGAAGTGTTGAAAGGTGGTGGCGGCTTCTGGAACTTATCTGTGTTGTATTTCGTGCTCTCTGCCATTGAGAGCATTTACTGTTCAGACACCATTCGTCTCACCAGCGGGACTGGCAGATTCTGCTAGGAACTCCCCTGTTGCTTGAGTCTGAGTCTCCACGTTCAATTGGAAGTCGTACAGCACGTCACTTGTCATTGACAGTGAGTGGGTTCCTGTTTTTTGTACCTGAGTGTCCATGCCCTTGTTTTTGCTTTGTCTGAATATTGCTCTGTGTTCAGGGTGCAGCGCATCATCTTTGCCAGCGACCTCACAAGTGATTTCTTGGTGGGTGTTTTGAATGTGCTCCTCTGCAGGGCCTTCTTCTCCCTCTGCGCCTGTGAACTGGATGGTGCAGGTCTTTGACTCCACATGTGCCAGTCACAGACTGCTTTCCATCAGTTTCAGGCACATGTGGCACACATGAGCAGTTTGCTGTATTGTTGTAGACACTCAGGGAGAGCAGTTTTGTTTTCTTCTGGGCTCCTATCCCCTACACATCGCCAGATGTAGCATCTTCCCCAACCTCCGGAGCATGCAGATGAAGTATACTACACATGGGAGCTATAGTTAAACATGTCTTTGTTCCTCAGCATACGCTCACGCACTCCGCTTTTCATCATACTTTTCAGATAACCACACCCTGATACCTCCCAGCATACTACGCAGTTCATGTCTAGAGTCTGCTCTAAACGACAAAGGTCCTAGTGCATATAACACCAATTTGGTACAGTAATGATTAAATGAATGGTCCAGAGAGAGAGGAATGTTGTCTAACTTCATCTGATGGCAGGTTGTCTTCATCTGGAAATGGAAGAAATGGTGATATAAATTATGGAAGATATGGTAGGAAAATTGTTAAACCATCAAAGTGTAAGGATTATATTTGTAATGATTAAGTGCTGTATCATATTATTTATTTTTATTTAGTTTAAAACTTTTTTCATCTTTCCCTTTCTTCAATAATTTATTATGTAAGGGTAGGGATGTGTAATGATGTGTGTATATAGTAGTATTTATAATGTAGTAAAAATATCTAGTGCATGAATGTATAACACTGTATTGTTGCCAAAATATGAATAGTATTGTTCAGAGTGTTGTTCAGTAGTTATTTGGGCATATTATAGTGTAAAATGGAATGTTAGGTATTGGAGAGCTTTGAGAAGGTTGGAGCAGCATCCTTCCTGTGTTGCTCCTGCTTTGGTGCCAGGGTCAATTTTATGGAAATAAATTACTATTGTAAAGATTAACAGTGGGAAAATTTCCTCTACTGCCTTCCAGTGCCCACTGAATATCAATAAACATGCCCACGCTCTGTCTTGCAGCAAGTAGCATATCCCTGCCAGCCCTCAGTCTCCTAATGTCCTGTTATTATCTGTATCCTTGCCAATCCTTGGCCTCCCAGTGCTCATTGACTGTATTCCTAGCCATAATTCACTCCCAGACCTAGTGAATCTCCATATCCCTGATCACCTGTGCCCATCTCTTGTCCCTGTTAAGTCAATCGTTCACAGATGTTGTCTGGATTAATGTCTGTAGTTAAATCTTCATAAGGACAAAGTAATACTTGCCAAGACCACAGCCAGATAAATAATTCACTGGCCTACTTTCTTCCCAGCAACTGAAAGAACATCTAATACACAGCAATCATTTTTGGCAGCTACCCTAAGTCTGCAGAGTTTTACTGACACCGCCTTCTTTTTCCGATCTCCTGATACAGGAAGCTGTAGCTAGAAGGAAGACTGGGTGAAATATACTTTAAATCTCACATCAGAGCTAGGACTCTCCATTTAGTGTTACTCACTTTAAAAATCAACACTAAAAGAAAGAAAGCTCTAGCAGGAAACATTACGTAATTTTATCAAGGGGCCGACTGACTATTTGTCGCCTCTGGCAAAACAAAAGAAAGAAAACTCACCTAATATTAATTATTCATTAATCATGGTCCTGGATATATTATGACTCTCTTAACTGTTTAGACGGCATTGCTGTGCAAAAAGTCAACAAGTCAACAATCACCTCACAGCAAATTCCTTTTTCTCATTTTTAATATTTTAGTGTTACTCACTTTATGCCTCTTTAGCAAATCTCTGGAACATCAAAGATGTCAGCAACCTCATCATCAATAGACTTCCATTCACACAGAGACACATCAATATGCTGTATTAGAGGTGCATGAATTATAAACTGAAGAAAATGAAGGTAATGGGAGTGTTATACTATGGGAGCAAAGGCCACAGCTTTGGTGTGAAAAACTGTACTCCAATAAGGATGGAAAAAATCTGGTTCAAAGGTAAACTGGTTATGTTGAAGAATCCAAGGCTCACCCTTAGCGGGTTGGTTGAAGCTGGAAGGCATTGCTTATAAAAAAATACCCAGTTAGATGTTATAAATGAAGATAGACTCTTGTTGGCAAGAAGTCCAGTCTCTAAGATTGGAGAATGTGTTTTTATTGAATTAAGAATTTCCTAATTTCAGGTTACAGGTTAAAGGTACGCCTCACCAGGAGCAGCATCCTTATTGCTCAGCCCACTCTCTCCAATTGACATACACACTAACCAGGCACTCAGCAACATTCTGTGACCTCACACAAACACACACTGACTGAGTAGTAGAGAACTGAAAACTATGGCGAGGGTGCATAGCAACAATCACAAGCCACACCACATCTCCTCCCCTTAGAAAACAATTGGAAATATAATTAGACAATCAACCAGTACCATAAATATTAGAACTCATTGAAAATCAAATCAAAAAGACAAAAGATGTAATCAGTCCTATGAATATTAAACTCATACATTTTCAACAGGTAAGTCCAATTTGGCCCTAGCACACATCCTTAACCCCTTAGGAAGGACACACAACATTAAGGCATATCACACATGACCACCTACATCCTTAACTCTTTAGGAAGGACTGCCGCAACAGCCACCTCTCATACCCTCTACAAATCCACTTAAAATGACTTGGCAGTACCATGGTGTAATGAACAGATTAAAGAATGTCCGTTCATTGTTGGTAACTGCAAGTATATTTATTGAAGGTTAAAGTTACAAGTAAGAAAGTACATAGAAAGCGAGGCCCACCAGGAGCAGGCTGTATGCTGCTCAGCCCATAGACCAATTGACTCAAACCATTCCAACATCCTAACTTCCAATATTCTAACATACACACATCCTGGCTGAGCAGCATACTACAACATCTCCCATCTTTACAATGAGAAGGGAGAAATTTATAAAAGGTATAACAAAAGTCACATTAAAAGAATTAAGCGAAAACAAGGCAAGATATGATGATAAATGAAAATTGATAAACAAACGGCAAGATAAAGTAGTGAGTGGGAAGGAACAATAAGGAAGACAAGAGGCATGGAAGATGACTCAATCACCCGTCTCGCTCTCTCCCACAAAACAACCAACGCACTCCTACAACAAAAGCAAGAAGCGACTCAGGTACAAAGATCATGAAAGCAGGCTGGGCCAACACGAAGGAAGTATGAGAGTATGATCAAAAGAGTGAAGAAGAAAAGAAGGAAAGCAAAATGCACAACATAACGCAATAAAAACGATTTGCGAGTACAGATGTGGGGTGACCACATTAAATAGATGTGGGGACACACCACATAACATCGATGTGGGGACACACGAAATAAAACAGTAGAACATGTGCATAAGATGTGTATGTACCTCATTAAACAAAGTAAGTAAAAAGATGTGGGGACACACCATATAAAACCGATGTGGGGACGCACTACATAAAACAGTAGAAAATGTGCATAAGATGTGGAAGTACCACATTAAACAAGGTAAGTAAAAAGTAGATGTGGGAACGCCACATGACACAATACAATAATATGTGCACAAGATGTGGATGTACCACATTAAACAATGTAAATACAATATGTGAAATGTGCATGAGATGTTGTAGTACCACATGAAACAAGGTAAATGCATTATGTGAAACGGGCATGAGATGTGGTAGTACCTCATTAAACAAGGTAAATGCAATATGTGAAATGGATGTGGACGAAGACCACATGAGGCAGTAAAATTTCCCTCAGAGCAGGTTGAGGTGAAAGGTGTATGGAAACGGCACACGGCACAGTGTACAACATGAAACTGTGAAACAGAGTGGAGGGAGACAAAATGAGGCAGTAAAATTTCCCTCAGAGCAGGTTGAGGTGAAAGGTGTGCGGAAACGGCACACGGCACAATGTGCCACATGAAATTGTGAAAATCTCCCTCAAAGCATGTTGGGAAGAGAGGTGTGGGCAGGCACCACACGAAACAAAGTAAGATGTATGAAAAGTAGATATTGAGCAAGGTACCAACAAGTACAGTGTACGATTCATACATGAAGAAAACAACAAGGTGTAGTGAACAATACCACACGGAACAGTAAAAGTGTGCTGGTGAATTCCACACAGTGCAACAATAAAAAAAAAAGCTTCAGAGCTTGGTGTGGCAGGGTGTGCCACACAGTAACAGTAAATTTAATTTTTTGTTTTATAACCACACGTTATAACATGAAGAAAATAATTAGAGAACGACCCCCCTTTTTAAAAAAAATAAACACAGTAAAAATGCAATTTGCAGCAACAGAAGGGGTTTGGTTAGGCATGTAGGAATACCTTCTGAAAACGGAACATGCAAATATTGTAATTATGACCTTAAAGATGTCATGAATTACTTAACTTAAATATGAGAACATATCATGAAGTACTTATGCTAAATGTAAATGCAAAGATTTCAGGATGTACTTGTTTTAAATATGACTGTTCGCAGTATCAGCCCTATGGAAAATACATAAAGAAAGTTGCAGTAAGGAAGAAAGTGATCTGACCCCCATGTACAATTAGGCTTCTCATAGAATGACGTACAATACATAGGAAAGTATAAATACTGTACCCCAGAAAACAATAAATTAAAATAAGTAAAGTAGTCACTGTGGTCTGGAAACAACTGAATAACTGTGCTCAGGAACAAAAGACTGACCTAACTCCTTGTAAAATGTCACAGCTATTTAATTGGAATTGTTCCATGAACTGCAGCAATAAGGGGCATGGCAATACGTGGAAGTACTTACGTGGGAAGTCTGCTCACCGCATTTCAAATTAGAAAAGATCAGAAACCAGGACTCCTACTCGAGACATTCACAGAAGGCAGAAAAGCTGTAAATTCATGCAGTTGTTTGAGAACAGGAGTGTGAAGCAGAAAAATAACAGTCCAGAAACGCGTGCCACAGCAACTTTACACTTGACGATTTTTTACGTGGTTGGCAGAAGACAGCAAGGCAGGAAGAGTTCAGGGCGCGTCTGTTTTAATAGGCTCCGGTGGTGCCAAACACAAGATGGAAGAACGCACGGTGAAGCCACGCCGGGTGGCTCCCGGCATTACCGTGCTCCAAACGTGCATGGTGACCATAAGCATTCCCGAGGACCACACTTCAAGTTAGAATGGAGGCATCGTAGGAACGCCAGGCAGAGGTGAGAGTGCATGTGCTGTGTGCTTGCGCACAGTGGATGCTCGAGCGATATTTTGAAAATGGCAGGACGGTTCAACTGCTATGGTGCGAAGGCAAGCAATAAAAGTATTCAACATGAAAATAAAGTGCCCCCGGATATTGTAGAAACTGAGAATCTGGTGCTTGCATTTCGAGATCATCAAGGCTGTCAGTTTTATTCCCCACTGGCATGCAAATCAAAACGATGAGATGTATACGCCAACTTCACTATGGTTGGCACCAAAGTCACACTGAATCAGCATACACTTTTAATTCAAACAGGTCAGAAGCTGCTAAACTCCCAAGACACTTATAAGTGTAGCAGGCTGTCTGATGAGAAGGACACTGGTGGGGCTTCCTGGGCGTTTCACTTTTCTTCTTCATGCATCTCCTGCTGAAGGCTTAAGTCTCTTTTGGTTGTTTCTGTCGTAGACTTCCTCTTAAACTTCTTCTTGCTTAGATCCGTTTTCGAGTCATCACCAGTGTTGTAAATGAAGATAGACTCTTTTGGGCAAGTAGTCAAGTCTCTTAGATTGTAGGATGCGGTTTAAATGAAGTAAGAATTACTTAGTTCCAGGTTTAAGGTAATGCCCCACCAGAAGCAGCATCCTTGCTGCTTGGCCCACTCTCTGACATTTACACGAACCAGGCATTCATCAACATTTCGTGAACTCACACACACACTGGCTGAGCAGCAGGTAACTGAGAACTCTGGAGAGGCTGCATAGCAACAATCACAAGCCACAACAGTTGAAATAGCCCAAAAACATAAAATAAAAAACTTAAAAGGCATTATCAAAATTAGATAAAAGGCTAGTATTTATCAAGAAAAACATCAAACAAATGAAGAAAATCAGAAGTATATATCAAATGTTATAAAAAATATGAACACTGCCTCATTGGATATGCAAAATAATTAGAAAAAAGTGTCCTCCATGCTGTTGAAGAAGACTTAGGAACTCTCTGTGGCTGACCCATGGGAGAAGGTGGTCCGACAGAAAGTGGTGGTTCTGATGAAGGTTTGTACATTCAGACTTATAAACTTTTCTGGAGGAAGAATATCTATAGCAGGGTAAACCTGAAAGCTGGCAAGGACTCTCCAAGGTTTGGTAATTGGCTTGGAGTATCTCACCAAACTCTTGGAGTGGGGAAAAAGACAAAGTTGAAGCCATAAAAATATTGTCTTTTTCATAGGTGTTTGGCTGTTTGCCTCAGCCTTTATGTGGATGACTTGTAACAAAGTTAGTTTTACAAGTTCTGTTATCACTGATGCTTTCAAGAAAAGTCTATTGACCCCCTCAACTCCCCAATTTTGTTTCCTACTGCACAAAAAATTCCAGTACAATCTGATAAGTCAGAATTCCCCCAGACAGACAATAGTTTCTCTTGTCACAAGATACTGTACACTCTTCAGCCTCAGTAGTGAAGTTCCAAAGGGCAACCTGGATTTACTGTTCTGAAGCAAAATCCAGGACAAAGTACCTAGGGAGAGCAAGCGACATATCTTTCCTGTTATTTCTGTCATTCAGAAATGTTTTACTACAGTAGGGAGATAAATCTTCTCTTTTCAGGTCCAGGAAGCTTGCCTCATTGGAGAGGGTAAATACGGCCATTTTAAAGAGTAGACTAACTACCCTTTGGGGAGAGATGTTTGGCCTACCTAACAATAATAACATAATAATGTTCACAGGCCAGGTCGCTCCCCCACCGCGTCAGCGTCCCCCTTGCTGCGTCTGTGTTTCCGCCTTCTTTCCCACCGTTTTTGCAGGCTTTCAGCTCCCACTGCTGCCCCCCTTGCGGCCCGCCCCCGCGCCTGATTCGCTCCCGCTCCCCCTCCCAGCTGATCCTTCCTCCCTCGCCCCCTTCATAATGGAGGCCGTTGCGCGGCCGTGCGCAGCGGGCGCGCCTAAGGCAAGCTCGTCTGCGCGCCCGTGCCTGGACCACGCCCAGCCTCAGAACCCCTGGACTCCACGCTCGCCACAACACCAGACTCAGATAAGACTCACTCAACGCCGGCCGACACAACACCTGCTTCCAGGCTGCCCCGAAGCAGACCTACGACCCTTCTCCTGCCGCACCTGCAGCTTCACCTGCGACAAATCCACCAAACCTCCTAGAACTGGACCCAACCACCTCCGCTGCTTTCTGCTCAACACCCGCTCTGCACGCAAACACACCGTAGAGCTTTTGGGACCTGCTTGACACCTTCGCCCCAGACGTGGCCTTCCTCACCGAGACCTGGCGGAATGACTCCTTGGCACCCGACATCGCCATAGCCATCCCGGACGGCTAAAAGATCACCCGCAGGGACCGCGCCAATGGAATCAGAGGAGGAATAGCCATCATCTACAAGTCCATCCTCAAGGTCACCACCCACGCAGACGACACCCTCAACACCGCCAAACACCTGCACTTCCGGATCCACACCGACCCCAACACCACCCTCAGAGGAACACTCATCTACAGACCCCGGACTCTGTTCAGCGACTCCATCGCCGACCTCGCCAGCACCCACGCACTCGCCTCCACGGACTACATCCTCCTCGGGGACCTGAATTTCCACCTCGAACAACCACGGCGCGAACTCCGACACTCTGATCGAAAACCTCGCCAACCTCGGCCCCAGACAACTCGTCACTGCACCCACCCACGCCGCAGGCCACACGCTGGACGCCGTCATCTCCCCAAGCACCCACATCACCTTCGACCACACCTCCGAACCCCACTGGACCGACCACCGCTGCATCCACTTTACCTTCAAAAAACCAACCACACTCCATCGCACCCAAGTTGCCGCGCCGCTGCTGGAACAAAGTCACCGAAGACCAGCTGACCACCACCCTCCCCCAGAACCCACCTATCAACCCCACCTGCCCTGACGCCAGAGCCCGCAACCTCAGACAGTGGATCGATGACTGCGCCAACACCCTCGCCCCACTCAAGAGACCATCCCACAGCCACGCCAGCAGGAGAGCCACCTGGTTCACCAACGAGCTCCTGACCTTCAAACACGTCTGCCGTAAGCTGAAGAAGAAATGGCTCCACAAACGAACGCCAGAAAACCACGCAGCCCACAAGGACGCCACCCGCAAACATCACCACCTCATCAGACTAGCCAAGAGATCCTCCTTCAAAGACCGCCTGGAGAACAACGCACACAACAGTAAAGAGCTCTTCCGCATCGTGAAAGAACTCTCCAATCCCGACGTCAGCGCCAACGACATCCCGCCCTCACAAGAACTGTGCGACTCACTGGCCATCTTCTTCCACGGCAAGATCGCTGACATCCACGACAGCTTCAACTCCATGACCGCTCCAACGATGCACGACTCCAACACCACTACCCCCCCCCCCGCGATCACCAACAACACCAACCGCCTGACCTGCTGGGCCAACACCAACAACAACGAAACACGCCAGATCATGATCATGAACTCCATCCACTCAGGATCTCCGTCAGACCCATGCCCACACCACGTATTCAACAAAGCAGATGCCATCGCACCCCAACTACGGAAGGTCATCAACATCTCCTTCGAAAAAGCGATATTTCCGGAAAGCTGGAAGCATGCTGAAATCAACGCCCTCCTCAAAAAAGCCAAGGCGGACCACAAGGACCTCAAGAACTTCCGACCCATCGCCCTGCTCCCGTTTCCGGCAAAGGTCATCGAGAAAATCATCAACATTCAACTGACCCGCCACCTCAAAGACAAAAACATCCCGGACCCGTCCCAATCCGGATTCAGACGAAACCACAGCACCGAGACAGCCCTCTAGACAACAACGAAACATCAGCCCTCATCCTCCTCAACCTGTCAGCCGCTTTTGACACTGTCTGCCACCGCACCCTAAAGACACGCTTCCAAGACGCCGGAATCCAAGAGAAGGCCCTTGACTGGACCACGTCCTTCCTCTCCGACAGAACCCAGAGCGTCCGCCTCCCACCTTTCCGGTCAGAAGCCACCGACATCATCTGCGGCATCCCCCAGGGCTCATCCCTCAGCCAGACGCTGTTCAACATCGAACAAGTGGCCCGTCACCACAACCTCAACATCATCTCCTACGCCGACGACACCCAGCTCATCCTCTCCCTCACCAAGGACTCTCACACCGCCAAAATCAACATTCACGAGGGCATGAAGGCCATCGCCGACTGGATGAGGAGCAGCCGTCTGAAACTGAACTCGGACAAGACGGAGGTCCTCATCCTCGGACCCACCCCCTCAGCCTGGGACGACTCCTGGTGGCCGACCACTCTAGGGACAGCACCAACACCAACCGACCACGCACGCAACCTAGGATTCATCCTCGACTCCTCCCTCTCCATGTCCAAGCAAGTCAACGCCATCTCCTCCTCCTGCTACAACACCCTACGCTTGCTCCGCTGGATCTACAAATGGATCCCAATCAAAACAAGAAGAACAGTGACACAGGCCCTCATCAGCAGCAGACTGGACTACGGCAACCCACTATACGCGGGAATCCCAGCACAACACCAACGGCGGCTACAACGCATCCAAAACGCCTACGCCCGACTGATCGTCAACGCACCCTGCCGCAGCCACATCACCCCCCTCCTGAGAGACCTGCACTAGCTCCCCATCAACAAGAGGATCACCTTCAAGCTCCTCACCCATGCACACAAAGCACTCCACAATGCCGGACCAGCCTACCTGAACAGCAGACTCAGCTTCTACACCCCCACCCGCCAGCTCCGCCCCGCCAGCCTCGCCCTCGCAGAGGTCCCCCGCATCCAACGCACGACTACCGGCGGCAGATCCTTTTCTTACCTCGCCTCCAAAACCTGGAACACCCTCCCAACTCACCTACGACAAACCCAAGACCTACTCGCCTTCAGAAGACTCCTCAAGACCTGGCTCTTCGAGCAGTAGTGGCACCCGCCCCCCCACCCCACAATGCCTTGAGACCCTCACAGGTATGTAGCACGCTTTACAAGTACCCTGATTGATTGATTGATTGATTGGCCTACCTAACAATAAGCTTTCAAGAAATTAAAACACCTCCTTTGATGAGGGGCTCTGTGGCATCAAAACTATCCAATAGTTCCATGCAGCAAAATTCACAAATAGTAAATTTCTGTTTCAGTTGTGCATAACTCTCACTGGATTCTAGTCCCTACTCCCTAACCTTCTCAGTTTGACCCCGGGACTCAGAGTAAATCCCATCCCCTTAGTCAATACACGGCTCAAGTATGGCTTCTTTCCTTTGAGACCTCTGGTGATTTGGGAGACGGGGAGATGCTCCATTTTGCCCTTAGGATTAACCCGCATTTTACGCTGGGAGGCACATTGGTGTACCGGCCTCCAGGTTATGCTGGTCAATTTCTAGATGCTCTGGAGGAGGTTATAGTGCCTCAGGCCCTGAGATTCTCGAAGTTCCTCCTTCTAGGGGATTTCAACATCCATGTCGACGCTTTTGACTCTGTTGAGTCCAAACGCTTAGGCGATACTCTGAACCTTGCTCAACTCAAACAATGGGTTGATTCTCCAACTCACGTGGGGGGCCATATTTTGGATTTAGTATGCTCTAATTTTAATATTGTGATGTCTCGTCCTGAGAGCGTGACCTGGACGGATCACGAGTTAATCAGGTTTTCCTGGCCCATGGAAAAAACTGCAGGGTCCAGGGTTACTTCCTCTAATGCTCACCCCCAGAAGATCAATCTAGCCACTCTTGTGGACACCCTATCCCGGACCGACCTCCATTGGCCGTGGAGGTGGGTGAGGCTGTAAGGAATTTTAACACATGGGTGTAACAGGGGTCGGCTGCCTCCGTGAATCAGGGCCGTATCTGTAGAATGCGTTTCTCCCCCTCTAAACGTTGGTTTTCACATGCTCTACGGGAATTGAAGCTAGGCTGTAAGAAACTCGAACGTTTTTGGAGACAAGGGTATTCGCCCGAGGCAAAAACTACCCTGCGAGCTGCCCAGAGAGACTACTACGCTGCGATTAGGACAGCAAAGGGCAGCTACTACGCAGGAAGAATTGCGAAGGCGAACAACAACAGCAAAGAAATCTTCTCCATCGTTCAGAGTTTCTTATCGCCTTGACAGATGCTCATTTTAACGCGCAATAATTGCTGTTGCCAGCGCTATTGCTAGCGCGCTTGTTTTAAACTTACCTGATTTTGTATTTTGATTATCTTTCTTTTCTGCACTTTCCCCTGGTTTTAACAGGGTCTTGCCCCTGTCCCCATTCCGCACATAATTGTTTCCCGCACTGCCGTTTTGGCGGGCCTGGATCCCGGGGGTGGCTCACTGTGGGCGCCATCTTGGATTGGGCAGTAAGTGTAGCTTTAGGCGCCATCTTGGAGCGTCCTCGCGCTCGCGCCACGATTGGAGAGCCTATTTAAGGCGGACCCTGGCTCTTGTCAGGTCTTGACAGATGCTCATTTTAACGCGCAATAATTGCTGTTGCCAGCGCTATTGCTAGCGCGCTTGTTTTAAACTTACCTGATTTTGTATTTTGATTATCTTTCTTTTCTGCACTTTCCCCTGGTTTTAACAGGGTCTTGCCCCTGTCCCCATTCCGCACATAATTGTTTCCCGCACTGCCGTTTTGGCGGGCCTGGATCCCGGGGGTGGCTCACTGTGGGCGCCATCTTGGATTGGGCAGTAAGTGTAGCTTTAGGCGCCATCTTGGAGCGTCCTCGCGCTCGCGCCACGATTGGAGAGCCTATTTAAGGCGGACCCTGGCTCTTGTCAGGTCTTGACAGATGCTCATTTTAACGCGCAATAATTGCTGTTGCCAGCGCTATTGCTAGCGCGCTTGTTTTAAACTTACCTGATTTTGTATTTTGATTATCTTTCTTTTCTGCACTTTCCCCTGGTTTTAACAGGGTCTTGCCCCTGTCCCCATTCCGCACATAATTGTTTCCCGCACTGCCGTTTTGGCGGGCCTGGATCCCGGGGGTGGCTCACTGTGGGCGCCATCTTGGATTGGGCAGTAAGTGTAGCTTTAGGCGCCATCTTGGAGCGTCCTCGCGCTCGCGCCACGATTGGAGAGCCTATTTAAAGCTCCCCCCTCCCGCGCAGCGGGACGCGCAGTTGTGGACGCCGTCGCTTAGCCGGAGTCGTGCCTGAGTCCTGCCCGTCTGCGCTCGTCCGCGTCGAGGCAGCGCGGGGCAGGGCAGGCTCTGTCGTAATTGCTATCTTAGCGTCTTATAGCGCTGCCAGGTATGATATCTTATACACGTTCGGAGCTGTTGGCCATAGGTCATCGGTCCAGGAGCTCTGTGTGTAAGCCTGTGGACCCCTTAGTTGGCCCTTACAGCTGCGTTTGTGAAGGCTGGTCTCTTACGAGCCCAACCAAAATACGATCCTTGGAAAACGTCGTCCCTGTCACACGGCCTCGTGCTGTTTCGCGAGATCTCCGTATTTGGTGTCTTAATGTGAGATCTCTTGTAAAGCACCACCTGTCCATCTATGACCTGATAGATAAAGAGGATCCAGACGTTTTCTTAATGACAGAAACCTGGCTTCAGGACTCTGACTCTGCCATATTGAACTTGGCATTTCCCCAGAACTACACCATCTTCACCTCTAATAGGACCACAAGAGGTGGTGGCATTGCCATGGCTGTCAAATCCTGCTTCCCAGCAGAATGGAAGCCATCAGGATTACCTGCATGTGAAAGCGCCATTTTTAAAGTCGCCTTCTCCCATCAGTTCACCTTCAGTGGGCTGCTGGTCTACCGCCCCCCCGGCAATGACTCGGTATTTAGATCCGCATTGGCCGATATGGTCAGTCCTATAGCACTGGGCTGTGCCAATTTTAATATTCTGGGTGACCTTAACATCCATTTTGATAATGAGTCATCCACTACCGTTAGCTCCCTGTTGGCCGACTTGGAAGCTCTCCAACTTATTCAGCTTGTCACCCGTCCAACCCACGTTGGAGGCCATATCCTTGACCCCTTCTTTTCCACACTTGAGGGGTTAAGGGTGTCTGATCCAAGGAGGATAGGGTGGACTGATCATCTACTTGTAGAGGCACTTTGCCCGGTCCATGACAAGCCGTTTATATCCAGGGAAAGGCTAACCCTTAAAAGGCCGTGGTACAAACTTACGCTGGAGGAGTTCTACGGTATATTAGAACGGAAACCTCTAAACAATCTCACCAATGTGGAACAAGGCTACCAACAGTTTTGCCGGTGGATAACTGACGCCTTGGACTCTCTGATACCTTTACGATGGGCGAAAGGTCGAACAAAAGTACCTAGCCCCTGGTATAACGAGTCTCTGGCAGAATTGAAAAGATCCTGCCGTAAGACAGAGAGGGAATGGAGACGATCATATGACCCGGCCCAGAAAATCCGGTATTTCACTGAGTTGAAATTTTATCACAGAGCTATATGCAGAGCTAGAGCTGCATTTTATGCCCAGGAATTTGCCACCAGTACCAACCGCTCAAAACTGATTTTTAAGGTTCTGAAGGACCTAATGAAAAATAGATCCTCAGCAGAGGCGATTTGCACAGACTCACACTGTGATAAATTGGCCTCTTTTTTTGTGGAGAAAGTGGAAAAAATATATCACGGGTTCGACACACTCCACCAGGATCGAGAAGCCACTGTCTCTGATACATTGGATCATGAGCCTCTGGCTATCTTACCTGAATTGTCGGTTGAGGCTTTTGACAGACTCAGCCTCAAGGTCAAATCAGGTTCCCCGGCGGACCCGTTGAAGCCTGCCTTCATTAATACACTCTCCCCGCTGTGTCGTAACCCCATACTGGATCTCATTAATATGTCCCTGTCTTCTGGAACTGTACCCGCGGCCTGGAAGCAGGCAGTGGTTACCCCCATATTAAAAAAAGCAAATTCTGACCCCCGACTGCCAGAAAATTACCGACCTATCTCCCTGTTGCCGTGGATTGCCAAGGTAACAGAAGCGCATGTCAACTCGGTTTTGTCCGAGCATCTGGCTTGCAACCAGATCTTGGACCCCAGCCAGAATGGATTTCGGTCAGGACACAGTACCGAGACGGCACTACTTTACATCTTGGAACATCTTCGCCAGGTACTTGACATGGGTCATACTGCAGCGCTTATATTATTAGATTTAAGCGCTGCTTTCGATACTGTGTCCCACCAAATACTTATCCAGCGCTTACAGGAGGCGGGAGTGACGGATGTCGCTCTCCAATGGTTCCGGTCCTTTCTGGCTGATCGTACATTTAAAGTGGCTATACCACCCGGCCAATCCACTACTTACCCCCTGAAGACGGGGGTTCCACAGGGATCTTCACTGAGTCCAACTATATTCAATCTCTATGTGAAACCGTTGGCTGGTGTCGTCAAACAGTGGGGCCTTACGATGGCCTCATATGCGGACGACACACAGCTAGCGGTGACACTTAGCGGAGACCCCGAGGTAGCAGCTTCGAGATTCCGTGCGGGACTCTTGGCAGTAGCAAGCTGGCTTCGCACCAACTGCCTCCAGTTGAATGCCACCAAAACGGAGGTATTGGTTCTTGGGAAGCACGCTGAGCTATGGGGTAATCAGTGGTGGCCGTCAGAGCTTGGTGTCACACCTATTCCAGTGGCTGGAGTGAGAAATTTAGGAGTCTGGGTAGACTCTGCGCTCTCCTTCAAGGACCACACCATGAAGGTGGCTGCCACATGTTACGGAATACTGCGTGGTATTAGGCCAGTCTTGAAGTACTTTGATCCCCCTACCAGACAGCTTGTGGTTCAGGCCTCAATACTATCTAGGCTGGACTACGGTAGCTCACTGCTGTTAGGGGTGAATCAAGCGGAGGCCTCTAGGCTCCAAAGAGTACAAAATGCCGCGGCACGAGCCATTGTGGGCCTTCCCAGACACTGTTCGGTGTCGGGCACCATCACGGCCTTGCATTGGCTCCCGGTCAGACAGCGAATTAAGTTCAAGGCGCTGTGTCTGGCCTTCAAAATCTTGAAAACTTCTTCGCCACCGGCACTTGTTACTCTACTTACGCCCTATGTGCCGTCGAGATCTTTAAGATCGGAGGGTCTTCATCTGGCTGTCTGCCCACGCTTTAGGCTGAGCAGGATGGGTGGCCGTTCTTTTAGGGTTCTAGCGGCTGGCCTATGGAACTCGCTACCAGTTCACATTCGAGCTCTTGAGGATATGTTTGCCTTCAGGCAGGCCATTAAAACTTTCCTCTTTCCAGTTTCTGGCTAATCTTTTTAGTGTGTTATGTTATAGCATCTGTCAAAGCGCCAGGACGCCCCTTTGCTGGGGCAGCTGTGCGCTCTAGAAATTTTAATAACATAACATTGTGCCGCTCAACCCCTGTTATCCTCCTCCGAACAATGGTGTGAAGAACTCTCTTCCTTCTTTTCTGAGAAAATTGCAAAGATTCAGGAGGACCTGATTGCTGTTTGTAATTCTCATAAGTCCTCATTAATGCTGCCTCCCCTGCCTGTTCCCATACCTACTGACCAGTTTGTGGCTTTTTCTCATTCTGCTGAAGCAGACATCTTGGCAGTATTAAAGTCCTTGAAGTCGGGGTCTCCAACTGACCCTTGTCCGGCTCGGGTGCTTGGGGGAGTTGCTGAGACAGTATGTGGGGAGGTTACTCAGATTGTCAATCTCTCTTTCTCTACTGCGACTGTCCCAACCTGCTGGAAGCAGGCTAAATTATTGCCGCTTCTAAAAAAACCCGGGTTGGATCCAGACGCCCCGTCCAGCTACCGGCCTACATCATTACTACCGGCCCTGGCGAAAATCTGTGAAAAAATGGCTTTCCGTCAATTAGACAACTTCGTGGAGACCTCGCATGCCTTGCACCCTGCTCAATCAGGGTTCCGGACAGCCTATAGCACCGAGACGGCTTTGGTGGAGGTATCGGAGGCCATCCGGGAATGCCTGGATGGAGGCGGCAGAGCGGTGCTGATTTATGTTGGACCTCTCTGCCGCCTTCGATACGGTCCCACACGGGCTCCTCCTCTCCAGACTCTCTGCTATTGGCATTTCTGGTCTAGCTCTGGATTGGCTGACGTCATTTTTGACCAACAGGACGCAGCAGGTCTGGATGCCACCACATGCATCCCAGCCCAGGATACTCTCCACGGGAGTTCCGCAGGGGTCCACACTCAGCCCCCTGTTGTTCAATGTTTACCTGACCCCTTTGATTTATTTGGCGGAACATTTTGAGGCAAAAATTATGGCCTATGCTGACGACACTCAACTTTTGTTTACCTGGCCAGGTGACAATTTGGATACGTCGGCTGTTCATGACTGCCTCTCTTCTGTCTTCCGTTGGCTGGCACTAGCTCAATTAAAGTGTAACGAGGACAAATCAGAGGTCCTTTTTTATGGAACCTTCCCCGGTAACTTCAGAGATCTTCTATGGCCACATGACATTCCCTGTCCTAAATCTATGGGCGGCCCAGCTAACAACTTGGGGGTGTGGTTCGGAGATAATTTAAAGTTCGACAACCACATAAAAAAACTCACAGGCGTCTGTTTTGGAACCCTCAAAGCCCTGCGTAGATTTTTTCCCCTACTGCCAAGAGATGCCAAAGAGACAGTGTCGCGGGCCCTTATTCTTTCTAGGCTGGATTACGCGAATGCCCTATTTACTGGTATACCATCTTATTTGATCAAACGGCTCCAGGTGGTTCAGAACGCGGTAGCTAGACTCCTGTTTAATATTCCTAGGAGGTCTAGCGACCGCTCCCACCTGCGTAGTCTCCATTGGCTTCCGGTGGCACAGCGAATCCTTTTTAAAGCGCTGGTTCTCTCGTTCAGACCGACGCATGAGCTCGGACCAGATTACTTGAGGAAACGTTTTGCTCTTTATGTTCCCAACCGCTGCCTCAGATCTGTCAACCAATGTTAGAAAGGCGTCCCCGGGGGAGGCAGAAGATGTCTGACTGACCACTCCTAGGTCCACCTCTCCGTCGAGGAGTAGCCGAGCGGTTGCTGAGAGGCCTCCTGAATGAGGGTCCTCTCCTAGGATCGTACAGCAGAGTAATCACAACACTACAGATGGACACCACACAAGAAGTTAAGTTCTCAAGCTTTTATAGGGAATAAACGGTTGCCAGTTCTTGGCAGTATGTACAAGCAGATCGAGGGATCTGGAAATTCTCTTAAAGGGGGGTAAGGTAGCGGGACAGTCTTACTCTGGGCAGAGGAAGGGATACCCTACGCACAGCTCTCAATCCTCGAGCTGGGGGGTTCCGAGATGTTCGAGCCGTGGCAGCGCCAGCAGGCTTGCAAGGTGGTTCAGCGAAGTAGGCCGCGGCAGCGCCAGCAGGCTCTCAGATGGTTCGACAGGATAGGCCGCGGCAGCGCCAGCAGGCTTGCAAGGGGGTTCAGCGAAGTAGGCCGCGGCAGCGCCAGCAGGCTCTCAGATGGTTCGACAGGATAGGCCGCGGCAGCGCCAGCAGGCTCTCGGAAGGTTCAGCAAGGTAGGCCGCGGCAGCGCCAGCAGGCTCTCGGAAGTTTCAGCAAGGTAGGCCGCGGCAGCGCCAGCCGGCTCTCAGATGGTTCAGCAAGATAGGCCGCGGCAGCGCCAGCAGGCTCTCAGAAGGTCGTCGGGTTACGGATGAGTTCGTCTGGTGTCGGCCGTGACAGCGTCAGCAGGCCTTCCAGTCCAGGATACAACTGAAGTCTTAATCCAGGGCTGCTCCAGATATAGGTCTGGAGGTCTTTGAAGTCCGGACCCTCGCGCCTGGGGGTCAGAGGGGCCGGGATGATGGTGTCCAGACACCCAGCAGGGGGGTGGAGCCAGCGCCCAGGGAGGCCGGAGGGCGATCAATACCAGGCGTCCGGGGACGGCTGGAGGCCCATCGAAACTCCCCTTCCTCCGGGATCTGTCGAGTGGCTACTCGACCACCTGGGTGGATCTTGGTGCCTCGATGTCTGGGCTGCGCTGGGGCCTGGGCTGGGGCCGAGGCCACGTGGTTGTGACGTGGCGGGTCCAAGATGGAGTCGGGCACGGCCTCGTGCTGAGGTCGTGATGGGCCTACGCTGGGGTCAGGCCTGCGCTGGTGGACCGGGATGGTAGCCGGCCCTGTGGGGTTGGGGCGTGCAGGATCGGGCCGAAGGGGCCGCCCGAGGTCTGGTGGAGGGCGGATATCGTCCTGGGCCCGCCATGCGGGAGGGGTAGGACCACGCCATGAGGCCGGGTCCAACAACCAATGTAGAATGGTTCTTCCTAGATTTAAGTTTGCCAGGTTGGGCGGTCAATCTATATCTGTTTTGGTAGCCAGAGCCTGGAATGCTCTTCCTCTCCACCTACGCACAATGCAGAATATAGTCCACATTAAGAAAGGCCTAAAAACCCATCTGTTTAACCTAGTTATCTAAATGCTTCCATTGCCCTCCTCTCTGCTCCTCGCACATACCCCCCCGCGCCAGGATACTCGTGAGTAATAGAGCGCGCCGCTACAAAATATTCTATAACATAACATAACATAACCTCTCTGCTGCGCCCCACCACCCCACCCTCTCTCTGCAACCCACCGCAGACAACTTTATAGAAAGTATTTTTACAAATTGTAATCTATGTACTTAGGATGATATTATCAACCAAACGGCACACACAAAAATTACATAACAATTTTAACTACAACTTTGCAACATAACACTGCACCTAGGGCTTTAATTGGAGTGACTGTCTGTGGGGGTCTGAGCACCAGCGCTTTATTTTTAGGGGCCTCAAAATGAGTCTTTATGGGGCTCTATTTTCGGGTCTCGCAAAGGTAGTGCATTTTCTTTTATTGCACTGCAGTGAGACTGTGATAGCATGCACATTGCTCACTACTAAGAAGTGCAGACATCATGCCAGGTGAGTCGCATTGTAGGAGAAGAGAAATCCTTTAAAGAGAGCCATTTTCTCTCAGGATTTCCCTTCTCTTTTTGCAATGCAGGAGCAACATCATCATAGGGTGATTAGCAGACAGACCACCAGGCGCGCAACGCGCATTGCCCCGGACTCTCTGAGACAGCTTCCCGGGCGCACACACAGAGCCGCTCCCGGGTACTTCACATGTCTTCAAAAGACCATTTTGTTTATAAATGAGACTCTGTTCTTTTTCACCCCTTTTTATAGCCCCTACATCCCCACTCTGCCTATTGCTGAAAGAATTAAGCTGCCCCGAAATTTTGCTCTCGTTGCGCCTCTGCAAATGACCATAAGCAGGCAACTCCAGCACGACCCTGCCTTTACACACTGTCTTGTTTAAGTGCTTTGAAAACACACCCTTTGCCTGGCTCCATTAGTTCTCACACCCCCTCTTTAATATGAAGATAAAAGCTTTGCAATTCCTTTTATATTCCTATACTGTGCTTCACATGGAAATATAGAGCTGCAGGTTCTCACCACCCCAAATTAGCTCTCTCGTATACTCTCTCAAATGTAATAAGTACAGGTATTCAGTATCTGTGAGTCACGGCCACTATATACAACTGGAAAAAACGTTATGTTTCGAAAATAACGTCTTACATAAAAAGATCCTTTAAATTTCTTTCACTGGATGAACTTTTGTTTAAAGCACCACCAGAGAAGGGTGGTAAACTATGCTCCACAAAGAGCAACTCAAAGCTTTGTTGTTCTTTATAAGAAACATCTGGCTTATCGCCAGCCTTTTCGACACCTTAAGAGGCTGGGTGGATGAGTATAATACGCCATATTTAGGATCGGGGGTGGGGGTGCACGGAAATAAGAACGTATAGTTGAATAAAGTGCGAGTGGATGCATGGCCAGATGGATGAATGGATAGGTAAATTGATGGACATATCAATGTATGGATGGAAAGATAAATGAATGCATGGACCAGTACTAGATAGACGGATGGGCTGATAGATGCTTAGGATTGGTTCTGGGACAGATGTATCTATGGATATATAGGCGTATGGCTACATGGATAGCACAGTGCTTACCATAGGTGAGTGGGCTCATAGAGGCTTTAGATAAGTCCAGGAACAGATGAATGTATGTATATAAGTAGGAATGTATGCATCAATTAAAATATGGTTGGATGGCGCAGTGCTTAGGATGGATGGATGCTGGGCTTTAATTAGGCCGGGTCTGAGGACCGGCACTTATTTTCAGAGAGCCTCCAAACGAGTCTCCATCGGGCTCTATTTTCGGCCCTCGCAAAGATAGTCAACTTTTTTTTTAAATTGCACTGCAGTGAGAGCATGCACATTGATGTACGCATGCTCATTTTGCTTACTACCGAGAACTGGAGACATCATGCTAGGTGAGCCACATTGTAGAAGGAAGGGAAATCCTTTAAAGAATGTTTTTTTCCGAATGTAGGATAATTGGAGGGGATTTTCTAAAGCACACAATGTAACTTATCTTGATTTAGACCATGCCCCTACTTGCATACCCCACACCCCTTTAAGAGGTCCCGACCTTTTAGAGAACCCCCAATTTTGTTCCCACTTAAACCCTGACTACACCACAGTAACAAAGAAATAGTCTAAGCTTCCATTGAAATCTACAATGGCACAAAGATTCATAATTTGCCATCAATGCTGGCAGCCTTCTACCACAGTGCAAGAGTGTCTATCAGCACAAAGATTTGTTATCCACAGAAATGTTGTGTAATTTGTGTAGCTGTCTGCTGGAACACTCATCACCAAAAGGTATAAAACATGGGAATATGCCAGAAAAACATATACCATACCATAAAGCGATTCATGATGGTCACACTGCCACTGCACCACCCTCTTCCCCATCCTTCCTTAACTTTACAAAATCAAAGAAAGACCCCCAGCTAACTTAGTAGAGCCACTATAGCAATACAGGAACTTAATTTCAACAACTGTCTGCTGGAACGCTCATCAGAAAAGCGTATTAAAACATGTAAATTTGCGTGTCAAACATATACCATACCATAGGGCGCTTTATAAGTGCTCCCAGTGGTACTACATCACCTTTAGTAGCTCGACATCTGCACATTACAAAATTCTGTGTTTTAATGACCAACATACCCACCTCCCCCACACCCACCCCCGCCCTTGCTTAACTGGACGAAATCAAACAGAAACCTCCACCATTCCTAGTAGCGCCACTATACCCATACACAGGGTTAATTTTAACATTTGTCTGCTGGAACACTTATCAACAAAAAGTATTCAACATGCAAATTGGTGGGTAAAACATAATCCATCCCATAGCACGGTTCATAAACGGGCCCAGTGGCACTAGATTACCTTTACTAGCTTCACATGTCCTCAATACAAATATCCGTGTTATAATCAGCAACATATCCACCTCCCCCACCCCTACCCATGCCCTTGCTTAACTTTACCAAATCAAACAACAAGCCCCAGCACTCCTGTTACCGCCACTATAGCCATATATAGACTTAATGTCAACAGGAGTCTGCCGGAACGCTCATCAGCAAAAGCTATTAAAACCTGCAATTTTGCATCTAAAACATAGACCATACCATAAGATGGTTTATAAATAGACGCAGTACCACTACACCACCTCCACACCCATCCTTGCTTAACTTCATTCAATAAAAGAAAGAGCCCCAGCAAACGTAGAAGCACCACTATAGCCATACAGAGGCTTAATTTCAACAGATGTCTCCCGAAACGCTCATTAGCAAAACTTATTAAAACATGCAAATTAGCAGGTAAAACATATACCATGCCTTAGGGCGCTTTATAAGTGCTCCCAGTGGTACTACATCACCTTTAGTAGCTCCACATCTGCACGTTACTAAATTCTGTGTTTTAATCACCAACATACCCACCTCTCCTACACCCACCCCCGCCTGGTTTATAAATGAGCTCAGTGGAACTACACCACCTTTACTAGCTAGACATCTATATGTTACTAAAGTCGTTTAAACACTCTGTAGAGTGTATAGCAGGAGATGGGGAGAGTAAAAAAAGTTCTAATTCCCAAACTTTTTATATAACGTCCCTTTACTGTATCTATATTAAAGACATTAAATGGAATGAAAAAATTGATGAGTGTCTCAAAAGGGATAGTGAAGCGGACCACTTCAACACCTACATATATCCAGCACAGGGACACAGCCTTACAAATAGTATCAGTTATAATCACATGTAGTTCTCTAATGTCAACAAAGTCATACAGAAAATATATCGCACATTTTCATTTCTTTTTTATCTCTCACACAATTATAAAACATCTCTTCTAAAGAAGCACTCCTCAACCACTTCTATTCCATAAGAACAGACAATCGTTAATACGTTTACTACCATATACTTTAGTATATCTACCTTTTTATTATTCACTAGTCAGAAAGTATGAAAACTATTAACTATACCCAAATGCAAACCAGAAACCATGTTCATATTATATCTCAACCTATGATCAAATGATTCAAACTATACGTACATATAAAAGGAACGTATCACTTTTACTATCTCCATCTCCTCTCCATGTAATCTCCAAATACTGTAGACGGCCTCACAGTACAACAACCTACCTCGACTTACATTCAAATCTACCTCTGGGCGTCAAAAATGAGAGCACAACCTGCTCACATAACATTTCAGGGTTTTGTTTTATCGCTTTTAACTTAATAACACATACATCTCCTACCACAACCTCCCTCCCAACTATTTTCAAAAAAAGTATAATTTGCAAACGTGCGACATTTTGTTTATCTCACCCAAATACATTACAAACCCAAATTAACGCAGTACCTCATTTTCAAAACCATACAAAATAAAAAATACTTTCAAACTTAAAAACATCACCTCAAATGCTTAATCACTACTACAGAACACATAACACACCATGTTCATTTCTAACTCACCTTTGTAGTTGGTATGCAGATTTCAAATGTCACACATGCATACAATTCATTCTTTGTCACATAGTACATGTAAAGCACCAATTTCATTAAGAATGGAACCAGTAATGGCACAATTTCTCTGTCGCTCCACATATAAATACATGTAAAGAACAAATCAGAATACCTCATTCCTTCAACGACATTCCAAAACTTATCTCCATTGGTAAATTTTGAATTTTCCATACGAAAAGCTACTTAATATTCTGCACCACATACAGGTCACAAGTTCAACCTATTTTATCACCACACTTTCTGGACCATTCTACGACACCTGCAGGTTAAATGTTCATACTTTTTTTTACCTAACCATATAGTTTTGCAACATTTTATCGAACATTTAACGGCACATGCAGGTTAAAAGTTCACAATAGGGGTCAGTAGTTCATCAGCTTCAGCCACAACTCCAGAAGCACCTCAACTTACGCCCCCAGCGCAATCAGACCCGTAGGAGTCAGTGCTTTCCACTTTAGAAATACGAATTCATTTGATACATGCAAATTTACCTTCACACTCCCTATAACACCCTCTAAGCACCATACACATGTTACACTGTTCAAAACAAAAGTTCCTCCAAGTAGGTATAACTACATGCTTGAACAGATGTGGCACAGCGACCAGAGCACATGACTTCACAGCATATGACACACAGTTTGGGCTCACACTTTCATACCCGATTCCGGCAGCACCTCATCTTAGCAACATGAGACTCTAGACAGTTCCTCACATATTTTCCGTACCTTAGGACTTTCAGGCCAGTAGGGGTCAGTAGTTCAACCAAGTAGGTATAAACACATGCTGACACTACTTCCCCAGGTGTAGTGCAGCGGCCACGGTACATGACTTCACAGCATAAGACACACAGTTTGGGCTAACGCACCACCTCACCTTACCAGCAACAGACTTTATGCAATACCTCACTAAATTTCCATAGCCCAGCACTTTCACACCAGTAGGGGTGAATACTTTGCTTCGCACCCCCTCTATACAATACCCTAAACACGCCACAGAAGTTACTGTGCTCCTACCCTCCTCTTTCCCACTTTTTTTTGTCCTTTTTTCCCATTACTCGCTTCAACGGAATCACAAAATGGCGGCCAACACGTTCAAGTTGCAACCACTCGCAGCGCTCACAGCCAATCAGCAGCAAGCTCATGCTTGTAACGCCTCAGCCAATCAGATGGCAGAATTCCCAAATATCAATATCTGTAAATGTCAATATTTCTCAAAAACTACTGGACGGATTTACACCAAATAAACAAAAGCGTGCTTTCTAGACCAAGACCCTTCTCCCTGCCAAATGTGGGGTAATTCCGTTCTCCCGTTCAACCTGTAGCCTTGTCTAAAGTTTCCTAAGGAAATTAACATGGAGCAAACTCGTTTTGGAACCCCTTTTTTCTCGGCCCCCCTTGAATCACCCCCAAACTTTTAACATAGGAGCTGATATCAACATATAATCTGTTTTGAAAATGTCATGAAGATTCATCAAACAGCACCAAAGTTATAAACAAAACAAAAAATGCTCTCGCTATGGAAACTTGGTCCTAACTATAACTACCTACTGGTGACCGCCAGTAGGTAATATATATATATATATATGCTGACAAACGCCTTTATGAAATAAAGATTCATGCACTAACTGAATGTTTGAAGCTCGTTTGTGGTCTGCACCTGTCGCTGGTATCTGAGGATCCCGAAGTCAGGACTGTTTGGAGATACAATTTGGGCAGAATACGGCCGTTTCCGCCTATGCAGACCCTCCTTTTCACTTGTGACTGGCCTGTTCAGCGGTCGATTTCGCTCCCGCGAACCACAGGATTAACCCGGAAGGAGTTGTAAGCAGCCGGTCCCCCTCCAATCAACACGGAAGAGCACTGTGGGGCATTCACGAGAACACGAAAGGAGAACCTGGCAGGAGTCGGAGGACCCCCGCGGGGGTGTTCAAGTGGTAAGCCGCTTCTGCTTAAAGTCGTTATCCGAAATTTTGGCGGGTAGAAGGATAGAGCTGAAGAGAAACGGGGATAAGCAGCGAAATTGCAGCCTTCTCCTGAGTGCTCACTTTAATCTTTCCATAAAAAATGGCGATGTCAGCAGCAACGCTTCGGAACAGAGCAACCATGGCAGTTGAGCTGTTTGATAATTTACCTTATACAAGTAACAGCAATCTTGTTATCTCAAAAACTGCTGATACTAATAAAGTTACAATCGATTTGAAGACACTATTTAAGAAACTTGAAAAGCTCTTGCGGACAGAGTTAACCAAGTGGTGGGAAAAACGGTCTTTGGAAAAATGTAAGGAAGTTGGACGTGCCCAAGGGGCTTGAGGGTTCTCATAGCGCCATCTTTTGAGAACCCAAACCCCCTAATGCTGAAAGAATGGGCCACGAACAATCTCGATGCGTCCATGAATATGATTTGTTTACTTATCAAGTATGCCGAAATTGATCGCACGGCAATTTTGACGGAAATAGAGGCATTGAATAAGGAAACAGAAACATATGATGATAAATACTCCATTGTCAAACACAGAGAAGAGTTGGATAAACGCCTGACAAAGCACAAGGAAACTATAAGAACGAGGAAACAATATACGTTTTTGCGCGATAAACGTGATTACAAGACTGGCAGAATTTTCACGTTTGCGCGCAAATACGATAATGTCAAAAAGAAAGCGCAAGTGCAGGCACAGGCACAAGCCCCAAAAAACAGCACCAGCTTTGAACTGAACACTTCGCACATTCCACTGTCTGACACGGAGGGGGGCTCGGTAGTGAGTAGCGTGGATTCAGAAGAAGAGGACGCTACTAGAGTCAACCAAGCTAATGTACCCACTCAATACTCACCCTCAGAAGAATTGTTTTTTTTAGTGGTGGACAGGAGACAGACGCTGCGACCAGGGACGCAGTGGCAACAATGGAAGCACAGAGGCAACAACGCAACAGGAAGAACAGATGTGCAAAATGTGTTCATGACTGCCTCTCTTCTGTCTTCCGTTGGCTGGCACTAGCTCAATTAAAGTGTAACGAGGACAAATCAGAGGTCCTTTTTTATGGAACCTTCCCCGGTAACTTCAGAGATCTTCTATGGCCACATGACATTCCCTGTCCTAAATCTATGGGCGGCCCAGCTAACAACTTGGGGGTGTGGTTCGGAGATAATTTAAAGTTCGACAACCACATAAAAAAACTCACAGGCGTCTGTTTTGGAACCCTCAAAGCCCTGCGTAGATTTTTTCCCCTACTGCCAAGAGATGCCAAAGAGACAGTGTCGCGGGCCCTTATTCTTTCTAGGCTGGATTACGCGAATGCCCTATTTACTGGTATACCATCTTATTTGATCAAACGGCTCCAGGTGGTTCAGAACGCGGTAGCTGGACTCCTGTTTAATATTCCTAGGAGGTCTAGCGACCGCTCCCACCTGCGTAGTCTCCATTGGCTTCCGGTGGCACAGCGAATCCTTTTTAAAGCGCTGGTTCTCTCGTTCAGACCGACGCATGAGCTCGGACCAGATTACTTGAGGAAACGTTTTGCTCTTTATGTTCCCAACCGCTGCCTCAGATCTGTCAACCAATGTTAGAAAGGCGTCCCCGGGGGAGGCAGAAGATGTCTGACTGACCACTCCTAGGTCCACCTCTCCGTCGAGGAGTAGCCGAGCGGTTGCTGAGAGGCCTCCTGAATGAGGGTCCTCTCCTAGGATCGTACAGCAGAGTAATCACAACACTACAGATGGACACCACACAAGAAGTTAAGTTCTCAAGCTTTTATAGGGAATAAACGGTTGCCGGTTCTTGGCAGTATGTACAAGCAGATCGAGGGATCTGGAAATTCTCTTAAAGGGGGGTAAGGTAGCGGGACAGTCTTACTCTGGGCAGAGGAAGGGATACCCTACGCACAGCTCTCAATCCTCGAGCTGGGGGGTTCCGAGATGTTCGAGCCGTGGCAGCGCCAGCAGGCTTGCAAGGTGGTTCAGCGAAGTAGGCCGCGGCAGCGCCAGCAGGCTCTCAGATGGTTCGACAGGATAGGCCGCGGCAGCGCCAGCAGGCTTGCAAGGGGGTTCAGCGAAGTAGGCCGCGGCAGCGCCAGCAGGCTCTCAGATGGTTCGACAGGATAGGCCGCGGCAGCGCCAGCAGGCTCTCGGAAGGTTCAGCAAGGTAGGCCGCGGCAGCGCCAGCAGGCTCTCGGAAGTTTCAGCAAGGTAGGCCGCGGCAGCGCCAGCCGGCTCTCAGATGGTTCAGCAAGATAGGCCGCGGCAGCGCCAGCAGGCTCTCAGAAGGTCGTCGGGTTACGGATGAGTTCGTCTGGTGTCGGCCGTGACAGCGTCAGCAGGCCTTCCAGTCCAGGATACAACTGAAGTCTTAATCCAGGGCTGCCCCAGATATAGGTCTGGAGGTCTTTGAAGTCCGGACCCTCGCGCCTGGGGGTCAGAGGGGCCGGGAGGATGGTGTCCAGACACCCAGCAGGGGGGTGGAGCCAGCGCCCAGGGAGGCCGGAGGGCGATCGATACCAGGCGTCCGGGGACGGCTGGAGGCCCATCGAAACTCCCCTTCCTCCGGGATCTGTCGAGTGGCTACTCGACCACCTGGGTGGATCTTGGTGCCTCGATGTCTGGGCTGCGCTGGGGCCTGGGCTGGGGCCGAGGCCACGTGGTTGTGACGTGGCGGGTCCAAGATGGAGTCGGGCACGGCCTCGTGCTGAGGTCGTGATGGGCCTACGCTGGGGTCAGGCCTGCGCTGGTGGACCGGGATGGTAGCCGGCCCTGTGGGGTTGGGGCGTGCAGGATCGGGCCGAAGGGGCCGCCCGAGGTCTGGTGGAGGGCGGATATCGTCCTGGGCCCGCCATGCGGGAGGGGTAGGACCACGCCATGAGGCCGGGTCCAACAACCAATGTAGAATGGTTCTTCCTAGATTTAAGTTTGCCAGGTTGGGCGGTCAATCTATATCTGTTTTGGTAGCCAGAGCCTGGAATGCTCTTCCTCTCCACCTACGCACAATGCAGAATATAGTCCACATTAAGAAAGGCCTAAAAACCCATCTGTTTAACCTAGTTATCTAAATGCTTCCATTGCCCTCCTCTCTGCTCCTCGCACATACCCCCCCGCGCCAGGATACTCGTGAGTAATAGAGCGCGCCGCTACAAAATATTCTATAACATAACATAACATAACCTCTCTGCTGCGCCCCACCACCCCACCCTCTCTCTGCAACCCACCGCAGACAACTTTATAGAAAGTATTTTTACAAATTGTAATCTATGTACTTAGGATGATATTATCAACCAAACGGCACACACAAAAATTACATAACAATTTTAACTACAACTTTGCAACATAACACTGCACCTAGGGCTTTAATTGGAGTGACTGTCTGTGGGGGTCTGAGCACCAGCGCTTTATTTTTAGGGGCCTCAAAATGAGTCTTTATGGGGCTCTATTTTCGGGTCTCGCAAAGGTAGTGCATTTTCTTTTATTGCACTGCAGTGAGACTGTGATAGCATGCACATTGCTCACTACTAAGAAGTGCAGACATCATGCCAGGTGAGTCGCATTGTAGGAGAAGAGAAATCCTTTAAAGAGAGCCATTTTCTCTCAGGATTTCCCTTCTCTTTTTGCAATGCAGGAGCAACATCATCATAGGGTGATTAGCAGACAGACCACCAGGCGCGCAACGCGCATTGCCCCGGACTCTCTGAGACAGCTTCCCGGGCGCACACACAGAGCCGCTCCCGGGTACTTCACATGTCTTCAAAAGACCATTTTGTTTATAAATGAGACTCTGTTCTTTTTCACCCCTTTTTATAGCCCCTACATCCCCACTCTGCCTATTGCTGAAAGAATTAAGCTGCCCCGAAATTTTGCTCTCGTTGCGCCTCTGCAAATGACCATAAGCAGGCAACTCCAGCACGACCCTGCCTTTACACACTGTCTTGTTTAAGTGCTTTGAAAACACACCCTTTGCCTGGCTCCATTAGTTCTCACACCCCCTCTTTAATATGAAGATAAAAGCTTTGCAATTCCTTTTATATTCCTATACTGTGCTTCACATGGAAATATAGAGCTGCAGGTTCTCACCACCCCAAATTAGCTCTCTCGTATACTCTCTCAAATGTAATAAGTACAGGTATTCAGTATCTGTGAGTCACGGCCACTATATACAACTGGAAAAAACGTTATGTTTCGAAAATAACGTCTTACATAAAAAGATCCTTTAAATTTCTTTCACTGGATGAACTTTTGTTTAAAGCACCACCAGAGAAGGGTGGTAAACTATGCTCCACAAAGAGCAACTCAAAGCTTTGTTGTTCTTTATAAGAAACATCTGGCTTATCGCCAGCCTTTTCGACACCTTAAGAGGCTGGGTGGATGAGTATAATACGCCATATTTAGGATCGGGGGTGGGGGTGCACGGAAATAAGAACGTATAGTTGAATAAAGTGCGAGTGGATGCATGGCCAGATGGATGAATGGATAGGTAAATTGATGGACATATCAATGTATGGATGGAAAGATAAATGAATGCATGGACCAGTACTAGATAGACGGATGGGCTGATAGATGCTTAGGATTGGTTCTGGGACAGATGTATCTATGGATATATAGGCGTATGGCTACATGGATAGCACAGTGCTTACCATAGGTGAGTGGGCTCATAGAGGCTTAAGATAAGTCCAGGAACAGATGAATGTATGTATATAAGTAGGAATGTATGCATCAATTAAAATATGGTTGGATGGCGCAGTGCTTAGGATGGATGGATGCTAGGCTTTAATTAGGCCGGGTCTGAGGACCGGCACTTATTTTCAGAGAGCCTCCAAACGAGTCTCCATCGGGCTCTATTTTCGGCCCTCGCAAAGATAGTCAACTTTTTTTTTAAATTGCACTGCAGTGAGAGCATGCACATTGATGTACGCATGCTCATTTTGCTTACTACCGAGAACTGGAGACATCATGCTAGGTGAGCCACATTGTAGAAGGAAGGGAAATCCTTTAAAGAATGTTTTTTTCCGAATGTAGGATAATTGGAGGGGATTTTCTAAAGCACACAATGTAACTTATCTTGATTTAGACCATGCCCCTACTTGCATACCCCGCACCCCTTTAAGAGGTCCCAACCTTTTAGAGAACCCCCAATTTTGTTCCCACTTAAACCCTGACTACACCACAGTAACAAAGAAATAGTCTAAGCTTCCATTGAAATCTACAATGGCACAAAGATTCATAATTTGCCATCAATGCTGGCAGCCTTCTACCACAGTGCAAGAGTGTCTATCAGCACAAAGATTTGTTATCCACAGAAATGTTGTGTAATTTGTGTAGCTGTCTGCTGGAACACTCATCACCAAAAGGTATAAAACATGGGAATATGCCAGAAAAACATATACCATACCATAAAGCGATTCATGATGGTCACACTGCCACTGCACCACCCTCTTCCCCATCCTTCCTTAACTTTACAAAATCAAAGAAAGACCCCCAGCTAACTTAGTAGAGCCACTATAGCAATACAGGAACTTAATTTCAACAACTGTCTGCTGGAACGCTCATCAGAAAAGCGTATTAAAACATGTAAATTTGCGGGTCAAACATATACCATACCATAGGGCGCTTTATAAGTGCTCCCAGTGGTACTACATCACCTTTAGTAGCTCGACATCTGCACATTACAAAATTCTGTGTTTTAATGACCAACATACCCACCTCCCCCACACCCACCCCCGCCCTTGCTTAACTGGACGAAATCAAACAGAAACCTCCACCATTCCTAGTAGCGCCACTATACCCATACACAGGGTTAATTTTAACATTTGTCTGCTGGAACACTTATCAACAAAAAGTATTCAACATGCAAATTGGTGGGTAAAACATAATCCATCCCATAGCACGGTTCATAAACGGGCCCAGTGGCACTAGATTACCTTTACTAGCTTCACATGTCCTCACTACAAATATCCGTGTTATAATCAGCAACATATCCACCTCCCCCACCCCTACCCATGCCCTTGCTTAACTTTACCAAATCAAACAACAAGCCCCAGCACTCCTGTTACCGCCACTATAGCCATATATAGACTTAATGTCAACAGGAGTCTGCCGGAACGCTCATCAGCAAAAGCTATTAAAACCTGCAATTTTGCATCTAAAACATAGACCATACCATAAGATGGTTTATAAATAGACGCAGTACCACTACACCACCTCCACACCCATCCTTGCTTAACTTCATTCAATAAAAGAAAGAGCCCCAGCAAACGTAGAAGCACCACTATAGCCATACAGAGGCTTAATTTCAACAGATGTCTCCCGAAACGCTCATTAGCAAAACTTATTAAAACATGCAAATTAGCAGGTAAAACATATACCATGCCTTAGGGCGCTTTATAAGTGCTCCCAGTGGTACTACATCACCTTTAGTAGCTCCACATCTGCACGTTACTAAATTCTGTGTTTTAATCACCAACATACCCACCTCTCCTACACCCACCCCCGCCTGGTTTATAAATGAGCTCAGTGGAACTACACCACCTTTACTAGCTAGACATCTATATGTTACTAAAGTCGTTTAAACACTCTGTAGAGTGTATAGCAGGAGATGGGGAGAGTAAAAAAAGTTCTAATTCCCAAACTTTTTATATAACGTCCCTTTACTGTATCTATATTAAAGACATTAAATGGAATGAAAAAATTGATGAGTGTCTCAAAAGGGATAGTGAAGCGGACCACTTCAACACCTACATATATCCAGCACAGGGACACAGCCTTACAAATAGTATCAGTTATAATCACATGTAGTTCTCTAATGTCAACAAAGTCATACAGAAAATATATCGCACATTTTCATTTCTTTTTTATCTCTCACACAATTATAAAACATCTCTTCTAAAGAAGCACTCCTCAACCACTTCTATTCCATAAGAACAGACAATCGTTAATACGTTTACTACCATATACTTTAGTATATCTACCTTTTTATTATTCACTAGTCAGAAAGTATGAAAACTATTAACTATACCCAAATGCAAACCAGAAACCATGTTCATATTATATCTCAACCTATGATCAAATGATTCAAACTATACGTACATATAAAAGGAACGTATCACTTTTACTATCTCCATCTCCTCTCCATGTAATCTCCAAATACTGTAGACGGCCTCACAGTACACCAACCTACCTCGACTTACATTCAAATCTACCTCTGGGTGTCAAAAATGAGAGCACAACCTGCTCACATAACATTTCAGGGTTTTGTTTTATCGCTTTTAACTTAATAACACATACATCTCCTACCACAACCTCCCTCCCAACTATTTTCAAAAAAAGTATAATTTGCAAACGTGCGACATTTTGTTTATCTCACCCAAATACATTACAAACCCAAATTAACGCAGTACCTCATTTTCAAAACCATACAAAATAAAAAATACTTTCAAACTTAAAAACATCACCTCAAATGCTTAATCACTACTACAGAACACATAACACACCATGTTCATTTCTAACTCACCTTTGTAGTTGGTATGCAGATTTCAAATGTCACACACGCATACAATTCATTCTTTGTCACATAGTACATGTAAAGCACCAATTTCATCAAGAATGGAACCAGTAATGGCACAATTTCTCTGTCGCTCCACATATAAATACATGTAAAGAACAAATCAGAATACCTCATTCCTTCAACGACATTCCAAAACTTATCTCCATTGGTAAATTTTGAATTTTCCATACGAAAAGCTACTTAATATTCTGCACCACATACAGGTCACAAGTTCAACCTATTTTATCACCACACTTTCTGGACCATTCTACGACACCTGCAGGTTAAATGTTCATACTTTTTTTTACCTAACCATATAGTTTTGCAACATTTTATCGAACATTTAACGGCACATGCAGGTTAAAAGTTCACAATAGGGGTCAGTAGTTCATCAGCTTCAGCCACAACTCCAGAAGCACCTCAACTTACGCCCCCAGCGCAATCAGACCCGTAGGAGTCAGTGCTTTCCACTTTAGAAATACGAATTCATTTGATACATGCAAATTTACCTTCACACTCCCTATAACACCCTCTAAGCACCATACACATGTTACACTGTTCAAAACAAAAGTTCCTCCAAGTAGGTATAACTACATGCTTGAACAGATGTGGCACAGCGACCAGAGCACATGACTTCACAGCATATGACACACAGTTTGGGCTCACACTTTCATACCCGATTCCGGCAGCACCTCATCTTAGCAACATGAGACTCTAGACAGTTCCTCACATATTTTCCGTACCTTAGGACTTTCAGGCCAGTAGGGGTCAGTAGTTCAACCAAGTAGGTATAAACACATGCTGACACTACTTCCCCAGGTGTAGTGCAGCGGCCACGGTACATGACTTCACAGCATAAGACACACAGTTTGGGCTAACGCACCACCTCACCTTACCAGCAACAGACTTTATGCAATACCTCACTAAATTTCCATAGCCCAGCACTTTCACACCAGTAGGGGTGAATACTTTGCTTCGCACCCCCTCTATACAATACCCTAAACACGCCACAGAAGTTACTGTGCTCCTACCCTCCTCTTTCCCACTTTTTTTTGCCCTTTTTTCCCATTACTCGCTTCAACGGAATCACAAAATGGCGGCCAACACGTTCAAGTTGCAACCACTCGCAGCGCTCACAGCCAATCAGCAGCAAGCTCATGCTTGTAACGCCTCAGCCAATCAGATGGCAGAATTCCCAAATATCAATATCTGTAAATGTCAATATTTCTCAAAAACTACTGGACGGATTTACACCAAATAAACAAAAGCGTGCTTTCTAGACCAAGACCCTTCTCCCTGCCAAATGTGGGGTAATTCCGTTCTCCCGTTCAACCTGTAGCCTTGTCTAAAGTTTCCTAAGGAAATTAACATGGAGCAAACTCGTTTTGGAACCCCTTTTTTCTCGGCCCCCCTTGAATCACCCCCAAACTTTTAACATAGGAGCTGATATCAACATATAATCTGTTTTGAAAATGTCATGAAGATTCATCAAACAGCACCAAAGTTATAAACAAAACAAAAAATGCTCTCGCTATGGAAACTTGGTCCTAACTATAACTACCTACTGGTGACCGCCAGTAGGTAATATATATATATATATATGCTGACAAACGCCTTTATGAAATAAAGATTCATGCACTAACTGAATGTTTGAAGCTCGTTTGTGGTCTGCACCTGTCGCTGGTATCTGAGGATCCCGAAGTCAGGACTGTTTGGAGATACAATTTGGGCAGAATACGGCCGTTTCCGCCTATGCAGACCCTCCTTTTCACTTGTGACTGGCCTGTTCAGCGGTCGATTTCGCTCCCGCGAACCACAGGATTAACCCGGAAGGAGTTGTAAGCAGCCGGTCCCCCTCCAATCAACACGGAAGAGCACTGTGGGGCATTCACGAGAACACGAAAGGAGAACCTGGCAGGAGTCGGAGGACCCCCGCGGGGGTGTTCAAGTGGTAAGCCGCTTCTGCTTAAAGTCGTTATCCGAAATTTTGGCGGGTAGAAGGATAGAGCTGAAGAGAAACGGGGATAAGCAGCGAAATTGCAGCCTTCTCCTGAGTGCTCACTTTAATCTTTCCATAAAAAATGGCGATGTCAGCAGCAACGCTTCGGAACAGAGCAACCATGGCAGTTGAGCTGTTTGATAATTTACCTTATACAAGTAACAGCAATCTTGTTATCTCAAAAACTGCTGATACTAATAAAGTTACAATCGATTTGAAGACACTATTTAAGAAACTTGAAAAGCTCTTGCGGACAGAGTTAACCAAGTGGTGGGAAAAACGGTCTTTGGAAAAATGTAAGGAAGTTGGACGTGCCCAAGGGGCTTGAGGGTTCTCATAGCGCCATCTTTTGAGAACCCAAACCCCCTAATGCTGAAAGAATGGGCCACGAACAATCTCGATGCGTCCATGAATATGATTTGTTTACTTATCAAGTATGCCGAAATTGATCGCACGGCAATTTTGACGGAAATAGAGGCATTGAATAAGGAAACAGAAACATATGATGATAAATACTCCATTGTCAAACACAGAGAAGAGTTGGATAAACGCCTGACAAAGCACAAGGAAACTATAAGAACGAGGAAACAATATACGTTTTTGCGCGATAAACGTGATTACAAGACTGGCAGAATTTTCACGTTTGCGCGCAAATACGATAATGTCAAAAAGAAAGCGCAAGTGCAGGCACAGGCACAAGCCCCAAAAAACAGCACCAGCTTTGAACTGAACACTTCGCACATTCCACTGTCTGACACGGAGGGGGGCTCGGTAGTGAGTAGCGTGGATTCAGAAGAAGAGGACGCTACTAGAGTCAACCAAGCTAATGTACCCACTCAATACTCACCCTCAGAAGAATTGTTTTTTTTAGTGGTGGACAGGAGACAGACGCTGCGACCAGGGACGCAGCGGCAACAATGGAAGCACAGAGGCAACAACGCAACAGGAAGAACAGATGTGCAAAAGAACGGAGAAAAGCAAGAAGTTCCAAAATTTGCAAAACGAGGCAGGGTGGAAAAGGAACTAGTAATGGAGCAAAATGCCAATAAAGAATTTGACAATACAGTAGTGAATCTTTCTGAGGAGACATTGTCTAGAGCAGAAACCCAGCTTCTGGCACTTGGACTGTCCTTTTGCCCTAAGAACTCATTTGATTATGTGCAAACACGCATTGATGTTTTCAAATTTATCAGAAAACTTGAACTCAGGAAACATTTCAAACTAACCAAAGCTCAAGAGCTATTGGAGACCATTGATATTCCTACGCGACCAAGGTCGAAATTAATAGTGAATGACACTGAGAGTTTAAAAACGATCTTTCTCTGTCATCAAGTGAAACAACAAGGATGAATTCCACACAACAAGAATTGGAAATAATGGGTAAAAAGCAATATGCCATGTCCAAGTGTCTTCAAACCACCTTCTACATTTATACCCTTGATGGCAAAGGTTGCCATAGATACTTTTTCTGATATAATTATAGAAGATCTTAAATCTTTGCAATATATGTCGAACAGGAAGAAAAACAGGTTCAAATACATGGAAAAACAGTACTCCAAACTCATGAAGAAACTGAGATGTAATTCCAACCTTATTATCAATAAGGCGGACAAAGGAGGAAATATTGTTATCTGACCTCGTTTGATGTATATGGAAGAAGCGCAAAGACATTTAAATGACACATTATGTTATCAGAAAGGAACTATGAGTGACCTAAGGAAGTTGAAAGATACAGGGCCAGATGTAGGAGCACAAATACCGGTCGGTAACGGCCGAAATTGGCTGAAATCGGCCGTTACCGACCGGTATTTGGGCTGGGTTTTGTAATGTAGGGGGCAAGAAAATTACAGAATCGGTATATTTACCGATTCGGTAAATTTACCGATTCGGTAAAATACCGAAATCGGTAAATTTACCGATTCTGTAATTCAATATGTAAGTGGCACAGTTTACAGTGCCACAGGTCCTTAGAAATTCGTTATTTACCACCCAATACTATTGGGTGGTAAATTACGAATTTCTGTGTACATGCACATCTGTGCTTGTACACCTGTGCCATGTGACACACTTACAAGCCAGAAACAGGGGTGCAACAGGGTGTCAAAGTGACACCCTGTCCCCCTTGGAAATTCTGTATTCAAGGCCCATAGGAATCAATGGCAAATACTGATTCGGTAATTACCGAATCTTACCGATTCAGTATTTTTACAGATTTCTTTTCCTACATAGCAATTACCGATTAGTAAATACCGAATCGGTAAAATTCGGTATTTACCATTCGGTAATTTGCTATTACCTACATCTAGCCCAATCATGCTTTTTTCCTTGATATTTAGCACATATTCTACACAATGGAATATTCGTACTTTTATGCACTAGCAATTTAGTGAATTGAACCAATGGAGAAGAGATGGTTTGCTTAGTAAACATGAATGTAGTTTTCTTACCAATGAGTTCCCTATTACACCGATCTTATATTTCATACCTAAGATCCATCAACAAGTATCAGCAGTGCCAGGTCGACCGATTATTTGGGCCCAGAGAAGCCTAATGGAACCCATATCAAAGTATGTTGATTATTTTTTGCATGATGCGGTGGAGAAGTTACCTAGTTTCATTAAGGACACTCGTCATCTTCTTTCGAAATTATCTAAAGTAAAGTGGGAAGAAGATTATGTGCTGATAGCCATTTATATCTGTGCATTGTATACCAGTATCCATCACAGAGATGGTTTCTTAGCAGTAAAATATTTTTTGGACCACCGCAGTATTGAGTTTCGCCACCATAATATCATGTTATTGAGGATGATAGAGCTTTGTTTGGAAAACAATTATTTTTTGTTTGACAAAAATGTATACCAACAAATGAGAGGTGTGGCCATGGGGGCGTGTTTCTCTCCCACCTATGCATGTTTACATGTAGGGTGGTGGGAGGTACACGTCCTCATGGGTACACACAGAGCTATGTTTGATTCTCATGTTGTGCAATTTTGGCGATTTATAGATGACATATGTATGATTTGGAAGGGCTCTTTAGAATCAGCTAAAGAATTTGTGGAGGTGATTAACAAAAATGATTTGAATCTTCAATTCACAGCTGATATCAGTATATGTAGAATTCAATTTTTGGATGTGGAAATCTATATTGATAACCAGGGCATACAAACAAAACTCCATCGTAAATCCACGTCAGGTAACTCTATACTACATGCCACCAGTGCACACCCAGGTCACCTGATAAAAAGTATACCTTATGGTGAATTTTTAAGGATACGAAGGATTTGTAGTTCACCGGTAGATCTGGACATATGTCAACAAGAAGCACTGAATAGTTTCTTGGCTAGAGGATATAAGTTAAATAACCTCGGAGAAGCATTAGAAAAACCTAATCAACAATCAAGAGAAGAGTTCTTGGAATCCACTAGTTCCAATAGACAGACAAAAGGAATAGATGCTGAAGGTGATCCAGCATCTAAGGAACAGATCAGACTAATCACAACTTTTAATGTAGAGGAAAGGAAGGTGAGGGCAATTATTAATAAACATTGTCCCATCTTAAAAACAGATATTACACTGGCGAAAATCTTACCCCCCCAACCGTGCATTACCTTTAGAAGGGGTCCTTCTATGAGAGATGCTCTGGTAAGGTCAAGCCCAGAGGTAATAAGTAATGATAATTGGTTATCTACAAAGAGATGATTTTTTAAATGTATTTCAAGCAGAGCATGTAAATTTGGGAGCAACACTGGTGAGTATCAATCTATACTACAATCTACTCCTAGTACAATTGGTGGTTTTTACACATGTCGTACTGACTATGTTGTTTATGTACTTCAATGTACATGCAAGTTGCAGTATGTTGGGAGTACGAAGTTGCAAGCATATGTCCGAATTCTACAACACATAAGGGCAATAGTACATTTGGATGAAAATTATCCTGTAGCTCGCCACTTTAAGCTCGTTCATGACAAAAATTTAAACAATCTGAGGTATTTCATTATTGACTCTGTGCCCTAAAACATCAGGGGAGGCAATAGAGAGAAGCAACTCAGACAACTGGAGTCCAAATATATTTTAATGTTAGACTCCAGAATCCCAAATGGGTTGAATATGGGGGATGACCTTCGAAATTTTCTGTAGAAACTTTCTGTAAACTTCTTTGGATGAGTGGTCTTATCACTATAGTCTTGATTAGTGAATTAGTGGATCTATATTCGTTGAGTATCATTATTAGTACTACAAGTACAGTGTATGTATAGTCATGAATTAGTTTCTGTGTACCTCGCAGTTTTATAATGACTTATTTATTCATGCACTTGCACTTTATGATTGTCAGATATATTGAAAATCGAGCAACCTAAGACCATGGTTTTTCAAACAGAAACACATTTTTAATTCATATATTGCACTTTAGTATTTTGTATCCTGGGATCCAATGATATGATTTTAAATATCATGCTTTTTTCCTTGATATTTAGCACATATTTTACACAATGGAATATTCGTACTTTTATGCACTAGCACTTTATCTTAGGAGTTGATTGCATATTGTAAGTAGGACAGACAACATTTAGACTGTTTGTGCGCTTTCATAATGATTCCTCTAGGTCTAATTGAGTATGGCCACTTGGCCAGCACCTTGCACAGTACAAACTATTGAAAACAGTATGAATTAACTCTGATTTTACAGTTTTAATTTATGGTTTGTTATATATATTAAATATTTTATCGTAAGTTTTATGCTTGATCTTAAAAATACATTTATATGTCTTTGAGCTAGTAGTTACAATATACCATGTGAGAGGAATCCGGGACTCAATGAAAGTGCAATAGTATTTTGTCTGTTTTTACTACTGTGGCAAACTAGCCTAACCAGGAAGTGTATGTATATAAGCTTAATCTAAATACGGGGCGTCATGTGATTAAGGCTGCCTGTGTGCAGCCGAAACGCGTCATGCTGACAAACGCCATTATGAAATAAAGATTCATGCACTAACTGAATGTTTGAAGCTGGTTTGTGGTCTGCACCTGTCGCTGGTATCTGAGGATCCCGAAGTCAGGACTGTTTGGATATATATATATATATATATATATATATTCACTGAAAAAACCATAGGTTTCACACCAGTTATAGGTAGCTGGAAGTTTTACTCGCATAAAACCATTGAAATTCCCACGTTATAGTTAGTTGGACTCACTATAACTTGCGCGTGCAATGCACTGCTGATGACGTCACATATTACATCACTCATGACATGGTCAGTGACATCACTCATGACATCACTGATGACACCATCCAGTGAATGTGTGTCTTTTTGAAAAATAAATATTAGTGAGTAATGTTTAAATATTTAAATATATGTATTAGTGTTTCACTTTGTGTATAAGTGGCTGCATGGGTTGGTGAGTAGGTACATGTGTATGTATATAGGTTATTAGATATTTTTCTTAGTATCAGTGTGAGTGTTTGTATGGTTTGGTGGGGGTATTACTTAGTACATAGATGCATGAATGACTGACTCTCTGTATGTGTTTGAAGACAACATATGTGCAGGACTGTATGGGTGGATGAGTGTGTATATGTCTGTGTTAGTGAGTGAATGACTGTCCTATTGATTTGATTTGATTTGATTTGATTTTGGGTTTTGTAGAGCGCACAGCTACCCTTGGGCATCCCGGCGCTAGTGACCACAGTCCTGGAGGGTGGGAGGTCATGGGGAGAGTGCTCAGGGGAAGAGAAGGGTCTTCAGTCTTTTCCTAAATCTGAGGTGGTTTTGTTCTTGCCTCAGGGAAAGTGGGAGGGCATTGCACAGTCTGGGGGCATTGTACGAATTATTAGTGTCTTTATCAGTAACTACATATGTTTTAATCTAGTATATGTGAATATTGATGTATATAAGAGAGTATATGTGAGAGTGAGGGATTGTAAGAGTTCCTGTTTAAATTAGTATGTGTTTCTATAATTGATTGTTTAAGAGAGTAAGTATATGTAAGTTTCCTTAGAAGTAAAGTGGTAGTGTGTGTATAGCTGTATATGCAAATAAATGGATGTTCAATAGTTTATTTGCATGTGTGAGTATGTGTGTGAGTAACTTTTGGATGACTGTCGGTGTGTAACAGGATGTATAGGTGTATCACTACATATGATGAGTGAGTACATGTATGAGTGACTATATAGAACTTTTGGTGAATTAGTGCATGTGTATATAGATGGTGGAATTATTGAATTGGTTGTTGTAAGTGGTATGGGTATCTCCATTTTTTTCAATATTTTTGTTTCTATTTTTGAATATTTGTTTCAAGGGTAACATTACAGTGAAAGGAGGTCTGTCACTCTGTCACAAGGATGGTGTCATCAGTGATGTCATGAGTGATGTCACTGACCATGTCATGAGTGATGTAATATGTGACGTCATCAGCACTGCATTGCACGCGCAAGTTATAGTGAGTCCAACTAACTATAACGTGGGAATTTCAATGGTTTTATGCGAGTAAAACTTCCAGCTAACTATAACTGGTGTGAAACCTATGGTTTTTTCAGTGAATTTAATAGGTTTTTTAAATGCTAATTCCTAACTATAACTGGTGTAAAACCTATGTTTTTTTCAGTGAATTTCAATGTTTTTTTAATAGCAAATCTCTAAAGGTATGAAAAGTAATATTTTTTATAACGAATTTTATATTGTATAATTATGTAATAGTTTTTTATTTTTTTTAAGTTTTTTGCCCGGAGTGCTCCTGGGGCGCGTACCGATGCGCTCACCGGTAAGCGCAGTGTTACGGCGCGCCCCGGGGCGCGTACCGGTGAACGTCCCGTTAGCGCTATTGCCGCGAACGAAAACAACATCGTAATGTATCGCGTAGCCGCGCCCGCGTGATACGCACGGCGTAAGCGCACCCGGACGCACCCACGCGCATACGAACGCGCTACGTAAGCGCCCCGGGGCCCCGGGTCTCGCAGCATTAGCGCGTCGGGTCATGTGACCTGAAAATAACACTTTTCATTGGTTGCTAACAGTTTTTTTTATAAAGAATGAAATCCCCACCCATTTCCTTCACTTCTTTCACTTTTGTGACTCAAAGACCTGCCTTTTTGCTCTCGGTTCTTTGTTGGATATCTTGGATTATCATGGCTGCCAGACCATCCAGCAATGAAGATGACTCCAATGAATTCATCGATGAAGAGCCTCCTCAGCCAAAACTCAAAGAACATTTCATCTGGAATTTTTTTTCCATACCTGATGACCAGAAGAAGGTAAATGCTCCAAAAGCGGAGTGCAGGATCTGTCACACAGCCCTGTCACGGGGTGACCCCCCTAAAAAATATTCTTTTGGGAACTCCACAATGATTCGCCATGTGGAGAGAAGGCACCCCCAGAATTTTGCCCGGGAAAGTGTCAGGGCTCTGGCACAAGAGGTTCCCAGTGATGGGGCCTCTACATCAACCGGAGGACCAACAACATCGGTGAGGGGGAGATCACAAGAGCTGGTTCCGAACATTCAGCCTGCATTTAACAAAGGCGTCCTTAAATGCAGATTCTGTGATCAGCTAATTTCCAATGGGGAGCAAAGTGTTCTGCTCATGGTTCGAGCATTGGAGAACCATCGCTGCCATTCCCAGCCCTAATTTATTTTTTATTTTTTGCTCCCGTTGAGCAGTTTCCATTCCCTGTTTTTGTTTTTGTTCTAAAAAAAGAAAAAAGAAGAAAAAAAAAGTTCTTTTCAGAACTACCTCCAATTCTCATCAAAGAGCTATATTCTTAAAAAAATGAAAAAGAGTAAGTGAGGTGGAGTGCATTGATAAAGGAAAGGAAAATGAGTAAGAAAGAACAGAAAGGTATGAGAGGAGAAAGGAAGTGAAGTAGGGGGACTGAAAGAAGGTGAGTGTTGGGAACGAAAGTAAGGAGAAGGAGAGTGAACATGGGGAGTGTGGTTATTCAAAGAAAATGTAGAAAAGGAACGGGGGTGTGGAAGGGTAAGAAAAGATGCATTGCTGGAGTTGCATCATTTTTGTGACACACTCCAGCAATGCATCACTTTTGCGCTTACAGATACGTCTGAAATACTGACGTATCTGTAAGTACTTGCGACATAATACGTCATATATTTAATATGACGCATGACTAGAAGACTGAAGGCCTCATTTATGAGGCCTTGCGTCACTTTTACGCCACCGGTGCGTCACTTTTTGTGACGCACCAGTGCTGTTAAAAATGCACCTTATTGAGTCATATTTACAAAGTGACGCATCTACGTAGAGGCGTCACTTTGTAAACCCCTGCGCCACATTATACCTACGTCAGGTGTAATGTATGCAAAAGGGACGTATTGACGCAAGAAAGGGTCGTAGAGGTGACGCAGTAAAATCTATGAGATATCACTACGTCACTTTTATGACGCTGTTGCGTCAAAATCTTGCGCCTGTTTCACAGCAGGCGTAAGACTGATGCAGGCCCTTTCACATGGGGCCTGGCCCCATGTGAAAGGATGCATTGCTGGAGTTGCATCATTTTTGTGACACACTCCAGCAATGCATCACTTTTGCGCTTACAGATACGTCTGAAATACTGACGTATCTAAAAGTACTTGCGACATAATACGTCATATATTTAATATGACGCATGAATAGAAGACTGAAGGCCTCATTTATGAGGCCATGCGTCACATTTACGCCACCGGTGCGTCGTGCTGTTAAAAATGCACCTTATTGAGTCATATTTACAAAGTGACGCATCTAGGTAGATGCATCACTTTGTAAACCCCTGCGCCACATTATACCTACGTCAGGTGTAATGTATGCAAAAGGGACGTATTGACGCAAGAAAGGGTCGTAGAGGTGGCGCAGTAAAATCTATGAGATATCACTACGTCACTTTTATGACGCTGTTGCGTCCAAACCTTGCGCCTGTTTCACAGCAGGCGTAAGACTGATGCAGGCCCTTTCACATGGGGCCTGGCCCCATGTGAAAGGATGCATTGCTGGAGTTGCATAATTTTTGTGACACACTCCAGCAATGCATCACTTTTGCACTTACTGATACGTCTGAAATACTGACGTATCTAAAAGTACTTGCGACATAATACGTCTTATATTTAATATGACGCATGAGTAGAAGACTGAAGGCCTCATTTATGAGGCCATGCGTCACTTTTACGCCACCGGTGCGTCACTTTTTGTGGCGCACCAGTGCTGTTAAAAATGCACCTTATTGAGTCATATTTACAAAGTGACGCATCTAGGTAGATGCGTCACTTTGTAAACCCCTGCGCCACATTATACCTACATCAGGTGTAATGTATGCAAAAGGGGTGTATTGACGCAAGAAAGGGTCGTAGAGGTGACGCAGTGAATGAACTGGGTTTTCCCCATGCTACGCTCCCCGGTACGCTCTCCGGTGCGCGTACCGGGCGCCCCCCCCCGCGAAAATCGAAAAAAAGATTTTTTTCTTTCTGCCCCACGGGGCCCTTTTATGGCCCCCACATCAAACCTAGGGGGTCAGGGGGGATCTACCCTACACCCTTTTAGTCATATCCCCCTTTGTTTTTGCCACCTCTTCTGTCTCGATCCTACCGAGACACAAGATGGCAGCCGCTCCGGACTGTTTGGAATGTTGACAGACACCCGAGAGCCAATCAGCTTTTCGCGCTCGAACTCGCGTAGCGCGCTGGTACGCTCCCTGGTGCGCGCATCTAGATATATATATTTTTTTAACCTAAATTACTCAAAATCCACTGGAGCACATATCTTGAGACATAGCAAAGGCACATCGGGCTACCAGTCCCTACAATTTTGCCAAATTTAGTGGAAATCCATTCAGCCGTTCGGGCTAAAAGTGAGTCCAACCGCCCTATGGAAATTAACATGGGGAAAACACGTTTTGGGACCCCCCTTTTATCTCGGCCCCCGCTTGACGAATCCCCCCCAAATTTTCAGGGAAGGAGTGGAGCGGAGCGGGCCATCTTCTTTGAGAAATTCGCGAAGATTCGTCCACCGGCGCCAAAGTTATTCCCAATAGAATGTTGCGGATTTCCTATGGACAGTAGGTCCTATCTATTACTACCTACTGGCGACCGCCAGTAGGTAATATATATATATATATATATATATATATATCCGAAGAAATACCCAACCACTTCCAGGGAGCCCCCGGCGAGGAAGGAAACTCAGGCCTCTGCAGCAAAGTTTTTCAGGCAAAAATACTTTTATTTATCACCCCTCACGACGACGCGTTTCGGGCTATGCAGCCCTTGTTCACATTCAGCTTTAAACTGCGTCAGTGGTTTCTTTTATATACATGTGGTAAACGTGCACACCTGGGTTGCATACAAAGTAGTAGTCATAGGGTCAGAAAACAGTGTAAAAAGACTAGCAACATGGTGCCAAAAGTATTTCTTCCATACCTGACATGAAATACATGCTCAAACGCTATTTAAATCTTTAAAATTTCAAATGCTTGTATATTATACACATAACATTATATATAGGAAATATAGCGTTTTTTTCACAACGTTAATTAGTAAAATACAAAAGTCAACTGGTGCATGAATGCACATAAGTTCCTATCTGGAATCATTACACTGCAACGCTGCGCCTATGTTTTATAATAATAACCGGATAAATCCAGGCAACCAAAGTACCCATTGAAAAGTGCTTGGTGCAGACAGGTCCTATGAATAGGAACTAACAAGACAGTGCAAATGTGCAAATTAGCATATAAAAAAGTGCAGTGCAGTATATACAATAAAACCTTGATTAATATTATAAAATACAATATACAGAATTAATAGCAAGCATGTATTATAATTCATCATTAATAAAATACTCCGTCCGGGTAAGATATTAAAATTGATCAAATTATACACAATTTACCAAATTGCTAAAAGAATTCTGTGCATTATAAAAACAATAATCAAGGCGAGGTATAGAAAAGGTATCAGCCGACTGTATGGAAATACTAATCAATGACTAGCATTTATCAAAAGGCATTCATTACATTATAAGACAACTGACCTCCAACCAACATTTTTGAAAGCGCAACAGACCCATTATATCTTTACAGAAAAGTATGCATATCTTCTGTATTATTGAGTCCATGTGGCCATTTGCTGTCGAAATCTAATATGAATTTTGTTTCAAGTTGTCTTAGTTGACGTTCTCTGTTTCCACCCCTCTTAGATTTAGGAATGGCACTGACAACATAATAAGATAAGCAATTAATATCTTTGTTATGACAGCTAGCAAAATGTCTGGCCACAGGGTAGGCAGGATCGTTGTGTAATATTGCCCTTATGTGCTGCAAAATTCTCACGTGCACTGGTTGCTTGGTACTACCAATGTAGTTTAGCCCACAAGTGCACGTCAACACATAAACAGCATATTTGGTTTTGCAGTTGTAGCTCCCTCTTATCAAAGTAGGAGACGTTTCAAAGGGTGTTTGATAGCTTGTCTTATTACACCCAAATTTGCAGGCTCGACAAGAGGTACAGCGCCTAAAGCAATTAGTAGTGTGTAACCAAAGTGGAGGTTTCCTGGTTCCTGGGGAGTTTATGTCTAGCTCAGTGCCCATTGATTTGCCTCTCCTAAAAGTGATTGATGGATTTCTCGGCAATCTTTCTTGTAATATAACATCGGTCAAAATAATTGGCCAATGTTTAATCATAATGGCTCTGATCCTTCTCTCTTGCCTAGAAAAAGTTGTAATAAATCTAGGATTATCATAAACTTCCTTTTCTGTTTCATTCTCAGTATTGGACTTGGTGAACAGGAAGAAATATATATATATATATATTCACTGAAAAAACCATAGGTTATAGACCATATATAGTTAGGAATTTGCATTTACAAAACCTTGAAAATTCACTGAAAAAACCATAGGTTAGAGACCATATATAGTTAGCTGGACATTTTATTGACATAAAACCAATGAAATTCCATATATAGTTAGTTGCACTAACTATATATCGCGCACCCGCAATCCACTGCTGATGATGTCACATATTACATCATTCATGACATGGTCAGTGACATCACTGATGACATCACTGATGACATCTCAAATGACATCACTGATGACATCACTGATGACATCTCAAATGACATCACTGATGACATCATCTAGTGTCTGTGTGTTTTTGTAAAGTTTAAATATGTTTTACATATTGAAGAATGAGTGGATGTATGGAAGACTGAGTGTGTGTGTGGCTGGCTGGGAGGTGTGTGACTCTGTGCATATAAATGTGTACTTGTATCAGTGATTGTATAAGAGAGTAAGTATGTGTTAGTATATGTGTGAAAAGTATGGTGTTCTGTGTTTAACTGTATAGATGAGGAAATCGAAGTGTGATTGATTCTTCACAGGACTGACTAGGTGTATGAGTGCATATGATAGTGTTGTAATAATGAGTGACTGTATGTATGAGTGATTGTATGGGTGAATGAGTGAATGTGTGTGTAGACGTAGGAATCAGTGAGTGCGTATGTAGTAACTGGTATTGGTGTGTCATGATGTCATCAGTGATGTCATTTGAGATGTCATCAGTGATGTCATTTGAGATGTCATCAGTGAGGTCATCAGTGATGTCACTGAAGTATGGTGTTCTGTGTTTAACTGTATAGATGAGGAAATGGAAGTGTGATTGATTCTTTACAGGACTGACTAGGTGTGTGAGTAACTCCATGGATGAGTGGCAGTGTGTGAGTGTCTGCATAGGTGTATGAGTGCATAGGATAGTGTTGTAATAATGAGTGACTGTATGTATGAGTGATTGTATGGGTGAATGAGTGAATGTGTGTGTAGACGTAGGAATCAGTGAGTGCGTATGTAGTAACTGGTATTGGTGTGTCATGATGTCATCAGTGATGTCATTTGAGATGTCATCAGTGATGTCATCAGTGATGTCATTTGAGATGTCATCAGTGATGTCATCAGTGATGTCACTGACCATGTCATGAATGATGTAATATGTGACATCATCAGCAGTGGATTGCGGGTGCGCGATATATAGTTAGTGCAACTAACTATATATGGAATTTCATTGGTTTTATGTCAATAAAATGTCCAGCTAACTATATATGGTCTCTAAACTATGGTTTTTTCAGTGAATTTTCAAGGTTTTGTAAATGCAAATTCCTAACTATATATGGTCTATAACCTATGGTTTTTTCAGTGAATTTCATTGGTTTTTTAAAAGCTAATATCTATAGCTGTAAAATATATTCTTTATTACGTGACGTATCACGTAGCCACGTGAGACGCCTCATGACGCGTCGCATAACCGTGACGTATCGGCTCTGCAGCGCAAACAAAACCCGTAACGTAAGCGTGCCGGAGCACGCTTACAGATATATATATTTTTTTTAACCTTAATTAGACAAAATCCACACGTGCACATATCTTGAGGCCTTGCAAAGGCACATCAAACAAACAGTCCCTACAATTTTGCCAAGTTTGCTGGAAATCTATTCTCTTAATTTTTCTTTTACTGTTTCTCTTGGTTTTCCCCTTGTTACGCTTACCAGGACGCTACCCGGTACGCGAACCGGACGCTCCAAAAACACAAGATGGCGGACTCCCGTTACGCTGCCGGTTAGCTGCCCGGTTCGCGTACCGGGAAGCGCCTCTACCGCGAAAAATCGCGGGGGACTTTAATATCCCCCTCATCAATCCTAGGGGGTCAGGAGGGGTTTACCTTGCCCCCTTTCCTTCATTTCCCCCTTCTTTTTTCACCACATGTTGTCTCTCGATCGTACCGAGAGACAAGATGGTGGCCGCTCCGGACTGTTTAGAATGTTGACAGACACCGGAGAGCCAATCAGCTTCGCTTCGCGAAGTTCCGTTACGCGTCAGGTACGCGAACCGGGGCGCTAACCGGAGCGCTGTCACAGATATATATATTTTTTTAAACGTTATTTTTTCTCAAAATCCACTGGAGCACATATATTGAGACATAGCAAAGGCACGTCGGGCAAACCATATCTACAATTTTGCCGAGTTTCATGTAAATCTATTCAGCCGTTCGAGCTAAAAGTGAGTCCAACCGCCCTATGGAAAAATGAATGGGAAAAACGCGTTTTGGGACCCCCCTTTTTTCTCGGCCCCCCCTTGACGAAACCCCCCCAAATTTTCAGGGGCTGCTCAGAAACAAAATGTGCAATTTTCCTGAAAATGTCAGCCAATTCCGTCCACAAACGCCAAAGTTATTAGACATAGAATTTTCATGTAAATTTATTCAGCCGTTCGAGCTAAAAGTGAGTCCAACCGCCCTATGGAAAAATGAATGGGAAAAACGCGTTTTGGGACCCCCCTTTTTTCTCAGCCCCCCCTTGACGAAACCCCCCCAAATTTTCAGGGGCTGCTCAGAAACAAAATGTGCAATTTTCCTGAAAATTTCAGCCAATTCCGTCCACAAACGCCAAAGTTATTAGACATAGAATTTTCAGAAATCCCATAGAGAAAAAATCCTAACTATATATACCCACTGGCTATCGCCAGTAGGTAATATACATATATAAACATATATAATCTGCATATCTATATAAATATAAATGCATGCATACATATACATATATGCATACATATGCATGTTATTTACATGAAAGTTTTAAAAACACTAATAAAAGCAAAGCTAAAAAGCCACCTCATTACAAACAGAATGACTTTAACTTAAACGAGGGCGAGATCTATTGCATTTTCAATGCTTGTTTACTTTGGTTCTATCAAGAAGGCATTCAGATGTGTCACACATTTGCCATAAATTCTGAATGTTAGCACTCTAGTTGCTCATTAGATCACTGTAGTAAAGCTAGTGCTCACCAGGGAAGTCTGCTGCTAATCATGGTTTGCAGCCACTTTCCTGCATTTTTTATCCCGCAGACTTTCAGTCCGCATACCATTATCCCGCAAGGTCATTGACCTCGCATACCATTATCCCGCATTTTTTCAAAACGCATGTGCATTTATCGCGCATGCCTTTACAAAGAATTACGTTTTAAAGGCATGTATGGTAAATGCATTTGCGTTGTGAAAACCACGATGACGAGAGAGGTAAGTGGGTTTGTGTTAATTTTTTCGTGGGTTAGTGATTGTGTAGTGTAGTGTAGTGTTGTGTAGTGTAGTGTTGTGTTAGTGTAGTGTAGAGTTGTGGTGGTTGTTTAGTGTAGGGTCATGCTGGGGGTAGTGTTTTAGGGTTTAGGGTTGTGTTGTAGTGTTTGCGTAGTGTAGGGTCATGCTGGGGGTAGTGTCTTAGGGTTTAGGGTAGTGTTGTAGTGTTTGCGTAGTGTAGGGTCATGCTGGGGGTAGTGTTTTAGGGTTTAGGGTTGTGTTGTAGTGTTTGCGTAGTGTAGGGTCATGCTGGGGCTAGTGTTTCAGGGTTTAGGGTAGTGTTGTAGTGTTTGCGTAGTGTAGGGTCATGCTGGGCGTAGTGTTTTAGGGTTTAGGATAGTGTTGTAGTGTTTGCGTAGTGTAGGGTCATGCTGGGGGTAGTGTTTTAGGGTTTTGGGTAGTGTTGTAGTGTTTGCGTAGTGTAGGGTCATGCTGGGGTGTAGTATTTTAGGGTTTAGGGTAGTGTTGTAGTGTTTGCGTAGTGTAGGGTCATGCTGGGGGTAGTGTTTTAGGGTTTTGGGTAGTGTTGTAGTGTTTGCGTAGTGTAGGGTCATGCTGGGGGT